>NC_083717.1:17417328-18017328 GCF_028564815.1 Eubalaena glacialis | reverse complement strand
TAAAAATTGTATAACGAATTGGATTACATTTGTAAATATAGGGTTGCGAAGAACACAGAAATGTTCACATTTTGACCATTTGTCATATTGACTTTTGACCAAAGTTGAAGATATAACATTATATTGTAAAGATATTTTCCTGAGAATTTAAGGTAATATAACCTAGAAGTATTTAGCTTTCTGGATAAATATTCTTGGTCTTATTATGAACAGTAAAATGTTCATAGATAATTTTGTAAATCCAAAAGAAGGGGGAAACTACTAGGAAAGGGAGAATCCTTTGTCAGGAATTTCACCAACAATGCCTACCTATAACTTCAAAATCAGCTTAAGATTTATGTTTTTATCCCATGATTTTTAAGAAAGAATGTTCAAACTATCATAAGTTTTTTTTTTAATAACCATTTTTGGTAATTGATTTTATCAAATACCATACCACTGTACTTTTCATCAATTATAAGATTCACATTTTTCACAATTTAAAGTCTCCAATACTAAGATACTTCTTACAACCAGTGTTAATTGGCAGCATTTTCTTTCTGTCTCAGAGATATATAAAATGTGTCATGATTTAATGGTTTCTTTTTTTTTCCTTTTTTGTTTAGTTGAAGTATAGTTGATTTACAATATTGTGTTAGTTTCTGGTGTCCAGCAAAGTGATTCAGTTATACATATATGTATTCTTTTCCATTATGGTTTATTACAGGACATTGAATATCGTTTCCTGTGCTATACAGTAGGGCCTTGTTGTTTATCTATTTTATATATAGTAGTTTGTATCTGCTAATTCCAAATTCTTAATTTATCCCTCCCCCACCCCCTTTCCCCTTTGGTAACCATAAGTTTGTTTTCTATGTCTCTGAGTCTGTTTCTGTTTTGTAAATAAGTTCACATGTATCATATTGTAGATCCTGCATATAAGTGATATCATATGTTATTTGTCTTTCTCTTTAATCTCTAGGTCCATCCATGTTGCTACAAATGGTGATTTAATGGTTTCTTAAATTCAGCGAAATATAGTTATAATTGTATACTTCATACATACTTCTTACATGTTAGTTCAGTTTGCAACACAAAAAATCAGACTATATTGATTAAAAGAAAAAAAAAACCTAGATTCTGGCAATAAAAGGGTAGTGGATTACTTCTCCAAAATTGTTGACATGTTATTGGAAAGATAGAGAATCAACTCCTTAACTGAATCCATGTTGTAATAAACCCTAGTGACTTGATGGAAACAATTTTGCAAAATTTGCAGTAAGTATCATATAAATTTGTGTTTATCAAAAACACCCTCAAGTTTATTAAATGTTCGGCATTTTACCCGTCTATTCCATGGACTCCATAAGACTTCATAAAGTTCTCTAGATAATGTCATGCCAAGACCATGGAGATGACATTTTGATGTCAAAACAAAATAATATAGCAGAAACCTATAGAAACAATGTTGCAGTGACAAAATGAAATGTCAGTGGAGGTCTGTTGTAGCATAATGTCAAAACAAAATGTCAGCTAAAATCCATGGAGACACTATTATGATATCAAAATCAAACAATATCAGTGCCAGTCTGTAGAGACATTACAATATGAGAAAAGACAAAACAGAATGATATCGTTGAGATCTGTGACTTCTGAGTCTCAATGTAGCTTTATGTCGGATAATTGGCTTGTGACAAACATGGGTAATAGTTCAGTATATGTTTTCTAAATCCTTCTTTCGCAACTCAAGAAAATATCCCAAACTGGTTCTTTAGTATAAATGCCTGTGTTAGAAAATTACTGATGTTTACATCTAAATCTGTGTCAAAGTCTGTGTCTATGTTCTGGGCTTCTGTTGCTACCACACACATAATTAGTTCTAGTTGGTCTTGGCTTAGCTTCCCTGCACACTAGTACCTGGACATCAGTTGAACGTAAAAATATGGGAAAGGCAGTGTTACAGTCTGCTTGTAAGGGATCATACTGGGTTTTAGCAGATGCTTTGCTCCATTTCTTTCTCCTCTGTCCTCAGGTATAGCTGGCACTACCCCTGCCTTGGGGAGCCTTCGGGCATCAAGGCTGGTTTTGAAATGTACATCCGAATTCCCATGACCTTTGCCCCTTCCACTCATGGTTCAGTAGCACCTTGGCTGGGTAGTTACTCTATCTGTTTTCCAGCTCTTCAATATTAATTGAAAGATCAAAAATTCTTTGTTTATTGCAGAAAAACAAATCTTTTAAAAATCTGTAATCCTGCTAAATAAGGATCTTGTCCCAAAAGAAAGTTATTTAAATTAGTAAAGTGTCAGATTAAAGTCTTTGAACAATATTTTAGACACAGAGAAGTGAAAATTTCACCATATGAATCACCTTATAAAGGTCAAAAGGTTTTTATCCACATTTTAAATGATTTGTGTCTGGAATTCAATATTAACAATTTTTTTTTTTTTTGAAATTTGAAAATCCCTGAAACTGAGAAAAAGTCAAACTAGAGAAAAGAACCTCTTCTATGAATACTGTGCCCAGAAAAGAAATTATATTTTTTCTCATTTTATTCAGCTACAGTATAATTTTAAAATTTTTAAATATTTAAGCAAAATGATACAATAAAGTCTTGATTAACTAGAAGCCAACCAAGCAAACCCACAATTAGCCAATGTGTTTGCAAATTGCACTTTTTAGGAGAAAGAGGTAGATGCCTACAGAAGTGCTACTATTGGGAGTTTGTAAAAAAAAATTGTCAGAAAAAAGTGAAAGGGCTTTGGGATAATACCTATAGTCAGTAGAGTAACATTCAACTCAATTTCTTCCTTTTGTTTCCTACTCAGAGTAGTCGGTAATAAGAACTAAAGGTCAGGACTTCCCTGGTGGCACAGTGGTTAAGAATCTGCCTGCTAATGCAGGGGACACGGGTTCGAGCCCTGGTCCGGGAAGATCGCATATGCCGCGGAGCAACTAAGCCCGTGCGCCGCAACTGCTGAACCTGCGCTCTAGAGCCCGAGAGCCACAACTACTGAACCCACATGTCACAACGACTGAAGCCTGTGTGCCTAGAGCCCATGCTCCACAACAAGAGAAGCCACTGCAATGAGAAGCCTGCGCACCGCAACGAAGAGTAGCCCCTGCTCACCTCAACTAGAGAAAGCCTGTGCACAGCAACAAAGACCCAACACAGCCAAAAATAAATAAATAAAATAAATAAATTTATAAAAAAAAAAAGAACTAAAGGTCATGAGAATCTTGAAACTTTTTAAAAAGTTAAATGATATTCATCATTCCTTCTTTCCAAGATGGAAGAGAATTTAGTGCTTTCTAGAAGGATTTTCAAACACGAGGATTGAAACAAACAAAAAGGGCTTTTGATAAACTTTTAGTTCTTCAGAGTATCAATTGGTTCTTCTAAGACTATGATTGTCCGGGATCTTATACTAGGTTTAATTTGCTTGTATTAATTCACATGTAGTAGCCACAAAACTATGCTATCTCCTGAAAAATGACATCAGCTTTGTGTGTGCTGGGGTCTCTGGAGTCTGGAACTGTATTCTCAAAGCGTGCTCTGTAGCTGAGGCAGGACTGTACTGTGGGAAAAGTCAGGACACGTTCTTTATCATGAGCACCAGTGGAATGATTTTAAGAGATCCAAATGGAAGCTGGTCACTATCTGGCAGGAGAATTAAGAGTGGAGGCCAGAAAATATTGAAGCAGAGAATTAAAAATTATAAATCATAACCACCACATTGACCAGTGGGAGTAAACTTGTGTAATAAACATAAAGCCAAGCTGTGAATTTCATCACATGTCAGAGAAGGAAAACTGTTTTGAGTATTAATGTCAGAATGTGCGTTTGGGGGGAGAAAGTTTGGAGGACTTGGGTAAATCATTAAAATAGGATTTACTTATATTTGGAGCTTTGTAGATTACAAATGCAATGCTTTAAAAATTTAGTCTCCAAGTTTATATATATGTATATATAAGTATATATATATTTAACACATAAAAATATAAACATATAGCATAAAATCATATACTCTTAAAAAGTTATGTGTGTATATACATGTGTGTATATATGTGTGTGTGTGCGTGTGTGTGTATATATGTATGTGTGTGTGTGTATATATATATATATATATATATATGATCCTAAAAAGTAATATAGAAATAATCCTAAAGTATATTGAGGAGTGGTAGATATTATCCTGTTATGAAAAACAACAACTATATTATAATTTTAGAACAGTCATATCCGTGCCTTTCATATACTAAAAAAAACCCAATGTAAGTATCCATATACCTTGAAATATCAAATATTCTTGAAAAGATATTTGATCTACTTGAAAATAATTGAGAATTAAGAATAATACAAACTAGAAAGTCCAAAACTTGACAGAGAATAAAGATACGTTTTCCTCTTTTCTTCTCGAAAATCACTCCAAAACAGCAAAAAGAATAAGAAACAGAAATACCATCTCTATTTTTTATGAAAATAAGTATATCTTTTTATTACCATATATGATGACAGAATAACCCCAGGATGTCAAGACACAAGCTGATGCCCCTCAGACCTAAGATTGGCGGGTTCTCCTCTGAAGAAACTGAACGGCCCCAGTAGGAACCCTCATACACTGACATGTGGGAATCCCCAACCGTAAAAGTGGCTCCCTGCCCAGCCCTTCTGGAGTAATAGCTGCCGTTTCATAAGCCCCACCCATGCATGCACACAATGACTAAGCTGCTTTTTAATGCCTCTTTTTCTTTTTTTTTTGGTTGTGTGGCATGCAGGATCTTAGTTCCCTGACCAGAGATCCAACCCGTGCCCCCTGCAGTGGAGGCACAGAGCCTTAACCACTGGACCGCCAGGGAAGTCCCAATGCCTCATTCTTAAATAGAAAGGACAGGCAAGCTTATCAAACATCTGAGGAACGCCTTAATTATGGAAGACAGATGAAAACAATAACAATAAACTTAAGAGAAGAACTTGGAAGAAACAAAAACTACAGGGAAGAGAAGAGAAAATATTTAAAAACTAAGTAATACCCACCATGAAATAAGAGAAGATACTGCAACCATCAAAACATGACCAGGAAGCTATTGGAAAGGATTATTAAGAAAATATGAACGAACTCTTGGAAAATAATAAATATGATAGCAGTATGAAGAAACACAATAGAAAGCTTGGTAGGTAAGATAGAAGAAATTTCCCCAAAAATAATAAAATAAGAGACATAAGACAAACATAGCAGGAAAGAAAGAGAAAAAAAATCAAAGTTCACCTTGGGAGGTCAGGCATTTAATGTATATGCTTTCGAGAAAGAGAGGTGATGATGGAGAGAGTGTTAGAGAAATAACATAAGAAATTTTCCCACAACTGGAGAATTTAAGATTCTAGATCAAAGAATCACCTAGTGCTCAGAAAAATCGATTTTAAAAAGGGAGCAGTGGAAAGTTTCAGAATACTGGAAATAAAGAGATGAGCCTTTAAAAAAGTATATAATAAAGAGTTGGGAGTCAGAATGTTAGCTGACTCAACAGCAGCATTGGGAGCAAGAAGACAATGGGGCCCTACCTTCAAATACTGCAGGGTAATGTTTTCTAACCTGCAGCTCCATCCCTCACCAAACTGCCCATGAGTGGTGATGGTAGAATAAGTATATTTTAAGCATGCAAAGATACAACATTTTTTGTTTCCAACACATCCCCTTTTAGGCAGCTATAGAATGCATGCTGTAACAAATCCCAGGCTGAGGATGAAGAGAGGTGCTGGGAACTAGGGAGCCAGTGCAGATTGGGGCGTGTGGGACAAGCATGGGGGCTGGAGAACTCCAAGAAAATAACGAGTTGATAAGCCGTGCTAAGTTTGATCTTGTGGAAATTTGTATTAAAAAGCTGTAGAGAGGGAGAAAATATTTGCAAAAAACCCCCACATATCTGATTAAAAAAATACACAAAGAATGTTTAAAAAAACGTTTAAAACAGTAAGAAAACCAACAATCTGATTTTAAAAAGGAGCCAGGGCTTCCTTGGTGGCGCAGTGGTTAAGAATCCACCTGCCAATGCAGGGGACACAGGTTTGAGCCCTGGTCTGGGAAGATCCCACGTGCTGCAGAGCAACTAAGCCCATGTGCCACAACTACTGAGCCTGTGCTCTAGAGCCCGCGAGCCACAACTACTGAGCCCGCTTGTCACAACTACTAAAGCCCACGTGCCTAGAGCCTGTGCTCTGCAACAAGAGAATCCACTGCAATGAAAAGCCCGTGCACCGCAATGAAGAGTAGGCTCCGCTCACCACAACTGGAGAAAGCCTGTGCGCAGCAACGAAGACCCAACGCAGCCAAAAATAAATAAATTTTTAAAAATAAATTAATTAATTAATTTAAAAAGAGCCAAAGACCTTCACAGGCATCTCACCAAAAAAGATACAGAGATGGCTGATAAGCATCTGATAAGGTGTTCCATACCATATGTCATCAGGGAAAAATGCACATTGTGAGATACCGCTACATACCCATTAGAATGGCTAAAATCCAAAACGCCAACAATGCAGTGAAACCACTCTATATGATACTGTAATGATGGATCCGTGTCTTTATATATTTGTTCTAACCCATAGTATGTGCTGGTGAAGATGCGGAGCAACAGGAACTCATTCATTGTTGGTGGGATACAAAATGGTACCAGTACTTTGGAAGACTGTTTAGCAATTTCTTACAAAACTAAACATACTCTTACCATACAATCCGGCACTCGTGCTCCTTGGTATTTACCCCATAGAATCAAAAACTTATGTCCACACAAAAACCTGCCCACAAATGTTTGTAGCAGCTTTATTCATACTTGCCAAAACTTGGAAGCCACCAAGATGTCCTTCAGTAGGTGAATGGATAAATAAACTGTGATACATCCAGACAATGGAATATTATTCAGGGCTAAAAAGAAAGGAGCTTTCAAGCTATGAAAAGACATAGAGGAAACCTAAAGGTGTACTACTAAGTAAAAGAAGACAGTCTGAAAAGGCTACATACTGTATTATTCCAACTTTATGACATGCTGGAAAAGGCAAAACTGTGGAGACATAAAAAGATCAGGGGTTGCCAGGGGAGGGGTGGTGGGAAGGGATGAATAGGCAGAGCATAGAGGATTTTTAGGGCAATGAAACCACTCTATATGATACTGTAATGATGGATCCATGTCTTTATATATTTGTCCAAACCCATAGAATATGCAACACCAAGAGTGAACGCTACTGTAAACTGTGGACTTAGGGTGATAATCATGTGTTAGTGTAGATCCATGAGCTGTAACAAATGCCCCACTTTGGTGGAGGATGTGGATAGTGGGGAAGGCCATGTCTGCACGGGGGCAGGGTGTACATGGGATAGCTCTGTACCTGCCTCTCAATTTTGCTGTGAACTGAAAACTACTCTAAAAAATAAAGTCTTTTTTAAAAAGGCTATAGGGACAGGGTCTAAGAAAATGAAGCAAAAGAAAAACCATGAATGTCATAGAAGAAAGGAAATGTAACCGTGATGTGCCACTTGAATTAGCAGTGAACAATATATGAATAATGTAAACACTAAAAAAAAATCATTGAAAAGTTGTGCTAGAGCTCTATTGGGAGGAACTGGGAGTGGGAATTGGGGTTGCGGCGTGTAAGAGAGCTAATGCTTCACCAACCTTCAGAGGAAGTCAGCAGTGTTTTCTATTTTATTTTATTTTATTTTATTTTATTTTACTTTATTTACTTTACTTTGCTTTATTTTATTTTCTTCCAGTTCTGTTGAGATATAATTGCCACACAGCACCGTATATGTGTAAGGTGTACAGCATAATGATTGGACTCACATACATCATGAGATGATGATCACAGTAAGTTTAGTGAACGTCCATCATCTCATACAGATGCAAAAGTAAAGAAATAGAAAAAAACAGATGTTTAAAATTAATGAATCAGAAGATAGCAGTAAAAATGTATCATTCTGAAATATGTAGTTAAATACCAGAGGTATTTGGCTAGATATGGATTATTGTTAAATCCCTAGCTTTTGTTTTGTGTAATGAGTCATACTGATAATATTGACAAATTTAAATAATATTGAGTCCAGTATTAAAAATCACTAAGTGAAAGAAAGTGAGTCGTGCAGAAATCATCAAGAGTATATCACAAACTGGGAATTATGATCGATCCGTTCTGACTATCTCAGATTGAGTTAAAAAGAAATATCATAGAAAACAGCTAAAAGCCTTAAAAAGTGGGGTTTTTTGGGGGGGGAAGGATTGGGTAGTCAGAGGGACAAGATGTGATGAAAAAGGAGATTCTTTTATTTTAAGCTTCTTCTTTAGCATCTGAACATGTAAACTATACATAGGCGAGTATTACTGTGAAAAAATGTGATTTACAAAAGAATGATGTCTACCATTAATTCCAAACCAATATGGTCACACTTTTTGTGCTTTCTCATAATAATTCAGTTAAACCTAAATGAGAAGTTAAGTTGATTGACATTTCTGTCTCATTTATTTCCAGATAAATAATTTGTAAAGTAGGTCGTGGTCAAATTGTGAATAGAAGAAAAGCCTAGAAAATTATTAACTAATAATTATGAAATTAATTTAGAGCATAAACAGAAGTAAAAACATTAATTACCAGTCAAGAAAAATATTCTAATGATCTTTAAAATGTTTAAAAATAATAGATGCAGACTCTTTATTTGGGCCCATCCAATGTTCTGTATTTTTAGAAAATGAATAAATTTATGTTTCTGCTTTTATTCTAAGCATCAAAAATATTTCAGAGTTAGCCACTCATGAAACCTACAGGCACTATATCTCCTGTTACATTATTTTCCACTTTAAGTCATTTCAGAAAAGCCATATAGAATGTAACCATTATTTAGAATTATGACATGAGTATTAAGCACTGCACTGCGTTGGAATTTTTATCCTAAAAAAAACCATAGCTTAGTTTTGTATAATATTTTGCAATTATGTTGTCATTAAAGACAGAGAATGCAAAAACGAAGAAAATGTTAACCTTAAATTCTATGTAATTTCATGATTAAAGAATTAAAATAATGGTTCTATAATTAGTTTCTATACTTGTATGATAAAACCTCTGTAATGTGAAGAAGAACATGATAATCATTTTATTTTGTCATCAAAAACCATCAGGTTTGGTCATTTAATTTCCACTGTTTTTTTATTTCAAATTTCCATAATATATTCCTGATTTTCACTCTTCTTTTAGTTCTTCAGGGTTTTCACCTATAATATTAAAATCCATTTGCTCTTTATTCAGACACTCAAATGTATATTTTAGTTTAAAGCACAGACTTTAACTGTAGGTCACAACTGACTAACCTTTGTATCTCCAGTGGTTTTATTGAATGAATAGGATAATCCATAGCCTTTCCTCAACTCTCTAACCCATTAGAATAACCTTACATGTCCTTGCCGCTTAATAGACAGTTCAAGAAAAATCACACGATTTATGAAAAGTAAGTGCACTTTGGGTATTAACCCCAAATTATAACTGCTTCTTGCATTGTGCAAAGAAAAATGACATATGTGGTTTCTTATAGGCAGTAACATTTTATTTTCAAGAGTGCATTTAAATTCATAGGTATACCTGGAAAACATTTTCTCTCCCATCACTTATTCGTTTAAAGCCACACAGAGTTGCCTGCTAGGAAGACTCATGCTTGCAGAACTCTGCTTCTGTCCACGGCTCAGCCCCCATTTCTCACAGGGGCTTGTGGAAGTTCAATCTGGATTTCTCCACCATCCCTGGGGTTTTAGATTCTACCATTCACCCTCACAGTATTCAAAGACTGTCTGTTTAGAAAGGTTTATTAGAATACCATCTCTTTGATAGTTTTATATTGATAGTTTTTGAAAGCTTGCTAAATAATATTACTTTTGTGCTGAGTTTTACCATATGCCTCCCTGGAAGTGTGGCCTGAAGACTGATCAACCCTTTCTGGTAGAAACCAACTTGTATTATTTCTGTGAAATTTACTAGTTAGGAGGGGCCACCTCAGGCTCACAATGGAATATCTTTTTTCGTGTATTTATTGTTGAGTCCTGAAATTATGTATGTCTGTGCATGTGTGTGCGTTCTTTGTAGCTGGAGGAATTCCCCTCGAAAAAGTAAAGCTAAATTTTTCTCACTCCTGCCTGAGCCCAGTGACAGGCTAATAAGGAAGAATGATGATAGTAATAAAATGGGGCGAGGGGTACATTCCTGAGATTTTGCTGCTTATAAAATGATAGCCCTGTTACCGAATGACCACAGAGGGACTTGGAGTGAGACCCGGTCCCAAGTCTTTCTGATGGAGAGAGATGACCCTCCCTATGACTCATCACATCAGAAGCAAGTGCAGTATTAACAACTTTGGTGACCACCTTTTCAACCCAGAGAACATAGCTGTACATTTTTAATTTGTTATGATTTATAACACTGAAATTGGTGTGAAATGGACCACAAATCATGGGTGTCAGAATCTGAAAATGAATTTTATCAGCTGAGGAAAGTGAGTGCCTCTGGGATTTGCATAAGTTTCTCATAATTCTTTTCATAGTACAGATGATGAGTATAACTGAAAATAAACTGAAAATGACATGATATTTCCTAAGTAGCTAATTTCACATGTACACGTAAACATATATAAATATAGCCATTTAGCCTCACTTTAGACTTTCCCTATAATTCAAGGTGATTTGTACCTACGCATAGAAATATTTGTCTAAAATCCTTATAGTAAATATTAAGACCATTCGTTACATCTCACAAATATCTGGGATTATCTACAGAAAATTGCGAACATTAAAACAAGGTATTCACCAACTTTATTTTTTCACTGTACAAACTTGGAAGAGAGAATTTATACCAATATAAAAATGCTAAGATTGAAGAAAGATCTATCCCCAAATTTCAGATGTTGTAAATACCTTTCAGCATCACAAAAGAGCTGCCCTTGTTAGAAACTAACTTTGCATGCATAATTAATTTGAGCACCACATTCCTCCTTCACAACCAGAAGAGAAATTGAATTCAGGTGTTTGGTGAACATATGGAGGATTTACTGAGAATTTATGACCTGTGGTTTGAGTGTAAAACCCCAAGATACTTGCTGATAAAACTTAATGAAGCTTGTGCAGAGGAGCTATTTTTATTTGTAGTTTGGTAATTGATACATTTCTTGGTTTAACCCTCCCACCCTTTCCCCCATTCCTCATAAATCTTCCCGTCTGAGAGGTAGAGCCACGGCAGAAAGCCAGTCTTCTTAGCCTGGTCCCACTAATGCGTACCTAAGCTGAAGTTCAGAGTTGGCTTTGTCATGGCATTTTAGCCTGTTCCTTCCCTTTTAGTTTAGCAATTTATGCCTCTTCGCCTGCACAGGTGACAGGAGGCAAACCATGGGCCATGGGAAGAAGTGCTTCCAGGTTCCTCTAAGAGAAGCAAAAGTTTTCAGAGGAGTGATACCACTTACTCTGCCTTAAGGAAGCAAAGATGAGGCACAGTGTAGCCCATTGTTAGAATTTAGGCAACAAATTCATTGCCATTTAGAGGCTTTTCTTTTTCCCCTAGGAGAAGCACACTTTGGGGGACAGGAACCCGCCACAAACACACCCTAGCACTCTCTCTCTGCTGCTCTGTCTGTCCCTAGGATTTCACAAAGAATGCTCCTGATTTGAGTGCCAGGAAAGAGAACATATGACACGTGCTCCATTTTACCATACGGGGTGTAATGGGTTTAATGAGAAACCTGGGTTTGCTCACTAATTTACAGCAATTAAGAACTTGGTTCTGACATCTGTAGATTATAACTACTTGTCTGGCGATTACAAGATCAGGAATATTTTATGGAATTGCTAATCAGTAGAGAAAAATATCTAAGTGAGAAGAGCGTTGTTTACCTGCAGCCTCTGAATGGCGTTGGTTCCTGGCCCCTGAGCTAGCATCCCTTCTTAGTTCAGTAACGTCACCCCCCCCACCAACACTTTAGTCATCCCTGTTCAAGAACTTGTTTATATCCACTTTGTCATGCTGACAATCTGTCTAGTTTGAAAGGATTACAACTCCGTACATCGACGCGTAACATCACAGTAAGACATTGCTTAATGATCTGAGATGCTTGTGGTCATTGCTGGCTGCCTGTTTTCCAAAGCTATATGTGACAGGTCTGCCCTACATATGTTTTCTCCAGTGTCACTTTTTGCCTGCTCCAGCTCAGTTGTCTGTTTTAAGTGACATCCAGGAAATAGTTGAATTTTGGACTTGCCGTTGGTACTAATAAAGGCACTAAAAGCTTTTCCGTTCCTAGGATGTAAGAAGAATTAATCAAGCAAGGGAGGGAAATACGCTCTAATTTTTGTCCAATGAAAATGTTTCCAAAAATACGAGTAGTCTTGCAGGATAGGTTGTTCCCATGCTGTGCTGGATCTTTAGTCTTTCCGTCTCTGTAAATACCAAGGAAATCAATAAAAAGATAACATTTCCCTTAAGTAAGTCGACTAAAACCCAGAAACCTTGCACGAAGTTTGAGTTGTTAGCTAAAGACATCGTCAAGGCTTGGAGAAGTCAGAGGTCAGCAGAACAGGATCTGAGTATAAATGAATGGAGTCTTGGAAGCTTTAACTTACTATCTCCTTTCTAAGTGTGCTGGGATGCAAACCATAATGAGGTTTCAGCATCCTGACTGTGGCATCCCAGGATCCGGAGAGGATAGGTCTTTGAAGTGCCGGCAGGTGGAGGAGAAAAAGTTCCTTAAGCAGAGAGGCTGGCACTTTTCCCATCTCGTGTGCCCATGGAATACCTGGAGGGAGGTGATAGAAATATATAAAAAGGAAAAAGCTTTGAGTGTGGAGCTGCTTTATTTCCACGGTCTCAGATATAATTTGGAAATCGGCTTTTGCATTTTTTTTAATTGGGAAAAAGAATAATGTCCTTTTGCATCCCCAGTAATTGGATGCCAAGTACAGGTATGAAATTCACTAGCATTTGGAATAGAATTTTGTACTTAGGCCAAAAAGTAAATTGCTAGGGCTGAGAAGTATAGAGCAAAAATGAAGAGGCCGAAGGTATGAGATGATACGGTTAACCAGAATCTTTACTGTGCACCTATTCTTTTGCAAATTGGGGATTTGAAGGAGATCTGTTACAAACTGAATCCTTGGCAAAGTAACTAAAACCCGTTTTAACCAGGAATATCTCCTTGTGGGTTGTGTGTCGACCCAGATCCTAACAGGTCACCAATTTCTGCCGGAAAGAGAAACTAGGATATGTCCTTGAGTTTGGTTTTACCAAACGACCTGGTTGGTGGGTCTGTTCTCCCCACACTCTGGGAAAACATTGTTGCTTTGGCCTTATGAGGGCTGATTTGCAGAGATCACAGAACGAGAGTGGGGTGTTTTGGTGAAGTGATGGGGAGGTTGACAAAAGGAGTTACCCTAAGCCATTGGGTAGATTTCCATGGGGTGTTCTTGGCTGTACACTGGTGTCTAGTGGAAGTGCACTCCATTGGTTTCACGTGTTAAGATCTGGCAGCGACCATCTTTCAGTGACATCTTGTGCAATAGTATTTCCTTTGTGTAATTTTTCCAGGAGACCAGAACTTTGGAGTGATGAATCATATAAATGATAGTGGTAAAACTCATTCATCAAGTACGATTCCTCTCTTTTACTCTGCTCTTCTAAGCAACAGGCTTTGCAACGGGCAATATTTATTCGGTTGCAACTGTGGACAAGGCATAGTTCTGTGAGCCCTTCCAGGTCACTTGATTTCATTTAATAAGTGTGTACAACGCCCTCACGTTGTTTAAGGTGACATGGTGGTGATAGTGGTGGTGTGTGTGTGTATGCTAAAGAGAGCAAGGTTTAGGGAGTTTAGGTGTTATCTTTTGTTGTCATCAGAGGGAGACCTGCCATACAATCCCATTGCAAACCCCTGTTTGCATCATATCCACTAACATCTTACCGGCCAAATCAAGTCACACAGCCAAGGCCATCATCAGTGGGTATCAGTTTTTGCTGCAGAGCAAGTTAACACAGACTTAGCTTCAAACAACACATGTTTATTGTATCAGTTTCTGTGGGTCTGGGGTCTGGCCACGGCTTAGCGGAACCCCCCTGCTCAAGGTCTCATCCTGGTGCAATCAAGGTGTCAGCCAGGCTGGGTTCTCACTTGGAGGCTGTGCTAGGGAAGCCCCACTTCCCTGCTCCTGGAGTTGTTGGCATTATTCTGTTCTTTGAAGATGTAGGATTCGTGACAGCTTCCTTCTTGAAAACCAGAAAGGGGAAATATGGACTAGTAAGATGGACCCTGTGTTCCTATTTAACCACATACATATAGTCATACACATTTCTTGACCTTTGCCTCATTTTACTGGATAGAAGCAAGTCACAGGCCCTGCCCACACTCATGTGTTTGGGTTGCACAAAGGTTGGAATCCCAGAGGCAGGGATCATGGGACACCTGAAAGTCTGTCCATCATAAATATTTGCTAAAAATTTACCTGCCGCAGGGATGTGACGTACAAAATATATATATTACGTGATTGTAATGAAGGCCTAAACTTAAGGAAGAGAAACACACACTCATCTAAGTATCAAACACTGTAAAACAGTATTTGGGTCAGGGGACAAGGATTATTGAGGAATTGAAAGGAAAAATGAACATGGGCTGCAGTAGTTAGGAAAGGCTTCAAAGAGGTGGCATTTGATTTCTTTGACTTCCTGGTAGAATTGGAAAGATGGAAAGAAAAAGAAAGGGTATTACAGAAAGAAAGATACGAGCAAATTTATCTCCTCTCTTCCTTGGGAGCATCTCTTCTCTTATACTAGAGTCTAGAATCATCTCCCCTTCTGAGCCCATGGATCCATCCCCTCCCTCTGTCTTCCTCCTCTCTTCGCTTTCCCTTTCTCCTTCCTTCTATAGGAAGGAAAGTGTGTACCAAGATGGTAACTCCTTATTCAGAGCAATGAGTGGTTATTCTCCCTTCCATTGAATTCTGGGTCTTAAAGCTATGCCCTCTATTCCAGTTTTCTGGATTTTCCTTGCATAATTAAACATGCAAATGTTAAAGTATTTTTAGTCCATAAAGAATTCATCAGTCACGTCACAAACACCTCTCTCTCAGCATAAGCTGGTCTGAAAAGATAGGTCAGAACTCAAGCCTGCAGGCCAGTGTGCCCAGTGTTAGACAGATCCGGAGCAGAGGCAAGGCTGCAATGACAATGCCCAGTGGTCTTTTTTTTTTAATATTTGCTTCTTGGGCCTGTTACTAGGGGTCCACTAGCCTTATCTCGGTGCAGTGAAAGTAAATAACCTAGAAAAGCAACATTATAAAATAGGCAGCATCTGTAGAATATAAAGTAGAGCTTACAAGCTAGCAGGCAACAGACATTTTTTTGTCTCACCTAGGATTGACAAATTAAAATAAGCCAACATTTAAACTTAGAAGGTAGGGTGGGGACTATAATTCTGACTTCTCTCAAAAAAAAAAAAAGTTAGAAGGCAACATCAGACCCATATCCTTTCAGTGCAATAATCTACTGGAACCAAGTAAGGGCCTCCCTTTCTAGACCATATTTCTCCCAGTTGTCACAGAACATACTTCATGCTTCCAGCGCACGAAGGGTCTCCTTCACTCTTTAGTTAATTGCCCTGCAGGCATTGGAATTTGTCCCAACTATGAAGCCTGCAGGCCTTGTTTTCAAAGTGTTGCCCATAGAGCACTTGCAGTGCTTTCAAATGCATGCAGATTCCTGGGCCCTGCACTAGCCCGGCTGACTCAGAATATCTCAAGATGAGTCTCAATCAGCATTTTTTAAAAAGCACTCTGGATGATGAGATTCATACACAAGACGTGCCTAGTGGTGAGACCCACGATTATGAAGTTTCTTTCCTCATTCAGTGCACCTGTGCAGCACAGATGCAGGGCAGGCTCAGATGCTTATCTACAAATAGGATTGTGGCTGCAGTTAGTATGGATTGGTGTTTTCAGCTACTTTTGCTTGTGAAGCACATCGCAGGAGTCCAATCTGAAGGTTTTAAAACTTAGTACTCTGTGTGATCTACCTCTGATAGGAGAGAGTACATTCCCACGGTAATTGGATGGGAAAGAGTTAGGTTCCGTCTAAGTCAGGGTTAGGTTGTACATGTGTGTTAGGGATCTCCATAGTGTGTGATCCAATGTACGCTTTCTTGACCCTGTCAGAAAAAATCCCAGATCATTACGGGACCAAAACCCTCTTCATTTAGTTTAAAATACACACACACACACACACACACACACACGAGTGTGTGCACGTGTATAAACACCAATGTGTAAGAAAGGCTAAATGCTAATGTTGGACATAAACCGTGTAGATTTTTTTTTACCCAAAAAGCATCTCTGTCATTCCCATCCTCATCCGTCCTTTCTGTACACTATTGGTAAATTAATATTTACTGACTCCTCATTAAGAGTTTTATTGTCTCATTCACCCATCTGATCAACTTAGGTGATATCTTTATTATATTCCTCACCAAAAAAAAAAATAATGAGCAACTTTAAGTTGGCAGTGAACCCAAATATAAGTTGATTGGGGTCTGCAGGCATTCGTCACGAATGCTAATGAATATTTCAAATTTCCTTTGGCCTTCCTGGCAGAAGAGGTAACCAGGGGCTTTAGAAATCCAGATGTGTGCTATTGGCCCTTAGAGCCTGGCCCGAGAGGCAGAACTAAGCAGTTGCAGTGGCTCCACCTCTAGAAGCCAGGGTTTCACCTGCAGGCTGCCAGCTGTTATTCCCCAAGGATTCTTGATGGGCTTCCAGTCTTTGGAAATCTCCATCCATCAGAAAACAACTGCAGCCTTCAACCCTCAGGTGCTTTGCTAGTCGTAGGCAGGTCAGTCTGCTTCCTCTAGAGCATAAGAAGAAAGGAAGCAAGGAAAAGAGAGTGAAACAGTGGTCTCGCCAGCTGCTCAGATTTGGAAATAAGATCAGAAGTGACTTCCAGAACTTGTCTTGTCCTATGAGAGGCATGAAGGTCACCAGAACTTAAAATTAAGGACCTGGGTCCACTTCCCTTGTTGTGAGACTGAGAATGTAAATTGGTACAGCCACTATGGAGAACAGTATGGAGGTTCCTTAAAAAACTAAAAATAGAGCTACCATATGATCCAGCAATCCCACTCCTGGACGTATATCTAGAGAAAAACATTGTTCAAAAGGATACATGCACCCCAATGTTCACTGCAGCGCTGTTTACAATAGGCAAGACATGGAAGCAGCCTAAATATCCATCGACAGATGAATGGATAAAGAAGATGTGGTACATATATACAATGGTATATTACTCAGCCATTAAGAAGAATGAAATAATGCCATTTGCAGTAACATGGTTGGACCTGGAGATTACCATACTAAGTGAAGTAAGAGAAAGACAAATATCACGATATTGCTTATATGCGGAATCTAAAAAAATTTTTTTTAATGATGCAAAAACTTATTTACAAAACAGAAACAGACTTAAGACTTAGAGAACGAATTTACAGTTACCAAGCGGGAAAGGTGGGGGGGAGAGGAATAGACTGGGAATTTTGGATTGACATGTACACACTGCTATATTTAAAATAGATAACCAACAAGGACCTACTGTGTAGCACAGGGAACTCTGCTCAATATTCTGTAATAACCTAAATGGGAAAAGAATTTGAAAAAGAATAGATACAAGTATACGTGTAACTGAATCACTTTTTTGGGAGACTGCGCATTCAGGTAATCACAAATAGTAAGAAGAGGTCCGTTTTCACCAACAGTTTGGACTTCATGGACCTAATAATTATGTGGTTAAAACTGTCTGTGCTACATGAAAATAATAGGGAAATATTTCTACTAAGACTTCTAAAATATTTCGCCAGGCAAGCCTCCTACAATCCCCCTATTAAAAGCTGTGAAGTATGCAGGGGACAAAAGAGTCACAGCTGGAAGGAGGGCAGTGAGGTGAATGAATGTTCACTTTCCTAGCCTTTGTCTTATGAATCTATCCACGTACCTACACCATCACAGTTTCACATGGAGAGTGAGGAGTTCTGTGGATTGGGCGTTCCATCTGGAAAATGTATCTGCTGGGACAAGATAAGATGCTGTATATATGATTTAAAAGCCAGTAGGAATAACACCCTGCTAGGCTCAGGAGTGTGGAGGGGAAGTTTGAAGTGGTACCCACATGTAGACGGAAGCTTCGTGTTGTCAACTAGCACATTTTACAGATTAACTTTCCATGTTCTCTGGCTGATCAGTTCCAAAGATCTATCAGAAGAGGAACAAAGGGAACACAAGTTTTCATTGACTGGGAAAATCATCAAATTGAATGTATCGACAGGATATTCCAGAAGCTCTCATGAAATTGATAGAAACATAAGGGTGATAGGAACCCACCAAGGAGATGAAGTGATGAAAGACAATCCCCTATTCTTAGAAGATGTTCATGTTATGGTCCTGGATGTGATCATTTTCAATTTGAGATTTTCAAACCTTTGGAATTCTTGAAAATATGTGAAATTATACAAAGACATGTTAGTTTGAGAATTTTATAGGCTCTCCTCTGACAGACTTTCTCTTTCCAGGCCACCTCTCACAAATGACATTACCCAGGGGGCTTGGCAGCCAAAAGAACTCAGATCCACTCTGAGTCACCAGGGCAACATGTCTTCAATGAAGGGACCCATCCTCCTATTGGCTGACAGCTTCCCATTCTGCCAGCAGCTTGGAGGGGTATATGTGATAAATATAAGACTTGGTTCTTGTCCTCAAGAAGTCTGAAGTTTTGTTGGAAAACTATATACCTAATGTGCTGGAATAGCTGTCCGGATTGGATGTAATTTTGTGCTTAGGGAATGGAATCCACCAAAAGTGCTGTGAGATTTAAGATTGATTTTGGTTATATCTATTACTCTTGCAAAATACTGTTTTAAATATGTATGTAATTTAATAGGGGAGGGGCTTTGGTGTCTGCTGTGTGTTTTACTAAATGAAACAACAGGGTATAGTGAGATGAGGCTGGGTTAGTGGCCAGAAAATTCTGGATTCTAGTCTCACATTCCCCACCGGCTAGAGAAAGACTGGAGACTTCAAACAAGTTACTTATCTTCTCTGAATGGCAGTTTCTACCTTTGTGTGTGTGTGTGTGTGTGTGTGTGAAATACTACCTTCTGCACCTATCTTATAAGCTTTCTGTGAAGATAAAACAGAATTCAAAGCTATAAAAAAAGAAGGTAAAATTATTATGAACTCATTGGTTCAATCAAACTACCACCTGAGGTTGTTTTTAAAATGCTTTTCATGTATACTGTGAGTGTTGGATTTTGTGTATAGACGTCTGAAAACTCATAAATAAGAACTTCATATAATGGCATTATGAAAGTAATACTGCACGTTTGTGAGTCTATATCATATGGTGTTGTGTCACTTGATTGTTACAACTATGATATTTAGATCAAAAAGGATTCTTCTGTGCACTTCCTATATATAAATAAGCCGCAGCCCAGAGACATTAAGTGTCTTACTTTAAGAAGTTAGAGGAGCTAGGACTGGACCCTGGTATTTCCGACTTTTCATGCAATGTCCTTTCCAAAAAATTTTTGCTGCCAACACCTTGCCAGATTACCGAGAGGAAATGAGGCTTTTAAAGAGCTGCGTAAAAAAGGAATGTCTAAAAATACCACTTGCCCTCTTGAATATCTGTCTTAAAATCACCTCAGTAAGTCTTAATCATGAGAACAAAATGAAAACATATTTCAAATGCCTAGATATTGTCTTAAAATTTCACTTCCTCTCAAACAGCACCATTTCACAGCAAGCTGCCATTTTTTCCTAGCAACTGCCATCCACAGATTGTATTTCTGAAGGGTGTTCACTGTTGCCCGTTTTGTCTTTTAGCAACAGATCAACTCCTAGCAACCATGATCGGATACAGCGTCTCCGGCAAGAATTTCAGCAAGCAAAGCAGGATGAAGATGTGGAAGATCGGCGACGTACCTATAGCTTTGAACAACCCTGGGTGAGTGTTTGGTGCCTTGGCACAGTTGTAGGAAGTCCTGCAACTTCCCTGCAGTAAAAGCCACTGAGCTGTGACCTCAGACCTTTATGAAACAAGACAAGATGGAGCCAAATTCCTTTGACCTTTAGCATATTGACCTTTTCCTCATTTCCATCTGGGTTTCATCACTGCTAATTTCATTTTATATCTTGTTGCACCATCTGTCCGCTGCAGAATAGGTTTCATTTGCCTGATGACAAGACAGAGAGGAGTATTCTGACTCTCAACTATGCATTTTTTAAAATTTAGTTAAGTATTTTTCTATATACATTTTTCTGAGAGTCAGAGCCTGAATAAATCAGTTCAGCGCGTCTATGGTGTATCTACTCTACGCAAAGTACGGTATTTAGAGATTCTTGATTCTCCCTCATCTCCTGTGTGCATTTGTTGAGCCCCTGCCAGGTCTCTGCCTCTAGCCCATCTCCAGTCCTCCCTCCCATCGCCGCCAGAGGGACCCTTCTACAGCAGCGCTCTGAATGGCTTCTCAATGCCCCCAAGATAAGTCCAGATTCCACAGTGTGGCGGGCTAATTAATCCGCCCAATCCAGCCCCAGACTTGGGCTCTGATCTTGTGTTTTGCCTTAGAGATGATGTCACTTCTGGGAATGGGAGGCATTGGAGCAGATTTGGGGGTTCAAGATGATGGGAATTGTGAAGGCTTTCCTTGGAAACCTGAGAGAGAGAGTCAACTAGAGATGAGTAAATAAGCTGCCTGAGGCAGGAAAATCTAACTGAGGGTATTAGTAAGTCCAGTCAACATGATAGTGTGACCATAGCCAATAATGCTTTGAGGACTGGGAATAGAAAATAATTTTTAAAAAATTAATTAACTAACTTATTTATTTTTGGCTGCATTGGGTCTTCGTTGCTGCACGCGGGCTTTCTCTAGTTGCGGCGAGCGGGGGCTCCTCTTCGTTGCGGTGCGCGGGCTTCTCATTGCGGTGGCTTCTCTTGTTGCGGAACACGGGCTCTAGGCACACAGGCTTCAGTAGTTGTAACATGCAGGCTCAGTAGTTGTGGCTCGCGGGCTGTAGAGCGCAGGCTCAGTAGTTGTGGCACACAGGCTTAGTTGCTCTGGGCATGTGGGATCTTCCCGGACAAGGGCTTGAACCTGTGTCCCCTGCATTGGCAGGCGGATTCTTAACCACTGCACCACCAGGAAAGTCCCGGAAAATAATTTTTAAAAAAAAAATTTATCTTATTGAAGAATAGTTGATTTACAACGTTGTGTTTATTTCTGCTGTACAGCAAAGTGATTCAGTTATACATATATATTCTTTTTCATATTCTGTTCCGTTATGGTTTATCACAGGATATTGAATAGAGTTCCCTGAGCTATACAGTAGGACCTTGTTTAGAAAAATAATTTTTTAGATGAATTCCGTGTTGAGGATTGGCAAGACAGACATGGCAGAAAGTCAAGGAAGGCAAGCCTGGTGAGGATACTGGTGAAGCACTGCCCCGTGTGGGCAGGGTGGTCAGTACAGCTCAGGGATGAATGGTATTCACCACAGGGATGAACCGGTGGTCAGTACTGCTCTGATAGCCTGGGAGGCTGCTGGGA
Organism: Eubalaena glacialis; assembly: GCF_028564815.1. Taxonomy (NCBI): domain Eukaryota; kingdom Metazoa; phylum Chordata; class Mammalia; order Artiodactyla; family Balaenidae; genus Eubalaena; species Eubalaena glacialis. The sequence continues at coordinate 17,995,702 of NC_083717.1, read as the reverse complement.
GTGGAGGTGGGGGTGCCAGCAGTCTAGGGTTATAAAGCTTAGGAGGCTGCGGTCAAAAGAGTGTATTTTTGGAGTCCAGGAAAATCTGGATGATGTTGGGATCAAAGGTGTCCCATCCATGCATGTGAGTTCCCGAAGTGGAGGAGTGATTAGGGCCCAAAAAGTGTATTGAGTTCAGTTCAACATGTTGGGAATATGATTACACTCGATATTTGGGAGAGTAGGGGCAGACGAAGAATGGTGTGAGAAAAGGCTGACATAGACCCGAGTGTGGTTAGATTGTAGGGAAGGAGAGATGAAGGTGGGAAGGTTCTAGGAGCCTTCAATGCTGGATTGAAAGTCTGAACGAAAATGGTATCAGGACAGAATGCCGGCCCACTAGCCAGGTTAGAAAAAATAATTTTAAATTTTCTGTGCAGGCCTCAGTTTTCTTATTTGTAAACCAAGGGGGTTAGAGTAGCTGATTGTCAGTTACTAAACCTTTTGTTAGAATGAACATTTAAGAGGAAGCTGGGGGTGTAGAGTAAAGCAGATGTCAGTAGAGCTCCTTGGGTTGAATACAGAGGCTGGTGCCATGGGTCAGAGCTTCTCCAAGTGTAGTCCACGGACCAGCACCTTCAGCTTCTCCTGGGAGCTTGTCACACGTGCAGGTTCCTGGGCCCTGCCTCAGACTTACTAGATCTGAACCTCTTTGGGTGGGGCCCAGGAATCTGTATTTTAATAAGCCCTCCACGTCATCTCGAAGGATGGTCAGCTCTGGGAAGCATTGCTCCAGAGTTAAGATCATCGCTGAGGTCCTTTTTGGTCCGAAAATCCAGCACCCTCAGTACACTCCACACAAAGCCAGAAAAGGTTCTGATCTGGGGTTTGGTGATCAAGTTGGAGTTTGTGGAAGGTTCATTTTGCAAATGAAAGAAGAAGAAGGAAAAATTGGAGAAGCCGTCCCAGTTTGAAGGACCTCACCTTGGTTCAAGTGAGGAAGATGGGACCTTAGAACAGGCAATATGAGAACGGCATCCTGGAAGAAAAACTCAGGAAATCAATCGTAGCTGACTTTGGGAGGTTATAAAACATGTGCAACAGATTTAATACGTATGAAAATCTAATTGTCCTCTGCAACAATATCACTATTAATAATATTTAGTTTATTTTTCTAGATGATCAAGTAAACTGAGTTATTCCCATGTAGCAACAGGATGGAATTATGTTCATCTACTTCTGTTGTTTGGCTTAGTGACTCAACCTAGTCCTGCTAGGTTTCCTAAAGCAGGCTTCTTTTGTGTTGCGGGGTAAACATCCTTAACTGTGTGTATTTGCACAAAGGTGCTGAAAGGAAGAATGAGGCCAGTGGCAACCTGAAGGGATAAACAGCCGCTGCATATGGAAATGGTTCTCACACCCCGTAACTCTAGCAGCCCACGCCCTCGAAGGGCTTTTCACTCCTCGTCCAGCCCAGGAGGGGCAGCGTGTTACCATTTTACTTTACCAGGGAATGTGGATTATCCAACCAGCATGTTTTAGTCCGTAATTAATCATTTAACTCACCAAATTTCTCGAGTGTTGATTATGTTCTGTTATTGTGTTTGGTTCTGGAAAACAAAGAAAGAATGCCCTTAGGATCCTACACTGGAGCTGATACAAAGGAAAGGCACGCTTTTACAGTCTTGAGAGAGGGATGTAGGGACTATTGAACACAGTGGAACCACACCCAAACTGATTGTGGGTGGGCACAAAAAAGCTTGAAAGAACACCTCTTTGAAGTTGGAAGATATTTTAAATATATAACTTTGAGAAACAGAGGAATCTATCTTTGGGAACTAAAATTAATTGGAATTATTTCTGGTTAGTTATCCACATGCAAGATCTCCAGGTTTGTTGGAGGCTAAATGAGCATTTCCTCCTTCTTAGCTCTAGAAGTTTTGCGCTAGGAGATGTGGCAACCGTTTGGTATCCATTAAGTTTCTTTATAAGTTTTTTTTAATGCGGGGCATGAATATTTTGGCACATGTTTCTATGTTATCTGCTTAATATGAGCAATCATGTTGGGAAAAAAATGTTTGAGAATGTCTTGTACATTAGGAAACTCAACTACTGAAGGTCATAGGCCAAATTATTGTGTATCAAAATGCCGTAACAACTTCAGATGGGCAACTTGGCTTGTATAATCATTTCCTGTAATGATTGAGCAGGGAATTATTTGGATGACAGGCTGATTACCTCGGGAATGGAATAATTTCCTAAATTGTGTGTCAGAAGTTGACCTTCTCCATTTATTTATTTATTTATTTATTTATTTATTTATTTATTTATTTATTTATTTATCTATTTATCAAACAATTGGGATCTTGCTGTGTACTCTCCATTCTACAGATCGTGTAAATGAGTGTAAAGTGACTGTAATTCTACTCAGTGTCTTAATTTTCATACAAATTCTCACTGTTGCCTTATTAAGAGCTGCTCAGTTGTTCAAAATGTAATGTAGCCTATAGTTTTTATTATCTGTTTTACAAAATGAGCTTTGAATATCTTGGAATCTTGATTCTTTTCCCGTATGTATTCCAACCTTGAAAGATCACTGTGTTTGGAAAGGATGAGGCCATGATCTCACCCACTGGAATTATTTGTAATCATTTTAGTGTTAAGGAACCACAAGCCCATCTCCAAGCGTGTGTACAGCTTAGACCATATTAATTGAAATTGTCCCGCTTGTCAGAAATGCCCACACATGAAGTGCAGTCAGATGTGTCATTTAGAAAAATATCCAAGCCAATGACTTTACATACAGAGAGAGATGCTGCAGAAAATTCTTCCAAGTGGCCCTTTTCAACTCATCCATTTTCAGAATGTTCTCTCTACTCTAGCAGAACAGTACGCACCTGTTCCTGGGCTTTTGTTCCAAATAACGTTTGGGCCTGAGGGAGCTGATCTGTGGCACAAAAGGTCCTTCGATGAGCAGAGGCCCAGGACATTTCCTTAGCTCCATAACTGAAGTGAATTCTCTCCCAAACTGAGTAAAAGAAGAAGAAGAAGAAAAAGCAACTTCTTCCCGCAAAGCAGTGCCAGGTGCAGCATAAATAAAGCAGCAAGTTGCTGTAAATCTTTCTTAAGATAATGGAACAATAGCTGAGGTTAGGGTTATTATCACAGAGCTCAGATATGGACAGAACTTAGTGTTGCTTTTAAAAGAATTAAATTGCAGGCTGCAGACCTAAGTACAGTATGCTGTTAAAACTTTACAGATACCTGAGTGTTGCCCACAAGCAGACTTGCTGGCTGAGACTGTTGATGGATGGGATAATGGAGCTTTTAATAGCTGTATTGCTAAATCCTTTCCATCCTGGGTGGGTAGTGACTGAAAGTAGTTTAGTCCTTCAGATAGAAAATTGATCCTCCGCGATATGAATATGCTGTTCTCCCACAAGCTTTCTTCCTAGCTGTCTGTCCTTAAACAAATTTTAAAAATCTGTCCCGTTCTCCATTTTCCTGCCTTGGACTTTTAACAACTCCCCTTTCCCAGTTAGGTTCTTGCCTGCTTTAGTAAGAGGGCCAGTCACACTGCACAGCCATCCTGCACCCCTAGACTGCCTTCCCTGGACCTGGGGGATTTGAGGAGATGATGCTTCTCTTTTTGTCTCCCTTTTTTGAAGACTTCAGAGGTGTCTGCTGTCATTTCCTCCTAATGGGCCTCCACGCCTGGACTCAAGAAATACCTTCTCAGTTGATAGCCTTGCTGTGTGTAGTGTTACTACAGTTCAAATTGGCTGGCAATCACCTCTCTTGAAAATCCACCTGGAGGAAACCATTCTTGCAGCAAAGGGGTGCCCTTTAGTTATGGCAAGGGTGTCTCTGTGCTGCTGCAGAATAGACCCTTTTCTTGGAGTCCCGTGACCCACCGTCCCAGCCAAAGCCTCCATGACCCGCGGGCTGTTCTACCCACAGAACCCTCGGGTGGCGAAGTGCATGAGGCTGCCTGCCACCCATCAGTGAGGGACACTGGAGGGCTGCTCCTTTATTTTCAACCTCCTTGCTGATTAAGATGGGAAAATAGATCCAAACCCTGGCTGGGAAAGATGAGAAGAAGACAAATAGTGTGTTAAGACCAAAACACATATTTATAAAATCTTGATGAGGGAAATTGGTATGCGTGGCAATTTTTCTACCATTACTCACATCATTAATAGCAATTAAGCTTTTCAACATTCAGAACCCACAGAGTTCAATCGATAGCTGTGTAAGTACAGTGTGTGATGGGTAGAGGGGAGGGCAGGGAGGACAGGATCTAGAGACAAAAGTTAACTTTATTTGGATTAGAGGTTGGCAGTAAGTCCTCTATAGAAAATCATTACCCATATTAGCAATGGCCACTTTTAAACAGAGTAAACAACTTACACTCTTAACATGATTAAGTGACTATTTGTTATCAGAATGTGGAATTCATACTAGGATTGCAGTGCATTTGAATTGCTAAAATAAGGACTTTAAATCTCAGGGGATATCATTGTTCTTTGTGTTATCATTATCATCATCTTCATCATAGGTTTTCATCCAAAGCACAGAAACTTCTTGTATTTTATTTTTGTTTTCTCTACATGCCCTGGACATATGTGAAAATTTGAAATTTTTTATTATTCATAATTTAAGTAGAAAACCCACCCTAAATTCTCATTCATAAGACTATTACATATATGTGTATGTATGAATATATACAAGTGCACACACACATATGCATACATACTCTTTTTCTTATCTATATGAAGAAAAATTAGATTATTTAAACAGTATTAAATATTAATAAAACTAATGAATTTTATTTCATAAGAGACACACACACTTTTATACAAAGCTCTGAAAGTCTTATAATACCACCTAGTTCAAATTAGTACTGAAACTTTGTACAGTATACATTTATTTTTGTTCTTTCTTTAGTCTATTAACAGTTTGGGTTTTGTATTTTTATTTTTTGTATTGTCTATTTTTATTTTGAAAAATAAGGATGATTTTTACTTAATGGAGAGAAATGCGGAAGGACTTAATTTAGTGAAACACTGTACAGAAGACATTTTCAATATTTTGTTCTACGTTAGTGATACCAAAATTGTGCAGCTTTTGAAGCTTTATATAATTTTTTATATAATATAAATCGTATCTCTTCATAATCACAATAAAGACCAGTACTTTGCAGCTCATTTACAAAAGCAACCTGCATCATTTTCACTTGTGGTTTTAAACATAAGCCATGAAGACAGTCACGTATCGTGGTTCTCCAGCGTATTTTGTAAGAGATAATCATGTATATACTTCTGTCTTACAACCTCTGTCATTATTATGGCCTTGGCAACCTGGGCTATTTTTTTACTTAAAAGGTCGCTGCTTGTCACCAATTTCATCACACACAAGGCCAGGGTTATTTATAATTTGCACTCTTAAAGCTGAGCTATTGCCTTGCTGTCTGGTGAATCTCTGGAATCGTTACAATTATGTGTTCCCTGCGTGTTTCCCTGTATAGATGTTGCTTTGTGTCGTAGTTGCTGATGCTGTTTTATCTGAAAACATGCCCTTCTCTCTGGGGTTAAACCTGATCTCTTTCTTCATTTCTATCTTTACTTTTGTGATTTTGGACTCTAGATACATTATTCTATTTCTGCCATAGGGATGAAAACCACAAAACCACAGTATCTTAAAGTCGGGGCTGTCGGTGGTAAGAGTGTTCCCACAATTTACGTTTTTATGAGATCTTCATTGAAATCATGAATCAGGTTATTTTTGATTCAGGCCAAGTAGAAAACTTGCCAGGACGACCTTCTCTCGTTGTTGCTCTGGACCCGTCATGCACACAATCTTCCTTGAAATCTGTGGCCCAGTCAACTTTCATCCTAAAAATAAGGGTGATTCTTTCTTTCCTTTTTTTTTGGCTGCGTGGGGTCTTCGTTGCTGCACATGGGCTTTCTGGCGTTCTCTAGTTGCAGCGAGCGGGGGCTACTCTTCGTTGAGGTGCGCGGGATCTAGAGCGCAGGCTCAGTAGTTGTGGCGCACGGGCTTTGTTGCTCCACGACATGTGGGCTCTTCCCCGACCAGGGATCGAACCCGTGTCCCCTGCATTGGCAGGCGGATTCTTAACCACTGTGCCACCAGGGAAGTCCCAGTGATTCTTTCTAATAACCTACTCTTTTGCATGCTCTGAAAAGAGAAAGAGAGTAAAATATTAATAGTAAGGCTAAGGTTTGTATTTCATGAGTGAGCAAACAGAATGAAATATCTCAGTTTGCTGATTCCAAACTCATTCCCTCATTCTAAGTCTTCAGATCCCATGATAATTTCATTGCTGGGGTTCATCCAGATCCAACCAGATGTGCCACTGATAAACAGTATCAGAAAACGCACAGTAGCGGAAGCAAAAGCCCTTCAACTTTTTTTTTTTTTTCCTCCGTCAGAATCAAATTTTCAGGCCTCTGGGAGAAACAACTTTCTACAAGACCTTGCATTTTCTTTTCACAGCTCCACAAGCAGCATGTCACAGAACAGCGTGAGCTTGAAAAGCTGGTTACTAAATCCTGCAGCAGAATGCCAGGTCTTTCAAGACTGTTTGACACATGTGTGTAGCTTAGACTGAGTGTAAAGGAAAGGAAAATGGGGTTCTTTTTGAAGGCGTATTTCCTTGCTTCACTTTCCCCGTCCAGTGGCCCTTCCCCGGGCTCCCCACCGATAATAGATCAGCTCAGTGCTCTTCGGGGCCAGCCTCATCAAGGGTCATGGAAGAAACTGTCTGTCTCCTTAATGTTGTTGATGAACAATTGCTTCATGCTTTGTTTGTATAAGCAGAGCTCACTCGGCAATGTGTTTTCTTTGCTGAAGGCACCACTGATGTTATTTGAACGGTGTTGTGGAGTGGGTCTCCGAACACACGTTTGTTCCAAGGCGTGTGGTTATAAACATCCACTAGTAGAGACTGGGGTATTGTAAAGCCTAATCTCTTCACCCATTATTTTTTTATCGGGGTATTTTTAATATGCTCACTGATGATGCACATATGCTTTGAAATTTTGTCCTGCATATTGCCTCATCATTGCTTACCAACAAATGGGATATGCTAGCTAGGCAGAAAGGGGACAATAGAGATTGCTTTCTTTCTCTTCGCACAAAAGCCAACCAGAGGAGCCACTCTTTAAGGAACAAACCCACGTGTTATCTTACCATGCTCCAAATGAATGCTGAGACTCATATGATTTCAGAAAATGATTATCGAGCCCAAGTCTCTCATTGGCTTTCAACTCTAAAAGAAAATCAATAACTTGTTTGTAACAGACAGTCCTCATTCAGAATAAGCCTATTGCACAATGTTGCACAACACAAAGGGGGCAGAGGTCGGCGAGCACTAAAAAGGATTACTTGAGAGTGACTGCCATTGACACTATGATCAACTATTGTCAGCTGTTTTGTAAAGTTAGAGGCATCGTTGTCTATTTTGAGTGGAGCTACTTTCAAAAGGCCAGATCTCGAAGGTGAGCTAAACGCTGATGGTGAGAAGCTAAAGCATCCACAGGGGCCCAGCATCATATATCACCCAATATCTGGTTTTGGTCAGCGGCAGCAATGAGCAGATGACCTGCTGACCAAAGTATTTAGCCAGAGGATGGAAAATTTCTCTGTAGCGTATAATTAACCTAGGTAAAAATGCCATATCCTCATAGCTAAGGCAAAATGTATTATTTCGTAACCAATTCCAGTAGCTGTTAGCTTGCAGATTCATTCTTTTGATAAGTGTTTCTGTTCACATGTGGCTGCCATCCGTGGATTGGAGGACCTGTACGTGGTGAACACTGCCTAGTTTCAGCTAATCTTGGTTCAAAATTTAGCTGTCATCCTTTAATAAAAGGGGAATCAGCTACATTGTATCCTACTGCTCGAGTAAAATACATAACTACGGAAAAGATTCACCAGCATGGCCGACTTTCAAGTGTGTACCCTTGGACTTTCCCACTGTAGTGAATTATTGTAGCAAATTTGTATATTTTTTGGCATTGACTTCTAGATTTCTGAGCAGCCTTACTCCCCTGTATTTGCTGTATATACAAGGGATGTAAACTAGTGTCTAATGTCAGTATTTACCAAACCTCACTTAGGCAGACTAGAAAGGTGGACGTCTCAATTTTAAACCATTCTAAAGCCGTAATTAAAATTTAGGATGATGGGGTATTTGGGGCTCACGAGATCAATGAGATGCCTCTTGAGAAAATTGCACTTGATTTTTAAGAAATTCACGGAAGTTGCAAATTGTTTCTAAGTCAGTCTGTGAGAATGGAAATAGTCACCCGGTCCTGTGATATTCGTAATTCCTTTCTCGTGACTCGTGTTGCGTTTTCCCCCCGCAGCCCAACTCCAGACCGTCGGCGCAGAGCGGCCGGCACTCGGTGTCGGTGGAGGTACAGATGCAGCGGCAACGGCAGGAGGAGCGCGAGAGCTTCCAGCAGGCCCAGCGCCAGTACAGCTCCCTGCCCCGGTACGCGCACCCCAGCCGCACCCCCGCGTGTCGCCATCCTCCCCGTCCTTGTCCCTTGGGAAATCCCTCCTCCCCAGTGCACTGTCTTCTTCTCCAATAACGAAGAACCGCACGTAGATGGTGGGAATCATCGCTTACTTAGAGGCCACCTTACCACGTGGCAGGGAGACCAGGAGGGAGGTGTTTCAGGAGATGCCCACGCCTTCACCGGGGCAGCTCCCTCACTGGACCTGAAGTGGCTTGATCCACGAGGACTGGGCTTAGGGGCCAGACCTGGGTTCTGGTACAGCAAGTCCCCTACACATGAACGAGTTCCGTTCTGAGAGCACGTTTGTAAGTCCAGTTTGTTCATAAGTCCAACAAAGTTAGCCTAGGTACCCAACTAACACAATCAGCTACATAGTACTACACTGTAATAGGTTTAGAATACTTTTCATACACCTAATACCTAAAAAACAAAGACAAAAAATAAACATCTTTAATCTTGCAGTACAGTACCTTGAAAAGTACAGTAGTACAGTACAACAGCTGGCGTGCAGGGGCTGGCATCGAGTGAACAGGCAAGAAGAGTTACGGACTGGAGGAGGGAGAGGAGGTGGGAGATGGCATAGCGGAAGGATCGTCAGCAATAGGAGACGGAGGGCAAGCTGCAATTTCCGTCACGCCTGTCATTGCTGGCACAGGTTCTGGTTCCTTGCTGGAACCAGATGCAGGTTCACATCTTTGAAAGTTCGCAACTTGAAGGTTCGTATGTAGGGGACTTACTGTGTTGGTTCTGCGACCTCCCATGGGGCTGGAGGCAGATTCCTCAACTGAGAAATGGAAAGAGAGCTTTTACTTTGCTCAGCTCAGGGGTAACGAGGATAAATGATATCTTGTAAATCTAGAGTTCTCCAAAAGGATAGGTGCTAAATGCTCCAGGCACCGTATTTAGGGGGGGGATCAGTGGTCCCAAACCTGCCTCTCTTGCCTTCCTGCCATCCTTGCTTCTGCTCAGTGTTGAACCTCGGAAAGTCCCGGGATGTCCACCTGCCTAGCTGATGGCCGAGCCAGAAGGGTTTCCCTGCCGGGCTCCCCACGTGGAGGCCCCTCTGCCCCAGGGCTTCTCTGCCAAAGGCCTGGTAACGGCGCCCTAAGACATTGAAATGATAGCCATTTTCCATCTAAGTATTGTAGATAATGAAAGTGTTTAAAAACATTCAGCTTTCCAAACTTCCCCAAAGAAGTCACTCCTATCATCACAATTCTTACAGGCGTTTGTACGGAACACGATTTCAAAACCAGATGACAAAAACATTTTGGGTGGAAAACGGTCTACTTACCATGTTTATATCAAGTAGACCATTTTGAATTTGGGGGAAAACAGTGCTGGGGTGGGGCAAATTTGACCGACTGATATAAAAGTGATCCTGATTCTAATAAAGGTGAGTCCTTTTAATGTTGAATAATCACCATAACAGCCCTGGGGGACTTCACTGCACTGACCCGGGTCAGCCACGCCCACGTGGGTGTGAGTGCAGCTCTCTACCAGGAGGGGCACTGCCTAGTGTGGGAACTTGATCACTCAGCTGTTCTCTCTCAATCCGTAAAGCCGTGTCTCCTTTGAGTACGGAAGTATCCTTTCTTTTACATAGGAGCATAACCAACAGTTATTTAGCCCACTCTAGGCAAGAGTCATTGAAGTTTAGGTCTAGACAAGACCTTGGAGAGCACGTCTTGCAAGGAAACAACTCGGAGAAATTAAGGGACTCCCCTCAAGGTCACACACTAGTATGTAATTCCACCAGATTTCCAACCCCACCCTGCCCAACCCTGACCCTAAACCACTATTTTGTAATGCTCATTGCTGCCGAGGGCTTTGGTGCTCACATTTGGAACGTGAGCAGATATGGATATAAAGGTCTCTGTGCTCTGCTGCCCTTAGCACTTGGGGGAAGGCCACCGCCTGAATCACCCCAGAGCGTCAAATGGGCAACATTTCAAGGATTACACAGAAAGCTTCTCCTGTGTAAGTTCCCTTCTTGCAGCCTGTCGGCTTGCCTTCCATCAGAAAGACGACCGTGATGATGGGGATGACCCGACACGCGTGGTGTGGCCCTGCTGTCCCAGCCACGCAGTGGGCATTGTGAATCACGGCCCACGCGGATGGTGTTGTCCGCGCAGGGGTTGTGATCTTATCTTATTGGCAAAATGTTTGGCTTCTTATATTTTAGTTGTGTTTGAGAGTATTTGTAAGAAATGGAGGAGAGCTCTCATAAAGCATGTGTAAGAAGAAAGTGAGATGGGAAATGGCCAGGACTAGGGAAGGGCAGGAGGAGGGATAGGGGTGGGAGGGCCTGGTGGGAGGAGAGACTCTGGGGCCCCATCCTTGGGAAGAGGACCAGAGAGAGGCAGGTGCACCAGATTTCTCCTGCTCACCTTCCAAAGTCGCTCAGTTCTCCAAACAGATCCTTTCATGCTGGCGCCCCCTCTCCATCTCCACTCCTAACCCTCTCCAGCTCTCCCCTCCTCTGTGCTTCTCTCCCTCCTCTCCCCCTGAAGCACAGGTAGAAGCACCTGTAATTCCATGGACCAGAGGCTTGCTGCTGCTGGGACTATTGCTGTCAGTTAGTGTTTCCCTAAAGAACCAGAACTTTCCCTCTGGTCAGTTATAATTCCCTTACTATTAGCCATTTTATTCTGTGCGGATAGGAGAAAAGTAGAAATCTTAAAATTAAAGAGCTGTGTGAGTTTAGGTGAGTGGGGCTGGTTGGCCTGTACATCACATTCACTTCTTTTAGCGAGTACAGGTGGGGGGGTTAATTTGCATATAACTTATTGTCAACCCTCTGTATCCATGGTTCCATCCACGACTCCTCTGTATCCATGGATGCAACCAACCACAGACCATGTCGTCCTGAGGTATTTACTCTTGGAAAATATCCATGTATAAGTGGATCCGTGCAGTTGAAACCCATGCAGTTCAAGGGTCAACTGTAATTCCTCAACGTGCATCTCTGAGTGAGGGAATTAGGGATGCGGGGCCTTGCACACAGCTTGGTTCCTTGCAGGGAACCTCGCTCAGCCAGAGGCTGGAGATCGGAGGGGGCCTGTGACCCGCACGAGCTGGAGGCGAATCCCCGTTTCTGACATGTGATATTCTTCAAAGACACTTGACCTCAGCTCTTCGGATGTGGACAATTAGCGGACTTTGGTCTAAGCAAGTTGCCGTGGCATTTGAGACCAAAACGATTTCACGCGCACACAGAGAGTCCAGTTGCAAAGTGGAGCATAAAAGAAAACAAATGGTCGAGACTCTGTATCAGGCGCGCTAGGTGAGGTGGTTTGAATTAGAGGGATGTATACGCACCAGAGGGGTTTGTAAATTCTCACTGTGATTAAGGAAACCTATAGGCAGACTTCAGGTTGCTCTGTGAAATGTCAGGAAGAAACACTAGCCAGGTGGTAACATGAGATTGGGGGGAAGGGGACACGAGTGGCCACACACTGAATTCTCAATCAGAGGAGGATTTGTTTTTTATTATTTTATTCCTAAATTAGTTTTCTTTTTTTTGTTTTATTTTCTTTTTTTAAATCCTTTTAAAAATGCCTAGCTTAGTTCCTTAGTATCCAAAAGGCAGCTCTAAATCTGAGTAGTAGAAAAGTATGTTGGGTCATAGTCACTGATAGAAAAACATATTCAAGATTCTTTGTTGAATGCTTTTCTTTACCTTTCCGCTGCATCTTCCCTCCTGCCATGGGTGGCTTCTTGCTCATCCACCTTGCTTCCTGGCTGTGTCTTCACGCCCTGACTCAGTCTCCCCCACAGGTCCGTTTATTGCGTGTCTCGACTGCCTCTCGCCCTGTCAGCTGTGGTCTGTCTTTCTTCATCCCTCTGTGTCCTCCTTAGCGCAGTGACTGACGGCTTTCCTCAGGCGCTGGGGCTTTGCTGGGTGTCCTGCACATGACAGTGGTCTTCAGGCATCATCACTAAGCGGCAGTTATTGCCACACCAGGGTCTGTGCTTTGGGTCGGCTCAGGCATGAGTCCAGTGAGCGCATTCCAGGACCCAACAAACCTGCGTGTTGACTGTAAAGACATTCATTGGAAGGAATGATGCTTTGTTGCTCCTGTGGTTATTCGTGGCCTTTGAGCAATGCTGGGACAGTGGAAACCTTGCTTCTGATTCTGACTCCGGGACGTGTTTGTGAGTTGCTTCCCCGTGTGAGGGTTCTCCAGTTAGTCCTTGGTGCCTTTCTCTGCTCCCTGATCTCTACCAACCCTTCAGACAAAGGACAGAAAGCTGATCTTTTTGTTTATTTTTTTCCCTTGGTCAGAAAGATGCCCTCCCAAACCCAGAGCCTAATTATTGGAGGCAAAGTCACTTGAAAGTCACCCAGTAGTGAACCATGTACTATATGCCACACTTTTGTGAGCATTTTACGTCTGTGATTTCATTTATTTCTCCCCAGAACCCTATGAGATTAGAGGTTATGCCTGTTTCACAGATGATGCACCTTGGGCCCAGGGAGGATACCCCTCCCAGGCTCACACAGCCACACGCGCAGACTCAGGGCTGCATCTGTGTCCGCGGGACGCCCAGCCTCTCTCACGCTCTGCTCCGCGCCTACGTGCCTCATCTTCCAGTGGAGGAAACTCTCTGTCTGCTGCTTTCTCGTGTTTCTCTACAACCTGCTCATTTCTTGTCCTCTTTAATCAAGAGCTTGTTGCTACGCTAGCTTCCTTTCTGAGGAAGCGTGTGTGTGTGTATGTGTGTGTGTATGTGTGTGTGTGTGTGTGTGTGTGTGTACGTGTGTCCATGCGTCCATGTGTACATATCTGTGTGTATGTACTTTCCTCAAGTGTCTTACTTTGAACCTCAGGGAGGTTTTCTTCCTTCTCTCTAAACTGCTTCATTTGAAGAAAATTTTAGCTTCAAGAAATTCTTTCTCCCACATCGTCATAATTTCCATCCTGAACAAACCGTTAGTGAATTCTCAATGTGTTTGAATACAAAAAGACTCTGTTTTCCTGGACTGATTCAAAATGCAACTTCCGGTACGTGGAGCAAAGCCTCCGGCATCATGGAGTTGGAGACGGGGATGGACAGGGCTAGTGGATCCCCGTGGACCAAGGATGAAGAAGCCTATTTCCGGTTATCCTTAAACTGATAACTAACCCGTGAAGGAATCCCACGTTGTTGCTATAACATCAGTAACAAGTTTGTTGTTTTAATTAAAGTTTCATGATTAATGTCAAATCCCTTGGTTTCATGCTGGCACTTTCCATCATTCGTTGCTCTGAGCAGATTAATTTATGACTCTTTAAGTGAAGGTAATCAGTGCTTTAGGCAAATAAACTATTCCATCAAATATAAGGATTCTTGCCTGGGCTGACTGTACACATGGCCCAATTCCCATTAAAAGGATGGATATACTGTAGACTGTTCAGTTAATCAGTCATATCCAGGGAGGATTCTGGACAGTAGTTCATCTTTCTTATTGAAAATACCCTTGACTACATTTTAGGTCATATGGAAAATGGGCAGATTTTATCCCAAACCATGTTGACGGCACTTCTGAATGTTCAGGAATGCAAATGGCTTCATTCCTGTGGGAGACCGAGTGCTGCATAGACCTTATTTTTCCTCTACCAGTCTTTCTGAACACTCTGTCATGTTGTGTGTGTTGATGTGAAAGGCTGAACAATACGTACTGGCACCGAATGATTTTCTTATTGATAAATGGAGCAATATATTTTGTTTTATGGCTCAATTCTCGCTCCTTCTCTTCCATTTTTAAGGCAAAAAAATTAGGGCATGTCTTCCTTCCTGGCACAAAATTGTTTTACTTTATCATAGCCAATCTTATTGTAAATTCATAAAAGCATCTAGAGACTTGATAGTAAATTAAAGATGTTTCAAAACAATAATGTTTCCTGAAAATGATGTGCAACTTTATTGCAGAAGGGATAAGAAGCTGAAATTTCTATAGGACTCTGATTTATTTCCCCATCCTGGGGTGACAGAAAATGGGTTGAGTAAGTTACCCTGGGCTTGGGTAAGGATACCGTGGGCAGGAAAATAGTGCTTCCTCCACACACGTCCAGGTTCTGCAATCTTGATGAACGTGTATTCCGAAGGGTGTCAGTTGCTGACATATACAACTCAAGAGCCGGGGCTTTAAGGGACTGCCTGTTGCATTTTTAATCATAAAGCAGTCTAGACTTAAATCTTTCATAACTGAACTCAAATCAGAATCCATCACACGTACTTCATATTAGCTGGCGTCTCTGGCATGATGGTGGTAGCTGTGTAAAATATTTGTTTGGCTTGTTTAGAATTGAATTGTAACGTTCTAAAGCGAGAAATTATTGCTGGTGTAGAAGCTGCCAAATCGCTAATACCCCTAACAGCATTCTGCCAATGAGTCTAAACTGCAGGAGATATTGTCACCCTGAGCAGAGCAGATAGCACCGCCCAGACACAGAAGGGGACCCTGTTTCTGAGTAGCTGCAGAATCTGTTAGCTGTCTCTCCTGTGTAGCCATTGTTTGTGCAGACTTGTCTCAGACTTGAACTTGCCAGGGACAGTCATGTTTTCATCCTCCCGCCCCTATCACAGTGTCTGGCACGTGACTGGAACCCTGCATTCGAACGAATTCCGTTCCGAGAGCACGTTCGTAAGTCCAACAAAGTTACCCTAGGTACCCAACTCACACAGTCAGCTATACAGTACTGTACTGTAAATCATTTTATAATACTTTCCACACAAATAATACATTAAAAAAAACAAACCAAACCCCAAAATAAAGAAAACATATTTAATCTTACAGTACAGTACTTGAAAAGTACAGCAGTACCAGCTACATCACTGCTGCTTTTACGCTTGCTTCCGGACATCCTGGGCTTGAAATGAAGATACTGTACTACTGTACTCTACACAGTGCTGTACAGTAAAGTACACAAAAGCACAACCATTTGTAGAGGAGGCACGCACGTGACAAGGTACGCCAGACACGTGAACTAACTTTCCGTGATTGGACATGAGAACGCACGTTCGCATGTTTGAAAGTTCACAACTTGAAGGTTCGTATGTATGGGACTTACTGTAATGTTTGTTGGGATATAGAAATGCTATTTCGGCTCAGCCCTGCCCCCTCACTCCTTCCTTCCATCTCTCTCCCTCCCCTTTTCCCAACCCTCACACTCACCTTTGGGCTTTGCTTTCTAGGCAAAGCAGGAAAAATGCCAGCTCCGTCTCCCAGGATTCTTGGGAGCAGAACTACTCCCCTGGGGAAGGCTTCCAGAGTGCCAAGGAGAACCCCAGGTACTCCAGCTACCAAGGCTCCCGGAACGGCTACCTGGGCGGGCACGGCTTCAACGCCAGGGTCATGCTGGAGACCCAGGAGCTCCTCCGCCAGGAGCAGAGGCGGAAAGAGCAGCAGGTGAAGAAGCAGCCCCCTCCCCCCGAGGGGCTCAACAGCTACGACTCATATAAAAAAGTCCAGGACCCCAGTCACGCCCCCCCCAAGGGGCCCTTCCGGCAGGACGTTCCCCCCTCCCCTTCTCAGGTCGCCAGGCTGAGCAGACTCCAGACTCCTGAGAAAGGGAGGCCCTTCTACTCCTGAGCAGGAGGAGGGCAGACTCTTCGTGACATGCAATAAAGGACATTTGCCTGTGAAGACTTGCATTTTGGGAGTTTTTTTGAAACCTCGGTGGTAGTATGGAATATTTCTGTTGCTGGTATTAGTGCCTTTAAGCAGTGTGGGCAATTCGATGGAAGGCCTTAAATGTCTTTGCCACTGTGTCCCAAGTGTCTATTTCATGGAAGGATTTCCCGCCATCTGACAATCACCTGTTCGAGGCATCATACGCTCTGCATCTCTCAGGTACTGGGAATCTGGCCCAACCCGGGAGACGTCGTGGCTTCGTGTTACCGCCCCGTACAGCTTGTGGCAGCAGATTACCCTGAAGTCAAGGGTGACGTTGATCCCTCTTTTTTCCCTTTAAGTTTCTTAGGTGAGGTGACATCGCCATCTCTGGTGGATGAAAGTGGGTGACGTACACCAGAAATTGGGACTCCGTGGTACTTCCCGGCACAGTCATTTTTAATCCTTTGTAACCAGTGTGGTTTCCCTTTTCTTTCTCAGCCCCTTGCAACAAGAAATTTCCTTCATCTAAAAGAAGCTAAGCCATATTCCAACACTGTCTGTTTATCAGGGGGGGTCCTTTTGTAACTGCCTTATAACTCAGTGTTACCAATAAAGTGATTCTTCTGTCTGCGTGTATAAATACCCTTGCTCAGTCCTGATCCTCACATGTGTGTTGAGTCACCATGGCTCTGCGTGGGGAACGGGGGAGACAGGCGTCAGCCCTGGTGGGGCAGGGGGCCGCCCACCCGCCGGCCCAGTGTGTGTCATGACACGGTGGGTGGTAGCTAAGGAAAGAAAGAATTCTCCCAGGATAAGCGTCTGGCCCAGTACATCCCAGCCATTCTTTTTAAATTAGTTTTTGTTTGATGAGTTGGCAGGAAGGGCATAGCATGGAACAAGGATCAGTCAGACACTCATTTTGGGATTCCAGAACCTCACCTGCTTTCTCCGGTTTTTAGAGTCGGTTGCGATGGATGGTTGTCTATTCATCCACCTGTTGTCTCTCTGCCTGGTGATGTCATCCACGTTTCTAGATAATTCTGCCATGAAATAGAAATGGTAAATAAGAAGAAAGCTGTTCCACATCCCACAGAACATTCTGGTGTCCCCAAACAGGGATAACAAAAGATTGCCCTGGTGTCAATATGTTAATGTACGTGCGGGTCATGAGGACCTGGGTTACTCCCGTGTTCCCATCTTCTCATTTGTTGGTCTGAACATCCTGTTGTAAACCGTGGCTGGATTGCTAAAGTGCCTGCAAATCCCGATGTGAAAAAAGCTTGAGATGAAAGCTCAGCATACTGTGTGTTAACAAAAAAGAAAAAAAAAAAGACATGTACTGATATGCCTATTTTTTATTTTTACTGGCACATTGTATTTTTGTGTCCACTTCTTTTTAGAAAATATGTGAGGGGTTCATCCCCGTACCTGCGTCTCTTTTGCATTTCTGTGTAATGGTTCTGTTTGTTCACGGAACATAGCGATGTTGAAATGATGTGACCAGTGTAAGCGTGGTGACCTCCGACGACAGTTGCTCTTCCTCACAGCCTCCCGTGTGCTGTGAGAAACAGCTTTCCCTGTACATATGAGACTTCTAATAAAAGGCATATTTCTTCCTGTTCTCTGTGTGTCTGTAGTATTCCTGTGAAAGCTCTCCTAGCTGGGTTTTTTTTAAAGTCTACTAGCAGAAGTAATTTTTTTTTTCCATATTTAGAGAAAGTTGAAAGTTTCCTCCTCTCTGTCTGTGCAAACACGGAAGTGGGTGATTGATTGTTTATTTGAACATCTGAGGAGAGAGGGGACAGGAAAGAGAGAAAGACCTAATTAATGAGTCCACTGGAAGGCCCAGGCTGCCCAGAGCAGCCGGGAAATTCGGAATGGAAGGAACCGATACACTAGAATAAATAAAAGAATAATTATACAGAGAGCGATGTAATATTTCCGTTGTTGCCCTTTGCACTATGGACCATTTCAACAAGGCGAATGTTCTGCTTGAGTCCTAACCATGTGTACCTCGATCCCAAAGAGAAGTCCAAATTCAAGCTGACTTCCAAACTAGCCTGGTTCTTGCTTCCCAGATTACACAATGAGGCTTTGCTCCTTCTTCCAGAGGGACAACTCATTAATATTTGTATGGTGCTTTGAAGGCACAAAGGGCACTAGATCCCTGGGTGGGCCTTGTGCACCATTATGGTCGTGGTCCCCACCCAAAGGGCAGGCTTTGCAAAGACCTGTCCAAAATGCCCTCCCATGGAGGGCCGAGCATCAGCTGGTTGTCATAGCAACCCTTATCCTGCCACTAAATCCAAACTCTGTCACCTCAAGATTAGTAACGAGAGGTGTATAGCAAGCCAAGGAGATAACACGTCTTTGGTTCTTATACGCCTACAAGGTGTGGGAAAGTAGAAAAGCGAAGATGGACAGATTTGTTAATTTTCTCACTGACCAGGAGGCCCGCTGCAGATGCCAAAACTCACAGGTTATTTATCTCAACTGACAGTGAGAAGAGAGACAGTACTGAATGTTGTGGGAGCCTAAATCACAGAGGATTTGTTGATTAAAACTGACAGTTTGAGCCACACAGAGAAGAGGAGGAGAAATAGATGTGGGTCAGCACAGAAGTGAGAATATGCCCGATGAAGCAATCTTGTCTAAATGAACTGGCCTCTGCTCCAGCACATCTCACAAGGACTTGCTGGGACCAGAGGGAGAGTGTGTCCACAGGGAGAAGTCTCAAGTCAGGAAAGGGTGCAGGTGGCATCCCCAAGGCCCTCACACAGCTAAGGATGGAGGTGCAGTCACTCAACTGTCCCTCAGAAAACGTGGTCCCCCTGTTATCGCCTCTCTTAGGCCATTAGGACTATAGATAGTCTTATAAATATGTATATGTAACTATACATTATAAAACAACATTATATAATGTAGCAATAGTCTGTGTAACTCAAGCACCACACCCACCTCCTTTCCCTGGAGTCAGTTAGACCAAGGCAGCTCAGAGGTGAGCGGATCCCAGGTATCTCACTAAAGGGAAGGAGAGATGGACCCGGGCTCCTCAGGTTTTCTGCCAAGGAAGTCAAATCTATCAACTCCGAGACGGTAAACCAAATGAATTTTGTTTCATCGAGTGGGGGCCATTGGTTTTGTTGCAAACCCTTTTTGAAAAAGGGCAGAAAATAAAAGATTGCTGACCACCACTTAGGTGGCAGTGGGCTTTGTCATGATCTGCCACCATGAGTCTGAACACGAGGCCAGAGGGAAGAAGAGACCAGGGGTCCGGAGGCTTCTCTGTCCACATCATTTACCCCAAAAGGGCACTCATCTCCTGGGCTGCTCCTCTTCTCCGATTGTTTTCATTAGGGAGTAGACGTTGTTCGTGTATACACATGACAGACACATGCAGCAGATGTGAAATGCATACGTAATTCTGTATTTAGCTGGTTATTTTCATGTGTCCCTTATTTCATTCTTAAAACCCAAGTCTTACCTCCAGTTGATATCAACCGGAGCTTAAGCAGATAGTAATTTGTTTCTGGCTTTGTTTGCTGGTCCTGGCAGAGGAAGTGACTGAGGTTCCATCATGCTTGTCCCATCGTGGATGTCCTTGTATGACATGGTGTGCCGTACATTTAAATGTCTATTTAACAGTCAGTTCTTTTCTTCTTTTTTTTTTTTTAACAAAGATTACTCTGACAATGACATGTCAGGCAAGGAGATAATCTTTTCTTACTTCAGAGACAGGATATCATCTTAATAAGGCAGCTAATAAGAATGTTCACAGGTCAGAAAGTGAGAATGATGGAGAGACTTTAATGGAAAAACCATCTTCAGCTCTGAGTAATGATTAGATCACAAAGCTGGTTGAATTAAATTGACTTTTTTTTTTTTTTAGTGCAAGGAGGATGAAGGTTGTAATTCTGAGCATAAGCTTTTTTTGTTTTTTTTTGAACAAGAAACTGATATTTTACTTCAGATTTCATAGAGAAAAGGTGGGATTATCATTGCCTTCCACACAGGAGGAGCTTATTTTCCCGTTAGACGGGTTGTTCCCTCCAAAATTCATCATCTTCTCAGTCAGCATACATCTTCCTCTGCCTCCTTTTCCTTTTCCCTCAGCTTTCATATTCAGCAAAGGAAAAATCGATGGGTGCCCTTTGTCCATAAATTTAGTTTTTTTAGATTAAACCCTATAGTGGAGAATTTGATTTTTATAAAAGATTCCACTATGAGTCAGATAAGATCAAACGTCTTTGCTAAAGAGGGTAATCACCCTTCCTCGTGAGTTTTTTTTTTTTTTTTCCTTTCTGAGTTTAAATTTCAACGATCAGTTTTTATCTCCTCATTTTTAATTTTTTAAAGCGAGTTATCTGTGCGCTGGCCTGTCACTCCCTAGATGTGTCTATTTCATTCCGGACACGGGAGAGAAGTGCAAGAAACAAGGACTAAGGCTTCCCACTGTGAAGCTGAACAATTACTCATCTTTCATCCTTAACATTTATTTCCTCACAGGATCAATTAAATGTGTGAAAAAAGCGCTTTTTTGAATTGCTTAACTGCTGAGTCACCTTGCACTGTCGTTGGCTTAGAAAAACCGTTTGGAGTTTGTTCCCATCTCTGCAAAGTCTCGTGATGATCTGAGTCTCCTCCTGGGGTGTCATCAGCTCTTGGATCAGCGGCTGGAAGGTGGTGTCAGGGCAGGAGCCCTTCTCCCTTCTCTGAAGACAAGTTGCTGCTTGCTAGGAGGTTCCTTCTGAAACTGAAGTTTGGCTTCCATGAGGGATTTTACGATGCAAATATTTTAAGTACAACTTTGAAGATTTTGCCATTAAAAACAGTCTCACGTGGCTCAGGGCCCAGCCGACTGCAAACTACAAGGGGGAAGTGCCATAAATTGCTGGCAAGGGACAGGAAGGAAACAGCCCAAATTTCTAAACCAATCGTGACCTTGGTGAATGATTTGGTTTCAGGGTTCAGCTCATATCTGACTTGCTTTTATTTGGCTCTCGTTGTCAGTGGCAACAAACTTATCACGGTTGTTCATGTTGGGATGAAATGGGAGCAAACATTAGCCTGACAACCCAGACAGAGCTGGAACGAGGACTGGCCCTGAAAGCCGGGTATTTTGGAATCATGCAAAGCTTTGAACTTGGCTTGTGGGGCCTCCAAGTGAATTTGTCCTGCACATGCCCTTGACTTGCAACTCCATTTCCAAGCCTTCTTTAATGTTATCTGCCTGGCTTGCCTCCCATCTGAGCCTGAGGAGCTCGCCCTCTGGTCCAAGCAACCAAAGCGTTAACACAAAATCTGAACCAGCCATCAGAGGGCACAGCGGCCCCTGGCTCCCACGTTACTGGGTTGACTTATGCGTGTAGTGCTTTACAATTTGTACAGCATTCTCTTCTTTCGCATCCCCAAACCCTGTGAAGCACGTTAGGGAAATGAGAGTCCAATTTTACGCATGAGGAAATGGGGATTCCGAGAGTTTGTGACTTGCCGGTTGGTGAACAGCCCAATCACAATGTGGAACCCATTGTCCTGGACCTGTGGGGTTATAAGGGTTTTATCAAAAGGATGGTTTTTTGTTTTTAACAATTTAAAATTCCTTACTTGATGGTAATTCATTGATTGGGAAAAGAAACACAATATAATGCATAAAGAGTTAGGAAATTAACAATGCCCTGAAAATAAATTTTATTAATCATAATACTATTTGCGTACACTTACAAATACATATGTCCATATATGATATACATTATGTGAGATAAATATAATGGTTCTATAATGGTTCACTTTAGTCCAAAAATGCCTTTTGAAATAGACAACCAGCCAGGCCTGTGTGTGGATCTGCAGACCCCACTGGGTCCCTTGTTGGTAACTACTGTTCCATGCTTTGGATCCTTTGCTTCACTATTTAAACCGCTTAGACCAGAAAGTATGTATTTCTTAAGCCAGGTTTTAGTGTTGAGAAAAGAAAGAGTCCTATGAGATTAAAGGCAGACAAATTAAAAAAAATAAAATAAGGGTCTGCACCATGGGGAAAGCAGGATGCATTAGAACACAGAGTGGCCACAACAGAAAGCCAGTCCTAGCAGGCGAGTTTCTGAAGCAGATGCAAAAGAGACTCCCAAATGCTAATACAAAATAGAAAAGATCGCTGGGAGATTGTGCAAAAACACAATAACAATTTGCATTAAATCATCAGCTGTTTTCAGCACAGATGGGAAAAGCCTGTTACAAATGTTGTAAGACATTTGCGGCGGGTTTCAAGCTGGACAGGCATTAAAAATATTCTTAAGCTTTTCACGTTGGAATAAAAATGTAAATCATTTTTAGTGAGGAGTTCTTCTTTACCTATCCTTTTTCTTTGTATTTTATTTTATTTTTGGTAAAGAGATGACATACTAACAGCCAAGGGGAAACGATCCATTTACAGAGTTGGATAGACAAAATTTATCTCCAAAGAGGCAGAATATTAATTATGCATAGAAAGAAACTTTTACTCTGAGACATTCCCAATGAAACCAGTGGCTTATTTCACTCCAGATCCTAATCAGACACAGTCACAGCATCTGGAGAGAAACACAGGAGGTTACTGGGTGTGTTTCAGGGCAGGGGGCAGGGTTGGGCGGCTCAGAAGGATGGGGCACCTCTTCCAGGAGGCTCTCTGGGGTTTGCCCGCTGCTTCACTGTACAGCTGTGTCCATCCTCTGCTCCTTTAAATGGGCTGTGGGGTTGTGAAGCAGGAGCCAGCAGCTGATGCCCCCGGGCCCACTCCTCTGATCCGTGCCGCTGGAGAAGAGACGCAGACAGCCACAGACTTCGCGTCTGGAAGAACCGGCTGGCCCAAGGAAACGAGTTTCCAATAACTAATCCAGCTGAACGAGGCACTTCCCTTGGCTCCAGCTCTCCTTCCCGTAAGCCAGGAAATGTTCTCTCCATTCATTAGGGGATGGCTCATCAGGGACTTCTAATCTCTGATTGGCTACTTCATACACTGTGGTAGTATCTTCCGCTGCCCATCTGAAGTCCTTTTAGGGCTCCCTCTGGATTAATTGAAAGCCATGGATATCCTGTTTGTGTGATCTATTCAAGGTAATTGTAAGGCCATGAAGAGGCCAATATTGATTTTTAAAGAAGATGCCAGTTTACAAGGCATGAAATGGACAATGTGTAATGTGGAGTCGGTTTAGGGAAAATCATTCATTCACTCACTCACTCGTTTGTAGTTCCCACTGTGTGCCGAGTTCTGGGTTAGATGCTGGGAACACTCCAGTGAGTAACACAGTCTTATTCTAATGGGGACTTGCTGATAACAGTCAGAGGGTGCACTTAAAGCAAGATCTTTGCTAAGATCTATGGTTTTTCATGTGAAAATGGGACCATCAGTTGGAAAAAACCCACGAATACTAAGACTTTTAGGGACACGCATGTTAAATCCCATTTTGGTGAATCTGAAGGTGAGATATTGCAACACCTTGCAAAGTGATCCATCCACGCTGCAGGACTCGAGTCCATTCTAATCCAGATGAGACTTTGGCCCATTGTTTTAAAAACAGCTGGATCCCTTCAAGACCCTAGAGGTGCACCCTGAACCCTTGGTCTTGGGTGAGCCCTGAGGCCCGATTCTGATGCTTAAATCTCCACATTGATCTTTTCACCCAGTTAACCTCAAGGATTTGTTTAATCCCAGCATTGTGTTTCAGGCTTATTTCTGGCTTTGGTTTACGTTCCCTCTATGCAAGCCCTCTTTGGTGACCCAGCCTCCACTGTCTTTTGGTTTGACCAAGCAGCTCAGCTGCATCTCTCCAAACGTGTTCCAGGCTTGGATCACACTTTGCTGTCCCCAGATGACACCCAGGACACTACATCCATCACCTCTGATAGGTTAACTTCGCGAAATTAATTGACCATGAAATTAACCTGGCTTCTTTCTCATAGTAGACACTCAATAAATGTTTGTTGAGTGAATGCTTCGCCTGAAACTTTATTTAAAGGACTTGAAGTTTTTGCTGTAGTGTCTTTCTGATTTCCCTTTTTGCACTTAAAGCAAGCGTGTAGTGTTTCTGTAAACAATAAGCGAGAGACAGAGAAAGAGAGACAGAGCAAGGTATAAGGAAACAGACGTAGGTACGTTTGAAGTAGAAAAATTTTAAAAAGGCAAATACTCCTAGACTCTTGAGTGACTTTGAGAGTTATTCCTAATGAAATTTGACATGTTTTAATAAAATTCAGTGGATGGAGTATTGACCCCCACCTTCATCCCTGAAATGTTGATGTTCCTCTGGGATGTGTCCTGGGCCCTCTTCTCTTCTCTCTTTTGTCCCCTTCCTATTCATCCCTTCTACTGCCACCTGTACGTTGAAGACACCCGGCCCCCATGTCCCTGGGACCCTCACTTCTCTCATGGTCTTCGCTCTGCTTTGCTCTTGTCTGCGGCGCTGAGGAGCCACTGCCTCTGCTGCTGGTGCCCTCTCTGGGTCTACCAGTGCCTGTGCCCGAGGCTATGGTCTCTGGGGACCCTCAACCTCCCATTGGGGCTCACTGTCCCTCCCCATTGCCCCCCATTCTTGTTTGTGACACAAATCAGTGCAGTGTCAAGGGGCATGGGCTCGAGTCAGCTGACCTGGGTTTGGATCCCAGCTTTGCCACTTACTCACTGGATAATCTTGGCTTTTAACCCCTGCAAGCCTCAGTGTTCCCATCAGTGAAATGGGGACAGTACCCCATTTCAGTACCTACCAGATAGGGTTGTTAAGACGATTTATCAATAACACAACTGCTTAGTCCCATGCTTAGAAGCTAAGTGCCCCCCAAATGGTAGTAGTTTTTCTTCTTCACAGATTCCTTTGTGAGAGTATCTCCTTCAGATTTTCCTGGCAGCCCCCTTCTATCCATGGGGCTCAGAGGGAGTTTGCAGGGATGTTCAGAAAACTGGATCTTAAACAGTCACTGGGGTCTTCACCCTCCACCCACTGGTCCCTCTCCTGTTCCCTCCTCTCCTCCAGAAGATGCCTTTTTTTAAACATCTTTATTGGAGTATAATTGCTTTACAATGGTGTGTTAGTTTCTGCTTTATAACAAAGTGAATCAGTTATACATATACATATGTCCCCATATCTCTTCCCTTTTGCGTCTCCCTCCCTCCCACCCTCCCTATCCCACCCTTCTAGGAGGTCACAAAGCACCGAGCTGATCTCCCTGTGCTATGCAGCTGCTTCCCACTAGCTATCTATTTTACGTTTGGTAGTGGATATATGTCCATGCCACTCTCTCACTTTGTCCCAGCTTTCCCTTCCCCCTCCCCATGTCCTCAAGTCCATTCTCTAGTAGGTCTGTGTCTTTATTTCCGTCTTGCCCCTAGGTTCTTCATGACCATTTTTTTTTTTTTTTTTTTAGATTCCATAAATATGTGTTAGCATACGGTGGTGGGAATGTAAATTGATACAGCCACTATGGAGAACAGTATGGAGGTTCCTTAAAAAACTAAAAATAAAACTACCATATGACCCAGCAATCCCACTACTGGGCATATACCCTGAGAAGACCATAATACAAAAAGAGCCATGTACCACAATGTTCATTGCAGCACTATTTACAATAGCCAGGACATGGAAGCAACCTAAGTGTCCATCATCGGATGAATGGATAAAGAAGATGTGGCACATATATACAATGGAATATTACTCAGCCATAAAAAGAAATGAAATGGAGGTATTTGTAATGAGGTGGATGGAGTTAGAGTCTGTCATACAGAGTGAAGTAAGTCAGAAAGAGAAAAAGAAATACAGTATGCTAACACATATATATGGAATCTAAGGAAAAAAAAAAAAAAAAAAGTCATGAAGAACCTAGTGGCAAGATGGGAATAAAGACACAGACCTACTAGAGAATGGACTTGAGGATATGGGGAGGGGGAGGGGTGAGATGTGACAGGGTGAGAGAGTGTCATGGACATATATACACTACCAAATGTAAAATAGCTAGCTAGTGGGAAGCAGCCGCATAGCACAGGGAGATCAGCTCGGTGCTTTGTGACCACCTAGAGGGGTGGGATAGGGAGGATTGGAGGGAGGGAGATGCAAGAGGGAAGAGATATGGGAATATATGTATATGCATAACTGATTCACTTTGTTATAAAGCAGAAGCTAACACACCATTGTAAAGCAATTATACTTCAATAAAGATGTTTTAAAAAAAAAAACAAAAACAAAAAACAAAAAACAAAAAACAAAAAACTAAAAATAGAACTACCATACGACCCAGCAATCCCACTACTGGGCACATACCCTGAGAAAACCATAATTCAGAAAGAGTCATGTACCACAATGTTCATTGCAGTTCTATTTACAATAGCCAGGACATGAAAGCAACCTAGGTGTCCATCAACAGATGAATGGATAAAGGAAATGTGGCACATATATACAATGGAATATTACTCAGCCATAAAAAGAAACGAAACTGAGTTATTTGTAGTGAGGTGGATGGACCTAGAGTCTGTCATACAGAGTGAAGTAAGTCAGAAGGAGAAAAACAGCAGATGCCTTTTATAGAAACTGACTGTTGGAAGCTGTAGTCTCCGATTCATCACATGCTCAGAGCTCGTGCATCCAGGCTGGGACCCCGCACCCAACAATCTTCCCAGTGTTATGGATTCGACTCTTACCCCAGGAGCAGAGGCCACCACACCTGTCCCCGAAAGAGCCAGCTCACCTTGCCCGGCCTGCCGATGAGTGACAGACCCTTGCTTCCTGAGGGCTGGGTGGAGACAGTCAGGATATTTACTACAACTCTTCTTTGGGTCTGTTACTCTTCGGAGGGAATTTCCCAACATGTTTATACAGTAGTTGTTTAAATAACTCCAAAATCATAATTTGTTTTTGAAGCTTATTATTCTGCTTAAGTTCCTTGAATTATTAAGATGCTCTGGTTTCTTGGGAAGTAGTTGTGTTAAAACTACTAATTGTAATTTAATTGTCTACTGCAGGGAACGGTTGGATACCGTCTGGGACTGGGGGGACCCCCCCCCAAAAAACCGATTAAGTCTACTCGTTCTTTAATTTTCCTGATTCGGCTGCTCAGTCCCAGGTAAGAATATTTGTCCATTACCCAGCTTGCACAGATGTTGCAAGAATTCTCAAACGGCTCCTTCTTGCCTTCGTTTTTGTTTTGTTTCTCTTGCAGTGAGAAGGGCCCCTCGGAGAACACAGAAGCCTGTAGAAGGACCGTCCAACTGTGAGTGAGGAGCATCCATAGCAGGTGGACACACCAGGGCTGAGGAACGCAGTGAATAGTCCCTGCTGGTCAGGACCAGGCTGTCCTATGGCCATAGGGTGACTTGCTAGATTATTCGGTGCCATCTGCACTGGGAGCTTCTGGTTGGGACCGTAACCTGAAGCCAGACCAACCTTCCTGAATCAATGTTATCAAGTCACTCTGCAGCTCAAGGGACCCCCGGTGCCTCATGGCCTGTGACAAAATGTTCAACTTCCTTAGCTTGACACCAAGGCTCTCCATGACCCAGACGCACCTTTCTGGCCTTTTCTCCTCTAGGTCACATCTCTAACTTGCCCTCCCATCAGACTGCATCCCTCCTTCCTGTCTGATCTGGGTCCACGACGTTCCCTGGACTAAAAGGTCCCCCTCCGCCCTGCCCTCGCCACCAGCCATTCTGCCTGCCCGGATCCAGCTCACCCCTCAACGTCTAACTCAATTCCTGTCTCCTTCCTGTAAAACTCTCCCCCAGCTGCTCTGTGATTTCTCTCCACACACACCTCTTCGATTACATATGCTGCCCACTGAGCACCTCCCACGTTTGGCGTCTCATTGTTGGTCGTGCTTCTGTGTGCTCAGGTCTTATGGTCTCCCTGGTCTGTCCGCTTCCCCGGGGATGAAGCTTGTACTCTGTGTTTCTGTGTTTTCTCCATGAGCCTTCTCTTCTGGCAGCTTCCCTGCAATGTTCTTGATTCATTGATTAACTTAAAGCAAGTCCACACCCTTTGGGAAATTTGCAGCTCGTCAATCCTGTAATTCCCTGCCTAACCTCAGTGCAGAAAGGCAACACGATGGAATCCATTTCACTCTGAATGAGGGGGGAGAACTAGTTCAGATCAGTTCGGCAGGCACTGAGCAGGTGCTATGGGCTGCACACTGTGCCAGATATTTTTTTTAAAAGATACATCGGCTGTGTAATGTTCCATTGTGTATGTATTACTCAGCCATAAAACAGGATGAAATAATGCCATTTGCAGCAACATGGATGAACCTAGAGATTATCATACTAAGTGAAGTAAGTCAGGCAGAGAAAGACAAATATCATGTGTTATCACTTATTGCTTCATGGAAATGTACTAAGCTGTACAGTTATGCTTTGTGTGCTTTTTCTATACGTACCTTATATTTCAATAAAAAGTTTACTTAAAAAAGTGTTGCCGGTTGATGCTAAGGTACACATGTTTGAGATCCATCAATCTGCATAATTATCATTTACAAGGAGCAGATAATAATCATAGCTTGTATTTATTCTTAGACCGGTCTAAGTGCTTGAGATACATTAATGCACAACAGCCCTATGAGGTCGATGCTGTCTATTATGGTACCCATTTTATAGATGTGAAAAACTGAGCATAGAGAGGTTTATTATTTGTCCAAAGTCACACAGCTAGCGAGTGGTAGAGCCAGGATTCAGACTGAGGTGGTGTGGCTCTCCATAGAGCCAATGCTCCCAACCAGACAAAATTAGAGACTGAACCACCCTTTCTCAGGCTCCCTTGGCCTTGATTCTACCGGGTTCTCTGTCGTGCTGCTGCCTCAGCGCAGCTCTCTGAAAGGCCATTTAGAAGGAGTGGGGCAGCTTTCTGCAGGCCTGTGCCTGTTGGCAGAGCCCACACCGTCCACTCCCTGCTTCTGGTGAAGGAGGGCTGGACGGCCACCTCCAGCGCCTTTCTGTTCCTCGTCCAGGACCAGCTCCAGACACCGGCGCTCTGCCCCTTCCCTCTGCACCACCCAACCTCGGTGAAGAAAGATAACCCATCTCTTGGTGTCATCTTCTCCCAGCCATGGTCAGTCACAGGCCCACAGAGGGTTTCCTCTCTTTCACAGGGATGTCTTGAGGGCAGAGGCGGGTTCGCGGGGCGGCTCATGAAGCTTCAGTTCCAGGCCCCTCCCTTGCAAGGCCCCTTCCAAGAAGACCTTGTGCCTTGTGAGAGAGTCATAACTTTCTATTCTTTTCCTAGAGCTCCCCTGACTATGTGAGGTTCACACACTAGTTTCAAAACCTAGATTTGTCCCTGCTCCAGGGGTCCTTCTGGGCGTGGTCTCCAAAAATGAAAACTCTAATTCTGCCTCTCCTCAGCCTGGCTCTCGGGGACTTGGTGACCAGCCCTTAAGTACTGTTCTCTCTGCCCTGGTGTCTCCCACTCACTGGGACTGCGTGCTCTGTCCTGGCTTCCACTTTTCCTGGGTTGAGAGTGAGACCCAGGTATCAAATTCCCTGTTCCTTCTGGCCTAGAACAACAGGTAAGGCCCATCTCACCCTGGTTCCCAGAACACAGCCAGGTCCCCTTGCTGGAGCAAGGAAACCAGACCCCAGATTCCGCCTCCCTCCCCCTGACACTCTCCCCCATCCCGTGAATCCCCATCTCTGGCCTTCCAGGGGCCATGAGCTAATGTTCTTACAATGCAGCCCACATCCCACGTATTAGGATGCAGGAAGCACCGTAATTACCTCTGCAGCTGATTTAAGCTTCCAGGTTACACACAAAATGTTGGGAGCTTGCGGGAAGGGACTCTACTATGGTTATCTAGAGCGCGCATTGTGGTGGAATCTCGTGATAAAGGTATAAAGAAAATCATTTTCTTTTTCTGCCCTGGACTTTGGCCAGGAGAAATGTCGAGAAATTCTTTTGTGAGTAACCATTCACAGATTTCAACAATTGTTCACTCTTGATGCTAAAGTCTCTGTGCATGAATGATTTTCTCATCTTTATGCAGAATTTTTCCACATTTTTGTTGACTAAAATATTACTAATCTAATTTCCTATTAAAAAACTCATTTCCAGCATCACAGAGCTGAAAGGTGCTACCAACCATTTATTCTTCAATTTACATACAACAAATCCTGTAATCTGATGGGGGCTTTTACACAAGGGTGGCTGCAAGCAATTACATGGGCAAAGAAATATTTTAGTCCAGAGCTGTGTGCTGTGTTAATTTCATCTGTTGAACTCCCATTGAGATTTCTCCTATTGTTAAATTGCCTGTTGATGTGGATTTAGCGAGGAAACTCCACCAAGTACAGCAATTCAATGTTATAATGCTGTTTGTGCTCTAATATTTTCCTTTTAATTATAATTTGGGAAATTGGGGTTTATTAGAAAAAAAGAAGGCATCAGACTGGAATAATTTATTCCATTTTTCTCCACTCAGCACCCTGACAAAGTAGAACATTTTCCAGGTGAAATATTGATTTGGAAAGGCCTGGAAAAATTCCTGATGTCACAACAGGGCTCTGGGGTGGACTGGATCTCATGATGCCTGGCACGGAGGGAGCATGGGGTCTGGACTGCTGGCCTGGGGGTACTGTGGCTATTGGGAAGCGTTCAGGGGGAGATTTCAGAAGCTAACTCCAGGTCATGCGGAATTATAGCCTCAGATGCTACAGACTCAGGTGTGGTCAGGCTAGTGGATCCCCTCTGTCCGTCCATCCCTCCAACCATCCTTCCATCCATTCATCCATCCTTTATTGAATGTTAGGCATATATTATGTCCCTACTTTTGTATCTAGCGTTTTAGAAGATGCAAAGTGAATATTTAAAATTCTTTCATTTAGTCATTCAACAAACACTCACTGAGCATCTATGTTCCTGGTGCCATGGTACGTGCCAAAGACACAAAAGTGAAAGCTGGAGCCCTGCTCTCAGTACCACACAAACCAATCAATCCTTACAAAATACCCTAATGAGTGTTATCCTAGAGGGACGGGAGCACAGTGTGGGCCTAAATAGAGTGGGGAGGGGGGAGGGGAGGAGTGGTGGCCAAGAAACCTTTCCAGAGATGGTGTTAGATGCTCAAAGGATAAAGAGGAGGTCGTTCCCAGAAGAGTAAAAGACATTTATGTTTTTAAAACAGCTTTACTGAGGCATAATTGACATACAATAAACTGCACATATTGAAAGGATGTAACTGATAAGCTTTGTCCTGTGTTTACACCTGTGAAATCACCATCACAATAAAGATAAGGAACATACCCATTAGCCCCAAATTTCCTCGTGTCCCTTTGTAACCCCTTCCTGCCCCCTTCCTGCTGTCTACTTCAACCACAGGAAACCACTGATACTTTCTGTTAATACAGATTAGTCTGAATTTTCTAGACTTTGATATAAGTGAAATTATGTAGTGCGTATTCTTTTTTGTCTGGCTTTTTTCACTCAGCACAATTATTTTGAGATTCATCCATACCATTGTATGCACGAATGGTTCAGTCTTTTTTTTTTTCCTGGGTGCTATTCCATTGACTGGATTTACCATCATCTATTTATTTACCTGTGGATGGACACCGGCACGTTTCCATGTTTGGCTGTTATAAATAAAGCTGCTGTGAACATTCATGCACAAGTCTTTGTACGGTAGTAGCTTTCTTTTCCTTTGGGAAAATACCTGGGAGTACAATGGCTGGATCTTTCTTTTTAAGAAACTGCCAAGCCCCAATGTTCGAAGCAGCATTATTTACAGTAGCAAATATACGGAAGCAACCTAAATGTCCATTGGCAGATGAATGGATAAAAATGTGTATATGTATACAATGGAATGAAATTCTGCCCTTTGCAACAACATGGATGGACCCGGAGGGTATTATGCTTCAGTGAACTAAGTCAGACAAACAAAGACAAATACTGTATGTGGAATCTAAAAGATAAAATGAATGACTATAACAAAACAGAAACAGACTGATAATAGAGAACAAACTAGTGGTTACCAGCGTGGTGGGAAGCTCAGATAGGGGCGGGGGATTTGGAGATACAAACTACTCTGTATAAAATAAATAAGCTACAAGGATATATTGTACAGCACAGGGAAAATAGCCAAGATTTTATAATAACTTTAAATGGAGTATAATCTATAAAAATATTGAATCACAATGTTGTACACCCGAAACTAATATAATATTGTTTAGCATAATCAGCTATACTTCAGTAGGAAAAAAAAGAAAGAAACTTGCCAAGCCGTTTCCAAAGTGTTTGTACCGTTTTAACCCCCCACTAGCAGTGTAGGGGAGTCTAGTTCTTCTACATCCTCGTAAAAGGCATATACTTTTTGTCTGCCATTGAGTGCAAAGGGTCCCAAGGCTCCAAGACCGAGGCTCCAAGACGTAAGTGCCTGGAGCTGTCAGTCATAGAAGGTCCCGCCCACCCTCCTCTGCTCGACCATCAGTGCACCTGCCTCATTGTAGAACAAGAGCAGCCTTGGTGGCTCGTGCTGGAAGCCTGGCGGAGGGCACTGGCGGTGATGCAGTCTCACAGAGTGGAGGCCAGGCTGGTGCTTTGGTTAAACAGCCCTTCCTAGAAAAGCTGGTGCGCTACAGACACTGCGCCTTTATGGTTTTTCCTCATGGGAGGTTTCCATGGTATCTACCTCGAAGGACCCAAATCCTTCGCAAGTGGATGTGACTGTCAGTGAGGAGGATTATGGAAAACAGCTCCATGAAGTCCTAAAGCATCTTCCCCTGTGTGCTGGTCAGCCACCCACCTTGCTTTGTCCTGAATCCGCCGCATGGTCACACCCCAGGCCCCCGCAGAGCAGACAGGCACATAAAGGACTCCTGCTATGTCCCTTTGACCAGCCTTTACTTCAGAAACCTTTTTAAGCTAATTTTTCCTGACATTTCCAATAGGCCTTTGAAAATGTGGTGATGGAGAGAGCAAACGTGTGCTCCATAACATGCCTCCAAAGCAGGGGGGGTTATTACAGCTAATCCGTACCCTCCGCCTCGGACCTGAATCATCGGGGCAACGAACAGCTAAGAAGATTAAGAAGCAAATGCTGGAAGGCCGGATGTGTGTGTCCAGAAAACGCGGTGGTCTGATCTGCCAACCAAGTGGGCACGAGTTTTCCAGGCACTGACCTGGGAGCAGTAGTCCTCCTCTTTTCACAAGCGCCCAGAGCAACGCGAATCAGTGTCTTTGGCCTTCTCTCCACAGTCCTCTGGCTTCCTTCTTCTGGGGAATTTGGATTCAATTTGTGTTTTTGTGTTTGTACCCCAAGGTCTCCAGGGATTAGGTTTATGGGAAATATGCTAACAGAGGAAATCAGAAAAATGAAAGTCGATGTTTGCTATCACACATTCCCGTGGTGAGCTAGCCTTTGGAAATTGGTATGTTGGTCTGGCAGTCGAGGTCGGACACTTTGGGGAAAGTGGCTCCAACCATTCCTTGCCCAGAAGCAAGCTAGGGACACAAGAGAAGCATGGTCTGTGATTCCAGATCAAGACCAGAAGCCCAGGGGTAGTATAGGGAAGCCAAGTGACCAAATAGGCTGATATTGCCTGGAGTAGCTATGGTTTCTAAATTTTGTGTGTATTTTTTTTGTCAAATTCCCCAAGATCTGCCTTAAAGAGGGTCTCATCCCCGTGGAAAATGTTCCTGTATTTTTTCATGTCTAGACGCAGCGAGGAAGAGAAGGCATTGGTGAAACTCATGGTGACAAAACGGTAGCAAAACGGTAGCACTGGAAAAGAACTTGGTGACCCTCATCCAAACTCCTGATCAATTGAAGCACAGGGAGAGGGGCTCAGTGATTCTCTTGAGCTGGTTGATTTGCAAACTACATGTATAAGATATGGTTATAAATAGCTCTGGGGTCAAAGCAAATCCACCATCAAAGAGAGTCATGACACATTGGGGGCATCCCAACAGAACACACTGGTCTAAAGGGAAGGCCTGAAGATTCTACACCATTTTCATAAGAATATGGTGCTCTGTGCTGACTTCGGAAGGCAGCCACCATGTTGTACACCTGCTCTGTACCTTTCAGTTCCTGCGTCTTCAGCACTTGGCTTGTCGCGACCCCAATTCTACCTCCCAGCTCCTTTTATCCATAAACATGTGGAGCTTCCACTGTTCTAGGAGCATTGTCTTTGCATCTTTTCCGATACTGTTCTTGCTGCTTGCTTGAGATGGTTTCACAGTTCAGATATCTGATGAGCACATCCCATATTTTTTGAGGTGGATGTCACTGACCAACAGAGGCATTGGCTCGCCCATGGGTCGGTTGTCTTTCAGTGATCCAGTATGATCTGGCTGTGGAGAGGGGCTGTGTTATCTTAAATGTGGTTGTTTAAGGTGCTATGGGCAGGGCACGCTTTGGGACCATAACTCCAGCACCGTTGTGTGTGGGGACAGCAGGAGAGTATATCCAGCATCTTCCCCAGATTTACCAAACACCAAACCTGTTTGCAAAGTAATTATACAGTCGCTTCTGGGCAGAGGGGCCAATCAAAGCCTGGATGTATTCATTGCTGAGGGATAAAATCTAATGTTTCAATCTGTTGACTAGCTTTGGTTGCTTCTGTTTGGTTCCTAAACGTTGCTCAGATTTTCACTCAATTCTTCCTTTTTCTCATAAAGCAAAAGTTCTTAAAGTGACCAGGAATCTTCATTCACTATCAAGCACCAGCTATATGTGAGGCGCTGTGCATTGCCCTTAACAGATGACAAAGGACGTTTTGCCTTGTGATCTCAAAGGACAAATGTTGAGTGGTTCTTTTTTTGTAGAAGCTGCATCTTTCTTCAAATAAGATTTTATTTCAAAAGGTAAAAGTCTGTTGGTTTCTACAAAAAATCAAATAGACCTACATACTTTAAGAGCTTGGAAGGGAAATATAATCAGCCACAATACATACTAGTATGGTTAATCCAGGTGGGGTTGGGGTTTTCAAAAGCAGCCTATGGGAGGGACATAAAACCTGAAAGGTGAAAAGTTGAGCAATTGGTGTTTGCAGGGCTCCTTTGAAGGGGAGAGAGGAGCACACTTTGTTTCTTCTTCTTTTGGAGGCTTGATTGCTTTCCCCAACTTGTGAGCATGCGCACACACTGCCCAGGTCTCTGCTCACCCCTCTCCCCTGGCCACTCATCCCTGGCTTCCAGGAAGGCGCCGAAGTCCCCACCTCCATCCTCAGTCACAACCCGTGTCTTCCTCCGGTCCTGGCTCCAGGCAGGTAAGAGCCCCCATCGTGTCGCCTGAAACACACCTTTGCTGTGCTGTGTCAAGTGAATTGAATTCTGTCACCTTCTCTTTTTCCTGCCAGGCGTCGTCTACACAGAGGGGATAAGCAAAGACTAAGAGGAGTTCTCATCCCCCTAAAGCAGAGATCCCGGGCGTTTGCATCGTACAGAGGTGTGGTTGGGGCTACCACAGTAAGACATCACAAAAACGAGCGTGGGCTGTTCTGAAATCATATGCGAGGGATGTGCTAGGAAATCTGGGGTTCAGGAAAGGGTCTTAAGCCAAGTGTCTCCATCCTATCCTGCCCCCCAGAGTGTAGGGTGGCTGAAGAGGGGGAGGGAAAGGGGTCTCCTTTGCAGCCTATGGCTGCACTCAGAATCCCAGCCTGCTCTGTCCCTCCTCTGAGACAGCCACTGCCAAGTGCATGCCAGGCAAACTCCCCTCGGATAAGGACGACTGCCAGCTCTCCGGGGGAGTGCGTCAAGCCGTGGAAGGGCAGAGCTCTGAGGACATCGTGTTACGGCCCCGAAAATGGTGTCAGGAAGCACAGGAGGGAGGTGGCTCCAGGAACAGAGAAAGTACACGAAGGCCTGGGATTGCGCCGGGACAATCCGGGCCTTGCAGATGCTCTGTGACAGTGCGTGTACTCAGGTCCTTCCGGGCCGGGGCCTCCTGGGCCGCCCACACCCACCCGGCCACCCGGCCACCCTTTTCCAGCACTGGTGCCACTGCTCTGCCTGGCACCGACCCCTGAGGGGCGCCAGCCACGCTGCAGCTGGGGAGGAGAGCCCTGTGCAGGGTGCTGGCCTCGGACACCTCTTCGCATGCAGGGCAGACCCTGTGTATGGCGAGAAGTCCTGATTCAGAACTTGGAATTTGGATTTTCTGCTAATCAGATACTTTTCCTCTGGCTGCAAAATAATTTTGTTTTGGTCGCTAAGAAACCCTTTTTTAATTGAACATGGAGTTGAGTGGCTACAGTACAATAATATGCCATGCAGATGTCGGGAGAATAGCACAGTGCCCAGGTGACAATCGGGCCATTTCTCATGGTGGGCGTGTCATACCGCACAAGTGTCTTCCTGGATTTTCCTCACTGGGTGCCGAGGCGCTGATTTGTGATTGCAAACACAGGATTCCCTCCCCAGGTCTGAGGCATGGCCCCGCAGGGAGCTACCTGTGTCTAGAACCCAAGTCAGATTTGTTTTATAGGCTGATATCTTGCGGGCTGTTAGTCTGAGTGAACCACTCTCCTAATGATCCGATCATTATAATGGCGTCTTCGTTTGAGGCCGGGCAA
Source organism: Eubalaena glacialis (assembly GCF_028564815.1). NCBI lineage: Eukaryota > Metazoa > Chordata > Mammalia > Artiodactyla > Balaenidae > Eubalaena > Eubalaena glacialis. Next base: position 17,959,059 of record NC_083717.1, on the reverse strand, counting down.
TGAAATATTGTTACCTCCAACGGGCTGGCTGTCTACTGTGGACCTGATCTCATAATCTCGGCTTAACAGAAGCCTCCTTGATGTCTTTTGTAGTAAAGAACAGGTACCTGATAGAAGATCCCTTTGGGGAAAGGACTTCCGTGTCATTTAAAAAGCAAAGATTAAAGTTTAATATTCCTAATAGTAATTGCTCTCTATTTTGTTTTTCACAACTGAGAGATATTGTTTGGCTGAATCTCTAGGCAGAGGTAAGAGAAGCTGGCAAACAATCCCAGCTCTGAAAGCCCTGATAAAATTAATATGTTCTTTTACTTTAGAGACAGAAGAGGGTCATGCATTGTTTGCCAGGCACTTTCCTAGCACATGGATACGGTGGGCCACGGGGTGGGTTCATATCTGTTCGCTGAGAAATCAGATACAAGCACAGGTGGGGTTGAGGGTGTCGATTAGCACGAGGCCTCAAGTAGATGCTTTGTTTCTCACCTCGATGGGCTGAATTTAGTGTTCGAAATTGGCCCGAATAACATCAAAGTAGTCCAAAAGTTGGCTTTCAAACATCTTTTAGTGGATAGAATTGGAGTTTTTTGGTTTTTTTCTTTTAAAAAGAGTTATTTCTTCTGCTAGCAGGTGGTATTCCATCTGTGACAGCCAGGGTTCTTTAAGTGCAAGCAACAGCAACTCTGCTGACCTTAATCTGAAAAGGAGTTTATTAAAATAATATTGAGTGGCAAATATATCTAAACTATTTGAACAACCAGGGATCCAGAAGAGCCGGTATGAGGGCACCTAAAGGACACCTAAATCGGATTACAGTGGCTTCAACCATTTCCTGTATTTTTATTACTTTGAGATTCAAATGTCAGGAGAGAGTAATTTGTTCAGTTGCTCTAAGGGATAGCTCCAGAATTCCGATGTAGAAGGGACTTCTGTACTGTAACAAGCACAGTGCTTGGGGTGATTTTGTAAAGGGGCGTGCAAGGCTGCAGGTGGAGGTACTTTGAGTGCCCTGTAGCATCTGAGTCACTTCTGAGCGCCAAGACTACACACCCACCCCCTGGCCAATGACAGCATAGTGCACCTTGACTGACAGACCTTCAAGATTGGGGAAAAGAAAACAACAGATTCTTTCCACCCCACCTTCTTTAAGCATGTTGTTGGTAAATTCTCATGACTTAAGCCTCTGACAGTTTCTAGGGCCTAAAATGGCAGCTGCTCCTTCTTTCTAGAGCAGCACCTTCTGTCCCCATGGCCGTACCATGGGTTGTCTACTCAATGTCCATTTCTAACCCCCTTCTTTGCTGGCAGAAGCCATTTCTCACAAAAAGTCTTGAAAAAATGCCATGCATTGATTTTGGCATTCTCGCCTGCAGCTGGGTCATGTGACCTAATTCTGGCCAATTAGACACAAAGGGAAGTCTGGCTCGGATACAGATTTGATGTTGCAAGCTGTGGCAGCCATTTTGGGATGGTGGGGACAAGACCAAGGTGGGGTCAGTGAGATGGGCAGATTTCAGTCCTCACGGGTCAAGTACAGGAGGGCCACACAGATGCTCAGATGGAGATTCCTTGATGGGTCCCCAAGAGCAGGGGCCAGGGGAAGTCAGCTGCCTCCCCTTCCCCCAGGACCCTCTCTCTGATTCTATCCCTGAGCAGCTGGCAGGTCCTCACTGCCCCCCTTCTCTGCCACTTTGAGGGGAGGGATCAGCCGGGGCTGGGGGTTGAGGGAGCTTCTCACGGGAGGAGATATTACGGGTTGACCTCTTTGTGAGGACCTGGCTCCTCACTGTCCCAGGGACGTGAGAGGAAGGCCTCAGCATCCTGCTTCACCACTCACCATGGCCGACCCTCACCCTGGTTTCTGACTCCAGACCAGAGGGCTTTAACAACTTGCCATTAAATCTCTTTGGCTGTTCATGTAGCCTTGATGTTGGGCTACACAGTGTACTGATCACTGTGATTTTATATATTCTTGGAGCTCAGCTCTAGCTTTGTATAAAAGCTCTGGAGACTGGATGCTCTCTGGTTCCCTAGACTAAGTTCCATCTTGGTGATGTGACCTGCAGCCCAGTCCCCTGGGAGCCAGGGACAGGTTGGGGGGTGGCGGCTAAAGCCCTGTTTCTTCCTGCCCTTCTTCTCTAACAGTTGCAACTGCTGCCCCCAGAATTGGGTTTCTGAATTTCCCTCGTACCTCTGCTCCTTTTGGTCCACAGAATGAATGAGTACTGCTGGGCTAAGAGACTCAAATGCATGGCATAAAAAATAAGTGTTTATTCACTCATATGAAAACAGCTCAGAGGCAAGCAGTCCAGGACTCAAGATCCTCCTATCTTTCTGTTTGGCTGTAGGATGACTGAGATCTTCAGCTTTCTAAAATGGCTGCAGGAACTCCAGCCATTATGTCCACAGTCTAACTGAGAGTAAAGAAAAGGACAAGCAGCTCCAGGGGCGCTCTCCCAGAAACCCACTTGCATCTCCCTTGCCCCCTCCTAACTGCAAGAGTGGTGGGAAAGCACAGACTCCCAGCTGGGCACATCATCAGATGAAATAGGCTGGCATGCTGTTGCCATGGAAGAGGGGAGATTGGATGCTGGTGAAGCTCCTGGCACTCTCTTCGGCATCTTACTCTTCTCGCCTATTGACACGGATGCCGACCACTGGCAGGAGGGCTACCTGTGCTCTCTGGCTGTCCCCCGTGAGCCCTGTGCCACCCTCCTTTCCTTCCTCCTCCACGTTTACAGCTGTGGCTGCTGACCAGCTGCACTGAGGTGGGAAGACCCAGTTCCAGGGCCCAGTCCTCTCCTAAGCCACCTCTCCAATGACAGCTCATTGGCTGTGTGACCAAGACAGAGCCTTGAGCATCTCTGGCCTTAACATACCCGCCTCTGTGACCAGCAGCGGGAGTTATTTCTGGGTGTACCCTCCAGAGCGATGTTTAACACTGTACAGGATGGCCTTGAAACCTGACCTCACCAGAAAGAACTTAACTACCTAGGCTTCTGGAGAGGATCATACAGGTCTGAAATGGCAATAGGTCTGCATGTGAGTCCAGCTGGAAAAGTAAACTTGATGAAAGGAAGCATCTTGGCAATGGAGGTGTCTGTGTTATTGACCCCTCCTTGTGCTTCCCGGAGGTCTGGTGTCCATCAACACAAGGGATGCATGAGCCATGGTCCCCATTCTCACACAGTTGCTGATACTTCTTATTTATTAACCATCAAATATTAATAGTAATGTAAGTCCCTTTTTGATGAAATTAAGAAGTTTTCTTTTTAAAAAAGAATATTTTTTAAAGCAAGGATCCCTTTTATTTTATTTATTTATTTTTTTAAACATTATATTGTGTTATATTTTATTTTATTTATTTATTTTTTTGGCTGCGTTGGATCTTTGTTGCTGCGCGCGGACTTTCTCTAGTTGCGGTGAGCGGGGGCTACTCTTCGTTGCGGTGCGCGGGGCTTCTCATTGCGGTGGCTTCTTTTGTTGCAGAGCACGGGGGACTCTAGGCACGCAGGCTTCAGTAGTTGCAGCATATGGGCTCAGTAGTTGTGGCACACGGGCTTAGTTGCTCTGCGGCATGTGGGATCTTCCCAGACCAGGGCTCGAACCTGTGTCCCCTGCATTGGCAGGCGGATTCCTAACCACCGCGCCACCAGGGAAGTCCAAGATGTTTTCAACAAACTGTAGGGCTTTCACTTCCCCTCCATCACCAAGAATCCTGGTTGAGATGGTTTTCACAAGTTTTCCAAAGCGCGTATGCCATCACTGGGCTGGGAAAAGTGGACCTGCTTGGAAAAGAATGAGTCACCTGTCTAACTCCTGTAGGGCAGGTTTGTTTCTGTTTGGAGCCCCAACTTTCCAATCGTGTGAGGTCTGGTGGGAGGTAGGGCATCACTTCTGACTGAGAAATCTTCATGGGCTAATAATTCTCTCTCCTCACTTCCTAGCAAGTGGGATGTAAGTAGGACCTAGGCTGGGGAGTCAGATGCCCTTCCCTGGACTGTGAACTTTGAGGAAGTGAGTTAAAGATAGGGCGAGAGATGGAAAAGCATCCACGGCGCAGGAGTCCAGGGGCTCCATCCTCCCTCGGGAGCCGGCGCTGGTGCCAGGATCTCCCGGTCGGGGAGATGGTGGGGATCCCGGCGACGCGCCGGGGGATTTCGTGGTCTGCGTGGCTCTGTTCACGCCCTCCGCCTTCCAGTTCATTTGCCAAACCTGTTCCCTAGTTCTGACCAGAGATTCTATGAGCTACTTGGTAGCCTTATGTTAAACTCCTTTATGGCTTAAACTAACTAGAGTGGTTTTCTGTTCTTTGCAACAGAGAGCAGTCACGGGCACTTGGACGTCAGCTTCCTGTATTGGGGCTACTTTGCCTCGGTTGCTTTTCGCCACGGACTTTCTCCCTCTCTCAGTGTGCGTCTCCAACACTCGGCAGAAGAAGTGGAAGTTGACCTGGGTCTGGGAAGAGGGAGAGAGAAAAAGGTGTCAGGAGAAAAAAAGCAGTGTGAACAAAGCCAGGACGGCCGGAACCAGCAAAGCGTGCACAGGAGCCAGGGAAGAGCACCTGCTAACATAGCAGGTTTGGCCTCCCGGCGCCAAAGAGGGACAGACGGGTGTGTAAGGGGCCGGGAGAGCCATGGAAGCACAGCGCGGCGGAAATGGCGGGGCCGAGGAAGGATTCTGAAGAGGGAAATGACCTGAGGGAAGCAAAGTTAATACAAGTCAGTGGATCTTAAAAATCCCAATTCCTAAGTCTCAGCCTGGGAAATTAGATGGCAGAGTGGTCCCTTGTGAGGCATCCCCTGTTTCATGATGCCATTGTGGGTCCTGGTGCAGAGTTCCTACGATGGGCGGCATTTAGGGTGAGGTGTTAGTGGGGAGAAGGAATTTGACTATCACCATGGAATTGGCCCCCTTACCAGGCTGAGATTCCCGTTACTCGGAGTATTTAAGCCAGCCTGGACATCCAGCTTGTCGTCCTGTGGATGATCTTGGGAGGAAGGAGGGATTTGACTTCAAAGGTCAATTTAACTTCTGTGAATCTATGAGTCAGTGAAATAAGGAGCCATCCAGATTTTAAAAATATACAACACAACGCTATTTGCATGTAATAAAGATACCTGTGCACAAAACAGTATGCATTTTACAAGAATATATATTTAGTAAGATTACATACACATTAAACACAGTTGAATGGCTTTTAGTGGGGAGCAGGAATTGTGTATGAAGATAAAGGGAATTAATTAATTAATTAGTGAGACGGGAAAGAAAAAGATGAGATCCAAATATGTATTTTGGGTACTCATAAAAAAAAATGAAATAGTGGAATGCCAGTTTCTGATTTAGTTGGTAGAATAAACTCCTCAGAAGTCAGCAGTCGGAATCTTATTTTTAAGCTCTCATTATTTTTAAGAATACTAGACTTGGCTTGTAAATGTCTCTTTTATGTTGTGACATTATTATTTATTAAAGCAATCAAAGGAGAAGCACTTCTGATACTGTCATGTCCCAACCGGATCTCTACTTGAGAACTCCGTAACTTAAATCACCCAGCCACAGTTTGTTTTAGTTTGCTACTCGTGATAATATGAGAGAGAAAGTATAGTTGATTTAAAAATTTGTTTTAGTAGGTTTTTCTAGGGCAATTTTCTCAAGTGGTTTTTCACAATTACCTATATCATCAGGGAAAGGTAATAATCCTTAAAAGACTGTGCATCATTATACAATGTATTTGATTTTGAAAAGAGGAGGGAAAGTCTCTCTCTCTCCCTCTCTCTCTCTCTCTCGCCCTCTCTGCAATGAGATTCACTCTTTCCTACCACGTATCAAAAGCCGGGTTGCAAAACTGCTTTAATGAGCCACCACAGTTAACTCAGCTTCACTTAATTTAAAAAGAGATGTGAAATTACTCCCATGTAAAACTTTACATTCAGATTCTTTACCAATGTGTCCTCAACAAGATCAGTCACTTTCATGACTCTGTATTCTTTCTTGTATCTCAAACAACCCGTATGGGATCACTTTCCTTCTGCCTAAAGTGCATTCTTGAAAACTGTGCTACTGAAAGTGTAGTCCACAGAAAGATTGTCAGTCTTCAAACTGTCAGTTACCACCACAAAGTACAGAAATTGAGAATCTAAAACTTGTATAGCAATTTAGCATTGCCAAATATCCAAGGGATGATCAGTGTACTTGACCTGTGGAGCAAGGAATAAACCAAAGGTCCAAGTCTATGACAGATTGAACATTTAAAAAGATACAAAATAAAAAACCTGGTTCTTCACCATGAAAAATTTGAGAAACACTGCTTTAGAAATTCCTCTAATGAAGGTATGCTGGTGACAAAATCTTCATTTGTATTTTACCTTCATATTTGCAAGATTGTTGCACTGGCTATAGAATTCTACATGGACAGTAATTTTCTTCAGTACATGAAAGATATTTTTCCATTGGCTTTCAGCTTTTATTGTTACTTTTGAGAAGTCAGCTGTCACTCTAACCATACCCTTTTTTATTTTCTTGTTTTTAGATGCTCTTTTTGCTTGTAGTTTTCTGCAGTCTCACTGTGATATGTGGAGGTGTGAGTCTCTTTATTTACTCTACTTGGGATTTGTTGTACTCCTTAAATCTGTAATTTGGCATCTTTCATCATTCTGGAAACTTTTCCATTATTATTTCCTCTAATATTTGTTCTTCCCCCCTTCTCTTTCTTCTCCCCCTTCGAAACATCAAATAAAATGTATATTAGATATTATCAGTCTGTTCTCTATGCCTCTTACCCTTATCTCTGTATTTTCTGTCTTTTTGTTTCCCTGTGCTGCATTCTGGATGATGTTTTCTGACCATTTAAGATAATGAGCACTCTGTTGATAATTATTGTCTGATAATTCCACTATCTGAAGTTTATTTCTGATGCCTCTTGCTTCTGTTGGTTGCTACTCATGGTGTCTCACTTCCCTGTTTGCCTGATTATCCTTGATGGCAATCCTACCTCACAAGGGGTTTATGTTTGCTTCTGCTAAGTTCTTGGGGCCCTACCAGTCTCAGACACTTAAACCCAGTGTAAAGCTTTAGGTAGTCTGAACTGGAATGCCAATCTTTAGGTTTTGGTTACTTCTGGTTCAGTTTTACCCTAAGACTGCCCTCTTTTGGGTTCCAGCTTATCTGGGGGCCACCACATCTTTTGCAAACTCTGAACTATGATTTGTATCCTCCTCCATCATGAACTTCACAGGATGAAAATTCATATTTGCCCAGATTGGCAAATGTGCTACAGAATCCTTTCTATCTTATCACCTCTTTAAGAAGGCAGTTTCTTTATTTTAATCTGCAAATTTTGGTTGTTTTCAGCAGTATGATTGGTCCAAATAGCCCACTTTACCATCCCTCAAAATATCATGCACTTCTATTCCTTATTTGGAGCAGAGAAATGACTAACGTAAGAAGTACTTTGGGAGGGGACTTCCCTGGTGGTCCAGTGGTTAAGACTCCATGCTTCCACTGCAGGTTCGATCCCTGGTCGGGGAACTAAGATCCCAGATGTGCTTCAGGAGTGGTCAGCAGGAGAGAATGACCATTGGAGTAAGAGACTAGAGGAGTCATGTGGGAGAGGAGTTTACTTACCCTCGTTGCTCCAGGACACAAAACAAAGTCCCCACTTTGACTCTTTGGGTCACCTGGGCACAAATGTCGTGTGAGGTTGGGTCAAATTCAATGCATCAGCAATGATCCATTTAGTAGAATTTGTGGACATTTTTGTCTGTCCTAAAAAATATTTTCAAAGACAATTTAGACTGTTCATGCCCATTAAAACAAAACTCTCATTTTCTTTAGAAGAATCTCTCTGAAAAGGGGGCCCCTGGGTCTTATTTCCCACACTAGAGATTGCAGGCTAGAATTGCAAGCTGTGTGAACAGTTCATTTGCAATTCTGGGATTGGTTCCTTGAACAAACAAAGTTGCCTCAAATGAGAGTTGCCAAAATGTCATATTACGTAAATACTGGAATTCTACAGCAGTGTTTCTCAAAGATTAATACATTTACAAATCACATGGAGATCTCGTTAAGACGCAGATTCTGATTCCGTAGGACTGGGGTGGGCCAGATATTCTGCTGTTTTTTTTACAAGCTCCCAAGTGATCCCGGTGCTAGTGGTCCCCAAACCTCTCTCTGAGTTTCAAGGCCTGTAGCTCAGAACATTTCACAGTGAACCTGGATCTGTGTTCTTTCCCTAAACCAGGCTTCTCCACATATGGAAAGATTTTTTGAATTTAATAAAAACTGGAATGTCAAGAGAAGAGCCATCTTAACTGGCAATGCCATTAAGTATTTACAGTTGTGCAGCAGGCCCATCTCTTCACACGGGCTTATCTTTTGGGGCCCCAGAAATGTGGGCAAAGAAGAATGCATCATGATCCTCTATGGAAGCAGAAACCCAAACCAAAATCAGTCAGCAGTTTCACATTTCTGTCATTGAACATACTAATGAATGGTTGTTTTTATTATTTTTCTTTACTTGTTTTTTTTTTCCAGATCAATCATTTTGTTTTTATTTTAATCAACCCTCTCTATCTTAATCCTTGCTTGCTCTAAGAAAACACTTTTATTTGAAAAGCTTTGTCTTTTAGTTAAGTAAATAGTTAGATGGGAAGAGAATGAGGGGTGGGGTTGAAGGGCAGTTCCTTCCTGTGAAAGTCAGACCTGCCCTTTGCAGAACTGACCAGGTAGCAACCTGCAGTGCAGGGCCATGTGGAGAGCAGAAAAGATGCTGGAAATCTCGGAGCTACAGATGCCAGCAGCCCCAAGTCTTAGGTGAGGCTCTATTAAGCTGGGGATGGGTGGGGTTCCTTCCTCAAAGGTCAGCTCAGATGGGGAGGAAGGCAGGTCAGCCAGTTTGTACTAGTGAAGAAAGTCCCTAACGTAAGACTCTAAATAGTAAAGCTAAGCCACACCTGAAATTCTCCATCCTCCAAGAGCATAAAATTTGAGCATCCCTGGATGGGTGTGCAGAAAAAACATTGGAAGTATTTTGCTGAGAATTAGGTGGTGTGTTGTTGGGGAACATCTCCCGTGAGAGGCTGGATGGGGCCACATACGGACTAAGTGGTCCAGGAACCAGAGTACATTCCTCCTCCAGGCTCTGCTCTCCAGCACTGCATCCTCTCTCTAACTCGTTGGGGGCCACTTCTGCATAAGGTGGTACCAAGTTCTCACACTTGTCATCACTTAGGACCTTGCTACTCAAAGTTGTGGTCCACGGGCCAGCAGCATCAGCACTGCATGGGAACTTCAGGAATGTAGGTTTTCAGGCCTCACCCCAGACCTCCTGAATCAAAACCTGATTTTTAACAAGATCCCCTGGAAGTTTACGTGCATATTAATGTTTGAGAAATGCTGACCTAGAAAACAGATAAGTTGTTGTAACTGAAGATGCCCTTCCTTAGCCAAGTTTGGAGAACTGACCCTGTGGCCTGGCCAGGAAAGCAGGTGAGGGGTCTTGGTAAACTCCTTCCTGAGACAGAAGGACCTGTCAAGGAAACCCAAGATTCTGGATCATCAGTGTTTATATGGACTCATTCTCATGTTCCAACTCGCGAGTTTGGAGTTGCCTGAATTTTTTTTATTTTACTTTGATATAATGAGATAAATATATGGTGTGGGATTATCTTACTCTTTCTTCTCTAGACTGTTCCAGAAATAATCATCCATAAGCCTTCGGGGAGCTGAGATGAAAGCTTTTGGAACATGAAATTTTGGTCTAAATGGGATTTTTGCTGGTGTTACTAATTAAGATTCTTGTCAAAACTAGGCCAGCTCCATGCCATCCAGTTGGCAGTATGTCTAGAATCCCTCTGTAAACACACAGCGGCTCGTACAAATAGGGAGGCTTTTCTTTCCCATCATAAGGAGGGCCTGAAATAAATCCCTGACAACTCTAGAAGTTTGTCTTTGCCATAAAAATAGTGGAATTCATTGAAAGCTACCTCACGGCACCCAGACAGGATACGGGCTGGCCAGTTAATTGGCCCTGGGAACAGGTGGGTGGTGGGTTTCATTCTGGTCAAGCTGCAAAGGGGAGGGCCATCTTAGCTTTGCTTTCTGGAGCATTTAAAGCTTTGCAGTTAGGTGATGCTAGTATCCAGACAGAGTAAGCGAGATGCCTGATTTTCATTAATGACCCTGTAGGACAACTCTGTAGTTGCCCTTCATGAAAAAATTCTCCCAAGCTTTACATGGCTGGTGGCTGGTATCACTGTGCTCCTCTTTGAAAGAGAAATCACAGTTGTCAACTCCTGACTTCTGTATGGTTAGTTGAGAGAAAGGAAGAGTTTAACTCTTTTTTCTTTACTAGACTGTGTGGCAGGCAGTGATCATGGGTGGCCAACACAGCCTAAAAAGCTAAGTAGCTGGAAGGAGCTGGGGTTGAACAGCCATAAGGGAGCAAACGACACCAGCCCAGGGCTTTGTGTATTGTATGAGCAAATAGCCATGTGTTGAGTGAATGAGCGATTGATTCTCCACAGGGACAGAGATTTTGTTTGTCGTGTTCATCTCTGTATGCTCAGAGGCGAGAACGGTGCCTGATAAGTAGCAGACTCTCGATAAATCTTTGTTGAATGTGTGAACGGATTGGACCATTCGCCTTCGGGAGGTAACTCTTGAAACTGAGTCCATTTTGCATCACGTAACTTTTTTTTTTTTATAAGATGATGTACGGCGAATAATCTACCTTTTCTTGTGGAGCTCTGCTCTCTCTCTTTTTTTTTTTTCCTCCTGCCGCGCATTTCTTCCCATTTCTCACTGCCTACAGAATCCCCATACTTACTTCCCCTGCTTACTTGATGGGGTCCTCCAGTACCTGAGCTGATCCAAGGACTATTGCTGGGTTAATGCAAACTGCTTGTTTATCAAAGTGGGACATGAAGATATGGGCCAAAATCCAGTATCCAGTTTACAGACTTTCTAAAAACAACAGCTGTAGGGATTTTCCTTTGGAAATTTGCTAAGAGCTAACGTAAGATTTCAGTAGATCTTAATGTAAGATCTAAGTACATCTCACAGAATGGCAAACAATTTCCCTAGCTATTGGGCACTGCTCAGGCGCTGCATAAAGACCTGATGTGTTCAGGCTTTAGAACTGCTTGCATAGAGAAGCCATGTGAGGGTGAGGCCGTCAAATTCTGCCCGATCACATTTACTCTGAAGCTAAGCCAGTGATGTGGCTGATTGCAGGAATCAGACGGCAAGTAGCGCGCATCCAGCATGAGCAGTGGGGACAAGCCTGTCTCCTCCGACGGCACATAGGCTGGCAGGCAGGGGGAACTCAGGCTCCTACCCGGTGCTGCCGTGTGATTCCATCAGTGAGGGAGGGGAGAGCTGCACCTTCTGTCTCCTTCCCAGGTTGGGATAGTGATGATGTGTCTTGACACTGAAGTGACTTTGCTCAATTCAAAGGTGCTCGGATGGAGAAAGGGTTTCTTTTTGAAAAGACCTTCATATTTTTCTTCTAGGTCTTTCCTACCAAGGGAGTAGGGCTCGTGCAACTGAGTGAAGGGTACCTGGGAGGGAGGGCGATCTGGCCTCCATCCAGGGTCAGGGAGAGGAAGTACTAATGACATTTCTAGCTGTGTGACCTTGAGCAAGAGCCTCAGCCTCTCTGAGCCTCAGGTGGACAGGTTATTACCACTTAGCGGGTAATTATATTTCCCTTGATAAATGCCTTGTTGGCACATGGTAGTGACACTTGCTGCCATTTACTGAGTACCTGCTATTATTATGACCTAAACTTTGAGAATTAACAGTATAGATTACAAAAGGAGTTATCAGCCTTGTGTGCTAATCTGGGTACCATATCATTAAGAGGAGAGACAGCGAATGCTTCTTTGCATTAAGCCATTTTTCTTTTGAACCCTTCACTTGTGTTATAATAATAGGTGAACGTAACCACAGGCCAATTCTGTGGTTCAGTATCAACGTCTCCTTTCTAGAGCTCACTTAGCTTGGATTAGTGGCTAAATTTGGTTACTTCTCTATATGTATGTGTGTGTGTGTGCATGTGTGTAGGGTATGTATGTGTGTGTTTTGAAAAATTTTGAAAAATTTCTGTTGTGCTTGTTGGCCTAGGATCACTATTCAGAAAGCTGCACTGCTGTATTAATTTATGCAAAATCCTTGTAGAATTTACCTATCCCGTAAGATGCTTTTAAAACTTTTTTGAAAGAATCTCCTTAAAGTTGCAAATACAGTATTTTTTTTTAGTGGGACTGTTTGAGATCAAGTTGCCAACCTAATAGTTCATCATTTCTGAATACCTTAGTGTGTATTTCTTATAAACAAGGATGTTCTTCTGTGTTACCACAATGCAACCATCAAAATTAGGATATTAGAAATGATACATTTCTATAATTTAATCCTCTGACCTCATTCCAGTGTCACCAACTGTCCAAATAATGGCTGTATAGCAAAAGGATCCAATCCAAAATCATGCACTGCATTTAGTTATTATGCCACATTAGTCTCTCTGTCTGGAAATTTTCTCAGTCCTTGCTTAATGATCAGGATGTTGACATTTCTGAAGATGACAGACTAGTAGCATGCCGAATATCCCTCAGTCTGGGTTTGTCTGATGTGTGCAGCCTCCACTGAAGCCAGCCCCGCATGGATACCCTTCACCCCACAAGGGCTCGCATCCCCTGGGCTGGACCACTGCCTGACACCCCTTGCAGGCGACCCTTCTATGCAGATGTCCCCTTCATCCTCTTTGGCTTCTTCACTCCACTCTGGGCCACTGTGACCCCTTCCCTCCAGCCCTTGCTCTGTCTCACCTAATATCTGTAGGACTGGGTAGTTCAGAAAAGGTTGGAATAAGAAGGACCATACTAGTTTTTTATGATTTGGAATACAAGCCTTTCCTTAGTTTGAAAGATTGTCCCAGTTAGTTCAAATCACCTTGAAACTTGAGCTGGTGTCAACCCCATCCCTGGAATGAGACAGAAACCCCAGAGCTAGGATGCTCTCGAGTCGATCATCAGGAACAAAGGTTTCCTTCCCCAGCCTCACATTGTTCATCAATTGCATTTCTACTGCTCTTGTTACTGTTCTCAGTTCTTTGCTTATGCTTCCCAAATCCAGCAAACAAACAAAACTTTCACAACCATCAATGCCTTCTACTGATGAAGTGGGAAAGGATTACAACATTACAGTTTTAGGTGAGAAAAATAACAAAGCAAAGCAAAAGTCCTTTTCAAGCGAAGTATTACCCCAAAGACTAGGATTTCACTCAACCTCACTTTAATTTTTATTTATTTATTTATGGCTGAGTTGGGTCTTCGTTTCTGCGCGAGGGTTTTCTCTAGTTGCGGCAAGCGGGGGCCACTCCTCATCGCGGTGCGCGGGCCTCTCACTATCGCGGCCTCTCTTGTTGCGGAGCACAGGCTCCAGACGCGCAGGCTCAGTAGTTGTGGCTCACGGGCCTAGTTGCTCCGCGTCACGTGGGATCTTCCCAGACCAGGGCTCGAACCCGTGTCCCCTGCATTGGCAGGCAGATTCTCAACCACTGCGCCACCAGGGAAGCCCCAACTCAACCTCACTTTAATCTCTGGTGCTTTCTGTGTCTTACTGCAACCATCCCACCTGGAGGGGACTTCTAGCACGCATTGCTGTTCAGATCTGTACCCCTTTGGGATGGGTTGGCACCCAGGCTTGCCCCATGTCACGTGTTAGTAGAGCAGGGACAGCCTCCTGCAGCAGCCGCTGTCCCAGGTCACATCTGTGCTTTGCTGCTCGCCAGCTTCCTGGTTCATGGCAACACCACTCATCCATTTCAGAACAAGCTTCCACTTAAAAATACGACCGTGGCTACTTGTGTTCAGAAGTGTGAAATCAAAGTAGACATTTTGGAAAAAGCTTCCTGAAATAATAGGAACTTTTGACTGCTGTTTTCACATAATTTCCTTTCAAAAGCATTCCTGATGTATGGCTAAGTGTTGATCTAGGCAATGCCGCTTGAAGTGGGAGGGACGGTATTTTAAAAATCTTCTTAGCTGTTGACACTAGCTTCCTGGATTTTTTTTTTCTTCTTTTAAACAAATCTTAACGGAACAAATGACATGACAAAACACTCTGAAAGCATCTGCAACACGAACTCCACCTACACACGCCTCCAGATAATCGTCTCGACAAGTCTGAATGCCCATTTTCGGTGGGTGTCTCTGGGGCTGACTCACGGCTCCATGCTCGGAGCCCAGGGTCTCCGAGTTCATTCCCTACATACTTGCCTCTCTTTCTTTGATGTAATCGGGCAAGGCAAAGCAAGTGCCCTCTCAACTGTTCCGAACCCCTGCATCTTCTCTCAAATGAGTTTGGCTTTTGAATGGTGCCTGGAGGGAAGAATTTCCTAGCACTAGATTTACATTATTTTCCTGCTGTGTTTTAGCTATCATTTAAAAAATTCCATTCACACTAGCAGAGGAAATAGTTTCAAGAAAACAAAGGGGTTGAAAATCTATCTCCTCTGCACACGCATAATTCCCACTCTGCCCCACTGTCAAAGAATCAAAGAATCAGGCCAGGAGACGTTGGCTAGAATGACCTCCTCCAGAGGTGTCACAGATGATTTTTAACAAACACAGTAGGAAGGAGATGTGGATCCTTCAAACTGCTTTATTCTTCTCTCTATATGGGCAGGAAAGTTGCTTCTCAGAGTGGGATGGAGTGTGAGAGTGGTGAGTATGTGGTCTTGGGAGTGAGACCACTCTAATCCATTGCTCGTCAGGGAGAGAAATCTGGGTGGCAAGACGGCATGGTGCGTGGTGTGAGACAGGTGACAGTAACACAGGGCTCACCTGGAAATGAGGGGAAGACATGCCCAAATCCTTCCTCAAGCTGGGGGAAATGCAAGACATCAAGAATGTTGGGGCTTAGCTCTCCTTAGGGAAGCTGGGACCTTCATGTCATAATTTTCACAAAGCTAACCTCATAGGATCTGTAGATAGCAAAGTGCTTAAATTAAATCCAGCTCAGTCAAGTGTATCTAGAGAATCCCTTGAAGAGACGCTGAGAGAAGTGATCGATATATCTGATCATGATTCTTAACAAGGCTGATTTTCAGACTGGTGTGGAGAGCAGACTCCTACAGCTGTGGAATTGGACAGCCCATGATCAAGTGTTGGTTCTGTGTATGAACCAGGTTCCCGTTGGTGGACAGGGTCAGTGGGCACAGCTGCCCGAGTGAGCCTGTCCAGTAGGAAGGAAGTGCCCACTTTAACAGAATGATAGACTGGAAGGTCCAGGAACATTTTCTTGTCCCTATGGTCTATGTATTCGATGCACCTCCTAGGCCTGGAGACTTATCATTCCCATCTGTGATGGAAAGATCATGTAATGGGAAGACTGTGGAAAATAAACTTAATGTTTTGATTCTATTGCTTAAGAGTAAACACAAGGACCCACCAAGCAGTTGATGGTCATCTACCATCACTAATTTGGGTTCTGAAATATTTCTTGCACTGGCCAGCTCTCAACGCCCTACTTTTCTGCCATTAGGCAATACTTTTAGTGTTAAGATATTGAAGGGACGACCTAGGTCATGTAACCGAATCTTGATACTTAACTGGACCTTTAAAGCCAGTCAAGGCGGACCCCAAAAGAACAGTACAGGAGGCAGGCACTTTTTGGTTTAGGGGAAGGAAGGGAAGGCCTATAACTGGGTCACAGGAAACCAACTTCCAAGACAGATGCTCTGAAATATCGTCATCTCTGGAACAGTCAGCTTCCTGCTGGCCTGACGTGAGCTGGGCAGCTCCCAAGGTCACACCGTGGCACAGACAGGACAAAGCTTCGTGGAGTTCGCCTGCCCCCCTGTCTCCTGCCCCATCCATCTCTCTGAGTGCTTCTTGGCTTGGGGTATGCACCACACATTAGTGATGGGTAGAGTTTGCCATGAGAGTGCTTAGAAATATACATGAACTCGAGGCATCCAATCCTGAGCAGGAAATGAGAGCCGAGTAGAGAGATGAAAGCTCTTTTGGAAGGAGAGAGCATTCCCGCAGCCGTCTTAGACCTGCCAAGCCCAGCGCTGTTCTCCGAGTGGATGACAGGACTCAGTAATCACGTGTGACTGTCTGCGCTCAGGCCCCACTCCCTGTAGGAAAGTCTGTTGTGGATCTAAGTGTAGGAATTTGGTAACATTTTGCCCTTGGGGTTTGTGTGAAGGGGAAAATCATGCAAAGTCTTTTTTAGCTTTGACTTCTGTGATTCTATGGAAACAAGGCAGCAGTGCTGAGAATCCAGGGAAATAAAGAACAGCTAAGGCAGGGAGACTTCGGGGTGGGGCCGGGGAGACAGCAGAAGGAGGCACAATAGGATGCATTTGAGACTACACCTGGCTGTTCACTTTTGTCTCTGAGATCTGAAGTAAGGAAGTTTTTCAATGGGCTCTTGATTTGGATCTGAGGGGGAGACTTATTGGTAGTGTTTAGAGAACAGCTTTGGAAGAGAGGGAGGGGTGTCTGGATATCCTATTGTCTGGGCATTTTCAACCTTGTCTTGTTAATAACGCCTTGGCATTTCCCCGCCCCGTTAGGAACAATGGCACAATAAGACAACATTTCATTTGAATTGTACTCTCTATTTATTGTAATCATGGGATGGGAAAATCTCAAAGGCTCAGAAATGTAGCTCTGGGATGGTGTGCGTGCTTGAGACTGGGGCAGAGATGCGCGGTGCGTACTCCGTCTCCGTCTGCAGCGCTCCTGTATGCTTGAGACATACACTGAATTTGTGGCAGATGGCCAGACTGCTCTCAGAGTTTGGAGTGAGTATATGGATATTTACATATACACAAACATGCCTGGAGCAGCTGTCTGTCCTTGTGTTTCCCTGGTGAAACCGGAGACAGGGCCCCCAGGTCAGCAGCGCCGGGCCATTGTCACTGCGCCTTCTGACAGCATGTTCAAGGTACAAGTCCCACAAGGACCTTCCTCTGAGGGTCCGGGGAGCCGTCCTTCACTCTTTGATCACACAAAGTGCTGCAGTTGGAGAGACAGATTGGAGATAAAGAGGGCTAGTGAGAAAGTACAGCTATTGATCTCGGTGAATCTGAGACTCCGAAGAACGTAACCAGTTGTTCCGTCCAGCACCTTGATTTGAACTTCAGAAGACCAGTTGAAATTAGCCCAGTGTCCCTTCTGTTCATCTGCTTTCTTCCACACTGGTGTGGTTTGATGTTAAATTATCTGATTAAAAAATAATAGGTGACAGGAAACCGTAGAGCAAAGGGACTTTTATCTAGGATTGGATATAAATGAGACAAACTGATGAGGACTGTACTTATGAATTTAACATAATCTACATGTAACCTGTTACAGGAAAGATTTTTAAGATGTTTAACGATTACTTGCTCATCAGTGTCCCCATCAAAAAACGTTCCAGGGCTTGGGTGGCTGCCACCCTCTGGGATGAACAGGCGACTGCACAGTCCGAGTCCCTGCTAAGAATTCACCGTGTGGAAGTGATGACACAGGTACGGGTGTTGGTGTTAAGATCGGCATATACTGAAATCTGTGTCGAACAATGAACAGCGTGGAAATGGTGGGACCTTTCTGGCCAGCTGGTACTAATGTATAAACACTCCTCTCTTTCTCCAGGTTGCCCAGCACAGCTGCTTCTATGCTCAGAACAAGGTGGCTGTCACCCGGAGGAATGGTCCTGTGCTGTCTGGCGGATGCCTCTCTGCTGGGGGCGAGGGTGACCTCCCCAGCGTGGATTGCCAGTTATGTTCAGCGGTAGATGGGCTCCAGGATTAGTGTCTCTTTAGTTCCTGCTCACATCCCCAGGTGTGTGTTCCAGAGTGCTGCACTGCACTAGCTTCGTGGGTCTGGAGGGGGCTAGAGCATGAGGCCCCTGCTTGGCTGGGACCAGTTCATCCTATGACTCTCACCCTCGGCTGACCCCAGGTCACAAGCGCAGAACACCTTCCCTCTTGTGGACTTCCTATCCGGGTCCTTGGCTTCTTTGCTGCCACAGACCACAGCCAGAGTCCCCTAGCCAACGTCGGCTGGCCTCTCCGATGTTCAGAATTGGGAAGCAACTCTGGCCACTGGCAACAACCCCTCTGCAGAACCCTTCACCAAGTGTTCCTGGGGATGCCTCCCTCCAGCCATGAGTGTTTCTTCTGGGTTTCCCTTATGCTTGTGGCGCCTGCTGGCTCTCCAATTGTTTAACTAAGAAAAGCAACCCAAGTTATTCCTCTCGCAAGAGTGAAAAGTTGGCTTCTCTTTCTCGGGCAGAGTAGTGCAGAGCGTTGGTTTCAATGCTCTGCCCTTCTCTGTACCTTGTAATGACCCTAAAGAATCAAGCAGAACCTCCCAACTGAGGAATGGTGTTTGCATGTGGAGTGAGTGGATGTAAGCGTGTCCACGTAACACCAACCCACGGCAGACTGCCGGCCCTTGTGTAAGCAGGCCCCAGATGTTCCGGCTGCCTCCTCGACCCTCTGCCATCTGTCACCGCCCTGCCCGTCTCCAGGGCCCACGTAAATCACAGCCCTCTTTGGGGAGCCTCACTGAAGCCTTCCATCTGCCCGTGAACTGGCCATGGTACCTTGCTCCACCCCCCCCCCCACCATGGCTCTCCACTGGCTCGACACCGTGAGTGTCTTTCTGTGCTTGTCCAGACACCCTGGAATAGAGCTTCCCTGAGGAAGGGCCATGGTTTGGCTCATCCACGTGCCTCCCTCCCATGGCCCAGCCCGAATCACCCCCACATGTCACGCAGCTGATGCCCTGCAAATGTCAGCTCCATGAACTGAGGGATGCCCAGAAAAATGAGCAGAATGTGCTGTGCCTCGGAGCTTGGGGCTCCTGCCATGGGGTCCTGTTTGGTGAGCCGGAGGGGCATGGGAGACAGCCCTCTTCTTGACAGTAACACTCTCTAGGGCTTGGGAAAGCCATTTCCTGTGATCAACAACGATCAGAAGAGCTACCGTGCTGGGGTCTTTCCTTCCGTGTTCTGATTTCTTCTGCACAGAAAGCTGGAAGTGTTATTATTTCTGATTTTCAGATGAAATAGAAACTCCGAATCAAGCTCTGGTCATTGTGGAGCTAGGGTTCAAATGCACGTATGTCTGTTACATTTGTATTACATCAAACTACCTCCACTGGCCTTTTTGGGACCCTGCTGTTATACAAACTCGAAGTCCCCCAGTTCCAGCACCCCTGAGGTCCTGAGTGGTGAGGTCAGAGGGGAGCCAGAGAAGGCTCTGCTGTCTTGATGGGACCAGCCTCTTTCTCCCCTGACCCAACCCCTTCAATGAAGGTCTACATTGAAGTGTTGTTTTCTGGTATCACACACACAAGCAGAATGTGTTTGACCACAGTGACATTTATCACCGTGTTGCTAATGAGCCTTGACTTAGCGCCAGTGAACTCTACACAGTGCTAGCTGCCTGCTTTACATAATACCCCTGCATGCTGCTGGATGCGGCATCTCACTTTTCCCCTTGATTTTGAGAACTTTGGGCCTGGTGTCCTGAGAGCTCTAAAGTGCTTCAATCACATGGAGGTTGGGATCCCATTGGCAGATGCAAGTGACAGGATGCTTCCTGGAACGTTGTTAAACCTCTGGCCATTCAGGAGGGTTCTACTCGGCCATGTGATGCTAAGAGATTTGTGAGCTAATCCAGGACTGGAGACCAGTGGGTGGAGGAGAAGGAATTTCAGTGATGAGTAGGTTTAGTGGTAAATAAGAGATATTTGTTCTCATGGCCCATCTAGGCCAGAGATACCAGTGTACTCTCTACACATCCACCTAAAAATGGAATCAGACCCAAGAGTGCCCTGGACTGTCTGCCGGCTTTTATTTCTCTAGTCCCTTGGGAATGCAATACACTCTGGAGTTTTTCAGTTCACTGTTCACTGGAAACTAAGTGATAAGCATATCCCTGCATTACAAGGTGGAATTTATTGAAGGAAAATTAGTGTGAGAGCAGACAACTATCCTTCTAGTTGTTTCCATGGCTTGCAAGGGAAACCGGGAAGCATGGTGGCCTTGGGTCTGTGGTTTGATGTGGTCAAGGAAGGTGGTCACTTCCAGCTGGAGGGTGGGCATGGGAGGCGGGGAGAGGGCAGCAAGAAGAACAGAAAGGGATTTGTTTCTCCGCAACTTAAATCTACAAAACAGTTACAAGATAATCCAAACATACCTTAGATTTACCAATCGTTAGCATTTAGCCACGTTTACTTTCCTTCAGTCTCACACACAGAAATATACTACACAAATATATTTATATAGGGTTATTTTTCTGAACCATGTGAAAGTAAGTTGAAGCTGTCATGACACCTCGCCCCTAAGTACTTCAGAATTTGTCCCCTCAGACGAAGGGCATTCACTTACATAACCACACGACTATCATCACACACAACTAAACTAATAATTCTATAGTAAGCTTTAGTATATAGCTCATAGTCACATTTCTCCAACTCTCCAAAGCTTTCTTTTGCAGCTTGTGTTTTTCAATGCATAAGAGGGAAAGAATTTTAATAGATACATATGTTTTTGAGAGTAGAAAAATTGGAGGAGTGGGAGTGAGGCCTGAAGAGTCACTGGGGTTGTTTTTGGGGTAAATTATTCTGTGAGAGACGTGCCCTGCCATTGTCATGATACCTGCTGTAACATAGTTCTTCATGGACTGTGGCATCAGGCTGTTTCTTTGCATGCAAGTCCACAAAAAGACTAAGTCTTGAGAGACCCCAGGATTTTTTTGAGGGGGAGTTCATTTTTTTGGTGGAGAGATTACACAGGCTAGGATAATAATAGCTATTATTAGTATTTAACTTAGTGGTTCTCAGACTTTAGGGTTTTGTTTTTTGTTTTTTTCCTCTCATTTGGATAGTTTATTGGCCCCTTTTCCAGTTCACTAATGCTTTCTCCTCCTCTGTCTAATCTGAGAAACAACTCAGTTTATCAAATTCTTAATTTCAGCTAATTTCTTTTCTTTTTTAAATTGAAGATAGTTGATTTACAATATTATACTAGTTTCAGGTGTACAACATAACCATTCAATATTTTTATAGGCTATACTCTATTTAAAGTTACTATGAAATAATGGCTATAGTTCCCTGTGCTGCAGTATGTTCTTGTAGCTTATTTATTTTATACATAGTAGTTTGTATCTCTTAATCCCCTACCCCTATCTTGCCCTCTGCCACTTCCATCTCCCCACTGGTAACCACTAGTTTGTTCTCTATATCTGTGAGTCTGTTTCTGTTTTGTTATAATTATTCATTTGTTTTATTGTTTATATTCCACATATAAGTGATAAAATACAGTATTTATCTTTCTCTGACTTTTTCACTAAGCTTACTACCCTTTAGGTTCATCCATGTTGTTTCAAATGTCAGCATTCCATTCTTTTTTATGGCTGAGTAGTATTCTATTATATATATACCACATCTTCTTTATCCATTCATCTGCTGGTGGACGCTTAGTTGCTTCCATGTCTTGGCTATTGTAAATAATGCTGCTTTGAACATTGGGGTGCATGTATCATTTCAATTTAGTGTTTTCGTTTTCCTTAGATATATACCCAGGAGAGGAATTTCCGGATCACATGGTAGTTCTATTTTTATTTTTTTGAGGAACCTCCATACTGTTTTCTGTAGTGGCTGCACCCATTTTCATTCCCACCAACAGTGTGCAAGCATTCCCTTTTCTCCAGACCCTCCCCAACATTTGTTATTTGTAGATGTTTTGATGGTAGCCTTTCTGACAGGTGTGAGGTAATATCTCATTGCAGTTTGATTTGCATTTCTCTGATGTTTAGCGATGTTGAACATCTTTTCGTGTGCCTGTTGGCCATCTGTATCTTTTTTGGAAGAACATCGATTTGAGTCTTCTGCCCATTTTTTTAATTGTGTTTTTTTGTTTTTTGAAATTGAGTTGTATGAGCCATTTATATATTTTGGATAGTAACCCCTTATCTGTCATTTCAGTTGCAAATATTTTCTCTCATTCAGTAGGTTGTCCTTTCATTTTGTTGATGGTTTCAGATTTCATGGTTCATAAGCAACCCTTAGAACATTTGTTAAAATTACAGATCCTTAGCTCCTCCCACCAAAGATTATGATTCCATAGGGGTAGGACCTAGAAAGCTGTAGTTTCAAAGAACGTTCCAGGGGACTCTGATACTTGAAGAAAGAATGACTTAATCAGTCAGGCATGTTAGAGATATACTAAAAAAATTCCTTCATAGTCAAGCATATACACTTTTTTTTTACAAGATAAATTATCAAGCTTTATGCATACATTTTTTCTTTTTTTTTGAATTTTAGAATTTTATTATTTTTTTAATATAGTAGGTTCTTATTAGTTATCCATTTTATACATATTAGTGTATATATGTCAATCCCAATCTCCCAATTCATCACACACCATCATAGTCAAGCATATACACTTTTTAAATTCCAAATGAGTGATTTACTAATGACAGGCTTCTAGGAAAGAATTGCTCACATGCACACACATGCACACACGCACACGCACACACACGCACATGCACACAAAAGGCACTCAGTCACTTGTGCAAAGATTATGTTTTGAAGTGATGAAGGGCTTTCCTACCTGTCACCACACCATGTGAATAACAATCCCACTTACATATAATTTTGGAAAGAGCACTGTCAGATGAAAATCAAGCACACCAAAAAATAACAAGAAATATGGCTTTCTTTAATTTCAGTTAATGTAAAGCAGAATGTAAAGAACCCAAGTCAAGGGCATCTTTCCCAGACCATGCTCTTCTGATTGCCAGGAAAAGGCCTGGATTGGATGACGAGGCAGAAGGAAGAGTTTTCAAACATATGTGCATTAGGTTCAGAAAGAATAAAGCCAGGGCAAGAATCCAGTGGACTGCTTCAGTGGCTCCCTCTCACTCCTGGAAGAGCTTCCTTCAGGTGCAGGGTCTATCTAAAAGCGATCTGTCTATCTAAACGAGGGTGCAGGATCTATCTAAAAGTGATTTAACGAGGGTTCAGGGTCTATCTAAAAGTGATCTGCCTAAAGAGGGAAAAGGCCCCATCACACTATGGGTGCATCTTGAAATACAACAGCCTTGGGGTCACTGGGACATTCCTAGGTGGACCACAGTGAGGGTGATCCTGTTCAAACATTTTGGACCATGTCATCTAGCAGAACAGAAATAAAACCTTCTGCCACTTTTCCAGCAGGTGAAATATGATGCGAGAACAGTATTTTGGCACCTGGAGACTTTACCAAAAAATCTGGGACCTCAGGGATGCCGTCTCAGGGGTGGGGCTTCCAGAATTGGTTGGGGTCCAGGGCAAACTTCATGTAACCAGGTATTATACCCAAAGAGACATTTTTCAGAACTGAACAATTTTTGGAAAGAGATTCGAAAGCTTATGGAACCTAAGGAGACTATTTAAGAGAGATATGAATATACTTAAACTGGATTAGGATTTACAGATGAGGGATGGAGTGAATTATCTCTGTGCCTTGAGCTCCTTTTTCATAAAAAAGATGATATGCGAAAATATTTTCTATGCACAATTACTCAGAGTAGTGATGTCGTTGGGGAGGAACCAGCCAGCTGGTTGAATGATTGTAATAAGCGCTCAAGTTTTGTCTGCGTGGAAATATAACGGCGTTAATTAGGATCCAGATGGATTTACTAGTATTTGCTGGTCTATAAATACCTGTGCTCTGGTGACTTGGATATGTTTAAATGCCTGTAGGAACGTATTTGATGAATTTCAAGAATTTTGCATTTAATGCACATAATACATATATTAATAAAACCCAATAACATTGAAAGAATCCCTTTGCTATAGGATATAGCATAGATGTGAAACAACTTTCCCCCAGTCTTTCTTTTCCTTTTGTGGGAAAAACACCAGAAATTTTTTTTTTTACTGAAGTAGGGTTGATGTACAATATTATATAAGTTACAGGTGTACAACATAGTGATTCACAGTTTTTAAAGGTTATACTCCACTTACAGCTATTACAAAATATTGGCAATATTTCCTGTGCCCCAACCTTTCTTTTTTTAATTTTGTCCTGTTCCCTGTTCAGACTTTGGACTCTTCTGTGACTCTTGGCTCTCAAAGGGGAAATGAGAGTAGGAAACAGAGAAAAAGAAACCTCTTCCTGGATTGTTTTTTCGTTTAATGAGAAAGGCAAGGACTTAACCTAGGCAAGATTAGGGAGGAAAACGTCACGAGTGAACACAAGGCCCCCACCTGGTCCTCCCTCGCCCTCAGCCCCTGCACTAGGACAGATGTCCAGGCTCAGAGGTGGATGTGGGTGGAGCGAGAGGATGGAGACCACGAGGAGAAGAGACCAGGCAGACAGGAGAGAACCGGGACGCAGACTGCCCAGCCTCCCTGGGGCGAAGCGCAGCCAGCCTCCTGCCCAGCTGCTCAGCTGCCTGGGCCCTCACCAATGCCTTCCGGTCTGATTAACCCCAGGTGGAGAGCTCTCCTGAAAATGGTCAAGAGAAAGACGTGGGGTTCTGAACCCCCAGCAGGGCAACGGAAGGGAAAAGGACATGCCTCTCTCTGTACATGGCTGGGCTCAGGAACCACCTGAAGGCCCCCCTGAGCCAGGACAATGTGATACACACCGCTTTACATAGGTGCACCAATGGCACTTGAATTTTCCTTGTCATGGTGCCATTTTTGTGTCACTACATTGGTATTGGAGGTGAGAGAGTGGACCTTCAATCTCTTGTAGTTCATTAACAGGTGAAAGTAATCCCTTTTCTAAAATGCAGATGTGATCAGGTCCTTACCCATAGAAGATCATATAGGGGCCTCCAGGATGTCTCCCGAGCATGGAACGCAATGTCCTATACAGTCAGACCCCCTGCATCCCTCCAGCCCTCTGGCCCTCCGCACCTCTATACAGCCTCCACTGAAGACACATTGGATCAGCCAGGCTCCCCAAGAACCCACGTATCTTCACCCTTCCAGGCCTTCGCTCATGACCTTCCTCTGCCGGGAACCCTGGTCCATCATCATTCTCAGCCCCACCCAAGCCCACCATGCACACACCTGACATTAAGGAAAATCTTAGCCCTCACTCAGAGCCCAGGGAAACCTCACTTTCTAAATCAACCTTGCCTTGACTTTAGCCACCAGCCCCACCTCAAGGAAGACTCATGCTAGTGGCTGTCACCATCCTTGGGTCTCAACACATCTTTATGAATTGTCAACTCACTCTTCTCCTGATAGAGCTGTGCTCCCAGAGAGCAGACACCACGTCCTTCTCATTCTGGTCTTGAACTTGGCACAGAGGTTTGCATACAGTAGTCACTTAATTAATGTTTGCTGAGTTTAATTGAAATGATAAGGAAATAATTCTTTGATGGTTACCCACCTATGTGTATACACATCATATATGAGATACTGTATTCTTTTTTTTTTTTTAATTAGAGTATAGTTGCTTTACAATGTCGTGTCAGTTTCTGCTGTACAGCAGAGTGAATTAGCCATATATATACATATACCCCCTCTTTTTTTGGATTTCCTTCCCATTTAGGTCACCATAGAGCATTGAGTAGAGTTCCCTGTGCCACACAGTGGGTTCTCATTAGTTACCTGTTTTATACATAGCAGTGTATATGTGTCAATCCCAATCTCCCAATTCGTCCCAATCCCCCCTTCCTCCCTTGGGAGATACTGTATTTTTTCCCCATGGTTCAAGAGTCATCTAATTAACATGATTCCAGAGGGATCCTGTAAGGAAGGGAGTCCCCTATCAGTCTTTCAATGATGCTTGAGAATGCATCACAGTTTGTGGTTTTGGACCAAATATTTCAACATCATTTATAGAGCGTCTTCTATGTACTAGACATGATTACTCCTTTTTGTACTTCCACTGAGCCAAGGGAAGGCTGGGTGGTAGCAAGGAGTGGAGAAGGGAACGGGGAAAGCTCAGCTCCTTTGAGTACTCATGCTGCCATTCCCATCCAGCTCCCGGTGCCCCAAATATTCCAAGGTGAACGGAAGCTTGGGTTGCTCTCCAGGGGAAGAGAGGAGACACCATGGCACAGAAATCTATGACTGTTGGCAAAGCTGAGCCCAAAGTGGGCCGGTGCCTTTGTGCTTCCGCAAGGAAGGTCATCTGAGGGTGGAGGGGAGACCGATGCTGTGCAGAGTGGGAAGTGGGCAGCGAGAGGAAGAAGTGAGCTCTTCCATCCTGCTCTTGGCACGAGGCCACTGCAAGTGACAGGCCTTCCAGGTCTTTCACAAAGATGACCCGAATGAGTCATCTTTGGCCCAAGAAAAGCTCCGCGGTGGGGAGAATTTTGGCAAACTCTCACACTCCTTTGCCACAGATGGAAGTCATATTTCCATCGACAGAGGACAGTCGGGATGGGGAATGAGGCTGAAGAACAGAGTCTTGATGTCCACGTGTCCACCTTCAAATGCTCTGTTCCAGGACGTAGCTGGCCCCCTGCTCCACACTGTGTGGGAAGTCACCACCCCTGGGACACCGTCCTCGTCCTTAAAGAGCCTATATCACCAATGCAGAGGAAAACGTGCACCAGTCATTCATCAGCCATGAATAAATAGCTGTCCCTTTGGCTTGTGGAATATAGGTGTCCCCCACTTTTCGAAGGTTCCCTTTACACCACTTTGCTTTGATGAAGAACCTCCATGAGTCCCTGTTTTCACCAGCCAAAAGAAATCCAAAGAGGATTTTCGCTTTTACAAAAAGAGGTCATTGCTACTTCACTTTACGCCATTTCAGTTTACAAAAGCGTTCGCTTTTCGGACAGCGGGGGAAACATGGAACGCAGGCCTGAGCCAAAGGTGCACAGAGCCCCAGGGAGGCCCTGATTCCTTAGCGGCAGCTTATGTCCCATCTGCCCAGCAGCCGTGCCTGCCCTCTAGGGCCACATGGCTGGACATGGTTCCGTGGAAGCATTTGCTCTGCCCAGAGCAACGCCCAGTGGATGGAGGCCATGAGAGGGCAGTGGGGGGAGGGTGTCCATGGCGTAGTCTGCAGCCCGGCAGCCGCGTGCCTGATGGAGCAGAAGCTCTCCGTGGACACTGCTTGTACTTGTACCACAGGTGCGACAGGATGGTCCATAAAAGGGACGTCATTGTGCAATATTTTGAGGACGTTTCTCACTCTGCCATGATGTACTCAGACTCCCAGTTCCATCATCTGTGTCTCTTGCAGGTCTGCAGGCGGACCGGTTCTTGCAGCCACAAGCTGAACAGAGTGTCCTTGGCCTGTGTGTTCCTGGTTATGTAAAACCACCCGCTGGTGTTTTCAGGATTCATTCTCACTTTTCTTCCATCTATCTCGACCTTCACTGTTCTTTCATCAAATTGCCTCCTTCTTCTCCTTTGTTACTCCAGCCCTTCCTAACATCATTTTTATCCCTACTCCTTTCTAAGATGTTTCAGGACCTGATATTTACACTTGAGAATAGAGAAGTAGAGGAAAAGAGATTTTTTTTTAATCTATGTAGACAGATTCCCTAAGCAAGGTTGAGATAATCTTTGAAGCAAAGCCATGTGGACATTGTTCTTTATTCTAAACCCTAGGGCGGTGCTCAGGGGTGATGCTCTGGGGTGACAGAGGGAACCCCAGTTCATGGACCAGGTGACGTATTTGTAACTTGAATAGGGAAGTTTTCCCTTTCTGACATTTTTTCACTCTTCTCGATATCAGAGGCCAGAACTGTTCCCAGGGCAGGAGCAGCTGCTCCCAGCTTCTGTGCCAGCGCCTGGCAATTCCTTCCCAGTGGGGAACTCCTGGTGACACTCACATCCTCATTACCTCCCTCATCTCCTGCTGACTGACCCTGCAGCGGGGCAGTCCTACTGCAGGACGGGGAGCACAGATTGCCTTGGCTGACTCATGTCTACACAGAGGCCACCAGGGTGTTGGAGTTGGGTTAATCCCAGGAACTCAGAAGCAAATACGAACTTCCTTTGTGGTAGTTCTCTTCCTGTAAGTTTCAGGAGTGTGGAGATGAAGGCATGATGTGTCAACTGGCTTGTATTGTCCTTTCTGACAGTGACACTGAAGGACAGAGGATGGACCCCTTGGGGAAGGCTGCCATACTTATTGACACAGCAACTGAGCAGGTCTTTGCTTAGAGTAGATCCTTGGTATTTAGAGAACAATGGATGTTGGCACCATATTTAATTCTTGAGCTCACTCACTCACTGATTCAGTAAACACATGCTGAGGGCCTACCCACCAATGAGGCGTCATGCTTTGGGTGGAATTGAGCACACTCAGCAAGGGGTCAGCAACACTGACAGGTAGAACAGGTGCAGAAGCCAGGACCAGATAGATGGGGAGAATGTCTGAGCTGTGGAGGCTGATGCCGACAGGCAGCTTGATGAGCCAGGAGTAACGGCCAGGTGGGTGGTGAGCTCAGGTATAACGGCACAGCTCAGCTGCAGTTTCCCAACTACTTATTATGTGCCATTCAATTCTCACAACTAGACCATGAGGTAAGTGTTATTCTCTTCATTTTGAAGATGAAGCTGCTGAAGCTTAGAAAGGATAACTTTCCCAAGACTTTGATGGAGGTAGAGTCTGAACCCAGGTGCTCTGAATCCAGAGCTTTAAACTACAATCCACACAACACCCTTGAGTGTGGTTAGGTAGATGTCAGTGATATATGACATACATCTATGTATCTATCTATGTATCTATGTATGTATGTATATATGTATCTATCTACCTATCCATCATATCATGGGCAGTGCATGGCCATAGGAGTCAAGAAGGCAGGCAGGGAAATGGCATTGAGTCTCTTCCATTCATGGCAGGACCCAACCAGCCCCAAAGAGGAAGAGAATTTGCAAGAACATGGCAGGATATCAGGACACGGGCTTGAAGACTAGGCTCCAGTTCCAGTGGGAAGAAGGAATAACAGGCAGGGGAACGAAGTGGACACCCCATTGTGAAAACTCACTGGAATGACCTGAACAGGCAGGTGGATGGAACAATAGAGCCTGGTACCTACAGGCAAGGCTGATTCCAAGTACTTGATTGTTCCTATGCCTGGGGCCCAATAAGTCAGAACGGACACTAGATGTAGCCTTGAAGCAAGGTCCTGGTGAGCCTTGCTAACCAGGTGAGTCGGACGCTAACCCTTTAGTTGCTGGACAGTGGGGCTCTGGGGAAGATTAGGGTGCTGGGGCAGAGGCCAGTCCTCCTCCTCACGCTGCCCCAGGCTCCCTCCGGCCATAGTGCCACAGGCCTGACCATTTGACTATGTCCCTGCAGCCACACTTGTGTCTTCAGTGACACTGGCTCTGTGGGAGGAAGCTCATTTCAAATTCGTCCAGCCTCAGTGAGACCAAGGCAGCCAGCGCCTGTCAGCCCCTGGCAAGACCCACGGGACCCCGGGCAGGGACAGGCTTCTGGGACAAAGGCAAGCACAGGCTGCCCCCGGGAACTGGGGAACGAAGGCCGGACAAAGGTGTGGTTATCCATTTTAATCACCTTAAACATTATAGTTTCACATTCACACAGGAAACTGAGGGGTCCTAGACGTTGACTTCTAGGAACGTCAATCCTGAAGTGCATAGCTACTTGGATATGCACTTACGTAGTGCTTGTCATAGTAGAAGTAATGTCCAGTTGTCCTAACAGGACCAATATAAAGGGCATCAGAAGACAGAAGTTTATTTCTCTCTCATGGAACATTCCAGGCTGATATGGCAGCTTCCCTATGTTGGGGACCCAGGATCCTCCTGTCTACTTGCTCTGCCGTCCCTAAGGTTTTGGTCTCGTCTACACGACCGAAGTTGGTTTACCACCCAGTCTGCACATCAGCTGTCAGGAGGGGGAAGGAGGAGTGGAGGGCATGCCTCTCCCTTTCAGGCGTGACCCATAGGTGAGCATGTCACTTCTCACATGCTCCACTAACCCAAGCTTAGTCACATGGGTGCTCCAAGCTGCAGGAGGCTGGGATATGTGTTCTTTATTCTTTCTTCTCCAGTGGTCCATCCAGCTACTGGGCATTCTATTAAGAAGGAGGTATTTGGGAGGCATCAGCAGGCTCTGTCACAGGCCCACAAGCATCCACGTGCTTTCTTCCCTCATAGAACACAGCCAGCCCTTTCCCAAGAGAGACCACAATAAAGTCCCATGGAGTCACTGCACCCAGAAACACCCAGGGTCTCTGGGGGAGGCATAGCCACCTCAGTCCCATCTATATAAGGTTCCTCTACACAGTGAAACGAATCATCTGCTCTCTCTTCACAGTCAACACACAGTACAGGGTGAGATTCATGATGATAACCAGTAAAAACGTCCATTCAGAGAAGGGAAGAGCAGGAAACACACAATGGTCCTTGGACCATAACCATGATTGATCCCACCAGGCAGAAATAGCATGAAATCCTCACCCTGGCCATGCAGTAATGTCCTGGCTCCCTGATTCCCCCCAGGGAGAAGCAGCCTGAGCCCCTGACAAATTCACAGGGCAGAGTGGCAAACCAGCTTTGAAATTTTACCTGTGAGTAAGAAACTGTTATTTCAAGGTCCTTTGACAGCAGAGAAACCCATATCCCAAGTAATGTAGTGCTTTAAAAGTTTTTCAAAGACACAGAGGGCCCAGAGAGATGAAGTCCTAGCATTCTTGTCATTAGGCCTTTTTAACTTTATGAAAGATAAACCCACCCCAAGTGAACTCAGGGGTGAGGGAGATACAGTGGTTCATAGACCCACACTAGGGGAAGGGCAAAGTCGGATCTAAACCTTGGGAGGATGGAATTGGAGCTGACAGTCACTGGCTTTTCTGATCCCTGGTCTCTGCTGCTCTGGATGTGCCTGAGTCCTATTTTCTTTTTACAAACCTGCTACTTGGCGGCAAGCGTAGTCACTGGTGGCTCCCAGATTCCCCTACAGAGCACAGCGAGCCGTCCTCTCTTAGTTCAAGGTCAGAAGTTCCCAGGGCAGCTTGGGTCACGTGCAGTGAGCACCCCGATCCACATCCCCACTAGAAGACGCGCTTGGTGGCTGGGAGGGAAGAGCATCTCCCAGAAGAAACAGGGGAGGAGGCGGGGCAAACATGGAGGTGCCTTGTCTGGACCCAGGGTGGCCCCTGAGGACCAGATTCAAGTCTTCTGATTCCTGATGCAGTGCACTTCCCAAGTTCCACCTTTTCTTCTGTTGTCTGGCTCCGTCGATTTTTATTTCCGTGTCAGTGACACGTGACGTAGTTGATGTTGGTTGGGTTTGAGCCATCACATTCCACATTCAGCAAGGACACACGAGTGTCAGGTCATAATCCTTCTCAGTCTTGTGAACCAGTTAACACTGCAAACAGGCAGAACCATTAACGTGCTACCTTACTTTCCTAACATAATCATCCTCCGGCAGCCTGAGCTTCACTGATTGATATTCAGCCTAATAAAGCTGATCTGGATAAGCTTCCCTGGTCTCCAAGGACATGATTCTAACTGTGAGGAGTACAAAAAAAATTTTTTTTGTTAAAGTAAGTTTAATATCTCTACAGAAATAACGCTTTCCAACCTCCTTGCTGGGCCTGACTCATCTGAGCATCTTCTGTTACAGACCGTGTGGAAACGCAGTTCAATGGCTGAGGACCCTCTCCGTCCATCCGCTGGATACCTTCATGGCCGAGGGCTGTTGGTCCTGCCTCCCCCTCCTCCTCCCTGGAGTAGAAAGATTCAGTGGGTTGATTCAAGCATCCAGGAGGCTAACAAGGAAAGCAGGCAATAAAATGGCAGACAGAAGAAAGGAAGCTAGCAAACAGTAAAAAATGGCAGTAAGGTTCCCAGCCCATCTGTAACCCATCAGGATGTTGCGCACCGTTTTCCAGGATATTTTTTCCAGTGTTGTTTTCAGCTTCTGCGCTTGTTCGGAAGAGGCCATTTGGGAACAAGGACAGTGCAACTGAGTAAACGAGCCCCTTTGAGGCACGACAGTCCCTGGAAGTTTCTTTGAAGGGTCTTGCTGGTATTGGTAGTAAAATGACAGATAAGAACAACCCACTACGTGCCCTTAAACCAACTTCCACAAAACTGGTTTTCTAAAGACACGGTGTGTTTAAAATTAAAAACAGAGCTTTCAGGTGAACGAGTGAAATACACTTCTTTTTTTCCTGTGAAGCTCTCTGATTCTTGTCCTGTCGATAGGCCAAAAGTGCTAAATACACATTTTAGTGAATGGTATAGGAAAAATGTCTTTAAAATTTTTTTCTTGTGTAGATGTTACTTATGTTTTGACTTGTAGATCCCATAATTCTTGGTGTAAAAGCAGGGAATTAAATATGCTAGCTGGGAATAGTTCTGTGAATTTTTCCCAAGTCCCCTAACTATTATCAAATTCAAATGGAATAATTAAGAAATATTGGATGAAGGAAATTGGATCTAGGAAGTTTAAATAATGTTTTCAAAAATGTTTTAAATGGACATATATGATTTCCATTTTGAAAAAAGTTAAATTTGGGGAAAAGCTTAACAAGCAAATTGCTCTTAAGATGGATGTGAAGAAAGGATTTTATATTCCTGTTTAAAAGTTGTTTTTCTATTTAAATGTATTTTAAGATATATCTTCTGGGAGGAAAAGGGATGTGTATGGTCATTTCAAAATTGAAAATATTTGGGAATACCTTTGAAACCTGCCAAATGTGATACAGGAAACGTGTGCGTGTGTGTGTTTGTGTGTGTGTGTGTTTGTGTGTGTTTATGTGTCTATGTGTGTCTGAGTGTGTTTGTGTGCCTGTGTATCTGTGTGTGTCTGTTTCTGTGTATCTGTGTGTGTGTTTGTGTATCTCTCTGTGTATCTGTGTGTGTGTGTGTCCCTTCCCAGTGAATTCCAGGCTAGGATGCTTGCTGGCGGAAGAACACTTCCATAGGATGCAGCAGGAGGGGCACAGGCTCTGGGATCTGACATTTTCTCCAGACTGTGAGATGTTCTTCTACAAGAGTGTGTGCTTCTCCTTGCCATGGGCAAGTCTCTCAACCACTGGGGACCACCGGGTCCTCGCCTGTGAAATGGGGAAACCCCAGGATGCTTGGGGTGATGAAACAGGGAAATGTGTACACGTGTTTGGCCATAAGGAGTTTTCAATGAGTGTCGCTGTTACTCCGATCACGACTGTTCCCGTGAGTCAGGACCTCATCTGGGTGCGGGTCTCTGCTGGCCGGGAGTCTGGGTGTCAGTTTTCAGCCGGGAGGCTTCCACCTCCCCCACCAGGGTCCAGCCAACAGCCGCTTCCCTGGGCAGGTGGAGATTTCGGAGAGATGGCATTGCATTTGTTTTTCATCTTCGCTTTCTCCATCCAGCTTGGTGTGACTGGGAACAGGCTCTCCTCCCGCCACCTGTCAGGGGACCGCCTTTGCCAGAGAAGAGGGTCTGCTCCCCGCTCCCTAGCCCGCTGGCCCGGCAGCTGCTTTCCATG
Organism: Eubalaena glacialis; assembly: GCF_028564815.1. Classification (NCBI taxonomy): domain Eukaryota; kingdom Metazoa; phylum Chordata; class Mammalia; order Artiodactyla; family Balaenidae; genus Eubalaena; species Eubalaena glacialis. The sequence goes on along the minus strand of NC_083717.1, from coordinate 17,925,632 downwards.
TCCTTCACCTGCGGGGCTTTAGGCCAGACTCGCCGGGGAACAGCAGAGCCAGGGGAGAAGACTGAGAAGAAGAGCGTCTGGATGTGGCGGCGTCTGCTGTCTGGGCGTCAGGCTCTGTCTCTCCTGTGTGCTGGTGCCTGGGTCCCAGTGAATCTTGCCCTTGATCTCGTTGTAGGATGTGGACACTTGGTCTGTTTCTCCACCAACCTCCCTCCTCCGCCACTGCCATCGCGGACACTCTCTGCTTGGACTCTGGGTTTCTTGCCTTGACTTGACTTTCCTGTCTGCCCTCTTGAACTCTATTGGCTTGTGCCGTCTGAGAACACATTGTTGCCGGGTTCTCCTTTCTCCTTTTCATGCTCTTTCCCCAGCCCTTTCCCAGCTCAGAGACAGCAAGTTAGAGCGAATCAGTGAGAGATGATGAGTGTCACGTGGAGAGTGAGCTTTGTAACCGTGCAGACCCGCGTTTGAATCAGCCGCTTTCTTGTCTTGGGCACCAGGGGAGGTCCTCGACCCCTCTGAGCCCCAGCTCTTTCACAGGTAAAGTCACAAGAACAGTAGCCCTGTCACAGAGGCCACCCGTGTCCTTTGCGTGTGGTAAGCAACACAGCCGTGCCTCTCCATGGGGGGACTGGCTCAATAATTGATGAAATGTCATAGCAGACCCGAATCTGCAAACCCACAGGGAAAAGAGGTCTGCATTGTGTCTAAATCAAGATTTGTCTTATAGCCATTTGCTGTTTGGATGGAAAATGCCACCGTTTCCTACATGTCCCGTTCAGGGAAAGGGTCTGTCTGTCCTGTGTCTCTACAAAGCCAGCCTGAGGCTATGACCCCGGAGTCTGGGTTGAGTGGCATGGTGACCATGGGCAAGTGTGGACAGGCCTCCTGGGAGTCACGGAGCCTAAGAGAAGTATCAACCATGTTTGGCCTCTCCTTTTATTTTGAGTTCTTTCTTTAAAATTGTATCTTGTTTCCTGTAACTTCCTTGCAGGTTGTAAGTGGGCCAATGGACCTCAATTGAACATTTTATTCAGTGAGATTTCCTCTATAAGAGAAGTTGAATTGTGGTATACCAAAATCTCCATTACCTTAGGAGACATTTAGAAAGGACCAAGAATTCCAGCTTTTGAAACTAAGAGTCCCTAGTCACCCCCTAGATGTTTCCCCAAATCATGACAGAGCTTCATTAGAGTGACAGGGCCCCAGGTTCATGCTGAGTTAATCCAACCCCCTCATTCACAGCAGATCTCACATCCTGTCTTTATACAGTGTATGGTAGTTTGGGGCCCTGTGCTTTTTTTCTGCCTCTGTATTCCTAGAGAGGGGATTTAGAGTATACCATATAGCTGATTAGAAAGAACCCCATTCAGTCAAGCTTTTAATATTGAGTTATTACCCAAGCCTGACTCTGAGAAATAGACATTGATCCTGCCCCTGAGTGTGGCAATGGAACAAACAGCGGTATTTTCTGTTCAGAGAAGAGTGGGCAATGCTTTCCGCTCCTCTGTGCCGTGGTGGCACAGAGGTGGCACCGTCGTTAAGCTCCAGGCTACACCCCTGGAGAGCCTACCACCCAGTTCTAAGAAATGAAAGATGACATCTCGAAACATACTTTTCATGATAATCTCTTTCAAAATTAACACAGATAAAGGTCTCCAAAAGCTCTCAAGGCAACTTATGACAGAGATGAATGTGAGCAATACCCTGTTAAGTATATCCATTAATCATTATTTTTAGAATTTTTTTACCAGCAAAAATATTTTTCTCTTATTTTTTATTTTTAGTTTGACTTCAAACAAAGATATCTGGTGAGACTAGATGCTATTAACTCTTTCTCTCCCACGGATTGAGCCTAGAGTGCTAAAGGAATTCAGCACGTTGCAGCACATAGCCTAGAAAACTCTGCGTTGATCATATGATTCTTGGTATCTCACCAGAATCATGAAAAGGCATTTACTAGGCAGCCTCCTGCGTGCGATGCTGTGTATGACACGGCCACATAGGAAGCAGAGAAGTATTTGCTCTATGGGAAAGTGCGCTTGGTTTTACCACTTTTGAAAATGCAGCAGAAGGTGAGGCTTATATTCCACTGGGGAGTAGACTGCAGTCAGATTAGTGCTGCACGATTGTGAAGCACAGGAATATTCTGTTTCTATTTTCCCCCATTTGTGTTCTTGTCAAGCTATGTAGATGACCTTTATTTTGGCTCAGAACATGAGGAAGTAACATGTGTATATGTGTGGACGTGTGTGTGTGTGTGTACACGTGCATGCATGCATAGGGACCCACATGAACATGTACACGTACACTAGCCGTGATGTACTTACTACTTCTCGGCTCTGGAAAGGTAGAAAGTGGTAGCCATTCTTCTAAATTACTTCTCCAGATCTTAGACAACACATGGGATGACTAGGAATCAGCAAAGTAGGTCCCTGAATCTGAGGGATGGCTCCCATTATGACGGGTTAGACTTGTCTTGAACTGCCACATTTTCTCCTCTCTTGGCAGGCAGATTCTCTCACCGCCCCCTTTAAACCTTGGGCTACAACTGCTGTAGGCTTGGCTCCTGACCTCACGAGAAGCCTCCCTGGAGCTGCTGGCTGATTCAGAGCTCTGCCTTCACGTTCAGGGCACCTCAGCATCCTCTGGGTGTTGGTGCCTCAGGGTGATTGTCAGGTCTGTCTGTTGCCCAGGCTCACAGTGACAGCCTAACCTCAGAAAACTCTATGCTCTGGACCCTCCCCTCACTTCACCCCCATGTTCATAGAAAGGCTGTAATACACAGTATTTCCTTTTCGACTGGCGTGCTGCACTAAGACTTCCTTTCTCCGCTGCCTGGGTTGTGCTCCCTTTCAGACCACAGTTTGCTTGTTTTTATGGAGTATCTTTTGCTATGAGGCCTTCCTGAGTGGCATGTCCCATTATTTAGGGTCTGATTACACTCCAGGCTGAATGATAATCCATCTTTAAGGCCCTCTGAGCCTCCCGAGGCCCCAGATTTATCATTTACAACCCATCATGTTCCTTGACTGTGAGGAAGGACCAAGCAATACAGGGACAGTGGAGGACTGCCAGGGACAAATCAAATGACATGTCATATCCCTGATGGACATATATGCAAAAATCCTCAGCAACATATTAGCAAACTGAATTCAATAATGCATTACAAGGATTATACACCACAATCAAGTGGGTTTTATTTGAGGGACACAGGGCTGGTTCAACATCCACAAATCAATCAATGTGATACACCACATAAACAAAATGAAGGACAAAATTATATGTTCATCTCAACAGATGTGGAAAAATCATTTGAAAAAATTCGTCATCCTGTTATGATAAAAATTCTCAACAAACAGTATAGAGGTAACATACTTCAATATAACAAAGGTCATACATAAAAAGCACACAGCTAATATCGTACAAAAAAAGCGTTTCTTCTAAGATGAGAACAAGACAAGGATGCCCACTATCATCATTTTATTCAACATAGTACTGGAAGTCCTAGCCAGAACAATTAAGCAAGAAAAAGAAATAAAAGGAATCTAAATTGGAAAGGAAGAAGTAAAACTTCTCTATTTGCAAATGACATTGTATTATATGTAGAAAACCCTAAATATTCCATCAAAAAACTGTTAGAACTAATAAACAAATTCAGTAAAGTTGCAGGATACAAAATCAACATGTAAGAATCAGTTGTGTTTCTATACACTAAAAATGAACTAAGAGAAACAGAAATTAAGAAAACAATCTCAATCACAATTGCATTAAAAAGAATAACATACCTAGGAAAAAATTTAACTAAGGAGGTGAAAAATCTGTACACTGAAAACTATAAAATACAGATAAAAGAAATTGAAGACTCACATAAATGGAAAGATCTTTCACACTCTTGAATTGGAAAAATTAATATTGTTAAAATGTCCATACTACCCAAAGTGATATACAATGTCAATGCCACCCTATCAAAACTCCAATGACATTTTTCACAGATACAGAAAAATAATCCTAAAATTTGTAGGAAACCACAAAAGACCTTGCATAGCCAAAGCAATCTTGACAAAAAGAGGGGGCATCACACCTCTGGATTTTAAACTATATTACAAAGCTATAGTATAGTAACCAAAACTGTTTTTACTGGCATAAAAACAGACACATAAATCAATGAAACAGAATAGAGAGCCCAGAAATAAACCCACGTATATGATCAAGTAAGTTACAACAAAGAAGTCAAGAATATACAATGGGGAAAGGACAGTCTCTTCAATAAAAGGTGTTAGGAAAACTAGACAGTCACAAGCTAAAGAATGAATCTGGATCCCTATCTTACACCATTCACAAAAATGAGCTTACAATGGATTAAAGACTTGAACATAAGACCTGGCTTTGGCAATGATTTTTTTGGATTTGACACCAAAAACAAAGTCAACAAAAGCAAAAATAAACAAGTGGGCCATATCAGACTAAAAGGCTTCTGCACAGCAAAGGAAACTGTCAACAAATGAAAAGCCAACCTACATAATGGGAGAAAATATTTGCAAATCATATATCTGATAAGGGATTAATATTCAATATATATAAGAAACTGGTAAACCCAATAGCAGAAAAGCAGTCTGATTAAAAAATTGGTAGAGGGTCTGAATAGATATTTTTCCAAAGACGACATACAAATGACCAACAGGTACATAAAAAGGTGCTCAACATCACTAATCATCAGAGAAATGCAAATCAAAGCCACAATGATATACCACCTCACACCCATTAGAATGACTATTATCAAAAAGACAAGAAATAACAAATGCTGGTGAGGATGTGGAGAAAGGGAATTCCTATGTATTGTTGATGGAAATGTAAATTGGTGCAGCTAGTATGAAGAACAGAATGGAAGGTCCTTAAAAAATTAAAAATAGAACTACCATATGATCCAGCAATTCCACTTCTGGGTATATATTGAAAGAAATGAAATCACTGTTTTGAAGAGGTTATCTGCAGCCCACATTCATTGCAGCATTATTTAGTATAGCTATGCCTTAGAAACAATCTAGGTGTCCGTCAATGGGTGAATGGAGAAAGAGGATGTGGTATATATATATATATACAATGGAATATTATTCGGCCATAAAATTGAAGGAAATCCTGCCATTTGTGACAACAGGGATGGACTTTGAGGGTATTATGCTAAGTGAAATAAGAGAAAGACAAATACTGTATGATCTCACTTATATGTGGAATCTAAAAAAATGAACTCATAGAAACCAAGACCAGATTGGTGGTTGCCAAAGGCAGGGGTGGGATGAGTGAAATGGGTGAAATGTGTCAAAGGGTATGAACTTCCAATTATAAGATAAATAATGGATGTAATTTACAGCATGGTGACTATAGGTAACAATAGTGTTGTATGTTTGAAAAGTGCTAAGAGAGTAGACCTTCGCAATATACGCATATATCAAATCATTATGTTGTATAACTTAAACTAATACAATGTTATATGTCAATTATATCTCAATAAAATGGCCAACTGGGAAAAATTATAGCAAAACAAACAAACAACAAACTGTATTTATATTGGTATTTCTGGCTGGCACTGCTCTTTTCGGATCTGGAACTAGGCCTTGACTTGCTTCACTGCCCTTGGGCCCTGTGCTCTGGTTCTCTGTACTTCCTGTTACCTGATTCCTACCCCCCACCCCCTCCCCACGCTGCCACCGGTCCCTGGACTCCACACCTCCAAGTCCTGGCACCATGAGATGGAGCAGAGCCCCAGCAGTGGGTTATTTATTGACACAAACTCAGGACCAAGCATCCAAAGGTTGCACTTCTCACAGATTATTAGCTAGATGGGCCCTGATACTTTGTGATCCTTTTGGAAGGCAAATATCCCTGCACATTTTACGGAGTTTTGTTGGCAGGGTTGAGCTTATATCCAGGTTAAGACAGGAATGTTATGGGGTATGACACGGGAACTAGGGATAACTCACCCTGTAGGATAGACACACAGAAACTGTGTGGCTCTGGAGCATCGTGTTGTGCAGATTTACTACATTATCTAAGGCACCGAAGTCCTCTGTTAAAATGCAAATATACTATCTGGAGGAAAGCCTGCCAGACCGGGTATCAGCAAAGTTGGCTTCTGCCCTTCCTAGCTAAGTGACCTTTGTGTGGAAGCACAGAATACTAACCATGGAAGGTGTCTTGGAGGCGTGGAGTGACACTCCCCACCCAAGTGTGTGAAATCCCCCTAAAACCTCCTCCACGTTTCCACTGACAGGGATGAATCACAAAGTGAACACCAGTATTCACTGAGATGTCCAGGTCGGCTTTCTGTCATCGCGCATGTGATTGCCGCCTCTTTTCTTTTCCAGCTGAGCCCCCTTTGTTCTCACGCTGCACTGCCTGTCCCGGCGAGTTTATTTCTGTTACATGGAAGCAACCAGGGTGTTCAGGTGCTCATCGGAGGTCACAGGTGCCCTAGGAAGCCTGGAAGAGGAGAGGGGCGCCACTCTCTTGATCTCTGAGAGCCCGTCTTTGCATTAACTTTCAGGGAGCCACATCATATTGTCATTCCGTTTCAGTTAAAATCAACTGAAGCCTCTGAATCTTTTCCTGGTAAGCTGTTAAGTCACTCTTCTCCCTTCTTGTAGGGAAGCAGAGTTTTGACGCTGAGGGCAGGATTTTAAATGTATTTCGAACACCTTTATCTTAATGTCGAGCAAGCGACAGATTTTTTTGGAATCAATTTTCTCATCTCCAAAATGATAACGATGCTACCTCTTCTGTTCACCCCTCCTCCCTGCTGTGTGAATAAAGAGGTGATGTACATGAAGGTTGCAGGGTGCCTGCTTTAGTGCCGGCTCTGAGCCATTGGTGGTGGCTTCCTGAAGGGCTGTATTGAGATGATTTCTGAGGACCTAGCTGGAAAGAGACCTGCGATTGATTTGTGACGTCTACCATGGTGTGTATGTGTGTGTGCGCACAGACTACATCATTCTTGACACAGATTTTTCATACTTGTACTATACCTATGCAGGAAATATTATCATTATTAATTCATTAACATTGAACACATATTAATCATCCAACTTGCATTAGAGGGCAGGTGCATTTTGATGAGAAAGGAGCATGGCTCGTTACACGGAGACCCGAGGGCATTGTGGGCAGAGATGGGGTGCACTGAAAAGGGGGAAAGGAATGCCATGGTCCGATTCATGTACCCCTCAAATTTGATTCGAGGGACAGTCCTGGGCTAGTAACATGGGTCAACGTAGGTTCTACAGACTGCCCTTGCAAGGACTTGAGACCAGGGGTTGGGAACTCTAATGCCCACAGGGGAGGCACTGGTAACATCAGTGAGGCAGTGGACCAGGGAGCACTGGGGAGTTGGGTGAGGTGATGTGTACACGCTCCGTCCAAAGGGAGTGGCCGGGCCCCACTTCAGTCATTTCCTCTCAGACGTGAGTACAGGCTCATTGTTGCCAGAACACTCTACTTTTAGAGAAGCTGAAAATCTGGCATTTTATGTAAAATATTTCATTGAAAAATGTTGACTCAATTAAAAAAATAACTGTGGATTCAACAAAACACATCTGTGGGCCAGATTCAGCTTCTAACTGCCAGTTTGGGACCTCTGTTCTAGATGCCACTAGAAAAGAAAAAATTAACTCTTATTAACAAATGCTTACACATGTGCAATGGAATCTCATTAATTCAGGCCAACAGACAATTACTACCCACCCAAAGCCCCGGGTTAGCAGACATGGATTTGTCCTATAGGAATCTTGGACTTCAGTAGAGGGTGATAATTCCGAGATACAAATGATTATAATTAAGGTAAAAAAAAAACAACCCCAAAACAGTGAGTGCCACAAGAGAAGTACAATAGAAATGCTATGAGTAATTTTTTGGGGGGTGGGAAGGACATGTTAGTGGAGAGGAGTTGGTGGTGGGATGGTGTTGGAGATGGTCCTCATGGAATAGGATTTCCAGAGAGAAAACGTGGTGCATAAGAGCCAGATGAGAAATGTGGGTTTAATTCCTTGAAAGGTGAGCAGTCTAGTTTGCTTGGGACTTAGAGCAGGTAGAGGAACAGTAAACTGGAAAGGTGGGCTATAAAGTCTCAAGTTATGGAGGGATCTGAAGGGACATCGGGGAAGTTTGTACTTAATTCAACAGGCAATGGGGAGGCGTGAATGCTTCTAAGCAGCAGAAACATAAGAGCATCTGGACTGTCCTCCAAAATGTACAGCCTGTTGAAGAGACAAGACTGTGAAGATGACCGATTAGAGATCTGTTGGCAAAGAGTAAGAATGGCCTAAGCCCGAATGAATGGCGGGTGTGTGATGGAAGATGGGGAAAGACGTGAGCAAAACTGGGCGCATGAGGTAGATGGGATCTCTCCACAGATTGGACTCAGGGACCAAAAGAGAAGTGAGAAATAGGGAGATGGAGGAACAGAGGTATTGGGAGGTGGGAAGAGGGGGTTGGTGCAGGTGCAGAGTTCAGTTGGGCTACCTTGAGTTTAAGGGGTTTTCAGCTGATGAAGTTACAGAAGCAAAGTACACAGGAGTCTCTGCCAGAGATGGAGAGAGAGGGATGGGGAGAGAAGAGAGACACAGAGACAGAGCGAGAGACAGAGGGAGCCAGAGGCTTGGGGAAGCAGCTGCAGGAGATAAGGTTCGGCCACGGAAGTGATGAAGGTGTGAGGATGGGGTTCCTGACAGGGGCTGGGGAGGGGAGAGGGAGGGAGGAGCAGGGCAGTCTGGGGGCTGGACCTTGGCGAGTGCGCATGCTCAGTGGGCGTGGGCAGGAGAAAAGGATCCAGGAAATGAACCGTCTAGGATGGAAGAGAAGGCAGAACCCAGATGCCAATGAAAGCTCGTGGGAGAGACGGTGGGCGACTATTGCTAGTCCTGTGGAGAGGTCTGAAAGGCAAGCTCTACCATTTGGCTTTTAATCATCTCTTTACTAGATTGCTCTCAACAAGGCTTCTAGTGACCTCTTTTTTTTTTTTTTTTTAATTATTTATTTATTTATTTATTTTTGGCTGTGTTGGGTCTTTGTTTCTGTGCGAGGGCTTTCTCTAGTTGTGGCAAGCGGGGGCCACTCTTCATCGCGGTGCGCGGGCCTCTCACTATCGCGGCTTCTCTTGTTGCGGAGCGCAGGCTCCAGACGCGCAGGCTTAGTAATTGTGGCTCACGGGCTTAGTTGCTCCGCGGCATGTGGGATCCTCCCAGACCAGGGCTCGAACCCGTGTCCCCTGCATTAGCAGGCAGATTCTCAACCACTGCGCCACCAGGGAAGCCCCTAGTGACCTCTTTGCCCTTGAACCCAATGGCTGTGATTTAACCTTCATCTCTTAGTAGCACTTGGCACTGTCCATCTCTTTTTCCTTCTTGAACCATTCTCTTTCTTTGCCTTCATGAGAACATACTCAGTTTTCCTTCTACTTCTCCAGCTCTTCCCACTCAGTCAGCTTTTTCACTTCTTCTTCCCCAAACACTGTTAAATGTTACTTTTAATTAGGTTTTTGTCCCTGTTGCCTTCTCCTCTTAATTTCCTCTTTCTGTCTCCAATGACTTCAGTCGCCATTTATATGTTAATGATTCCCAGATCCCATCTCCAAGTCAGAGCTCGTCTGATCCAAGTCTGAGCTCTTGTCTGGTCGGCCAGTTGCCAACCAGTCACTTCCAACTGGGATGTTTCACAAGTACATCAAACTCAATCCCACAAAAACTCAACTTATCTCCTTGCCCTCCCCACTTCTCCTCCTATGTTCTCTGTCACAGCGAATGATGTTATTTGCCCAGGTACCCAAGGCAGAACCCAGGGCCTTATCCTTGACTTCTCCACCTGCTCTCCCCATATTCAACCAATCACTGACTCCTCTAGATGTTTCCTCAATGTCTGGAAAGGCTGACCACTTCTCTGTATCTCCATAGGAACTGCCCTTGCCCAGGTCACACCACCTTCTCATGCTCCTAACTGCTCTCCTTGGGCAAGTCTTCACTATCTCTACACCACAGCTTCATACCATTTGATCATTGTATTCCTGTCTCTTAGGACACGTCAGTGGGTTTTCCCATGACCCAGAAGATAAAGTCCTAACTTCTTAATATGGCTCCCAAGATCCTGGCCTGATCTTACCACCGCTCATGCTCATTTCTCTGGTTCCGCTTTCCTTTCTCCCTCCCTCCCTCCCTCCTTCCTCCCTCCCTCCCTCCCTCCTTCCTCCCTCCCTTCCTCCTTCCTCCCTCCCTCCCTCCTTCCTCCCTCCCTCCCTGCTTCCCCCCTTCCTTCCTTCCTTCCTCTCTCTCTCTCTTTCTTTCTTTCTTTTCTTTCTTTCTTTCTTTCTTTCTTTCTTTCTTTCTTTCTTTCTTTCTTTCTTTCTTTCTTTCTTTCTTTCTTTCTTTCTTTCTTTCTTTCTTTCTTTCTTTCTTTCTCTTTCTTTCTTTCTTTCTTCACTCCCTCCCTCCTTTCTTTCTTTCTTTCGTTCATTCTTTCTTTCCTTCCTTTCCTTCCACCTCTCCCCACTCTACACCCTTGGACTCCAGTCCAGCTTAAAATTGTTCCCTAACAACATGTTCTTTCTTACCTCCTCTCTTTTACATGACCAGTTCCTTCTGACTAGAGAGTATCCCTTGACAAAACTATCACATCTTGCTAGATTCTGCCAGTTCTTCAGATTTCAGCTGGTATCTTTTCCTTCGGGAAGATACTCTTCCTTAGGGAAATATTCCTGAGACCAGGAGAGTCGGCTGCTCTTCTCTATCATGTGACTGCTGAGTCATGGCTGCTTGTATAATTCTGCCTACCTCTCCTGAATTGTAACCTAGTTTATAAGTTTTTCTTTACTCTAGTGTGGGGTACATTGCCTGAAATATAATAGCCTCTTAGTAAATATTTATTGAATTGGTTATGAATGAGCTATCAGATGTGGGTAAAGAGAAAGGATAGCTGGTGACTTGAATAGCCAATTCAATAGAATCATTTGGATATTTTCTACCTTGTAAGATTTTCAAAAGGTTGTGGGTCTTGGGGAAATAAATCAGTAACTGAATCCTGACTTTATCCCTAATTAGGTGGAGTGAAATCCACTTCAGTGATTCAGGCACGGAATCACAGACTATATTTTTTAAAAATGTAATCTGCTTTAGCGCAACCAAAGGAAACAGAGTTATCAAAATGAATAAGGATTTATAATTAAGTAATCAATTTGAATCAAATAGATGTACTTGAAGTGTGAAAAAAGGAAAGAGAGAAAAGAAAGCTTTTGCTCAATCATTTTCCATGAGTCTTGTTTGTCAGACTTTATTAAGTTTTTCAGCAATTTTTTTTCTTATACCGTGCAAAGATAAACCTTAGTATAACATTTGATTGCAAATTAATGAATAAGAATCATAGACCATTAAAGCTCAAAATAAATTTAAAGATCATCTAATATAAATGCCTGACTTTGTAGTTGAGTAGTGAAGGTTTGGCTCTCCAACAAAATATCTTACATACATATGTTTAACCAACAGATTTATTGATTATTTACTATACAAGCTATTGTGTTAAGTGAAGTTGCGGGGAGTTACAGAAATATATGACAGTAATCACGCTATCTCATTTGAATGGCTCCCGTGTCTATTAGTTTACCTTCTACTCTGACGGCATGATAAGTTTACATAAACAGACAACTAACCCTACCAGTTAGGGCAAGTACCTAGTGAATGTTTGAGATAAGAGCTGGTGGAGAGAAAGGAAGCGCGCAGGGACTTCAGGCTGGGCTGGTCAGGAAAAGGCTTGCAAGTATGAGACTTCACCGTATAGCGTGTCAGCCCCAGAATCAACCCTCCTGCTCCTTGTCTGTTTTCCCTGAACATCAAATCAACAATCCCATGTTCCCAGGAGGGACTGGAGTCATGCTGAGGGAGAATTCAGATGTGACACCATGAGTTGGAGGAAGGGCTTGATGAAAAAGATGGTTCAATGTGAACAGTGAGGTTCCCCAGGCTGAGTCCTTTGTGCAAAGCTTCACTCTGTCAAGGTATGTGAACGGCAGTCATTAGGATGCTGAGAGAGTAAATCATTCTTCTGTTTATAATAGAACAGAGAGAGCTTAACTACATTTCTCATTTTCCTTATTAAACCCAGGGTTGTTTTTGGAAAGTTGATTATTTGAATGCTCTGACATGTCAGCATTATCTCTTTAGCTGTTGACCTTTTCTACTTTCTCCTCATCAGTCAGAGCTAGAAATATGTTCTCAAGGAAAACAATTTGAAGAATATTCAGCAAATCATAGATTCCATTTATAAGCACACGTGTCTGTTGCAGACACAGGAAACAAACTTAGGGTTTCCAAAAAAGGAAAGGGCAAATTAGGAGAATGGGGTTAACAGATACAAACTGCTAGCCATAGAATAGATGAGCAACAGGATTTACTGTAGAGCACAGGGAATTATATTCAGTATCTTATAGTAACCTATAATGGAAAATAATCTGAAAAATATATATATAACTGAATCACTTTGCTGTACACCTGAAATTAACACAATACTGTAAATCAACTCTACTTCAATAATAATATTAAAAAGATAGAGGTGTACATGTCTCGACTTTTCTGTTGGTGATTCTCTCTGGGACTTCGTCCTAAAGGTCTGTGGAATTTGGAAGTCGTGTTCCTCTAGCTTGATGGTGGTACCATTAAATGGCCCAGGATTGAAAAAAGTAATTGTGTTGTTTGCAACAGTCATACACCTTGATCACAGAAGCTATAAAAAACATCAGGGAGTTTATTTGTAGGGCTGAAGATAGGGGTAATCCTTTAGAGAAACTGAGCTTTGAATTACTGACTTTTTCATAGACGTAATTAACAGATTTCTCATGCTTGGCTGTCAAATCTCGATCCTGAGCCCTTATAGCCCCTGCTTGTTTTCTAACCTCTCCACTGGTTAGTTGCCCTTTCATTTTTAAGAATGGCCTTCTGCGGGTGAGTGTTTATTGGAGAAATGCTTAGCATTCAGAATCCAACCTAACTTTTTAAATGATTGGTCAGCCAGCCAATCATTAAAAAAAGATAGTCCCTTTCCATCTTCTCATTTTTTAAACGGAGTCAAGGATTGTGTTTGACATATACAGCAGCCTGGCAGGAAGGCAGGATCTAAACATATTTATAGAAAAGGGTTGAATTCTGAACTAGTGGTGATGCTTATCTGTCAGCTCTTTGATGCTGCTGCTGTCGAAATAATTTATTTTACAGGAGCTGACTCACCAAATTCCTATTTAGAGGTGGTAGTTAATCTTTTATTAGTAATGGTGCAAAAATGAAACTGGGAAAAAGGTAAGTTAATTTAGAATTTAGTGTTTATTCACAAATGTCCACTTATATGTTGAACAGTAGTTGTGCCTTATACTTAGAATGCAGACCAAAAAGGAAAGAGCCATGTCTCTTAAGACTGTTTTATCCTGCAAAGTGGTGGTGCAGTTCAACGATAGAGCAGTTAGGCTGTGTTAGGTTTGGGGGTTGGGGAGGCCCCCCTGCCCCGAGGTGAGAGTTTTACTGACTGTTGGGGTAGCCATGAGAGAGTCTCCTTTCTCTGGAGCTCCTTGTGCCTTTTAAGATCATTCCTCTTGTTCTCCCTTTTGCGGTTATGTGTGATTGTTCCGTCAGATTTTATTTGGGGGAGACCACTCTCTCTTCCTAAAGCCCTCATACTTCTGGCCCTGATTTCCCAACTTTCTTTCCTCTGAGCTCCTTGACAACATACAGTGAAATCAGATCATCATCCTCTCCTTCTGGATTCTTGGTTGACGAGGTGCTATCATAACCTTGTGTCTTCCTTTCAGGGGCCATACTTATTGGGCATAATTAGGTGGAGAGGTTGCCCTTTGGACTGCTTTTCCAGAAGTACTGATGGGTTTTGGTTGAACCCTTGGTGCTGGGTCCCCATGTGACCTGACACATTCGCTCCTGAAGCCAACCTGGCCATGTTTACCATTTCTCCCTCTCCAAAGACAATGAGCCCATATGGGGTTTGACCCTGCCACCCTGCCACCATTAACATTGTTTTCAAAACAACTCAGCTAACCCAGTCACAGCATTTGTGACTTTGTTATGCCAGCTCAACTGCCCCAGAGAGGAAGTCATTTCCACTCAATTGCTTGTGAATTACAACTCTGCAGTCCAGAAAAAGGGCTCCTGGTGTCTGTTGGGGTCACTGACCTGCCTCCTAGGTCATCTGTAACATGACAGCTTTCGGGCTGGTTTTGCACCTGGTGTCCAGGGGCTTGACTGATAAGATTAGGAAGTTTTCTGAATGGTATCACTTCATCTACTTTTGGATCAAATAATATATTCATTATTAGGATCAAATTCCTCTTACTTCTTACAGATCGAGTTTATGCCTTTTTATTTGATTCATTGGCGAATGCTTCTGGGTCTTAACATCAGAAATGAGAATGTGTGTCTTGTTATATTTGGTGGAATTTAATTCCTCTGTGTAACCATCTTTCTTAACCAGACCATTCATACAATTTTGTTTACAAAGCCCATTTTGCAGTACTCTTGGAAATGAGTAAAGCAGTTGCATGTTTGAATGCTTGTTTGAGAGAGCAAGCTGCATGTTTACCCTTCCTATCCCGTGGAAAGCAATTCTACACAAGACACAAATGATCCATTTCAGAATGGAAACCAAAGGGATGGGGCAGGGCAAAGGGAGCGATGGAGACATCAGGGTCATGGGAGGGGACTCTGTCCTTTCAGGATTTCCCGTGTGATTTACAAACTGCTAAGGAGAAGAAACAGTCTCTGTTTCAATGTCATGGTGGGAAGGGCCCCCCTGATCCTTAAGAGGGTCGCGCACGTAGTTCAGCTCAATTAAAATGCTCTAGCTCTGGTGCCCATAAAATATGGCTTAAGGAGAGGACAGTTTAATGCAGAGCCTCCCTCGCCTCTCAAGGACAGTAAGTGGCTCCCACTTGGCTGAAGTTAGAAGCCACTTCTGCAGGAAACTCGGGCCACTCCGACCTTGCATTTCTTGGTCCCCTCCAGCTTTGGGAGTCCCCGGGCTCAGTGATGCATCATTCCTGCCACATTACAGATGATCCTGACACTTCAGCCGAACCCAGCTGATTTTTCTGGCTGGCCACTTTCTCTTTATCTCTCCCACCGATCAGAGTGGCAGCAATGTTCCCCTTTATCATACACTGTTCTGTGCTGTCATTTAGAAATACGCTCGCTCAGTGAATATTGATAAGATACCTTTGGAATGAGATAAAACGTGGTAAAGGAAGCATATCTTTCCAATGTGATAAAGAACTTTAGAATGTGTGATAATATGTGATAAAAGCACCGCTACAAGCCCATTATTGGGAAGAGCCATCTGGGATGTGCCCTGCGCTCTGGGTAGGGGGCCAGGGAGGATGCTTATTGTTTGGATCTGCTCTTTCAAAGGTTTGGGGCCTTTCATTTGTGTTTCTAAGGGAAAAGCTCTTTGAAGGTCATGTTTGAATTAAAAGATGTATTTATTCTCTGTTTTTCCATGTTATCTATATTACAATTGCATATCGAATTTGGAAGCCCAGAATGTCCTGAAGGTAGCTATTTTCTAATTCCACTTTTATCCTACCCTCTGGTATAGTATTTGTCAGTGCATGCTTGCGTCTGCTGGGGCTGATAAGGTAGAAACGGCTACCTGACTAACATTATAGTTCTCTCATTCTCCCTCTCCTGGCTAGTTTGAAATGATGATCGCCTCTGGACTCGGGTCACCTGCTAAAAGATAACATGGCTGCCAGCTGCAGCTCTTCCCCAATCACTTTGAAGTAATGGTGGCTCCATATTTTCCCGGCCGGTGGACTTCAGCAAGAAAGGGAAAAGATCCGAGGGAGGGGTCAGGGTGGGACTGAAATGGATGGGCTGAGAGTTGGTTTTATAACCTAAAGCCAGGAGCTCTCTCCTTGTTCAGATTTCAGAGAAGGCAATTAATTTCTCTCATTTGAGAATAGTGCTGTGTGGGCCATAGGGCTGCTGTGGTCGCTCTGGGGATGAGTAGGCTGAGGCCAAGTGCGGCATCCTAAACTGACCTCATTATGGACATATTTTCTCAGTCTAGCTAACTTTTGTAATTTAGGAGAGAATAATATTAATAAATAACAGCCAATCTTTATTTTAAGCCCACCACTTGCCAAGCATTAGCGCTTACATGACTCTTAGAAACCACCAACGAAGTAGATCCAGCTAAAATCACAATTTTACAGACGGTGAAAGCAGACGCTTGTTTAAAAAGATTAAGTGACCTGCCCAAGGTTGCATAGATGTGTGAGAGAGAGGAGTTGAATGCACGCAATCCTCACGCTTTTCTCAGTGGAGTAGCTCTTATGGTACCTTCTGCATCTAAAAGAGATAATGTTGCTTCTAAATGCAGTTTTCCGTAGGCATTGGAGGAATCTGAGGGATTGACACATAGGTTTTTTTTCCCCTACCTTTATTGACATATAACACTGTGTAAGTTTAAGGTGTACAATAAGTTGATTTGATACACTTTTATATTACAAAATTGTTACCACCATAGCTTAGCTAACACCCGCGTCACATCACATAATTACCATTTCCTTTTTGTGGTGAGAACATTTAAGATCTACTGTCTTAGCATCTTTCAAGTATATAATACCCTATTTTAACTATCATCACCACGCTCTACATTAGAGCCCCAGAACTTACTCATCTTATGACTGGAAGTTTGTACCTTTGACTAACATCTCCTTATTCCTCTCCCTCCCCTCCGCAGCCCCTGGTAACCACCATTCTACTCTCTGTTTCTATGAATTTGGCTTTTTTAGATTCCACATATAAGTGATATCATACAGTATTTGTCTTTCTCTGTCTGATTTCTTTCATTTAATGTAATGCCCTCAAGGTCTACCTATGTTGTCCCAAATGACAAGATTTCCTTCTTTTTAATGACTGATTAATATGACATTGTATAGAAATAAAAATTCATCCATTGATAGACACTTAGGTTGTTTCCATATTTTGGCTATTGTGAATAATGCTGCAATGAACATGGGAATGCAGGTATCTCTTTGACATCCTGTTTTCATTTTCTTTGGGTATGTACCCAGAGGTGGGATTGCTGGGTCATATGGCAGTTCTATTTTTAATTTTTTGAGGAATCCCCAAACTCTTTTCCATAATGGCTGCACCAATTTACATTCCCACCAACAGTGCACAAGGGTTCCCTTTACTCCACACCCTCGTCAACACTTATTATCTCTTGTCTTTTTGACGACAGACATTCTAACAGCTGTGAGCTGATATCTCACTGTGGTTTTGATTTGCATTTCTCTGATGATTAGTGATGTTGAGCATGTGTTCATGTACCTGTTGGCCATTTGTGTGTATTCTTTAGAAAAATATTTACTGCCCATAGTCTAGTTGGATTGTTTGTTTGCTATTGAGTTGTATGAGTTCTTTACATACTTTGAATATTAACCCCTTATCAGATATATGATTTGCAAATATTTTTTCCCATTCCACAGGTTGCCTTTTCATTTGTTGCTTGTTTCTTTTGCTGTGCAGAAGACTTATAGGTTTTTGAGAATCTAGGGAAAATTCATAATGAGTTCAAGTTCTGACCTATCGCTATCCTCATGTCTCCTTCTACCTGATTCTGCAGTAGAATGATTACATGTAGTTTCCTTTTGAGCTCAGGGATATCAACTGCTCATTTAAATGTGTTGTGATCTAAAAATTGTTTCTAAAACAGACTTGGCTCTTTATTATGAATAGGCACCCCTTTCCTTCCATTTATCTTAAGGATCACTGGCTAGAATTAAAAAATAATTTAGAATAGTTGCTGAGCACTGACTGAGTGCCAGGCCACATTATCTAATTTAATTTCCATTTTACAGAGGAGGGAATTTAAGCCTAGAGAAGTTAGGTGACTTTCCCAAGCTTGGATGTGAGAAATCTGACTCTTATGTCTGACACAGTGCTTGTCATGGGGCCTCTGAGCAGCATCTCTGTCACCGTTGGGGGAGGGGGGAGGGGGGAGCAAAGCCAGACTTTGCATGTGGCTTTGTGTGTGCATGTGCTTTGTGATGGGCATGGGGTGGGTGTAATATGTTATCATATGCTCAAAAACAGCTTTGCCTTTTGTTCCGAGAACTGTTTGCTTTAACTTATTTTTCTTTCCCTTGAATATACCCAGAAGAATGGATAAAACTTCTATAATCTTGATGAGAATTTTCAAATTAAAAAAAAAACAACGGATTCCTGGCTTGGTTTTGTTTTTGTTTTTAAATTAAGCTGGGATTAAGATTTTTCCAGAATTTCTAGTTTGTGGGGAAAAGCACAGCCACAGTTTACTGTAGTAGTAAAGGCATGTCTTGGCAGAGAAAATGCCACACAAAGACTGAGGTATCAGAGCTACCACCTGGCATAACCAGCAGACGATCTAGTTTCCAGACCTCCTGTCCGTTTTCTGATGAGCTTCGCATGGGTTTAAGTTACTTGCATGAAGTTTCCCGAGGCCTTGGAGCTGGATTGGAGGGATTTTTAGTTCCCACCTTCCCATTCTGTCTTTCTTTGCCCTCTACTCAGAAACACCATAGAAAGAGGAAAAATGAAGCAGGGCAAGAAATGAGTGTATTCCTTCCAAAATACACACACATTACCATCTTGGTCCCAACACACCAGGCCTATCTCTCTCTATGATCCAAGGGAACTCATGGAGTATAGGAAACGCACAGAGAGAAAAATATTTTCAAAGAAAATTCATTTCTCAGAAGAACGTTAAAAGGTGAAGAGTGAGGCAGAAAGAAATGCCTTGAATCTTTGTTTCTCTTTTGGCTTTTATTTCTTTTTGCTAAAGGTTAAAGAGAATCCTGTCTTCTTTTGCCTTTCTTCCTTTGCATTATAATTATTTGTTCATTTGCCTTCAAGTCTTAGGTTATTAGATATAAGGTATTTTGGAAATGCAAAGTATTTGCTATTAATGTTTATCCATTACTTGCTTCTTTTAATTTTCAAAAGTATTCATATTCATCTTGTTTATGTACTTTCTTCTATTAGCTCATTTCTGCTTTAGTGGCAATTTTATTTCATAATTTAAATTTTCTCTAATCTTTACTACTGAATGGATTATTTTAATGAAAAATGGAAATAATTACTACTTCTACTCAAGAAAATGTCTTTATTTCACTCAGAGCTGTCACTTTTACTCGTAAGATAAGATAATTTTAGATGGGATGAAATTCTGTAAAGCTGACTGCACTAAGAAATACTGACAAGCAGTGATGAGAGGAAACGTCTGTTTCTGATTGAAATCAAAACATTGGGCATATATTTTACTAGCCTTGTAAATAATTTAAAAAGAATAACAACACAAAACTTCCCATAAAATTCTCATTCTCTCTTCTCCTCCCTGGAATTTATGTAGTCAATTAAGCTGATAACATTTACGATACTGAAATACATAATAGAGAATATTAATAGAATGGTATCTTGTACTCCCAGCAATATAAAGAATAAAAAATATCATTCCAGAGACCTGGAGGACCTGGATCTAGAAGTAACCTATGTTAACAGGTGTTGCTGTGATGATACTGAAACAGTAACTTTCCTAGACAAACTTTGATTTGTCTATTTATTTCTCACACTGTTTACAGCAAGTTCCCAGACTAGTAGAGTGAGGGAAGGACCTGTAAAATACAATGTACAGAGTTTTCAGTTGTGGAGAAAAGTCATTCAAAATGTTTGTAATGATTTGCAGTGCAACTTAGGAAACACGTTCGAGTGTGTTAATTGTCAAGTGCATCCATTCAAACACACTTTTCGAGTGCTGTTACTCTGCTCAAATGATTGTAAGGCAAGATGGAATGGAAAACACACCCTCATGATTAAACGTTTACCTCAAGACCTTTAAAAGATCCAGTTGATGTTTATTTTAAAGGGAAAAATAAAGGTTTGTTGACTATTTCAGCATTGGGTAGGGAGATAGACCAATGACTTCCTAAATCTTTTGGACATTTTGTAGTTAAATTTGGCACGTTTTATACCTTTAATTGTAATGATAATTAAGGAAGATAACCTTTAGTTACACAAACTTGTTTCCTTTGGTCTTGTCTCCTCCACACATCCTGTGTTCTCTCCCATATTAGTTCTCACTGTCCCAACCATCTGGGACATACTGTCTGTTCATGATGGAGGAAGAACAGTAGCTCGTTTATGGGACAACACATCTAGCCTCGGTCCTTGGTGCTCCCCTAGTCTTTCCTTCCCTCCATCTGTGGCCACTTGTCTCCCTGGTCTGCCCTACAGTTAGTAGACTTTGAGTGTGGGAGAGATTTTGTTCCCAGGAAGACATTTTGTCTACTAGAAGTATTATACAGGTACTTTCTCTTTTCTTTTCCACTAAGATGAGATGACCTGGAGAATTTTTTAGAGTTGCAGTTGCTGTTATTTGTAGACTTATAGCCACAGTCCTTTACTTAGTAATACGCACATTTAAATTACTGCATTTTCCTTTGGGGAAGACAATGAGAAAAAGAGAAAGAAAACAAGCTCTAGCTTGATATACACCCTTAGGTGAGAGTATTCTAAATCTCACCTGTGCTTTAGCCTAACCATTCAAGTTTTGCAAGTGATTATTTAAGGTTATTCTTTCTCTAGAGAAAGTAGCTGATAGAAAAATTGAATAACTGGTAAAAATGATAGGAGAGAGGGTGGAATAACCAGTTATTATAATGAAAATTATTACTGATTGTAATACTTCCATTAGGAAGTTTATTACTTTAGTCCTTTGATAAACATTTATAAAACACTATTTATCGTGGCACACCAGGTGGCAAATACAAAGAATCGTGTATCGTAGACTCTGGCTTTGGAGTTTGTAGAAATGACACTCGACAGGCACAATGTGTCAACCGTTATCAGAAAGGTAGGCACGGGGAATTCCCTGGCGGTCCAGTGGTTAGGACTCCGCGCTTTCACTGCTGAGGATGCAGTTTCAATCCCTAGTCTGGGAACCAAGATCCCACAAGCCGTGCAATGTGGCCAAAAAAAAAAATGTAATTGGAGTTCGGACAAGAGATAAGTGATTGTCAATGGAGATGAATTGAACTTATATTAAAGAAGTAAAATTTGAGCTGGGTCATTTTTACTAACATATATGTCAATTATACTGATATTAGTTTCAGGTGTACAATGTAATGATTCGATATTTGTACCTACTGCAAAATGATCACACTAAGTCTGGTTAATATCTAACACCATACATTGTTACAATTTCTTTTTCTTGTGTGAGCTGGGTCTGGATAAATAATCTGGTGGATACTTACTGTTTTTCTTTCCAGCACCCATTTCCCTTTCTCCCTGTGACAGCTCTAGATTCTTGGAGAAATCCAGCCTTTTCCTACCCTGCAGGGGAAAAGGTTGAGCATTATCCGGATTTAAGCACAAAAGGAGTTCACATCAAAGTGGGGTTTAAATCTAGGGGTCCACGGTTAAGGACTACAGATATGAGCCCAGCTGAGAAGGGTTAGTTTTATGGGATGAGTACAGAGGAGGGCTCTGCAGGTTGAATCTGGGTGGAGGAGTGTGTAGAGTTAATGAACACCCAAAGGTCCAAAAGGAAGAGACAGGGGTCTTGGTTTGGACTACCAAGTTCTAAACACATACCCGAAGTCAGTGGGCATGAGGACGGACCATGGGAGAGGCATCAGGGGCAGACCAGGGAGTGAAGACCTCTGAAAACTTGTTTCGAAAGCTCCCTCCATCAACAGTTATTGAGTATCTACTTACTATGTAGTACTGATAATAATAATAATACTACTACTATGACAGCTACCATTTATGATGTTGTCTACCATAGCCAGACATCATGTCACATTATTTAATCCTCCTAACAGTCCTCAGAGGAAGGACTATTATGATTCCATTTGGTAGAAAAGGCACTAAGGCTTAGATGAGCTAAGCTTCATGCTCAAGGTCCCACAGCCAGGACCAACCGGGTTCTGTGTGACTCCAAGCCATGCTCTGAGTCATCAGATGACCTCGTTTTGCACAAATTAAACAGCAAGGGAACAGAGACACATATGACAATTTCTGTTTTATAGAAAGTTGTTGAGGATGGACTCTCTCCACATTAATCACTCATTTCAGAACATTTAGGAATATTTTGAGTAACATTTGCCTAGATGTGGTTAGCCCTTTTAAAATTGTATTCCTTAAGTAATGGCATTCTAAGATATCCTTTTGTCTCTGGTGTTTGGAAATCCAATTCACTCTGTGGACTGACTATAAACGCAAATAAGAGCATTGATTTCCTCATTTTATCACCTCCAGAGAACAATTCATAAAGCATGGAAGTTCTAACCAGCCAATCAATAGTCACTACTTAAGTCAGAGACTCAAAGAGTAGTTTATTATTAAAAAGCGTTCCTCTGAAGATGATGTTAAATGAGAATAAAGGAACCAATCTGGGCTATGATCTGTATTCAGCTTCAGGAAATAGTCTGGAGGAAAGGGTCCTGTTAACTGTATTTAGAGCTTTTCCTGTTTCTGGTTCCTGCCTGAGGAAAAGTGGGGAAAATCCAATTTCTCAAAAGCCACTTAAGTGTTATTAAGCAATTCGTGGAAACGAGCAGGGGAATTGGCAGGGCTTTCCCCCCACTATGATGTACAATTCAAACGCTATCTGTCTCATTTGGACCTATATTTGACCACAGAATAAATACAGATCTGCCTGAAATGTTCACTGCATCCACCAAGACAACCATACTCATTAATTATTGAAAATGCTATTATCTTACCCATTCTGTAATCCTATTTCTGGAGTCAGTTATGTAATTTCACCCGACACAGAAAAGGAAACTTTGACCCTCATTACATTTAAAATGAGCTTTTCACTAAATCAGGAAGAAGGGTTTTTTTCCTTCTGAATGAATCATAATTGGAAGGCTGTAAGAGGTGTGAGTGTGAACATGGGAAAGAGGAAATAAGGATTCCATTCGTTATTCCGAATAGTTCAAATATTTAAAGCCATACTTTGTCACTCCAAGTTGGGGTTTCAACTGGACTGTTATTCATGTTTGTCTAATATTGTGTTCTTAAATTCAAGATGCTTTTGGCGCTGGCAGGGATTTTTAAAATCTAGTTCTCCATCTGGATGAGAATTTTAGATCCTAGCCCAAGGAGATGTGACTTGTTCGAGATCTCATAGCAGGAGGTCCATGATTTGAACTTATAACTTTGGTTCTTAGTCCAAAATTCATTTCATTCTACTCTCTTTTTTTTTCTGGGAATGACTCTAAAAATGGAGAGTTGAGTTGGCAATCAAGTCAATGGAAAGTCTGTTGTTCTTTCGCATCCATAAGATGTCTGTAGATAAAGAGACCAGTGAGGTTGCCTGCAGTCTACAGAGTTTCTCCTCCTCCTCAGTTCAGGGAAATTTCTTTTAGATAAACAAAGAAGATGTGTTAAGTGTCTTGCCTTCTGTATTTTGAAAAAGCAGGGAGAATAGGAATGCTGCTTGTATAATCAGATTGTGCAACATTTTGCAAAGTGCCATTGTGTAACGTCAAACTGAAATACTTTGCCTAATATATACTTATGAATAATAGCAAGATTTATGCTTAAAATGGAGTGCTTTGCTGTTTTTATAAGAGTAAGCCTCGACATTGACAGAGAAGCATGGAAGACCATTAAGGGTGCTGCTTGGAGCAATTCTGGACCAAAAAGTCCTTCTCTGGGTGGCCACGAGGGCCCGAAATCTCAAATTTAGCTTCACCTTTTTCAGGAATGTTAAAAATTCCTATTAGTGCACAAATATCCCTGGAGGAGGTAATACTGAATGTTTTGCTGCATTTGCTATAAACACCTTAGTCAGTATGGGTCTAGATTTCCCCGCTGGGGGAAATTTCTACCAAAGTGGAAGGCACCAAAGATAAGTTTTGCCTATTTAACAATTTTGCCTAGAGCTGAACCTGAGTATTACTATGAATAATAAGTGAAAATAACTTTAATTCCATTAGTAATATGATTCTAGCCAATAGATTCTACACTAGGAGCGGTTGCTATTATTATAAATCATTATTATTTTATGTTCAGAAAATGAATACACCGATGTTTCCAGCAAGGGAAATATGCAAGCCAGCTTTCACCTTTCCTCCTGAGGAAAGTGATGAAGTAGAATGCATTTAGAAAATGCTGAATGTCTTCTGAGTCTAACCAACTCCATCCCTCCTAAAATGTCCATATGTGAATGAGGCACTTTGCAGATTTTTTTAAACTCAGTATTTACTGATCTTAAAAAGAATTGCTAGTGTAAAAATATACCTTACCTTTGAAAGAAACCTGTTATAAGAAAAGGTGTGAACAAAATGCATTATGTTTGTCTGACATATTGGAAGTGGCTTATTTCATTCAAAGGTATTTTTTTTCTCTTCCTTTTTTATTTTATTTTATTATTATTATTTTTTTGGTAAAGTTCAGGGTAGCAATGCAATTTAACAGGTAGGTGGTCAATAGCCTTCCTGGCAGGGACCGTTTTCTATGACTTCTTTCTCAACATTTCCTTTCCTAAAAGGACCCAGCATTAACTAGTCAGATAATGGAAAAGAGAAGGGTTAGTCCTTAGCCATTTGTAGTATGGGAATTTTGTGGAACAAAGACCATAGTTTTTCTTCTTTTCTTCTTACTTTTTGGTGTCTAGTAGGTGGTAGGTCCTTAATATTTTCTAAACAAATAATTAATCTGATAATCGAGTTCTCAATAATCTAATATATGATAAATTCCCAAGGTTTTTTTTTTTTTTATAAAGGTATATCTATTAAAACCAGGAAGGACAAAATTAGTATTATTTTGCTATTCAATACACGTTATAAAACAACACATCAATCTCCATTGGATATAGAAAACTTATGAGATATCTGTGAAATGGCATGATTAAGGTTTTTCTGTGATCCATTTGCCAAAATACACAAAACTTGAAAAACAGAAAATAATTGTCTCTAGGCTGGTGTATCATTGTTGGGGAGGAAAGCAGTGAGCTGCTTTGTCCTTTACTCAATAAATCAACTTTACCTGGTAAAATTAGGACAGAAATCATAACACAAAGCAACATTTTGTGAAGTATTTTCTATGTCCCAAATACTTAGATAGCATATCACTTTTTTTCTTCTAAGTAACACTAACCAATTTGTCTTTGTGTCATGTAGACCCTTCCCCAGTTGTGTGTAATAGATGATTAATGTATGGTTTTATGTCTCAGTGATTCACATAGAAACTCTCATAAACATTGGATGCAAAGATTTGATTTTTTTTTTTTAATTTAATAGGGTCTAAGTGGAGGGGTAGATTCTTTAGATGGTCCTTTTGGGAGACATTGTTAGCAAAGACATAAGTGCACGGATTGCCTTAGAGCAGTGAGAATTAGACTAGACACTTGTCTCATCTTATGTGTCGAAGGCAAGATGTTAGCAAGGGGATGTCAATTCTGCGAGTGTTTGTAAATCAACGGGCAAAGAGCCAAACTGGGGAGGGACCAACCGGGAGAGCTGTTGATTCTAGATGCAAGTAGCTAATAAAGTCAACTAATTTTGTATGTGCTACTTGCACCTGAGGGCCAGCTTCTGTTCTCTTTATAAATCTTCATTATAATCTATCAGCTGTCAGAACATTTCATGACCCAAAAACATGAGTGGAGAAGGATAACATACTCTTTTTTTAAACTTTTTATTTTATGTTGGAGTATAGTTGATTAACAATGTTGTGTTAGTTTCAGGTGTACAGCAAAGTGATTCAGTTATACATCTACATGTATCTATTCTTTTTCAAATTATTTTCCCATTTAGGTTGTTACATAATATTCAGCAGAGTCCCCTGTGTTATACGGTAGGTCCTTGTTGGTTACCCATTTTAAATATTTATTAACATTTGTCTATTATGTCAAAATAGATGAAGCCAAGAAGAGACAATGTCCTCCTTAAAAGAGATTACATTCTAAAGGGAACACGACCCCTGGTCTAGAGCGGGAAGGCACAAGTTTCTTATCAGAGAAATAGTTATTCAGCCGACGTCAGCTGAGATGGTCAGAAACCGTCTGCCACTTGAAGCCAGTTTGTAAGAAATGGGCATGTTTGGTGTTCCACCAAAGCTCAGCCCAAGAGTAAGGAGAAGTAAAACCATGGTAGCCTGAGGGCGACTTTGAAAACAAAGACCAACTATTGACCCATTTGAAATGTGGCTGCCCTTTTTCCCTAGAGAAGCTTCTCCGGGTCACAGATTAGGTGCTGTGGCTTTCCTTCCCTCTGCAGGCTCAGCCGTCCTTTGGCGGCACCGCTGGGCTGTCGCCTCCAGGGCTGGTCATCTGTCACTCTCCAGGATAACTCTATTTCAGAGGGGTTGTCGAGTGGCCGGGGAGGCAGCAGGGCTGCCTGCTGTGGCCCGATGTCTGGGCCTGACAAGACCCCTCCCTCCTGGCCAGGCATTGACCTGAAGTCCTGGGCTTATGGCCATGACCCAGAGCCAGAATGATCTGCATCTTGTTCTGTTCTATTTCATATGGAAGCTGTGCTCTGCTAAGCAGGAGGAGATGGTGTGAGAAGCAGGCGAAGAGCAGAACCGGGTATCACGCAGGTCGAGTAGCACTTAATGTTGAAAAAGCAAAGGACAGAAATCTGTGCACCTTTTCTAGTCCAGTAATTTCCGATTGTTTTTGTTTGTTTCTAATATTGTTTGGCTTCACGTGGCTCTTCAAGTCCCTCTTTCCTTCTGCAGGGGCTTTTTGAGACTTATATGTGTGTGTGCGTGCACACACACACACACACAAATTTAAATTAATTTTGTCCAGAGAAATTAGAGATAATTACAAAATTAGAGTAGAGCCAGTGATGTTTTCATTTAGTTCATGCATCTTCAAGAAGTTTCTTTGTTGTCATTTGATTGACTGATTTAAAGGAATATTTTCTACCGCAAAGTAAGTATCAATAGATAGGTTTTTCTCCTTCAAGGGGATTTTAAGGCCAAATCCACTGTGATTGGTTTCCTTCAGTTCAAGTACTTGCATTCTATAAGGAATGAAATGTTAATCTGTGGGATCTCCCTGGTCTCCATGAGTTTTGTTGACAATGAATTTTGTTGACAGTGAGTGGGGGGCAGTGGGTCACGTGAAGAGATGCCGACAACCACTGTCAGTGGATTGGATGGACGTAAAGATTTGGGTTGAGAAATGCAAGTGCCGACATCAACTTCTAAATAAAAATACCATCCAGTGAAGTGAAGAAAATGGGATAGTTTTTCAGAGTGGAATCAAATTAAAAGGTTTGGGGGAAAGAGTCTCTGGCTTAAAAAGATAAAAAAGACATTTATTTTACCACAAATTTCATTCCATTTTTGAGCTCATGACAGGCTCTACCCTTTATCAAAATGGACTTAACTGCAACATTACAGCAAAGCAAGCTGCATTTCCATCACTGGTGTGGTAAAGATGGCCCAGATAATAAATTGCAGACTAGCAGAGGGCTAAACACTCCTTAGCACAATTTAAGATGGGTTGACTTTATTGCTCTTAATCAGATATCAGGAACCAGAAATAAACATAAAAATAAAATTTCCAGGAAAAAGTAATCTGCCACTTAAACTCCAAGAGGTGAAAAGGGTCATTATGGAAAGCCATCTTCATTCAGGCACATATCACATTTCCCAAATGGTCTGTGGATTATCACTCCAGACTACTCTGAACCATATTTTAATCACCGGTTCTGACCCCCAGTCTTCTTCATTTGCTTAAACTGCCTTCTGGAACTGGTTAAGCTATTACATGTTTACTTGTTCTGGTCCCCACTGGATCCTAGATACCTTCTCCAAAAAGTGCTTCCCTTCTATATTTCATACATATCTTTCCCAGCTGGTCTCACATGCACTCAGCTAGCCAGTGCATCTTAAGATGTCTTTAGGACACTTCTTGTGCATTCAAGAGGTGGGATAGGACTGTGCCCTTTAGCTGTGTCTAACAGCCTCCGTGGTTGGTGAGGGGGGGTGCATTGCTGACGGGTAGAGGGGTGGGGAGAAAGTTCTAGAACCATCAGCAACAGCACTGGGAGTCCAGGATGTGAGGGGAGGGGAGAAGGAGGTAGAGTGTGGAGAGAAAATGGATGGGTCAGTACATATTTAATTAGGCATTTTCTATTTTAAGCAACAGTCACTCCAGATAGATGTTGGCTAGTATGGAAGCCATGGAAATAGAGATAGGTCAGGTGCTCTCTTAAGACCTGCACAATCTTCTGTCATGATGTGTCTCTTTCCCTTTTTTCCATTCAACTGTGATACCTACTGACCATTCCCTGCACGTTCAGCCCGAATCCCCAAAACCAGTCTGGTTAACTCTTTACCACTGACACTGCTGGCCAGAGCTATTTGTGACACAAAGCTGGGCGTTGGTGCTTGTGGGAGGTCTCTGCTTATCCTGTCACTGGCCACCTCCAAAGAGCAGCCTGAGGGCCGTGCTACTGGGCAGTCCCGGAGGGCAGGGCAGTTAGCTGCAGGTGAAGCATAGCTGTGACTGGCTCCATTGACACCTAAACACTGTCCAATTCGGCGTGGATATGCAACGTTTTACACCAAACAGAGAATGGAGAGGACACAGGTGTTATGCTACTTTTGTCAAAGGAGCAAGTGAAAATCTTGGAATGAAAGAAGTGAGGGATTCTCTTGAGGCATATTCTGGAAGAAGTAAAGATGGAGGGATGGAATGGTTGAATCGCTTTCTAGATTATGCTGAGGAAGGTATTTGAGGTGTGTATTAGAGGTCAAGAAAAGAGAGGCACTTAGAGCAAGAAAGACTTGGAGATGAGGAGCAAAGAAGGATGAACAAGTTTTCCGCATCCTCTTTGGAGAATCCGATCTGCATTGAATTCTCTGCCATGAGTTCCTACAAGGGCAGGTGATTTCTTATAACAATCTTCCACAGAAATACTGGGGAGAGAATAGTTTCCCTTCTAAGTACTTTGAGGGAGTGGGCTGCATTCTATAAAGGAGGTTGGGAAAGGGTAAGGAGAAATATTCCTGGGTGGACCATTTTGACCATTTTCCTTTATATGGCAGGCTGAGTCATTCCCACGACCTTTCATCTGTGAGGTTGGGGCCTTCTCTGGGTTGGGGCCTTGATTCACAGCAACTGCCCTGACTTGCTCTCAAATGATGAAAAAAAACTCTTTGACGAGGAAGAAGCGCGAGAGCTTTAAGCAACACATCATAGGTAACTAGAGGCATTACTGCACTCAGAGTCATTTTATTAATATAAAGCCTTATGATCTTAATATAAAAATGTAAGTTGAACTGGAAAAAAATGAATGAATCTGAATAACTATATGCCTTTTTTGCCTCTTAAGAATTTTCTGGGAATGATATTTTGGTAGAGAAAAGTAAAATATTTCATTAAAAATTTAGTCTGCCCATGAAAACTGAATGTTGAGGACAAAATAGGATCTTTCATGGTATGTGATTTGCAGGAAGACATTTAAGCTTCCTCAGACACAGGTGAGCTCTGCTGAGTACTCAATAGAGCCGTACCTGCAGGTGGATTCTTAATAGATGTTCCCAGGTGAGGAACTCTTGCTAAATGTGCAACTACATGCATTGGTTTTCCTTATATTAAAGGGGGGAGGGAGATAAATTAGGAGTTAAGGATAAGCATATAGATAACTAGCAAGGACCATCTGTATAGTACAGGGAACTATACTCAATATCTTGTAATACTTATAATGGAAGAGAATGTAAAAAAAGAATATATATATTTATATATATGTATGTATAACCAAATTACTTTGCTGTACACCTGAGATTAACACAACATTGTAAATCAACTATATTTCAATAAAAATTAAAAAAAAATAAAATGCAGAACTGTAATGTTGGTAAAATTATTCCCTCCAAGCCAAATGATAAGTTGCTTAATACGGTCACATGTATTATCATTTTCTGGGCACCTTAAAGTGAAAGATGTACAGCCTGGATTGAACCACACATGTGTGGGATGGAATGTGGAATGGAATGTGGGCTGGAACTGGCACACTTGAATCAAGTGCTTGCATCATTTTATTTTTCTATTTTGCATTTTAAAAATTCAGTAGAACTGTTATGAGACCTATTTTTATCTTCTCTGAAGCCAATTACATTTTAAGCTGGACCAATTCAATAAAAATGAATTTGAAAAATATAATCAACACACAAAGAGGAAGCTAAATGTGCATTCAGTTCCCAAAATTGCACATTTCCTTGCTCTGCAGAGAGAGGCTATTGGGTGGGATATTCTTGGCATTTGTTCATTTAAAGATAAGGATAACTCCCTCCACACCAGCCCTGCGAGCAGGATGCAATGAGACTTTCATCAAAGCCTGTGTGATTCTGCAAACACGTTCTTGGGAGTTATAGAAATTCTTACCCTCCTCACATCCTTTTGCATGCGCCCTCCATGGATGAGTCTCCTCATTTGTCTTGGACGAATGATGTCTTTTTCTAATTAGGCAGATGCTTCCGTTTTAGAGCAGGACCAGAAGACAATATCTAATTGAGGTTTTTTTTTTTTTTCTTGGTTTTTGTTTTGGACAGTGCTAGAATTAGCCTTGGAATTTAGTCTCCTGATTGACTCGTGTCCTAATTAAAGCCCAATTTGATTGACTCTGCTTGTGCCTTTCTGTAGGGAGCACAGAACAGCTTCCCACATTGACAGCATGTTGGATTTGGTGACGGCTCCTGATTCCCTGATACATTCTGACGTTCACAAGCCCCCCACAGAAGCCCAGGCTGCTGCGGACTGTGTGTCTCTTCAGCTCCAACACTAACAGAGCAGCATCTCACCTTACTTTTCAGTATTCCTTTTGCTGTAATATATGTTCAAATACAATTACAAAACAGGATCTTATGAAGTAAATATAGTGATGTCCATAGTGTCCATCATCTTGATAGTTTACATAAGAGAGAAAAATCACTTCCGGAATCCAAGCAAGTCTACGTTGGTTTCCTCCCTTCTTTGTCTGTAGCTTTGAAGGCTTGGAAAGTCCTAAAAATTAAATTGGCTTCTTCTAATGCATACAGATGGCAATGCCTTGTGCTGGGTCCAGCTGTCATTTTCTTACTCAAAAGAGAGGAGGGGAAGGTACGTATCATCAGAGCACCTGCAGCCCTGAACTTACAGCAGACAGCTGAGCACTCTGCAGAGAGTAAGGAAGTCTGTCTGATGTCATACATCTCCGTAAAAGAAGATCTCCGTTTCTTTTTTGGAAAAAAACAGTTTCCAGTGTAACTCATCACCCGGGTTCTTCCGAAGAGACTTTCAATTTTAGTAAAACAACAACAAAAACAACAACAGATTTGTATCTCTGCTAAGCAGACCGTCATTTGAAAGCTTTCATACTTGCGTAAGGAAGGCACGATGTTTATAGAATCAGCTGGGTAGATTATCTACCCAACATTTTCTATTAAATATAGGAAGTGTCCAGCCATCGTCTGGCCCAAGATAGAATCAACTTCTCTCCGGAGGGCCCATCGATTTCTCTTAGACTGTGTCATGTCCAGCCCACCATTCTACCTCGAGTTTATTTCTTTCTACCTTTGGTAAGGTTCTCACCTAGTCTTCTTAGTGTTTGTTAAATGTTTATTACATAAATGCATGGACTTTTACACATAGATAAAGCATGTCATCCACATCTTCATATAATTTGTATGCTGTCCTGTGTTATTGAACATGTGTTCAGGGAAGACATCCATACCGGGTCTGGCTCCTTACTGTCAAGGTCTAATAAATTCACAGCTTCAAATATGGTCCCAGGTTGTGCATTTTTCACGAGATAATGCAAATGAGGTGAACAGAGAAATGATCACACTTGAGCTAACGGAGGGGAGAGCTGCTCACTTAGCAAGCACCTCCGCCAGCAGGTTGCTGAACATTTTCCGAGTTTATTTTGCAGTGTGCGTAGGCCCACTTTGCTGGAGCAAGGCGGCTGAGATGCGCTTTGCCAGAGATCTGGAGTAAGGCTTATGTTGGTGCCATAGAGGAAAACTTTCTTTTAGGGCATCATGTAAATCTGTTTTGGCTATTTTTCTTTTTTTTTTTTTAACATCTTTATTGGAGTATAATTGCTTTACAATGGTGTGTTAGTTTCTGCTTTATAACAAAGTGAATCAGCTATATATGTACATATATCCCCATATCTCCTCCCTCTTGCGCCTCCCTCACACCCTCCCTATCCCACCCCTCTAGGTGGTCACAAAGCACCGAGCTGATCTCCCTGTGCTATGCGGCTGCTTCCCACTAGCTATCTATTTTACATTTGCTAGTGTATATATGTCCATGCCACTCTCTCACTTCGTCCTAGCTTACCCTTCCCCCTCCCTGTGTCCTCAAGTCCATTTTCTACGTCTGCGTCTTTATTCCTGTCCTGCCCCTAGGTTCTTCAGAACCTTTTTTTTTTTTTAGATTCCATATATATGTGTTAGCATACGGTATTTATTTTTCTCTTTCTGACTTACTTGGCTATTTTTCAAGCCTGCATTTAAGCCTGGGTCAATAACAGGAAACAAATCTGTTATTAATTACTATAATTTGAAAGGAAGTTACAGTTGACTTCCAGCAATCTGGCTTGGCTGCATGAAGACTTTTACCACTTAGATTTTTGGAACTTGCCTGAGCACAAACATTATCTGCTGACCACAGTGGGAAGGTTTTTGTAGAGATATACCAGCTCCATGTAGGTACTGCGTTCCAGGAAACGGAGTGAAAAAGTATTTTTAACTTTTTGTCAATGAAGTCCTATTTTAGAGTGTTTAAGAAATGTCCCTCTGTAAAGGAGTTGGTCCTATGGTATAGTAACAATTCACCTGAGTGTAAACTTGGATTTCCAAATATCAGTTTTACCTGAAATGACATGTGCTTCTGTACATGAAGATAAATAACCGTTTGGTTACAGACACCAGAATTAAGCAATTTCAGGAAATGAATTACCATATTGACCTTGTATAGACCTGGGAGGACAGCTTGCCAAGATGGGGTCCTTGCCAAGTTCCTGTCTCGTGTATGTGATTTGGACTGCACCTATTCTTCTGATTTATGATCAATCTGCTTTGATAAAACAGATTGTTTGAGTTATATATTTTTTGAATGTTCATTTCTTCAACTTTTCCTTTAAATGTAGGTAACTTAAAAAATCCAAGGGTCTCCTGGAAGGTGGGGTCGAAAGACAGTCATCCTTGAGTGTGGACATAGACTCAGAGATAGAAAAAACAAACAAATAATGAGGCGTCAAGTGGGAGGTTGGACTAGATGGTCCCCAGCTTCCCTTCCTGCCCTGTGGTGCTTATGTCCCATATTCCAGAAGAAATGGAAAACCCACCACACTCAGGCCTTGTCCTGCACATTCATGGGAGCCCAGCATTCGGTGATGACTCCTGGGGCCGCCATCTGTCCATCATTGTGGGCAGGGAGGTTACCACGCAGATGCTCCAATCTCTTTGTAAAGCTGTCCCAGTCTAAGTTGCCCAACAGGCAGGCATGAGCAGAAACCTCTCTAAGATAACATGATGTTCTCTTTGTAAAGCTGTCCCAGTCTAAGTTGCCCAACAGGCAGGCATGAGCAGAAACCTCTCTAAGATAACATGATGTTCTCTTTGTAATCCTGCCCTACCCTGAACTATCTCGGCATTTTGTTCAAGCCTCTCTTCCAGCATTCCTCACACCTGCCTTGGGTTAGAGTCATCTGTGTCTGTGTCTGCCTACCCCTCTCTCCACTAGCCTTTGCACTTTCCTAGGGCAGGAGACAGGTCTCAGACATCCGTTTATTCCTCACAGATTCTAGGGCAATTCACCTAGAGTAGGTACTCTATAAATGCCTAAGAGATTTTGGGTTTGCTAATATTTCCATAGTTTTTCTTCACCTTTCTTAAAAATTGTTTGAAATATATTACATGGTCATCATAATTGAATTTTTGAAAAGACAGCATGTCAAGAACACCAGCAGATTTAATTTTGTTCAATATAAAACTATTCTCTGTTTCAACTGCACAGTAGGTCACGATGGCAGATGCTTATAGTCTCTGGCATGTGGTAGCTACTCAGGACATATTAGTTGAATATGCAAAAGAATTTGAATGTGCTCTATGCCAGGCATGGTGTGAGGTGCTGGAGATACACATGAAATGGTCCTTCCCTAAAGGAATTCAGAGTTTACGAGATGATGACAAGGACATCAACATCTGAGGTTTGTTTAGAGCTTTATCTTGTGTTTGTAAAGTGCTTTGAATAAAACTTACTTTCAATTACATGGTTTCATTTGATCTCACAATCTAGTGCGGTTATCAGTGCAGTAACTTATTTTTCTTGTTTGTCAAAATGATAGCTCTTTTCCCTCTTCCCCTTAAATACAGATGTTTTCCTATTATTTCCATGTATCTTTACTACAAAAAATACAAGAAAAAAAGGCAAGATCTATATCTACATATCCGTGTGTATGCACACACATACGTAAACACACACACATACACACATGAACACACACACATACATTCTATATTTTACTTTCAGGCCTTTTTCCTGATGCCATCTTTGTTTTTTACATAAACATGGATTAATACCCACAGAGTTCCAGGCTTTGTCAGAGGTTTCGGTGAAATAAAGTCAAATACGAAGTTTCTGCTCTCAAACGTAGAGTCAAGTAAGGCAGTCAAAATTGAATCAATAATGACAATGGAGACCTGTAGAAAAGAAAACAATACATTTTATAGAAACAAAACGAATGTGATGTGAGATTGGGTGAAAACTGGAGGGAAGCCAGCATTGAAGGCCAAGAGGAGAGAGAATTTCAAGCATTGAGAGTATCAAGATCGACCCCTATCTCACACCATATACAAAAATTAACTCAAAATGGACCAAAGCCCTGAACGTAAGGATGGAGGATCATTGGAATTCCAGAAAGGGAAGAACTGTAGACCAGGTTAGTGGATATATGTTATACCAGGACAATCATGCCATCAGGAAGGTTGAGTAGAACTAGGCTGGAGGGAAATGTTGTAAAACGGGTGCCAGAATGCTCTTTGAATGTGTGTGGGAGTATCTGAAAAATCAGCAGATAACAGTGACTAAGATGGACAGAATGGCCTTGTTGTTTACCCCATCTGTGTATTTCATTTCCCTAATACTACAAAAGTTTCCCTTGTTATTATCTACTTTATATACAGTTATACTTTTATAACTGATGGTTATGTCTATGGTTATAACATAATTTATGAATCTCTTGCTACATTCAAGTTGTTTCCAATTTCTCAATATTAAAACTAATGCTATGGTAAACATAATTTAGCCCCTTTTTAATTTCGTATACATTTGCAAGCAAAATCGAAGGCATTTTTGAATTCAAACAATGGTTTTGCTTTTTAATTTAACAACTGTTCAGATTTGGTCAAATCACTTTGTTGACTGTTTAGACTAATTTCATTCCCACCATTCAAGAAGTTGGCCCTGCCCTGGTTATTGTTTCAGATTCCCAGCCCACTGAGAGAACATAGTAGATAGATAGGTAGAGCATCTTCAGTACTTCAGATGGGGCAGTTCGGTATTATTCTGGTTTCCAAATTGAGAATAAAGTTTTCTGACTTTCTTCTGATCAGGGAATTTTCCAGATCTGATCTGTAAGGTAATTTAAGCTGTAAATTAGAACTTCAGGCGCAAATATGTCTGAGTGTGTGATAGCTATTTGGAGCTATTTGGAGTGATTAATGATTATGTCTTGATGAGAAATATAAAGTAAATTTCTGTGTTAATTGTTGGAAAATCAGAAATGGTTCTGAATTCCTAAGAGAGGAATATGAGTCCAGAAATCCCAGTTAATCAGTGGAAACTTAGTCTTCAAGGGGGGAAGCAGAAAATGGTGAAAGAAAGAGAAATTTATATCAGCAGATAGACTGCTAAGATTACCAGGAAGAAATGTTCCACTGGAAGCTGGAGGAGAAGGTCCTTTTGTGGTTTCATATTGGGAGGGAAAAGGGGAAAAGGGGAGAGTGTCAGCAGAAGGTTAGCATGTTCTGGGAATAAAAACTGGATACAGTTAGAACAGCAAAGGACTGAACCTTTACTGAGAGCCTGCTATATGCCAGGAATGTTAATAAATTACTCTATTTTATCCTTACAATGATTACATAATAGAGGTATTCTCATCAACTAGAATTAGGTTTGGCTGCTGATAAGAGAAAATTCAGAACAAGGCTGGCTTAACCAAACAGTGTTTCTTCTCTCAGTTAGAAGAGTGTGAATGAGTCAGTCCAGGGCAGATGTGGCAGCTCCATGGTATCACAAGGGACTTGGGCACCAGCTTCTCTTTTCCAACATTCTTAGAGAGTGGCTTCATTAAGATCCCAAGATGACTGCTGGAGCTCCAGCCATCACATCTGAGTTCCAAGCATCAGGAAGGAGGGAATGTGAAAGGGTTTTTCCTCAACTATTCCTGCTTTTAAGAAGTCTTCCCCGAATGTAAATTGGTCCAGCCACTATGGAAGACAGTATGGAAGTTCCTTAAAATATTAAAAGTAGAACTACCATATGATCCAACAATCTCACTTCTGGATATATATATCCAGAAGGAAATAAAATCATCTTCTCAAAGAGATATCTGGTGGTGGGGAGTGGGCAAAATGGGTGAAGGAAGTAAAAATGTGCAAAGTTCCAGTTATGAAATAAACCAATCTTGGGAATCTAATTTTCATCATGGCAACTATAGTTAATGATCCTATATTGCATATTTGCAAGTTGCTAAGAAAGTAAGTCTTATAAGTTCTCACCACAAGAAAAACATGCTGTAACTATATATGGTGACAGATGTTAACTAGACTTACTGTGATGATCATTTCACAGTGTATATGAATATTGAATCATTATGTTGTATACCTGAAACTAATATAATATTGTATGTCAATTATACCTTAATAAAAAAAGAAAGAAAGAAAAAAGTGATCTCAGTACTCCCATGTTCATTGCAGCAGTATTCATAACATCCAAGACATGGAAACAGCTTGTGTACATCCATGGATGAATGGATAAAGAAAATGACATTTATATTATATTTTTATATTGCACATTATACAAATGCTATACACACACAGGCAGAAATATTATTTAGCCATTAATAAAAAGGAAATCCTGCTATTTGCAACAACACGGAGGGACCTTGAGGGCATTATGCTAAGTGAAATAAGTCAGACAGAGGATGACAAATACTGCATGATATCACTTATATGTGGAATCTAAACAAGAAAAATTCGTAGAAACAGAGAATAGATTGGTGGTTTCCAGGGGTGGGGGAAATGGATGTTGGTCGAAAGTACTAACTTGAGTTAGAAGATGAATTTGTCCTGGAAAAATGGATACAGCATGTTGACTATAGTTAATAATATTGAATCTTATACTTGAAAGTTTCTAAGAGGGTAGATCTTAAATGTTCTCACCACACATACAAAAAAAGGTAAGTACATGAGGTTATGGGTGTGTTAACTAATCTTATTGAGGTGACCTTTTTGCAATATATATGTGTATCACATCAACACGTTGTACACCTTTAACTTACATAATGTTGTATGACAATTATATCTCAATAAAGCTAGGAAATAAAGAAGTTTTCCCAGGAGTCCCACAATTTTCCCCTACATCTTACGATTAAGTTCTAATACCTAAGACCACCTCTAGCCACATCTAGCTGCCAAGGGAGACTGACTTTGTCATAAGTTCACTCGGTATAGTATTTCCCCAAATGAAAAACAAGGTTCCAACGGTAAGGAGGAGGGCAGAACAAATATTGGGTGGTTAACTAGCATTCTTGGATGCTTCCTTCTTTTATCTTCACTATGTCTTTGGAGAAAGCAGGGCTCAGGGCATTAGCCAAGGTCACGTGGCTGACAAGTGAAGGTGTCAGGATTAGAACGCAGGCCTGTCTGGCTTCAAAGCCTCTTTTCATTACGTGGCACCGACTCTCAACAGAAGAGTCTTCTCATAGAGTGGAAGGTATCAGATCCATGAACCAAAAAAGTCAGGGTTGTGCTTTGAGGCTGAGAGATGGTTACCTGGTCTTCATCTCCCTAAATGAATGAAGTTAGTCTCCGGTCTGCGTATCATTTTTCATCTTCACAATACTCTTGCTTTTTAGTCTTTGAGCCATTTCACTTCTAGGAATTTCACACATGGAAATAATTACAATGGGTGCAAAGATTTATGTGCTAGGATGTTCACTGAAGCTTTATTTATAACAGTGGAAAATTAAAATCAACCAAAATACCCAACAAAGGAAATTGGTTAAATTACAGAATGCTGGGACATCCATATGGTAGAACACATTGCAACCATTAGAAATCATGTTCTTCAAGAATACTTAAGGACATGCATGATAGAGCCCATAAGTTATGTTAAAAAGATTAAAAATAGTAATCACTATGATCCCAGTTTTGTAATATATGTGAATAGAGACATAGGAAGAAACCTGGACTAATAAGTATGTTCACAGTGGTTCTTTTGTAAATGATGGGAGTATTAATTATTTTACTTTTTATTTATGCTTTTCTGAATTTTCCAAATTTCTACCATGAATATGTATTACTTTTGTGATCAGAAAAAGCTCACATGTGTCATTTGGAAATATGCTTCCTCCTTAGAAAAACAGTTTTGTTATTCTCAAGTTGACTGGCTTAGATGTTTAGCATCGTCAAGGTGCTAGCATGAAGAATGTTCCAGCAGATTGAC
Source organism: Eubalaena glacialis (assembly GCF_028564815.1). NCBI lineage: Eukaryota > Metazoa > Chordata > Mammalia > Artiodactyla > Balaenidae > Eubalaena > Eubalaena glacialis. The sequence goes on along the minus strand of NC_083717.1, from coordinate 17,886,875 downwards.
CCCAGTAAATATTTATTGAGAGCCGGTGGTGTGGGAACTGCTGTTCTGGGAACTGTGAGAGAGGCAGGGTACAGGGTACAAGCTACAGAGATGCACAAGCCAGGCTCCCTGCCCCCAGACGGGTCTTTCTCTGAGGACTCTGCTTGGGAGGTGATGGTCATAGAGAAGGACCTCAGGTCATTGTGAGGTGACAGCCGAGGCAGAAAGGCATGATCTGAGACTGTGTTTTAAGAATGCAGTAAACATGTCATCTCGTTATTAAATGCACAGTTCCCCTTTCTCCACGTCAGGCGTAGCACATACAGACTGAAGTCAGCTTGGGCTGCTCGTCAGCGGAACTACCCACATGGTCTCCCCACAGGGGCCCAGGACCCTCGATGGAGAGAATCAACCAGTCAAACGTCCTAAGGAAGACGCCATCTTGCTCAAAAACAACAGCAATACGACAAGAACAACAGTAACCAGCGAGCGAGTGAACCCACGGATGGGATGAGCATTCTGTGTGGTTTCTATGTAGTTAATAAGGCATCTTTATGCAAAAAATGAGCTGGTCTGTGCTCCAGTCCTGGTCCCACGATTTATCAGGATTTTGGCAAAAAAAAAAAAAATAAATCCAATCTCTTCTTAGTTTGAATTGGTGAGAATGCTGAGCCTCGTTTGGATATGATAAGGCTCTGTTAGAATCCGGGCAGTATTTCTCCTGCTTTGTTTCTCACCAGATTCGCTTCTCCATGGGCCTCTCTCAATTTTGCCTTTGGCCCTGGAAGGCGAGCTTCAAGTGGCAAGGTCCCCAAAACCAGCTGCAGGAGAAACTCATCCTCTCTCTGTGACCCAGGTTCACCATAACGACCAAATCTCAACAAACTCACTCTCCAGGGGCTTTACTTCTCCCACGCTCTCATCAATCCCATGCCACCAGTGATGGCCGGGGAACGATCTCTTCTCTACCTGTGTGGTCCTGTGGCTTTCTCGTTCTGAGTATTTTTCAGGTTTTTGCCCACAGCTGGGGTGTTTTTATGTTGTGCTTTGGTAATGGGAGGGGTTGGAAAGCTCATTCCTTTGGGTGGATGATTAAATTCCCAACTAGGTCAGAGTGGAAAGGGTTCTTTCTACCCATGGGGAGAGGTGTTAGTCATCTCGTAGACCTCCGGCCTCCATCCTGCCTGGTTGTGCCGCTGGGGATCAAGGCCGCTGGTGACAAGGAGGTGGTGGGGTGAATGGGTAACCTTATCACTTCCAGTGTCAAAGGAATGACACACTGACCCGCGTTTCCTTTTTAAGGTTTTTTTTAAAAATGTGATCTGGTTTCAGGAAACATCAAACCTGGTCCGCACACCTGTCTTTTAAAATTATTGTTGAAAACAATTTAGCCAACTCACTACTCTGTTCAACACCTTTTTCCTCTAAAAATAGAGCTCTTTTAGAACCCTTTCCTTCCATTCTTTCTTTCAGGAAATTAGACCGTATGTTTTCTTGGCTCGGAGTAGCTCTCCCTGAGTTCTCTTTCACAACAGATGAGCAGCTTCTAACTTGCCTTGAAGTGCAGGAAAGATCCAGGCACTTACAGGAGGCCAAGGGGCAGGGGGGCAATATGGTGACCGTGTAGGTGCAAATGCCGAGCGTGCTTCTGTGAGGGTGCTCAGTGGATGGGCCTGGCTTAGCATAGCTGTGCATCTGCGACGCTTTGGAATCTGCCCTCCCGAGCTGCAGGGGAGGGCACCATCTTTACAGGATGCCCATTTGCAGCGAATATTGGCAAGCCACAGGGCATTCGAATGGGTGTTGTGGTTATCCTGAGATAGTTCTTCCATCTATTACATGGGAAAATACCCTACAGGGCTGCCGTGATGGTCCACATAGTGACACTTAGGAGATGCTGCTGTAATGAAACAGACGCGGATTCTTCGTTCAAGTCAAGGAAAAAGCAAAGTTTTTTTTTTTTTTCAGCAAAACTCTGCTTTTAAACAGTACTAAATATTGCAAATTAAACATTCAGTGAAATAAATGTCTGACTGTTTCATGATTGAAATATGCTATTTTCTTAGGCTAAAGGGAAACCTTGCTGTAGGTGGCCTTAGGAGTCCAAACAGCGGGGCAGACACAGTTTGGGCTTTGGCATCTGTTACCCTCAATCTCTGTCTTTCTTCCATCTCTTAGGAGTTTTGGGATCTTGGATAAGCGAAAGAAGCCTCACATCTCCTTTTCTTCCTCGGTAAAGTGTGTTTTCCGCATCTCACCTTTTTTTTTTTCCCCAGGGGCCAGAGCTGTGCTGTAACCAGGCAGTGTCTCTGCTGAGGACGCAGCCCTGAGCATTCACACCACGGGCTACACTTCGGCTGGGCAAATAATCCTCCTGAAAATGAACTGTATCCTGATTATGGCTGGTAGTTGAGTGGGTCTTTCTTGGAACAGGTAAAAGGTAGTCTTGGTAGCTCAGGGATTAAAAATAAACAGCTCTCTGTATTTGATCATAATCAATTTGTGTTGTCGTCCCTCCTTGGGTAAAGGATAAAGAGCATTCAAGTTTCATATAATGTGTTCTAAATTGGTGGGGGGCAATGGGAGAGGGGGTCCTCAGGAGGGAATGTTCCTGGTGAATTCGGGTGGAAAAAAGCAGCGCATGGCAGCCCAGAGCCCCGGCTCCAATCACAGCACGGTGGCTGTTAGCCCTTTGTTTTTTTTGTTTTTAAATTTATTTATTTATTTATTTATTTATTTATATTTTTGGCTGTGTTGGGTCTTCGTTTCTGTGCGAGGGCTTTCTCTAGTTGTGACGAGTGGAGGCCACTCTTCATCGCGGTGCGCGGGCCTCTCACTGTCGTGGCCTCTCTTGTTGCGGAGCACAGGCTCCAGACGCGCAGGCTCAGTAGTTGTGGCTCACGGACCCAGTTGCTCCGCGGCATGTGGGATCTTCCCAGACCAGGGCTCGAACCCATATCCCCTGCATTGGGATCTTCCCAGACCAGGGCTCGAACCCATATCCCCTGCATTGGTAGGCAGATTCTCAACCACTGCGCCACCAGGGAAGTCCCCGCCCTTTGTTTTTTTTAAGCTGAGTTGCCTTTCTGTTTGTGTGGGGAGTTTGGCACAATGCTGTTCCAAAGCATTTGTTTGAGACATTTCAAACATAGCAATTTAATGAGTGGCAATAAAAATATCTTTATTCAAGCGATGTCTTTGGCTGTGCGTATAGTATATCTATGCATTCATATTTTGGGGCTTTCTGGGCGTGAAACAATCTGAGTTCTGAGAGCAACTGCAGGAACACGCACTGTGGGGGAATCGCTAGGCAAAGAGGACGGCCGCTGCTGTAACCTTGCTGCAGATGGTTAAGGTGTTTGTGCAGAAAGGTTGCATCTTTGAGGCACTGCGGTGCCAGTCCAGACAACTCACCTGTAGGTTTCCTCATCAGGCAGCAGCAGAGGTGTATTTTTCCTCTAACACATCCATTCGATTTGTGTTATAGTTTGTACTGTGAATGGAATGCTTTGATATGAGATTAAAAAAAAACCAACTCAATGTTAAGTGAAGGGCGATAGAGTGTGTTTGTTTAACTCTAAAAGAGTAGGTTGAATTTTGGGAAACTCTCATGTGTGGGCAAGGACCACACTGGAATTGTGCCATCACTAAAAAGACTAATATTTATTATTCCCACTTATGCAAGCTTCACGCAGCCCTAGACATGTATCAAGTAGTTAGATGATGCCAGTGCCATAGATCACTGGATAAAATGGAGGGTAAATTACTTAATCCTTAGTGTTTAAATGAGTCTAATGGTTTGGCACCAACCCGGGATGCATCAGGAAATCCACAGGGCATTTTTCTTGAGTAACCCTCCCACGATGGGAGGACACAGATCATTTGCCGGGTGGCCTGACTTCACAGAATGTGGAGAATTGAGAATCGTCTCTTATCTTGGAGTGGCCCCAGGGGACATGGGTGTAGGACTTGTCCCAGGCCTGGAGGTGAAGTGAATCCCTGGCCTTAGCTGGGGGTCAATAGAGTCCCCATCCCAGGAATTTGGGACTGATACTGGGAAAACTAGTTATTTCGAGTAATCCTTGCCTACAACCAAGGTGATCTAGAGAAAAACAATGGTGAAATAGTTGGGCAGCATTTTCCAAGTTTGTGTCCCATGAAGCCTAAAAGAAGCCGAAGAGAAGAGAAAAGGAAAGGGGTATATATGTTCATGTAAATATGGGAAATGCTCTATACCAGTTTCTTTTTTTGATATTCAAAATGAACATTAACATATAAAAACTTCTGTGAATCAAATGCAATCAAGAAATCAGTTTTACTTTTCTCAAGATGGTGTTTCCAAGCTTATTTGACCCTGAAATCCCTTATTTGTGTAACCACGTATCAGAATCCTAAGGAATGTTCTTTAAAATGTACTGTACTTTGTATTTCCCTTAAAGCCAGGAGTAATAAGAATATTTGCTATCATCTCTAGAACTTTTTGGCTATGCAGTAAGTTGGAGAAGGAGTTTGGCAGAGAGAGGTGTAGCCATTGGAAAGGAGAAATTAAGTAATCTTAATCTACAGAAACCCCAAGATAATCAATTGAAAAATAATTAGATGTAATGGTGAATACTATTATAAAGTAATGAGTCACAAAATCATTACCAAAGCCAGAAGCTTTCTTGTGTACCAAAGTGGCAATCAGATAAAAAATACATTTGGAAAAAAGATTCTAATTCATAACAGCAACAAGAAAACACAAGTCCTAAAAGCTGGCTTCGCAAGGAGTATATGTGATTTACACGAAGGAGACAAGCAAATATTGCTGAGGGGGGTTAAAGAGGGTGCAAATAAACGGAAGAGCAAACCATGTTCCTGGTTAGAGGATAAATATGGTACAAAACATCAACTGTCCACAAATCCACTCATAGACTGAACTCCATTTTAATCAAATCACAATGGGTTTTGGATTCCGAACTTATCTGGGCATATCCCATAAATTATGAGATCCAATTGATTTCCCCCCTAAATATTTTCCCTGTTTCTCCACATCACATCATCTCTCTTACCATCCAGGCAACTATCATTTTTTGGATTGCCTCCTAAATAGCCTCCCTTTTCAACCATTGCCCATGGCAGCCTCCATTCTTTATTTTTTCTTAAACAATAATCAGAAGGGGGATATCTGATCTTGTAACTGCACTGCTTCCAATCCTTCCAGAGCTTCTTATTGTTGTACAAATACAAGCTCCTTCCTCCTGTGGTCCATAGGGTCCTGTATCACACAGCTCCCACTGACCTTGCCCGCTGCATCTTGGCTCCCTTGCCTGACACATGCCATGCTCCAGGCATGGTAGCTTTAGTCTACAAATTGCTAGTATGTTTGCACCCCAAAGCCTTTACTATTCCTTCTGTTTGACTCTCTCTTTCTCTTCCTCTTCCCCTGGTTATGTCTTCCTTGTCCTCTAAGAACCAGTTCAACATCATGTATCTCAAGGCAGACTTCAGTACATCCCCTCTTGTTGCATTGTATGGCCCCATACTTCATAGCACGCGTGAACATTCTAATGAATAGTTTGTGTAATTAACTGTTTAATGGTTGCATATCCTGCTAGAATATAGGCCTCATGTCTGCAGACATTCTTGTATATTATTCATCTCTGTGTTCTTTTGCCTGTCACAATCACTTGCATTAACGGTTTTGTGGAAAACTGAATGGAAATAAGGAAGAAAAATACTGAAGAGTAGCAGAGGACCTGTGGTAACAGATAAATGAACACAGTAAAGCCATAGTGATTAAAACAAGTATTGCTTTATCAGAACTAAAAGAAAGATCATTGAAACAGAATATAGTCGTCCCTAGGTATCCATGGGAGATTGGTTCCAGGACCCCCGAGGATACCAAAATCTGCAGGATTACTAGATAAAGTAAAATCTATTTAACATATGGTGCTAGAACAATTCACTAACTCTTTGGATTACAGATATAGAACTCTATCTCCTGGATAACAGCATAAATCCCAAATAAGAGAGAAAATAACAATTCCTAAATGTGTTCAAAGGAACTCTTACTTGTAAGCTGTTAATAGGGTTAATATGAAAAACTAGTTCGATGGCTGCATCAGTTTGGATAGTGCCAAATTAAAATAAATTAAGCTTTTTTTTTTTACTGCAAAAACTCTAAAAATGAAGTTAAGGTGCATTGTGAATTCACGAGCTGCATTAGAGTGCAGCGTTTGGCATAATTATGTAGAACTATTTTTATTTTCAAAGTATAATACCAATTTGGGAAATTTGGATTTAAAAACTAGAGGACAATTCCAAGAAACATTTTTATAATTTTGGTATTTGGAAGGCCTTTCTAGACATATTGAAGGTAGATCTCCGAAAGGAAAATTGTATTATTAAAGGTTCTTTGGTTCTAAGCAACAGGAAACCTCTCCGATCAAGTGAGTAGAGGTGATATTGTTTCCAAATATTCACACTCTCTCCTTGGGTAAGGTTTATACTTTTCTGCCTCTGTAACATCTGGCTTGGTCATGGGACTTGCTCTGATCAATGAAAAGTAAGCAGAAGCGATTCTGCCCAATTCTGGGCAGAAAATTTCAGAGAGGTTTAACTTGCTATTTCCCTTGGCCCTAGAGCCACGGAAGTATGTGTTAGTATGAAAATTCCGCCAGTTCGGAGAGGAGCAGAACTTTCTTGCCAGCACAGAACTTGAGTGAGAGATGAACTTGGGTGAGGTTTGTCAGGTTCTTTGTTAAGTTGGCACAGCATTGCTTACAAGGACTAATTCATTAAGGAAAAAGATAGTCATTGGATTAATATCAGGAGCTCCCAGAGTGGATGCTTGGAAATAGGCAGGCTTGGCAAATGGTAGTTATCCTAAGAGCTTTGGAGACAAGGAAATCAAAATGATAAGAATGATTTTGTAGCAGGAAAAAGGGCCCTTCAGCTGGAGTTGGAGGAACTCCAACCTTTTTCAGTTTCTTTGTCCCCCAGCTCAAATTTTAAATTTCAAAGAGAGCATGTACTAAAGGCCTAATTTTTATCACGTATCCACCCTCTGGCTAAGGGAGGAGAGGCTTCTAATTGAGGTCCCTCTAGAGGATACCCAGTGGGAGTGGAGGAGGGAATTGGAGTGCTGTTAAGGACAGGATATGGATGATGGGAAGCCAACATGCAAATATTCACTACCTAAAAACCAACAGATTTCACCACTAAAAATACTCAGTATACCAAACACACCTTTTAATACAATTAAAGAAAAAAATGAACAAAAAATATTTGTAACATGTGAGAGCAAAAGGCTGATATCCCAAATATATAAAAACACAAATGAAAAGTAAAAGGAGGTGACATCAATAGAAGAGGACCATCCCAACGTAAAAGACATAAACAGAAGTTTCCAAAATATGAACTCTAAAAAGCCAGAAAATATGCAAAAAAGTTCATCACCAGCATTCAATGAAATGCAAATTAAAACAGAGATATTTTACATCTGTTGAAATTTTCAAAATGGATACTACTCTTTTTTTAAAGGAGAAGGAACTTTCCCCAGACTAATATCAGATTACAGAGAAAACAGTATTTTTCTCATACTCTGTGGTGAGTGTAAATTACTCAGTCTCTCTATAGAACCATTTGGCAATATACATTCAAAGTGTTAATAATGAAATATTCTGTAATAACCTAAAAGGGAAAAGAATCCAAAAAAGAATATCTATCTATCTATCTACCTATCTATCTATCTACAACTGAATCACTTTGCTGTATACCTGAAACTAACACAACATTGTAAATCAACTATACTCCAATATAAAATGATGATAATCAAAAATAAAGATAATTATAACCTTTTTAGATTAGTAAAAAAAATAATACTTACAACCTTTGACTAAATAATTCCACTTTGATGAATTTAACCTAAGGAAACAGTCTCAGATTTGGGAAATTTATTCATAGGAATGTTTATTTCAGCATCATTTATAATAAAGAAAAATGAGAAATAACATTAATGACCAATGATAGAGAATTTGTGAAATAAATTATGGTGTACCTGTATACTGTTGCAGCCAACAGAAACGATGTTTTAAAAAACTATTAATGACATGGAAGATCATTTATGTTATATTATTAATTATGTCAAAAAACCATGTTACAGAACAGGTACTATAAAATGCCAACTGGCTAGAAAAATATTTGTTGGGAGGATATAATAAAATGTTAGTGAATTTATTTGGGACATGGTCTTGGGATGATAATATAAAATTTCTTCTTTGTGTTTTTCTTTTTCCTGGTGTTTTTCCATAGTTCTTAATTGTTCTATAATGAATTGTAATGTTTGCCAACAAAGCCTAATTAATAAATGTTAACAAAATGTATCACTTTTAGCACATTTTAGGAAGCTATTGATTAACATAGTAATTTGCACTTTATAGTTTATTAATACAAATAACATGTGCCAGAATTTTGCTTTAACATGCACTATCCAGTAATTAGAAACTGCAGTCTACAGAAATATTTGTTATCACTGGAAGATTTTAATGTGAAAATTAAATTTAACAAGTATATGTCAAGTGCTTTTATGTGCCTGATACCATGGTATAGGATGGTATAAGATGTTCCCTTGAGAAACCTACAGCAGGTAGATAAGACCTGCCATGCAGAAGAGGGTCAACCTCAGATAGGAAAGAAGAGGCATACAACTTTCACTTGACATGGTATACTGATGTCCTTTAGGATGCCAACTCCCAATGTGGGATTGCATTTAAACTTTCATCGTTTGTATATATGGGTAGCCAAGTTCTCTATGTGAGGTTTATATGAAAGATCTATAGTTCTAGCAATTTTATTTTCAGGTACTCTCTTCCTTGGGAAAATTTTTTTTGCCCAATTTTCTAAAAAAAAGATACTGTTTTTAAAAATGAAATGATATCTGTCTTGGGAAGTTGCCTTCTTCTTTGAAGAATGCATATAGGCTTGCCATTTATTTCTGGTAGTCCAAGAGACTTATTTCTCCATGTACTCATGTATATTTATTTTCTACCTCTGTTTTTATGGCCATATGACAATGGATATTTCTCCAGAAATTTCCTGGTTTTGCCTGTTTTTAGGTCACTGCTTTAGTCATCATCAGTAATGCAGAAATACAAGCACATGTGGCTCATATTCTCCAATTAGTTATAATATTATGTTTATTGACAGGTGCGCACACACAGGTATCACACTTACGTGAAATGAACAGTACAACATTCCAGTTGGTAAAGTGTTGAATGAATGACATATATGATAGGGAATATTAGCATTCTGAGAAGATGGAGAGTAATCAAAAGGGACTTTAAGGACTATTGCTTCATAATGTAGAACAATAATTCAGATATGAAATATTATTACAGATTCGCTGTTATCCTGAGATAATAAGCTATGTAGTAAGTCTAAATTTAAATGTCTATTCTGAAAAATCACTGTTCCATGGCTGGTTCCAGAAGTGAGCTATATGGTCTAGGAGTAATTGGCTTCAGGCAATAGGTGCATTCCTGAAAAGTCAGGTGAAACTGTGATTTGCTGAATTAAAATTATTTCCATAAAATCTGCAATTTGGAATAATAACTCCAGGGCTGTTCTAGTAATCACATGTGAATTTAAGAAAGAAGCCAATCTATTTTCATCGTTAGAAAAGAATGAATATAAAGAACCACATGATTAAACGTGCCCATTTCTCCTTCATCTTCATTGCTGAGGATTATGGAGGAACCATCCTTGATCTTTAGCTAAAGCCAACTGTTCCCTTTGTCCACTAGATCTTATCCTCTCTCAAACTAGGGCATTGTTCTAACAATTTTCCTCTCTCCTACATCATCATTCTCCCTTTCCAGTCGATTATTCCCATGAGCACACAAATATGTGATTATTTCTCTCATCTTAGAAAAAACAAAGCAGACAAAAAATCCTTCTCTAGAGACTACTTACCCTATTGCTACTACTCTGTTTCTCTCTTTATTTATTTTTTTAATAAAAACAGAGTTTCCCATATACACTCTCTCTAATTTCTCTCCAGTCATTCTATCTTGCATCCTCTCCATCAACTTTTGTGTCACCACTTCCCCAAACCTCCATCTTCAAGGTCATGGATGATCTCCATGTTGCTAATCCCAATGGTCAGTTCTTGGTCATCGTTTTACCTGACTTACAAGCAGCATTTGAGATATATATATACACCATATCTTCTTTATCCATTCATCCGTCAATGGACATTTAGGTTGTTTCCCTGTCTTAGCTACTAGAAACAGTGCCGCTATAAACATTGGGGTGCATGTATCTTTATGGATTAGTTTTCATCTTTTCCAGATATATGTCCAGGAGTATAATTGTTGGTAACTCTATTTTCAGTTTTTTTAAGGAACCTCCAAACTGTTTTCCATACTGGTGGCACCAATTTATACTCCCACCAACAGTGTAGGAGGGTTCCTTTTCCTCCATACTCTCTCCAGCATTTATTATTTGTAGACTTTTTGATGGTGGCCATTCTGACCAGTGTGAGGTGATACCTCATTGTAGTTCTGATTTGCATTTCTCTAGTAATTAGCAATGTTGAGCACACTTTTTTTTTTTAACGTTGTCTCACTTGACTATATTCTCCACAAAGGCAGAGATTTTCGGCTGCTTGTTTCCATCATTAAGTCATTCATTCATTTATATATTTGTTTTAAATCACTCAATGAGTTGAACACTGGGATTCCAAAGATAAATAAGATATAATCCCTGCCTCCAAAAATTTTACAGTCTACTGGGAAAGATAAATAAACAGAGAAACATGATCTTAATTCCCACACACTATCCTTAGTATCAGATCTTTACCTCATATAAGATTTCTATAATAGAGGTTCATATTTCTGTGAATGAATTGACATGTTATTTTTGTCATTTGAATTTTTTTGTGAGGAATTCTTTTGTAAAGTGTAATCATCATCTAGTTCAATCATAGACTATTATAGCTGGATGAACCCTCAGATATGGACTCACACAGTTACGTTATAGGGCTGAAGAATTTGCTGGCTAGAAATAATGTCTTAGGAGAAATAATGATACCCATTATTTATTGGGTGTTATTATCTACTAGATGCTGTGCTAAACACTTCCCATGCATTATTGCATGTAATATTTACAACGACCTCATGAATTGGTTACTATTATGGTCTCACTTTTATAGATGAAGAAAACTGAGGCTCAGGGAGTAACTTGCTGAAGGTCATACAGATATATGTGGTAGAGCTTCTGTTCAAACCAGGGTCTGTCTCATTTATTAATCCCAGGCTCTTGTCCAATGAACGTGCTTAAGTAAGTGACCGATTGGCATCTGAAACCCTATTTCTGATTTCCAGTCCAATGGTTTTTCTACAAAAAATTACTATTTTTGTTTCCAAAGTGTTTTTATGATGGTTTTATCTTTTTTTTTTTTTTTTTTGTAATTGACATGTGCAGATATACTAAACCTTAAGCAAACAACTAGGCTAGTAGTTCAATGGCCATTGCTTCTCAATCCATTTTCCAATGATTTAGGATTAAGAGAGAAAATTGAGATGAATCACATCTTTATAACAATGTCAATAGGCTCTTTTGTTTATGTGCCATTAGACCAACATTCTGCAGGAGAGCCAGACATCTTCAACAGTTCAACAGTACAAGGGCAACGAAGTAGCTCCATCACATCAATGTATATGGCACACGACTGTTTACACACAGACACACAGTTTGCTATAGTCAGAGAAAATGATCATAAAAGTCTTTCCTTTCCTTGCATCACTCAAAAAATCATTTACTCCTCCTAATGACAGAACAATCTGTGTATTTTTGCAATTGCAGTGAGTAGCTGTAAAAAGCACTGTGATAACATCAATAGAAGCACAGGATGGTAATGTAAAATTAGTGAGCGAGATGGCAATCTCCTTTTTAGGCAAATCGTACTTTATAACACAGCACACGCTCTCACCTAGTCTGTTCTCAGGAACCAGAGACTATGGGTATTGTGGTGAAGTAAGTATCTAAGGAAGAGGGTTGTGAGTGATGGATACTGTACAGTGGTTGAGTACAGACATAAAGAACCATGCATACTATGTATGCATTTACTCTTTTTTTAAAAATAATTAATTAATTAATTAATTTATGGCTGTGTTGGGTCTTCGTTTCTGTGCGAGTGCTCTCTCTAGTTGTGGCAAGCGGGAGCCACTCTTCATCGCAGTGCATGGGCCTCTCACTATCGTGGCCTCTCTTGTTACGGAGCACAGGCTCCAGACGCGCAGGCTCAGTAATTGTGGCTCACGGGCCCAGTTGCTCCGCGGCATGTGGGATCTTCCCAGACCAGGGCTCGAACCCGTGTCCCCTGCATTGGCAGGCAGATTCTCAACCACTGCGCCACCAGGGAAGCCCCCTGCATTTACTCTTTTTGAATTTATTTTTTGATTCTCTCATAATGGCCAACATCATGATGGAAACTTAACTGATTTGTATTTAGTAGAAATAAATAATGAAATAAAGTAAGTAAACAAATAGGCATGTGCCACCCCAAGTTTTTCTGCTTTCCAAAATGGTATAAGTTCAATGATTAGCAAGACTAGCAAAATGCATAGAGATCTAGCTTTGCTCACCCAGTAATTAACCAATTTCATCATTGAGGCCGAGACGCGGATTTCCCTGACTCTTGTCGAGGTCCAAATCTCTTAATAAATACTGAACTGGAGTTTGAACGAGAAGGGCTGTAGTGTGCTTTCAGACTCACTGTTCAGAGGGGTTGAACTGCAGAAAATCAAAAGAGATCAAGAGGAATGTTTAGAAAGTAAACGTTTGATAAACACTGTAAGAATTGTGTCGCCTCAAAATAATTGAGGAGGTATGATCTGATTGAGGTTTCAAACAAAGAAAACATGGCTCTGTAGGGTTTGTTTTAATTGCCACTTAATTTTCTTCTCTAAATTATGGTTTCTCTTAATATGCTTGTGGGCTGTGGAAAAGAAACATGAGAGGAACTTCTGTGTTCCTGGCAATGTTTTGTTTCTTGATCTAGATGTGAGATATACTGTTCATTTTATGAATTTGCAGTGAGTTGTACACCTATGCTAACTTCTCTGTTCTATATTATTTGTCATTAAAAAGCTAAAGAAATGGAAAAATAAAAATAAAAAATAAAAAATAAAAAAAATAGAGAAAACTGTAAGCAACGGGGAAGGAGTATGTTTCCTTTTTTTGTCTTATTAGCTAGGATTTCTAGTATGAATAAGAGTGGTGAGAGAGGACATCCTTATCTTGTTCCCAATTTTGGGGGTGGGGGGAGGAAGGGTTTAGTTTCTCACTATTAAGTATGATATTAGCTGAAAGGTTTCTTACGTGTTCATTGTGAAGTTGAGGAATTTCCATTCTATTCCTAGAAGGCTGATAGTTTTGTTTTTAAATCAGGAATGGGTGTTGGATTTTGTCAAATGCTTGTTCTTCATCTATTGATATGATTCTATGACTTCTCTTTTAGCCTGTTGATGTGATGGATTACTTTAATTGATTTTTGAGTGTTGATCTACCCTTGCATACCTGGAATAAACTCTAATTGGTCATGGAAAAAATATATATATATGCTTGTGGGCTGACAGAGAAAGATGTTGAAAACTGTGAATGTAGTCAACTAGCTTTAAAATGATTATTGTTTAAAAATTTTTTTCTTCAATTTTTTTATTGAAGTATAGTTGATTTATTATACAATGCTGTGCCAGTCTCTGCTGTACAGCAGTGACTCAGTTTTACACAGACATTCTTTTTTAATATTTTTTTCCATTATGGTTTATCACAGGATATTGAATATAGTTCCCTGTATTACACATTAGGACTTTGTTATTATCCATTCTAAATGTAAGGGTTTGCATCTACCAACCCCAAACTCCCAGTCTATCCCTCTCCCTCCCCCCCCCCACCTTGGCAACCACAAGTCTGTTCTTTATGTCTATGAGTCTGTTTCTGTTTTGTTGATAGGTTCATTTGTGCCAGATTTTAGATTCCACATATAAGTGTTATCATATGGTATTTGTCTTTCTCTTTCTGACTTATTTCACTTAGTATGATAATCTCTAGTTGCATCCATGTTGCTGCAAAAGGCATTATTTTGTTCTTTTTTATGGCTGAGTACTATTCCATTGTATAGATGTACCACATTTTCTTTATCCATTCATCTGTTGATGGACATTTAGGTTGTTTCCATGTTGTTTAAAAATTTTTTTATAGGCCAATTGTAGGAAATGGGGAAAACAATAGAAAATACAATAGAAAATTATGTGTGCAAACACAATAGAAAATTATTTTTAATGTTACTGCCCAGAGAAAAGCAGTCTTGTTATTTTGGTATACAGTGAGCCCTCTGTATCTGCAAGTTCCACATCCATGGATTCAACCAATGATGAACTGAAAATATTCTGAAAAAAAAAATCCAAAAAGTTCCAAAAAGCAAAACTTGAATTTGCCACACGCCAGCAACTATTTACATAGCATTTACATTATATTAGGTATTATAAGAATCTCTCTCTCTCGGCTTTCCTGGCAGAATCTGGGGCTACTTCTTTGTGTCTTTCCATCACATGGAACATGCCTCTGTTAAGCTCCCTTCTCACGCTAAATGCTAGTTTACATGTCAGTTTCTCAGCCTAGGCTGAGAGTTCCTCGAGGGCCATGTCTTGTCCATCATTTTATATCTAAAACTTAACACAGTGCCTGGCAATTGTCAACTGCTTGAACAAATAACTAGTATCATGCTGTAGACACTAGAAGTGTGCAGACTTTGCTGAGCAGCTGCGGGAGTGGCATTACCCACATGGTTGTTCTAAAAACTCAGGTCATGTCATTGGTCTCCAAGTCCTTTGGGTTTTAAATGTATAGAAACATATTGGCAATTTGAACATACCAGCTCTGATGCCAAACAGATGGTTCTTTACTCACAGAGCACAAGCAGCATCTCAAAAAATCTCCTTTCAAATGGTTGCTATCACAATGGATAAACTTCCATGCTTTTGAGACAGGAAACTAGTAATTTCTCAGCTAGTAACGACCTCCCTTTATCAGTATGCTAGAGCAAAAAGAGGAAATCTTTAAAGAGTGGTGTAAATCTTACATGAGCATTTATTAGAATTGATTGTAGAGGTCTTGTATCATTTATATTGTATGCATTTTTGTATGTATTGTTTTACCTGGACTTCAGTTGGCATTTTAAACTTAGTGGTCATTTAGTAATTTTGTTCCAGGGAAGTTTGCCAATTGCACCTAGCAATGATGGGATAGGAGTACCCACATGTAGCTACCCTAGTGATGCTTGGTAATTGTGGATTAATTTATCTGAGGAAAACCTTGCTTTCACACGTACTACCTATGTACTATACTTAAGAAAACAAAAACTTGTGCACACACCATTGATAGTAACTAATATTAATTATAGTTTGGTTCACCTCTCAACTCTATTTTATTTTTGTATAGACATCTTTTGAAGCCGAGTTACTTGCCTCCCTGAAGGAATGTTGAGAGCAAAATTTATAGCTGTTTAAGAAAGAATAGTCTGTTATTAGCAAGGGTGATGCTAAGGAAGATTTATTCATTCATTCATTCATTCATCTAGTTAGCTGATGAAAACTTTTCAAATGCCTACTGCGTGTGAGACATATTTAACATGGTGATGTTTACAGAGAAGTATGTCAGAACTCCAGGGAGGGAACTAGTGGAAAAGCTGAGCTATGTGCAAAAATTACAACACAAATATGGTAATTATAATACTTTGAGTGTGAGACACCATCACCTACTTGATATATAACCTTAGAAAATACATATATAAAAAGGAAGAGACTACATATTTCTGACTGATTGGGGGAGAAGCTTAGACAATAAAGACACATTTGGTTGGATCTTTAAGAATGCATAGAATCCTTTTTTTTTTTTTTTTTTTAATTTTTGGCTGCGTTGGGTCTTTGTTGCTGTGCGCAGGCTTTCTCTAGTTGCAGCGAGCAGGGTCTACTCTTCATTGTGGTGCACGGGCTTCTCATTGTGGTGGCTTCTCTTGTTGCGGAGCACTGGCTCTAGGCGCGTGGGCTTCAGTAGTTGTGGCACATGGGTTCAGTAGTTGTGGCTCACGGGCTCTAGAGTGCAGGTGCAGTAGTTGTGGCACACGGGCTCAGCTGCTCCATGGCACGTGGGGTCTTCTTGGACCAGGGCTCAAACCCGTGTCCCCTGCATTGGCAGGCGGGTTCTTAACCACTGCGCCACCAGGGAAGTCCAAGAATGCATAGAATCTTTATAACTGGAAGTAGCAGGAGGTCTTCAACCCAGAGAGGTGGATGGTGGAAAGTTAGAGTGAGTGATATATCCTGGTAGTCAGGGACCATGAGAGAAATGTGAGTAGGTGGAACATTTGATGGAGCAGAGCAGTTGAAGAAATTTGGGAGGGCTTTAACCATGAGGCTTAAGGTTGGACTCTGTTCAATGGGAAGTCATTATCTGAGCATGTCTGAGTAGGAAATTAACACAAACAAATCAATATTCTATGACGATTCACCTGGTACCATTGTATACAATGGGTAAGGATATCAGGAGACTGGAAGGCAGCTACAGATCCTAAGAATGAGATAAACAGTCTGGTGAGATGGTGGATGAAAATGAACCTGATGGAGAATGTGAAGCTCCCAAGTACAATGGAAGATGTTCTCTTTTTTCTAATGAGAAGGGAAATTGGGTCTGGTTAAATATGCAAGAAGTTTGGGGTAGTGAGGGAAAGATGTAGATTGAGGGCTTTTGTGGGGGAGTGGGAGTGAACTTGTGAAAATAGAACTGGGAGGAAGATGCTATAAACCCAGAGGGAGTGGGGAGCCCAGCGTCCTCTCTGAAGACAGAGCAGCTGAGTGGGGACCAAGGAGAGGCTGCAGGCCCACCTTCCCTCTTGCTTTCATTTCTCTTTCTTTCTCCTCCTCCCCTTTGCTCATTTTGTCAAACTCTCTCCTCTGAGTTTTTACCGATGATGAAAAAATTGCTACAGGGATTCTCGCTCTAGAGTGATCCCAGATTCGGCTCAAAGGCATCAGCTTCAGCAGCTTAATTTTGCTGCTATTTGGGACTGGGGGTAACGAGAATGGAGAGGAGGGGAGACCCAACAAAGCTGTGTAGAAGAATCACTAGAACTTGGTGACCAATTAGATGTGGAAGGAAAAGGAGAACCAGGGACAATGGTGACCCCATGATTTTGAGTCTGGGAGACAAGGAAAATTTCAAAAGGAGAAACTGGTGTGGGGGAAAAGTAATAAATTATAGAATCTCATTGCTGATGGGACCTTGACTAAGTTCATTCAGTCCAACCTCACATCCAGTGTTCAGATCTTCTCTATATCAATGTGCAAAGGGAAAGTTCAACCTAGGATAGACATCTCCAATAATAGGCAAGGTCTATCTCCTCAAAAAGCATCTACTAACTTTGGAGTTTCATTTTAGATTTCTTGAGTTTGTGGTCAAGAGAGGCTGTTCAGATTATTGGAAATGAAGGATTTTAAATCAGTAGAGAGACCGGAGTTGGAGATAAAGATCTGGAGCCAAGGAGATGAGGTGATTTTGTGACTAGTAGCGAGGAGAAACAGTTGATGGTAAGAGAAAGAGATGAAGAGAGAACCATGATTGGCCTTTGGAGGACAGGGCAACAGAAAAGGAATCGTAAGGCAGAAAGAGACCAAGGGAGGAAAAACTAATTATATATAATACAGTATCCTGGAAGTTAAGGAAAGAGAGTTTCAAAAGAGGGCAAATAATGGCAAATATTGCAGAGAACAAGCAGAAAGGACAGGATCAGGAAACTCTTCCCAGATTCTTCTGAATCAGGTCTTCAGAATGTGACTTGGTTATCTTGTTAGAAGTCATTTCCTAGAATATCAGACATAATCATGTTTAAATTTCAGGATAACATCATATTCCAATCCAAATATAAATGACTATTCTTTTCAAATCGTTTGAAATTTGTGCCTGGACCAGGTTCAATCGTGTATTGTATAGCAATTGTACTGGATTGTGTATTTGTCTAGTGTATTGTATTGGAACCAATAGTATAGCTTCTTTCTTCTCAAAGATGAACATTTGAATATTGAACTCAGGGAACCCTGAGATAGTACATTGTATCCAATAAGAACAATACTGAGGGTTTGAGTATCCTGTGTTATGTTTTTATTCGGATGCTTCCCCACATTATTTTACCCTATTTTAGTGGACTCCAAGGTGAAGTGGTCTGAGTTATGAATGTACTTTTGGGAGAGATGGTTCAAGTCTGTCATAGGTTGTCAGTGTGGGACCGTAAATGATTTCATTTTAATCCGTACTGGACGTTTCTCCATATCATAGAATCACTGACCATGAAATTTGGCAGAAATGGCAATTGTGTTCACTGCACGTCTAGCACTACGAGGGTACAGGATATTACAGGTCAGACGTAAAATGTTTTATTGCTGTTCCCTGGGAAAGTTCTCTGGTACCTAAAACTATTTTCTACAACCTGTAACCTAACCTATAAACCTGATAATCGTGGCTAAATCATTTATTTTGTTTTATGTGGATAAAGATGCTGTTGAACCACAGGCCTAATCTGACTAGGAGGTATAATTGGAGGGGTTCAGAAAAGGAAAAAAGTTCACCTAAATGACCTTGCTATAAAGCCTTGAAATTCACACATTATTTACATTTTTGTGGGGTTGAGTTAAGGTATTGGCTCATGAATAAGTTGATCTGATTAGTTATTTTTGGCAAGAAATGTTCCCCACCGCGGTGGGATGTAGGATGGGGACATTTTGATGGAAAGAAAGTTTGGGAAAGACCTAGGGTTTGGGACGTCGTGTGGAAGGCATGCTGTGAACACCAAGGTGAGGGTGTGAGGACCAGAGGGCAGTGAGGACACGGGGCTCCTGGAGAGACAGTGAACCCTAAAGAGAGGGGGGTGCAGGTGAGGTTAGGGAAGCACAAAGTGTGCTATTTCAATCAACATACTCATCCACTCTTTTTTTTTCTTTTAACATCTTTATTGGAGTATAATTGCTTTACAATGTTGTGTTAGTTTCTGCTTTATAACAAAGTGAATCGGCTATACATATACATATGTTCCCATATCTCTTCCCTCTTGCGTCTCCCTCCCTCCCATCCTCCCTATCCCACCCCTCTAGGTGGTCACAAAGCACCGAGCTGATCTCCCTGTGCTATGTGGCTGCTTCCCACTAGCTGTCTATTTTACATTTGCTAGTGTATATATGTCCATGCCACTCTCTCACTTCGTCCCAGCTTACCCTTCCCCCTTCCCGTGTCCTCAAGTCCATTCTGTACATCTGTGTCTTTATTCCTGTCCTGCCCCTAGGTTCATCAGAACCGTTTTTTTTTTAGATTCCATATATATGTGTTAGCATACGGTATTTGTTTTTCTCTTTCTGACTTACTTCAGTCTGTATGACAGACTCTAGGTCCATCCACCTCACTACAAATAACTCAATTTCGTTTCTTTTTATAGCTGAGTAATATTCCATTGTATATATGTGCCACATCTTCTTTATCCAGTCATCTGTCACTGGACACTTAGGTTGCTTCCTTGTCCTGGCTATTGTAAATAGTGCTGACAAACACTCATCCACCCTTTAATTTTCCTCTTTCACTCAACTGAATAGGTTTGTCTCTAGTGTTAAGAAAGGTTGCTAAGAATAGGCTTTTCTGAACCTACGGAACACAACGGTGAGGGCAAGCTTTGGGAGAAGCCAGATCAGGATTCAAATCCAATCTCCATCACTTTTAAGTTGTAAAATTTGGGAACGGTGCTCTGTTTGAGTTTCTTTCATCTGTTAAATTGACGTACCTTCTTTGGAATGTTGTTACAGGAGTTCAGTGCAATAGCAGGTATTAAATACAACCATCCCGTGTCATGCGAGATGCTGATTGATGCTCTCCTCTTCCTCTGGACCAGAGGTGAGGTGGGCTTCAGGTGCACGGGACCTGAGTTGAGACAGGGCCTGGGCTTGGTTTCATGGTCCACTGTTGCCACCTGGAAATTCTTAATCATTTTTGAAATAGGGCCTGGTGTTTCATTTGGGTTCGGATTCCACACATTACGTCTTGTTGGAGGATGCTCCCTCGGTGCATTGTCCTGTCCCCCATGCACGCATGTGCACTATTTTCTCCACTTTCTAAGGAGATGAACCATGACTAGACCAGCTGCCTGCTGTGGGGAAATGAAGGAGGAGGATGAGAAAGACTCAGGAAATCCTTTTACTGGCGTGAAAGAATTTTTAAAAAAAGGAACGAACGAAGCATAATTTCTACTAAGGTTTACTTGGTCAGTGAAAGCGCTGTGGCATGTCAGGATGAATATTTAAGGATATTCCTTCTCTCTCTTTTTTTTACATTACATATTTGGAGCCTTAAAATATACATATTCACATATCCTAAAACACAAACCAAATAATACAGCTGCCAAAGGATTTTGATATTTTAGGACACATTTGTTTCTCTTACATTTTGTTGATGTCTAAACACAGGCCTTCAAAGTGAAAATTCCCTCATCTAATTTAATTTATTCACATCTTTACATTGACTCCCTGAGCGGTTTTGAGATGGGTTGTGCTGAAGCTTTGTTTTCAACCTCTGAAAGCAAAGACAAAAACCCTGTAGAGTATTTCCACTGAAGAGACGAGACATGGGTGGTTTCCATAAACTTGGCCATTTATTGTGCTGAACCGGGGCCCAGCCTACCAGAAAACTGCTCCTTGACTGAATGAACAAAGACTAGGAACCACTGTGCTTTTGCAGCCTGCAGCCCCTAACACTAGCCCAGGATTTGGGAGTCAAATGGAAGGTGGTGTGGAGTGAATTGTCAAGAAGGACCCGAGTCAAAACCAAGACTCATTAACCACTGAACACAGCTGATGGGGCTCACAGTGGTGTTGACAGCAAACGTCCTATAAGATAAAAGGAGATGCTTTGTCAGATCCTCTCTTTGCTTTCTGTCTGGAGAAAATTTCAAAGGCCTTGGATAGGCAGAAAAAGGCATCAAGATAAGGGTGAGCCCTGGAGCCTCTTCAGCTCGGCCGCTGTCCTGGCAGCTCTGTGACATTACTTCCTGTCAAAGACCCAGAGGGGCTGGAATGGAAGAAGCAAGGAAAGTGGTTTTTTTCCTTGGCCCACCACCCCTGACCAAGGCTCATCACCTGTAAAATGGAGCTCTGTGTAATTTTCCTCTAGATTTCTGACCAGGCTAAGGATGGAAATACCAACATTACCATGTGAAAGCCTAGTCACTGGACACTGTCTCCTAACTTAAAGCAAAATGACCAAAGACAGCACCACGAACCTCTTTCCCATGGTTCAAATTTTTTTGAGCATGGCGTCATAAGCCAAGGAAGTTTGGATGAGCATCTAAAAGTTGAATTAAATGAGTGAGTGGACATGAAAGGACTTTGCAAAGTATAAAGTGCCATTTAATTGCCTGGTGTTATTATTATTAATTAAATTCAATTTCTATTTGAAGCTTGTGTCCTTTTCTGAGAAATATGCAAATTGTTCTTAGATATAGTACTTAATTGGAGGATAAGAGTAGTTTTTATCAGGGAAGGAAAACAAACTGGGACCTACTGAGAAAGAGGGAACCGAGATTACTGTGAAATACAGAAAAAAATGGTGATGGTTAAAGTCAGTTCTCTGAAACTAAAAAAACAAATGTTCATTCCTAATTTAAAAAAGGGGGGGGGGAAGTTTTGCATTGGAATGCTGACAAAACCAACAGGAGGCTATCAACTGGTTTGGGAAACGGAGAGAAAAGTTAGTACCGTGTTACTAGGCAACAGATTCCCAAGCTGAGTTCTCTTCCTTTCTTGAAGAACTGGTGCAATGTTTTAGTTCTGCAAATACTATTTATTTACTTCTTCATTGTGAATTAGAAGGGTTATTCTCAGAACAAGACTGGCAAAGCCAGAAAGAGACCAAATGCAGGCAATTAGAATATGATTAGGAAGGCAACATTGGGTATGGAATAAGGCATTTGCTATGCGGGGTGAAATAATGGCTACTCTGACCAAAAAAAAGTTTTATATGACCAAGATGATTCCTAATTAGAGCTTCAAGTCTAAGGGAATTATAGTTGCCCAATAAAAATTTATTGCAAAAGATAAAATGACTGACAGAAGACAAATGGCCGAGTGGCTGACGGCAAAGAAAGTGAAGAGTTGTTGTTTGGAGAAGGATCCGGATGTGTGTTCCAGGGTCAAGTCCCCCAGGGGGCTGTCCCTTGTAGGTCAGCGCTTCACAAACACACAAGATTGGTCGCTGCCAGTTCTCAGGTGTGGACTCTGACCCCGCAGTGAAGGGGCTCCGAGGGGACGGATAAGGCACAGCCTGATGGTTTGCTAACCGGGAGATGGAATCTGTGGTCTCAGAGATGAAAGCCCCTCCGAGTCTCCCTCACAACAGAGCCACTCCATCAGCTTTCCTAATATGGACTCAGACTTCAAGGTAGAGGGAGGGAAGGAAAACTCTCTTGGCGCTTGAGAAAAAGGGGAGGATTTGATTAATGCACAGATAGGGAGTGAACCCTTTCTCAGGAAAAAGAATCTTTGATCGATGGTATGAAGAAGCATCTTTCAAAGCCCCCTCCGATTCCAGCCACTTTAGAAGGAACAAAAAGAAGCTGATTCAGAGCCCAGCTGTTGTTATTAAAACCAAAACCAAAACAAGAAAAGAGAGACTGCAAAATATCATCTCAAATGGATTACCTGAAACACCCACAAATGATGTTTCTCATCAGAATTCCCCTCAAAATTGGAGGGGGAATGTTTGGGCCACTGTGTTGGAATAAATACAGGTCTTCTGGGAGAGCTAAGGGGGATTTAGTTATTGGTCTTTTTTTTTTTTTTTTTTTTTTTAATTTTATTTATTTATTTATTTATTTATTTATGGCTGTGTTGGGTCTTCGTTTCTGTGCGAGGGCTTTCTCCAGTTGCGGCAAGTGGGGGCCACTCTTCATCGCGGTGCGCGGGCCTCTCACTATCGCGGCCTCTCTCGTTGCGGAGCACAGGCTCCAGACGCGCAGGCTCAGCAGTTGTGGCTCACGGGCCTAGTCGCTCCGCGGCATGTGGGATCCTCCCAGACCAGGGCTCGAACCCGTGTCCCCTGCATTGGCAGGCAGATTCTCAACCACTGCGCCACCAGGGAAGCCCTAGTTATTGGTCTTTTTCCTGCAGAACAGGGCCTGTGTCTGTGTAGGTGGACACCGTCTGAAAAGAGCAAGTTGACCTATCAAGTAATAGGAAGGAGTCTAACTTCAATCAGTTGCCTACTGTGTGTAGGACCCCCTCACATGGGTTCTCTGGTTTAAACAATAATTTTCTTCAGAGCAGTCATACTGTATGAAATTGCTGACAGAAAATACGGATCCCCTGTGCTTACATTAGCAACTGATAGGCAGATGCATTAGAGAGAGTGAGTAACCATTACATCTCCTGTGCTCCATGTGTGAGTTTCTCCAAATGGATCATGTTGAACTCAAATGTTAGTTTTTGATGTCAGCTTTTTCTAGAAACCTGCTTTGTTCCTTAATTATTTTCTTTCTTTTTTTTAACATCTTTATTGGAGTATAATTGCTTTACAATGTTGTGTTAGTTTCTGCTGTATAAAAAAGTGAATCAGCTCTATGTATACATATATCCCCATATCTCCTCCCTCTTGCGTCTCCCTCCCACCCTCCCTATCCCACCCCTCTAGGTGGTCAAGAAGCACTGAATTGACCTCCCCATGAGATGCAGCAGCTTCCCACTAGCTATTTTACATTTGGTAGTGTATGTATGTCAATGCTACTCTCACTTCGTCCCAGCTTACCCTTCCCACTCCCCGTGTCTTCAAGTCCATTCTCTACGTCTGCGTCTTTATTCCTGTCCTGCCCCTAGGTTCATCAGAACCACTTTTTTTTTTTTTTTAGATTCCATATATATGTGTTAGCATACGGTATTTGTTTCTCTCTTTCTAACTTACTTCACTCGGTATGACAGATTCTAGGTCCATCCAACTCACTACAAATAACCCAATTTTGTTTCTTTTTATGGCTGAGTAATATTCCATTGTATATATGTGCTACATCTTCTTTATCCATTCATTTGTCAATGGACACTTAGGTTGCTTCCATGTCCTGGCTATTGTAGATAGAGCTGCAGTGAGCATTGTGGTACATGACTCTTTTTGAATTATGGTTTTCTCAGGGTATAGGCCCAGTAGTGGGATTGCTGGGTCATATGGTAATTCTATTTTTTAGTTTTTTAAGGAACCTCCATACTGTTCTCCATAGTGGCTGTATCAATTTACATTCCCACCAACAGTACAAGAAAGTTCCCTTTTCTTCACACCCTCTCCAGCATTTATTGTTTGTAGATTTTTTGATGATGGCCATTCTGACTGGTGTGAGGTGATACCTCATTGTAGTTTTGATTTGCATTTCTCTAATGATTAGTGATGCTGAGCATCCTTTCATGTGTTTGTTGGCAATCTGTATATCTTCTTTGGAGAAATGTCTATTTAGATCTTCTATCCATTTTTGGATTGGGTTGCTTGTTTTTTTGATATTGAGCTTCATGAGCTGCTTGTATATTTGGGAGATTAATCCTTTGTCAGTTGCTTCATTTGTAAATATTTTCTCCCATTCTGAGGGTTGTCTTTTCGTTTTGTTTATAGTTTCCTTTGCTGTGCAAAAGCTTTGAAGTTTCATTAGGTCCCATTTGTTTATTTTTGTTTTTATTTCCATTTCTCTAGGAGGTGGGTCAAAAAGGATCTTGCTGTGATTTATGTCATAGAGTGTTCTGCCTATGTTTTCCTCTAAGAGTTGGATAGTGTCTGGCCTTACATTTAGGTCTTTAATCCATTTTTAGTTTATTTTTGTGTATGGTGTTAGGGAGTGTTCTAATTACATTCTTTTACACATAGCTGTCCAGTTTTCCCAGCACCACTTATTGAAGACACCGTCTTTTCAACATTGCCTCCTTTATCATAGATTAGTTGACCATATGTGTGTGGGTTTATCTCTGGGCTTTCTATCCTGTTGCATTGATCTCTATTTCTGTTTTAGTGCCAGTACCATACTGTCTTGATTACTGTAGCTTTGTAGTATAGTCTGAAGTCAGGGAACCTGATTCCTCCAGTTCCATTTTTCTTTCTCAAAATTGCTTTGGCTATTCAGGGTCTTTTGTGTTTCCATACAAATTGTGAAATTTTTTGTTCTAGTTCTGTGAAAAATGCCATTGGTAGTTTGATAGGGATTGCACTGGATCTGTAGGTTACTTTGGGTAGTATAGTCATTTTCACAATGTTGATTCTTCCAATCCAAGAACATGGCATATCTCTCCATCTGTTTGTATCATCTTTAATTTCTTTCATCAGTGTCTTATAGTTTTCTGCATACAGGTCTTTTGTCTCCTTAGGTAGGTTTATTCCTAGGTATTTTATTCTTTTTGTTGCAATGGTAAATGGGAGTGTTTCCTTAATTCCTTTTTCAGATTTTTCATCATTAGTGTATAGGAATGCAAGAGATTTTTGTGCATTAATTTTGTACCCTGCTACTTTGCCAAATTCATTGATTAGCTCTAGTAGTTTTCTGGTAGCACCTTTAGGATTCTCTATGTATAGTGTCATGTCATCTGCAAACAGTGAAAATTTTACTTTTTTTCCGATTTGGATTCCTTTTATTTCTTTTTCTTCTCTGGTTGCTGTGGCTAAAACTTCCAAAACTAAGTTGAATAATAGTGGTGAGAGTGGACAACCTTGTCTTTTTCCTGTTCTTAGAGGAAATGTTTTCAGTTTTTCACCATTGAGGATGATGTTGGCTGTGGGTTTGTCATATATGGCCTTTATTATGTTGAGGAACCACCCCGGCGGGTGAGCAGACAAGCCTCTCGGGCTGGTGAGTGCTGGTCAGCACCGATCCTCTGTGTGGGCATCTCTTCGCTTTGCCCTCTACACCCCTGTTGCTGCACTCTCCTCCATGGCTCTGAAGCTCCCCCCCCCAACCATTCCCTGTTTCCACAAGTGAAGGGGCTTCCTAGTGTGTGGAAACTTTTCCTCCTTCACAGCTCCCTCCCAGGGGTGCAGGTCCTGTCCCTATTCTTTTGTCTTTGTTTTTCTTTTTTGTTTTGCCCTACCCAGGTACGTGGGGAGTTTCTTGTGTTTTGGGAAGTCTGAGGTCTTCTGTTAGCGTTCAGTAGGTGTTCTGTAGGAGTAGTTCCACTTGTAGATGTATTTTTGATGTATTTTTGGGGAGAAAGGTGATCTCCACGTCTTCCTCCTCTGCCATCTTGAAGGTCCACATCCCTATTTTTTTCAGTTTAACAGCCAAGCATGAATTTAAAGGTTTTGGATGTTTGACTCTGTTGTTCCAATCATCTCTATGAAGTATTACACATACATGCAGATTTTTTTAAAAAAAGCTATTTGTGGTTTGTCTTCAGAAGATATAAAAGCATAAATCCAGGGACGTAGATACCTTCTTTCTGTGGGCCTAGGTGGATCATCCATGCCTACCTGCTAGAAAGTTCCTGATTGTTACTTTTCTCTCACTCTTTTGTCTTTATTAAATCTGGTTGATCTATTACTGCTACTTGCAAAATGTTTAACGAGTTTCAGAGTTCTCCCGCAAAACTGCACAATATTTGCAAAGTCTGCTCTGTGTGCCATTCAGAAGAAGGAACTCTTTCTGCCTTTTTACATACCTGTCCCGTGAAATAAATCTGAGTCTTAACCAGCAGAACTGTAACATTGGGGGGCTGGCTGTGATCAGGACTCTGCCATCCATAATTGTCTGTTGCCACTTGTCCTGCAAGGTGTTTGATCTGCGGGGTGTCTTAGGCTGAGCCCCAATACTTGGGGGGCTGTGGCTGCAGTGATGCTTCTATCCCAGCTGCCAGTCAAAGCAAGCTGTAGTGAGTGAGCACAGAATGACAAGGGCTGCGTGTAGCTGATGAGCGTCCTGTGAGCCCACCTCAGGGGCAGGCTCCTCAGCTGGTCCAAAAGAGCCCTGTGGTTCACAGACCTGCTTTGGCCAGATGTCAAGTCCAGGTTTTCCACAAGGTAGGATGGGCTGCTCCAGGGCTGTGTTCTGTTGGCTTTGAGGTGTGATCCTGGGTCCGTGATGGTCAGCACTTCCCCAAGGATCTCTGGTTGTCTTCATCTGGTTTTCCACTCTGCCTCCTGGGGCCTGGCCTGTCAGTGCACTGCTGAGAGGGCATAAATCAGGGATGCTCTCTGGTCTTTATCTACAATGAGGATCTCCACTGCGGGAAGGGCCCCTGGATCATAACCAAAGGTATCGATCGGGGCCTGCTGGAGTCTGGGCCTGATGCTTACGCTGAAATGGAGTTTGCCATTATGTGTGGACCTAAATAGTTCATTTCCTGCTGCGGGACAGAAGGAAATCACTCAAAGAAGGCTTTGGGATTGACGATCCCAATAGCTGAGAAGCTATGAAAGAAAAAAAAATTAAGTTTTTCAGAATTGATTGCAATATTTTGAAAGATATTCTTTATCTCTTCCCAAAAGCAAACTTTCCATTTGGACTTGTCAGAGTCAGCTTTTAGCGAGACCTATTTTTATGGTTCTTTTTGATTAATGGAAAGGAGCCGTTTTCTCTTCCTTCACTGTAATAAAAATCAAGCCGTCGGAGGGTGCCCTTCAAAATAGAAATCAAGAGATGATTTGAACAGAATATTAATACTGCTCTTTTAAACTCCTGTTTTCGTATTCTGATTTAATAAACTAAAGTTTCAGCCAATCTCTCCTCTAAAAGGCAATCTACATTTTGTGAAAATATGAGTGTTTCCGACAGAACTTGATCACAATCTTTCATACATTCTTTCCTATTTACAGATAGCAGCGAGAAGAAAGGCTGGGACTCATTCTTTTGTGCTTGAATAGGCCAGACAGAACATGTGATTAGATGAATTTGGGCATCTCAATCATTTTATTGTAGCTATTGTTACCGTTCAGAATTCATGGGGCATAATTTTTAATTCAAGAAGACGGAGTGTATTTCTCTCTTGGAAAAAAAATGATTTCTCAGTTTCCAGCAATAAGGCTCTTTAGAATCAGGCCATGAGCTAACTGACAACACAATGGAGTGTACTTAACTATGCATTGCTTTAATTTCACCCCAACCTACAGCCCGTCTTAAAACTTTTGCCAATGATGATGTTTCCAGAAGCTCTGAGGCCCCCTCAGAATCTTCAGGCGGCATCAGGATTATTTTAATGGATCGGCCTTAAAATCTCTTTTATCTGAGCATCCTGAGTTTTTTCTGCCACCAAATCTGCATCAGCCTAGTTCACTGAAACAGTATCTCTCAACCTTTTCTCATTAGTATCCTCCTACACTACCCTGCCAAGTTTTTTTAGACATTTTTCCCCCCAATCGCTCCTTTTCCCCATGAAATTTTAATGCCTCAAATATGCTGTATATCTGTTTACGTACTGTGGACCGCCATATGACCATAAACCATTGTAAAAGCTGAGATTCTTTTGCCTCCCAAGAATCAATTCCATCACCTTGGGCAGTATCCCTGCCCCCCCCATACATGTACTAAAATATACACACAATCCTACCAAGTCGATCTTACACTTTGTTTCCTTAAGGCACTGTAAGTGAAGAAAACCTGTTGAAATGGTTGGCTACTGATTGAAATGTAGTGATTATACTTAATGTATATTTGCACTACAAGATGATGGGCGTTGAGTATACACCTCTTCCTGGTAATGCTGGCACTGCGGCTGCTAGGCCATTAGGTGCAGTGGGGACATGGCTGGACTCAAACTGGACAACTAAAAATTGGTCTTGGTCTACAGGGGTGTCATCAGAATTCAGCCCAATCCACTAAGGAAGCGAAAGTGCCTATTCTTTTTTTTTTTTTTTTTTTTTTAAAGGGGAAGAGGAGGAAATGAGGAGTCTTTTTTTTTTTTTTTTTTTTAATTTATTGATTGATTGATTGCTATGTTGGGTCTTCGTTTCTGTGCGAGGGCTTTCTCTAGTTGTGGCAAGCGGGGGCCACTCTTCATCGCGGTGCACTGGCCTCTCACTATCGCGGCCTCTCTTGTTGTGGAGCACAGGCTCCAGACTCGCAGGCTCAGTAATTGTGGCTCACGGGCCTAGTTGCTCCGCGGCATGTGGGATCATCACAGACCAGGGCTCGAACCCATGTCCTCTGCATTAGCAGGCAGATTCTCAACCACTGCGCCACCAGGGAAGCCCAGGACACTACACATTCTTTTGTGGGGTTTTCACAGTAGCGTGGCTTCAAAGTAGCAAAGATTATCTCCCTCCCAACCTCCTCCTAATCTTTTCAACCAGGATCAGCTTCCCTTTCTCCACTTCGGTTCTACTATGTTGAGTTTTGATTTCAAAGAGGGTAAAACAGAAGAATAGGAATGACAGAGGAAAGGAGAGAAGAGAAATAGGAGGAGACATTGGGAAAGGCATTAGAAAGTGTCTGATAGGAGGGGGATGGATTACGGAAAAGTGTCTGGGAATTGTTCTAAAAACTTACAGACACTCACAGAATCTTCCCAGCAAGGCTTTGCTTACCAACATCCTCCTTTTACAATGGGGGATATAGATTAGGAAGAAGGTATTATACGTACAGGGAGGTTAAGTGACTTGCCCAAGGTTACCCAGCTAGTAACCTGCAGAGCCAGGATTTGAACCCAGACAAACGAGTCCTGGGGGCCATGTCATCATCATGTATACCAAGAACCTGCCCAGTTTCCCAAATGGCTCCTTTTCCCTAGCCCCATTCTCTCGGAATTCTCCAGTAGTTGGTGTTATTATCTGGAACACTGTTTTTCTGATTGTCCTTAGCAGAGTGATGTTCAGTTTTTACTGTTTCAAAGAGTTCTCCAAGGATCTGATTTAAAATGCAGATTATCATTCTCCATGCCTGAAAGAAGAAGGTCCAGAGGTTCTAAGTGGATCCCAGAAAACTGTCATTCTAATAAGCACTCCCAGTGACTGTCCTTCAGGTGACCTCTGTAACTTCTTTCCTTGGGCCCGTGGTCCCACTTCACTCAGGTCAGCTCCTTGTTGTGCCTGGTGCATTCTTGGGCTTCTGCCTAAGATTTCCTTCAAGGAGAGGACTCCAGCTGTGACAAGCCAGAAAAACCACTTGTCTCACTGGTTATGTACCTGGAGGTCACAGTGCTCTTTTGAGGACATTATGACAAATTATTTTTGATTAGTAAATTACCAACTTTAAGTACAGAAATTAAGTATAATGTATATATTTTATTGGTATTATCCTATTTGCATCCTGCCATATTGGGCTAATTATTAAAATCCATATAATACAATAATGTGTTAAAAGTGAGGAATTCATTCTAAAGAGAAAAATTGGTTAGAAAAACAAGATAAAAATGGGATGCATTTCCATAAAATATATGCTGTGCAATCCAATATGCTTGCTAGATCTGAACAAATTGGCCAGTGAACTTTGCAGCAGCTAAAACAAAGAAGGAAAGTTATCAGTGTTATTCTTTGTAATAAGCCACTTGCCCAGGAGAACAACCATTCCTACGATCAAGACCCCAGAGAAATCACTGCCCACTGTCAAATAGCAGCGTGTGAGGTTCTGGGTGGCATCTTCTCGGTAAACCCAATTGTGAAGTTCATCTCCCATTTCTACACTTCCCTTTGTGTAGTTTGATGGAATTGCAGCAAAGCCAATTCAGTAGACGTAATCTAGCCATGGGCCAAAATGAGGGAGTCAGGCACTCTGTTCTCCAATGATCAAGGATACATTTGAAAGCAGCTAGAACTTAGGGTAAGTTGCCAAATTATGGCCTGTGGGTCAAATGTGAATTTTTTTCTTTTTGTATTTATAAGTAGTTGAAAAAAAAGATTTTATGACATGAAAATTTTATAAAATTCCAATTTCAGTATCAGTAATTAAAACTTTATTGGAACACATAATATTCATTTATTCATGTATTTTTTATGCCTGCTTTTGTGCTACAACAGCAGTTACACAGTTGGGGCAGAGCATGTTGCTCACAAAGTCTGAAGTGTTTACGAGCTGGGCCTTCACTGGGAAAGCTTGCTCCTGCTTTAGATTATGCAGAAGGGGTTGGACTGCCTCTCCTTCAGTCTTGTTTTTCTTGCTCAGTTTTGCTCACTGCAGAGAGGCAAGGAGTGAAAAGCTATAGTCCCTGGTGAGTAAGTAGAGGGTGTGTGTGCTCTTTTCCTCCTATTAAGGTAAGACAGGTATTTTTAAACAGTCAGTTGAACTGGGGGGAGAGACATCCCCCCTTCTCTGAAACTTGAAAAGCTGAATGGAGGCATGTGACGTGTTCGTAAGACACAGCCACAATCATGGGCACACATGTACATGGGAAAAGAAACAAGCTGTTGAATCAGAGGGGTCCACTGCTACTGAGTCTCCCTGACTATTTGCTATCTGTTCATCCACGTTGTCATCGGCCAACATACTCTAACAGCCATGTGGGGAGCTAGCATCAAGGCTTTTAAAAAGACACATGTGAGGAAACCTACTTAACAATCATTAACTTCAACTTTTTCCTAGTAATTTTTTCTGTCTAACTTTATTGAATGCTACTTGTGGAATATTTTGGCCCAGCTTCTGGAGTGCTATTACTTTAAGGAAACAGTTTGAGAATGGCTAGTTTAAAACAGAAGTGGACTCTTAACTCCTTTATTGCAAGACTGGCGTCTGAAATTTTCCAGACAAAGAACCTCGAAGTGATGCCATGATCAACAAACGACTATATAATTGTATCACGATAATGATTCTTATACAGTCTGGGTGCCTGGGTATGTATGTTCTTACAAGTTCAAACCATGAACATCACTGACAAGCCTGTTTGGGGTTCTTTAGAGTAAGCATATGCCGGTCCCCTGGGCATGAGTCAGTGTGGTAACACAATTCTTAGGATGCATTTTTTTTATATTGTAGATTAGAAAAATTGGGTAGGGCATTTGCTCCCTAATCAGGTTCCAAGGGTGAGGAGAAGGCTGTCCTGGCTCCAGCTGTCAATCTGTGTCTAGAAATGTCACCAATAGTTTGTAGCCCGGAAGTGCTTGACTTGTGGACCTCTGGCGCTAATTGGATCCACTGATTTCTATAAAATCCCCACCTGCCATCAGCTCAGCAGTAGGTATGACACTGAAGCTCTAATGAACCCAGGGATAACTTTAAGGAGTCTGTCTGATTTCTTTTGATTTAATTATTGGGCCAAATTTTTGGATTTTTAGGGAGGAAACTTCTTTGATTGTCTCTTCTAACCTTTCATTAGGATCCAAGCTGTTTAAGAAGGAGTTCAGGTTTTATCCTGGAAGACACCCCATTCTTGTGAAAGGTTCTTAGAACTTAAGGACTTGTCGAACAGGTGGAGCTTGGTTAGAACCTGCAAGGAAAATGAATCTGGAATTCTTGTTAACTAGGAACTGACTTGTTTCACAACAGCAGCAGAAAAATCCATGCCAGGAAGTGGGGAGCAGGTGACCCGGGGCTCTGGGCTGCTGCTGCCTGAGTTGTTTTGCTTTGGTAGTTATTTCCTTTGGTCCTTCCATATTAGAGCAGGATTCACTTGCAAACCTATTTTATCTCGCCCTGGGAGTTCCCTGTCTCTAAAAACAGAGACTGTCTTGTCATGGGGTACCATCCTCTGGGAGAAACATGAATACATTTGGATGGGCTCCAGCCTCCCTGGCTGTTCTTTGATACCACAAATGAGGCTACCAGTGTCCTTTTCTTAGCAGGGCACTCGCAGTAGCTGTTTGTGATGAAGGGGACGTGGGCTGCTCTGACTACAGACTGTCACCACCTCCAGCTGGGCTGAAGCACTGTGGTCTTTGTCAGAATATTCTCCTTACGTTGTCTACATCAGAAAAATATGTGCTTACATTCTTATGTTTAGCTAGATGGATAGAATGTAAAATGCCTCCCTTCCCCAAACATACCCCATCAGCCACCTGAAAACCCCACAAGGACCCAAATGTTCTTTAGAAATTTGTGTTTATGGTTGAGAAGCAGCTTGCTTTTATGGTGATGGAGAACTTGGATGCCAGCAGGGAAAACATGCTTGTATTGTGCTATACTGTTTGCCCAAACTAGCAATTTAATATGCTGTCTCCATCAACCAAGGTCCAATCACTATCAACCAAATGATTGTCCTTGTTCGTGGAGCCCTCGGGCCCTTGCTGTGGCTCTCCTCATCCAGGCAAGGAAAGACTTGTTAAGTCATGCAGCCCGGTCATCTGATCCCAGTGGTGTGTCTTTCTGATGTCCGGACTTGCCTGGATTTGAATAATGCCAGCAAAGGGTCGTCAGCATCTGCCCTTGGGAGTTGATAATATATTCTCTTCTTGATTTGGGCATATTTTTTCATTTTGTGATTTTTTCAATCATTCCTGAGAAGCTGGCTCTCTGCTTAGGGCTCCCTTTCTCTTCCTCTTCTGGTTGTTTTCTGAGATTTACCCGTCTAGGGGATGTGGGGTTTCTTAGACCTCTGCTTCGTAGTCATCTTTTTGCTAAACCCTGTCTGCTTTGGATTCCTTTGCTACGCCAGCTCTCCTCCCCATCGCTGTGAGGTTGCTGCATGACTGTACATTCCCTTCATTTTTTTTCAGCCCCTTCACTCTGAGTGCTGTTGATGGGTTGGTGCGAGAGAACGGGAGCCTGGGAAGAGAGATGTGTGGGGACCAGGGGCGCCCCTCGCTAAGGACCCGTTGAGCCAATTATTGGCTCAGGGCTGATTTGGAGTCAGAAATGCCAAAGTGGAGAAAAGACTGGAGATGCTGGTTTTCCAAGATCTGAGATGGAAACTGTGAAACTGAAAAACAGGCTCTTATAATCCCACCACCTGACATTTTTTTGGATCAAATCGCTGGCCGGGATGTTCAGCAATTGAACTAGTTTCCTTCCAGGCCACTGTCTCTTATCTTATATCCTATGACTGTACTTCTTTCCTGTAACCACAGATGATGATATTAGGGGTGGAGGAGATCCTGGAGATTATCCCGTGCAGCCCCCTTCAGTTAGATATGAAGACGTAAGCCTCCCAGAGGCAATGACTTCTTCAAGGTCACACAGCAAGCTGGTGGAGGAGCCGGGACCAGCAGCCCAGATCCTGAATCCCAGGCCAAAGCTGTCTTCTCTAATGGATCACTGGTTCAACCTGTGGAATTCAGAAAAGTTAACTTCTGCTGAAGCAGCTGCCTCCGAGAGTGCTCAGAAAGTAACGGTGTGCATCCACTTGCCAGAGAGAAATGGCAAGGAAAAGAACTCAAAGCACTGAGAGAAGAAATGTCAGATAAACCTTCAGTTATTCTTCTGTCGGAAAACTGAAATGAACACAGCACGTGATACCAAATTAAGTGATTTGACTTGGAAGCTACCGTTATTCACGTCTTCTGGGTTTTCTCCCCCTCAAAAAATAAGGTATTTTCTCTCTTTTTAAGCAATAAAGAGTGGTCTAGGCATTATTTAATCATCCAAACTTTCTTTACCTACAATTCTTGAACCAGGTGGCACATAATTGGATAATTATAATTTGGAACCTGGAATAAAGTCTTTTAAGTAGATCCTATGGTAGGCAGCAACGTGTATGACTGATAATAAGGTGACATCCCCTGGTTGTAAATTCCTTTGCCTCTGATACTGTTTATAATTTGCGCGTGAGCTGTCCTGTGGTCTGTTACCCAGTCATCGTTTTTTTTCCACTGGCACGTGCATGTGAGAATGGGCTGTTGAAAATGTGCTGTTCCCTACGTGGAGACGCTTCTCAACCATAAATGAGCTTTTCTAGGGTGTTAATTGTATAATTTCCTGATTCTTAACCCTAAAATGTTATCCATGAATGGCAGCGTCTCAAAATAAAGGTGAGAAAAGATACTTATCTTCTATTTTGGTTCTGAATACTTGAAACTAAGAACCTAATCTATTTCTCATGTTATAAAATGTAAAAAAGAAAGAAAAAAATCAACTGAAAATGTCTCCAAAGATCTTTGTGGCTTCATACTCTAGCTTTGTTCCCTGTAATATAAAAATACTGTTTCTAAAGTGATTGAAAGGTGTCAATGTCTTCTGCCTAAGACATCAAAGAACTGTAAAGCAGATTGAATCAAGCATCTAGACGAGAAATGTTCTAGTTGTGAGGGCAGTGGTGGTGGTAGTGAAGAAATGTTGGGCTAACGTGGGGATTTCACCCGATTTGAGGAAGTTCTTTCTAGAGGCTTCGCAGGATTAGATATCAGCAGATATATGTGTCACTTTTGCCTTTCGTGTGTCTCAATGCCTGAACAGCTATATGTGTCCTTGTGTACACTAGATATTTACACCCTTCCTTTGGAAGCCATCTTTGGTTGGACTCATATCCTTGTCACTGAGCGTAGCCTCTGTAAGTACTTGTAGGTGTGTGGACAGTGCCCGTCGTCCCCCTCCAGGGCACACACCTTGTACATCCTCCTCAATGAAGTGGTACAGAGTTTTATTAAACAAAGATGTATAGCATGATAAATCTGTGAACTGGGTATAGAAACTAAGAACCTTGGCAAGTGGTATCAGTCTTTTAAAAGTCCGTCTCACTCAGGCTCTCTGTTCTTTGGGTGTTTTCCTTCCTATTTTGGGTCTTTCTATTTTTACCAAGCATGGTGTTTCTGGTTTGCAGGTACCCGCGCTGGGAAGACAGCAGCTCAGCCCTTGCAAGGCTCCCCTTGAAAAGACACCCAGATTCCCAGGCCTCACAAGGTACATCTTACACCGTCTCACTCTTGTCGTCCCTGAGCAACTCTGATAACACTCCCACTTCACCCCTCTTCACCTGAAGCACCAAGACGCTACTTTCGTGCCTTGACCAATCCCATTTACTGAGAGCTAATCTGATTCCCAGCCTAGGTGACTCTGTGAACAGTGGTTTGAGGAACGCTTCCTCCCTCACAGTGGTGGAAACACCCTCACCTGGGAACTGCCCTGATGAGAAGCCCAGAGACTCAGGCAAGGCTCCACCCATGGGGGCCTACCAGCCGTCTCATGCCGCTGGGCCAGGCACACCTATTGGAAAGATAGACTCAATGGAGTCCTTGAAATTAGCCTCCAGTGATTTTCTTTTTTCTTTTTTTCCAGTTTCGCTTATTTATCTTTTTAAGTTTTTTTTAATTTAATTTTTATTTTATATTAGAGTATAGTTGATTTACAATGTTGTGTTGGTTTCAGGTGTACAGCAAAGTGATTCAGTTATACATATACACATATCCATCCTTTTCCAGATTCTTTTCCCATATAGTTTATTACATAAATTTCTCTGTGCTATACAGTAGGTCCTTGTTTATTATCTATTTTATGTATAGTAGTGTGTATATGTTAATTCCAAACTCCTAATTTATCCCTCCCCCCACCTTTCCCCTTTGATAACCATAAGTTTGTTTTTGAAGCCTGTGAGTCTGTTTTGTAAATAAGTTCATTTGTATCATTCTTTTCTTAGATTCCACATGTAAGTGATATCATATGATATTTGCCTTTGTCTGTCTGACTTACTTCACTTAGTATGATAAAGCCTCCAACGGTTTTCATTCTCAGACTGAGAGGACAGACCCAAAACCTCCTCTTCCCCAAGGTATTAGGATTATATCCAAAATATGTGTACTCAGCACCACCCCATACGATCTGCTTCTCATCCTTCTGAATTTCCTTCTGGAAAGGTTCCATCAAAGAAGCATGTGCCAGCACAGTTGTGCGCAAAGAATGCATACAGGTGATGTCGCATGCGCTCTTGGGGACTGAGACAGGAACAGGCACTGACACGTGGCATTTAACTCTTGGGAAAGATGATGATGAATATTTCCATGTCCGTTTCTGGAGATAATTCTTCATTGCTTCTTGTTACCTGTAGAATAAACTATAAACTCCTTTCCGAGAGTCATATACGTCTCTTTATGACTTTCCTACTCCTAAAGCCTTGTTCTTTGACGTTGCCCTCCCCCCATTCTATGTTACAGATGTATAGAACAATCAACATTTATTCATTCAACGAGTATCCACTGATGGCATACCATAAGGCAGGTCTGTGCTACAACTGGGGCAAAGCAGTGGACAAATGGGACCCATTGGTCCGTTCTCTCTAGAGCAGGCACATCCCTTCTGGATCCTATGTTATCTGCTCACCCTTCTCTGACAGACTCACATACGTCCTAGTGATTTCTCTTATGATGCACCTGCTCCCAGGGATTTCTCTGACCGTGAATCTTAGGTTTCCTTCCTTTGTGCTACTCCACCATGGAAGGCATACCTCTGCCATAGCAACGGTCACTCTTATTTTAGCCAATTGTTTACCCCTGTGACCTGCTTTCTCTACCCCTTCCTTCCGTTCAACACTCCACTCATGTTCAAGTTTCTTTGCAATTTTAAAGCAGGATCTATGTCTTATTCACAATTTTTCCTTAGGGCCTTGTACAGCATCTGACATGTAAGTGATATCATATGATATATACTAAACATTCAAGAAATATGTTGTAGAATCACTGAATGATTAACTGACTGAGGCTACTCTGATTTGGGGTTACCCAATGTACAGAGTCATAGATGGATATAACTGTAGGCATGAGAGAATTTTGTAAGACCATTTCTAACCCTCCACATCACAGATGAGGCATTTCTTAGTTGAATCACAGGAAGCAATACAAATACCAAATACCCAGTGTTTGGAGCTGCAGAAAATCTGTGAACAGAAATAATAATAACTGAAGTGGGAGGACATACTTCTGTTCAGCAGTTAGTCTAAGTGCTAGTCAATAAACAGGTAGGAGTTTGTGTAATGATAGGTTATGTTGAAGTCTGTTCTACTTTGTTGAGCTCAAGCTTCAGAGTCAAGGACCATAAGACACTTACTCAACTGCGAGCTCAATGATGAATCATGAGTTACCTCATCTGCCATCTTGCAGCCTTGTTCAATGAACCACTCCAAGGTGGGGGGAGAAGAATCGTTCAAGGTTAGGGTAGAATGCCTGGGATGGATTTAAGTGGAGAGGAGAGGGATGGAAATGGTTTTTATTAGGTGAATGGAGGTGAGACTTGACTCTGGTTTCCGGAGGAGCTATTCTGGTCAGAGCTGTGAGGCAGGAAGGAAAGGGAGGAGTTTGCTCCTCTAGAGGAAATTAAGTTTTTTTTATCCTCTGATGTATCCTCTCTTTTCATTATCTCTTGCTTTTCCTTTTCTTTTCTCCTTGTGTTTCTCCCATAGAAATTGCTGTTTCTCTTTGGCCACAGTTCAGTTCTTTAAAATGCAGCCACCTGTGTGTGTTGAGGAGCATATGCTTTTCATCTTCTTGTAAGTTGCACTTAGAGTTGGTTAAGTTCTACCATAGTGGAATCTGCCCAAGAAAATGTCCAACAACTTGTGGAATGTGATTTGATAAAGGCAATTCTTTTATTTTTTAATTGAAGTATAGTTGATGTATAATATGATATAAATTACAGGTGTACAATACAGTGATTCACAATTTTTAAAGGTTATACTCCATTTATAGTTATTATAAAATACTGGCTGTATTCCCTGTGTCGTACAATATATCCTTGTAGCTTATTTTAAACCTAATAGTTTGTACCTGTTAATCTCCTAACCCTATATTGCCCTCTTCCCTCGCCCCAGAGGTAACCACTAGTTTGTTCTCTATGTCTGTGAGTCTGTTTCTTTTTTGTTATATTCACTAGTTTCTTGTATTCTTTAGATTCTACATATAAGTGATATCATACAGTGTTTGTCTTTCTTTGTCTGAATTATTTCACTTAGCATAATGCCCTCCAAGTCCATCCATGTTGCTGCAAATGGCAAAATTTTGTTCTTCTTTATGGCTGAGTAGTATTCCATTGTATATATGTACCACATCTTCTTTATCCATTCATCTGTTGATGGACACTTAGGTTGCTTCCATATTTTGGCAACTGTAAATAATGCTGCTATGAACACTGGGGTGCATGTATCTTTTTGAATAAGTGTTTTTTTTTTTTCAGATATATACCCAGGAGTGGAATTGCTGGGTCATTTGGTAGTTCTATTTTTAGTTTTTTGAGAAAGCTCCATATGGTTTTCTACAGTGGCTGCACCGATTTACATTCCCAACAGCGTATGAGGATTCCCTTTTCTCTACATCCTTGCCAATGTTATTTGTGTTCTTTTTGATGATATCCATTCTGATAGGTGTGAGGTGATAACTCATAGCTCTTTTGTTTTGCATTTCCCCGAGGATTAGCGATGTTGAGCATCTTTCATGAGTGATGAGGGCAATTCTTAAGCTAAGAATTGAGTTTTCTCACTGACAATTCATGACCAGGCCAATTGGGTGTTTGAAGTACGTCCTCCACCTGGTGACTTGCTTCTCTAACTGGTGGCTACTGTCCTCATCAAGCCTTTTAGCCCATCAGCTTATAATTGTTAAAACTGGCCAAAAAAGGAAAATAAGATACCAGTTTTTTTTATGTCTAATTAAAACAAAAAACTCCCTTAACGCGTTAAGGTCTTGAACAAGGACCGTTAAAAGAAAATACCTTTCTGATATTTATAAATGCAAAACAGTGACTTTAAGTTTAGATTTTATATCTTCAAGCAAAATTTACAAAGAAGTACTCACCATAGCCTAGACGTTCTTTCTCTGGGTTACAGAGCTTTGTAGGACTGCTCAGGGGGTGACTATACCCTTACTCTATTTTATCGTGTGCACTTGTTTATAGCCTATATTCTTCCACAAACTTACAGGTAATGCAAATGAGGTCCTTTTGATAGATAGATGTTTTCTTTTCATTACCTAGAAATTGGACAAATAAAATATTTTTAGTCTAGTATTTTTATTCCTGTAAAGTGTTTTATCCCAGTAAACATGCTCTTTCATTCATGTACAATTTTAAATGGTTTCTTTTCTCATTTTCCTGATTCTCCTTCCTTTATTGGTCAGACCAACCTATTTATTAATAAAAGATTAATAAATGCCAGGCAACCCCTGGCTCTGAGCTTCCTAGAGGAAGAGGAGGGACGGCAAGGAACTGTTCAGGAAAGCTGTCATGATTTTTTTCTCAGCATGGGAAGCTAATGTGCCCAGCAAGGAAAGCACTGTAACTCCTTTGTTTCTATGTTTCCAACTTTGTGTTAATAATCATCCATTTTATCAGAAACTTCTCATTTCTTTGAAATATGCAATTTTAACAGGATTTGGTACATTCTTAAGTATCTCTACTCCATCTCCTAGCAAGTATTTTTTCCTGCAGCCATGTCAAAATTTATAATAGAGTTTGATAAAATTTTAAATATTTGATGGATTTTAAATTTTTAATATTTGAATAGCTTATATATAACATAGTAAAACATTCAAAGCATGAAAAGGATATATATGAAAAGTAAACCTTTCCCCATTCCTTGCCTTAAGTTTCCTATTTCCAGTTCTCTTTTCCAGAAACAACCAAGATTACTCATTTCTTATGTATCCTTTCAAACATACATTTATATATGCAGAGTATTTATACTTGCCCTTCCCCCTTTGGAAGAATAGGAGTATATTACACACTGTTCTGCATTTTGTGTTCCTCACATATCTGCATAT
Source organism: Eubalaena glacialis (assembly GCF_028564815.1). Lineage (NCBI taxonomy): Eukaryota > Metazoa > Chordata > Mammalia > Artiodactyla > Balaenidae > Eubalaena > Eubalaena glacialis. The sequence goes on along the minus strand of NC_083717.1, from coordinate 17,846,276 downwards.
CTCAGAAAATGTTCCAGATTGGTGTTTACAGAAGTACCGTCTCATTATATTTATAGCTGTACTTTATTCCAGTGTATGGAAATACCATAAGTTATCCAACAAATTTCTTATTGATGAACATCTAAGCTGTTTCCAATATTTTGCTATTACCCTCCACTCTGCAGTGACTATCCTTGTACATGTGTCTTTGTGCACACATGTGAAACTATTTGTAGGATAGACTATTAGATTCAAATTGCTTGGTCGAAGGGAATAGAAGCACATTTCAATTTCGATAGGTGTTGCCAAATTGCCCTTCAAAGATGTTTCCCCAATTTATACTCACAATAACATGGCTTGAGAATATGGGTTTCTCTTTAAAATGTGCACCATCTATAAAGAGAGGTAACCTGTTCAGTATTTGCCATTCCATCTTGCAATCAGCGACTAAATGAATCGACCAGACACTACATGTAATTAAGAGCCCATTACAGTTACTACTGAAATTAGTCAGTGTGATGCTCTGTATCACCTTCTGCAGCTGATTAAATGCATGGTTAACATCCATGCCTCAACTTGCAATCCTGCAAGTGTTTAGTGGCTGCACCCAGAGCATTTGACAGCAGTGCTCATTGACGGGAGAGAGAATGTTCTGTGTGTTTTAGAAAAATAAAGGTCAATGTCTTCAGCCAGATGCTCTTTTGTTAGACAAGTATTTAAACTGTGATCTTATATCTCAAAATTCAGCACAATATTAACCATGATGGGAAGTTCAGCAAGTGTTTGCTCTCCCTGCTGAAAAATGTCTGCACGTTTGACGATGGCTCGTAATAAGATCGTTCAGAGTCAACCTGAAATGATTCTGTCTGCTTTTCACGTCAATAAAAATAAAAATGGTTTCAACCTCTGATTTTAGAATTAGGAATGTTAGTTTTATTATTATTATTGGTGGAATAAATATTTTATTTTATTTTATTTTGAATTTTATTTTATTTATTTATTTATTTATTATACAACAGTTTCTTACTAGTTATCTATTTTAGACATATTAGTGTATATATGTCAATCCCAATCTCCCAATTCATCCCACCACCACCCCGCCCCCGCTTTCCCCCCTTTGTGTCCATACGTTTGTTCTCTACATCTGTGTCTCTATTTCTGCCTTGCAAACTGGTTCATCTGTACAATTTTTCTAGATTCCACATATATGTGTTAATATGTGATATTTGTTTTTCTCTTTCTGACTTACTTCACTCTGTATGACAGTCTTTAGGTCCATCCATGTCTCTACAAATGACCCAATTTCATTCCTTTTTATGGCTGAGTAATATTCCATTGTGTATATGTACCACATCTTCTTTATCCATTCGTCTGTCGATGGGCATTTAGGTTGCTTCCGTGACCTGGCTATTGTAAATAGTGCTGCAGTGAACATTGGGGTGCATGTGTCTTTTTGAATTATGGTTTTCTCTGGGTATATGCCCAGTAGTGGGATTGCTGGACCATATGGTAATTCTATTTTTAGTTTTTTAAGGAACCTCCATCCTGTTCTCCATAGTGGCTGTATCAATTTGCATTCACACCAACAGTGCAAGAGAGTTCTCTTTTCTCCACACCCTCTCCAGCATTTGATTTTTGTAGATTTTCTGATGATGCCCATTCTAACCAGTGTGAGGTGATACCGCATTGTAGTTTTGATTTGCATTTCTCTAATAATTAGTGATGTTGAGCAGCTTTTCATGTGCCTCTTGGCCATCTGTATGTCTTCTTTGGAGAAATGTCTATTTAGGTCTTCTGCCCATTTTTGGATTGGGTTGTTTGTTTTTTTAATATTGAGCTGCATGAGCTGTTTATATATTTTGGAGATTAATCCTTTGTCCGTTGATTCATTTGCAAATATTTTCTCCCATTCTGAGGGTTGTCTTTTCATCTTGTTTATAGTTTCCTTTGCTTTGCAAAAGATTTTAAGTTTCATTAAGTCCTATTTGTTTATTTTTGTTTTTATTTCCATTACTCTAGAAGGTGGGTCAAAAAAGATCTTGCTGTGATTTATGTCAGAGTGTTCTTCCGATATTTTCCTCTAAGGGTTTTATAGTGTCTGGTCTTACATTTAGGTCTTTAATCCATTTTGAGTTTATTTTTGTGTATGGTGTTAGGGAGTGTTCTAATTTCATTCTTTTACATGCAGCCATCCAGTTTTCTCAGCACCACTTATTGAACAGACTCTATTTTCTCCATCATATATCCTTGCCACCTTTGTCATAGATTAGTTGACCATAGGTGTGTTGGTTTATCCCTGGGCTTTCTATCCCGTTCCATTGATCTATATTTCTGTTTTTGTGTCATTACCATATTGTCTTGATTACTGTAGCTTTGTAGTATAGTCTGAAGTCAGGGAGTCTGATTCCTCCAGCTCCGTTTTTTTCCCGCAAGATTGCTTAGGCTATTCATGGTCTTTTGTGTCTCCATACAAATTTTAAGATTTTTTTGTTCTAGTTCTGTAAAAAATGTCATTGGTAGTTTGATAAGGATTGCATTGAATCTGTAGATTGCTTTCGGTAGTATAGTCATTTTCACAATATCGATTCTTCCATTCCAAGAGCATGGTATATCTCTCCATCTGTTTGTGTCATCTTTGATTTCTGTCATCAGTGTCATAGTTTTCTGAGTACAGGTCTTTTACCTCCTTAGGTAGGTTTATTCCTAGGTACTTTATCTTTTTGTTGCAATGGTGAATAGGATTGTTTCCTTAATTTCTCTTTCTGATCTTTCGTTGTTAGTGTATAGGAATGCAAGAGACTTCTGTGCATTAATTTTGTATCCTACAACTTTACCAAATTCAATATTTAGCTCTAGTAGTTTTCTGGTGGCATATTTAAGATTTTCTGTGTATAGTATCCTGTCCTCTGCAAACAGTGACAACTTTACTTCTTCTTTTCTGATCTGGATTCCTTTTATCTCTTTTTCTTCTCTGATTGCCATGGCTAGGACTTCCAAAACTATGTTGAATAATAGTGGTGAGAGTGGACATCCTTGTCTTTTTCCTGATCTTAGAGGAAATGCTTTCAGTTTTTCACCATTGAGAATGATGTTAGCTGTGAGTTTGTCATATATGGCCTTTATTATGTTGAGGTAGGTTCCCTCTATGCCCACTTTCTGGAGAGTTTTTATCATAAATGGGTGTTGAATTTCATCAAAAGCTTTTTCTGCATCTATTGAGATGATCATATGGTTTTTATTCTTCAGTTTGTTAATATGGTGTATCACATTGATTGATTTGCATATATTGAAGAATCCTTGTGTCCCTGGGATAAATCCCACTTGATCATGGTGTATGATCCTTTTAATGTGTTGTTGGATTCTGTTTGCTAGTATTTTGTTGAGGATTTTTGCATCTATATTCATCAGTGATATTGGTCTGTAATTTTCTTTTTTCGTAGTATCTCTGTCTGGTTTTGATATCAGGGTGATGATGGCCTCGTAGAATGAGTTTGGAGTGTTCCTTCCTCTGCAATTTTTTGGAAGAGTTTGAGAAGGATGGGTGTTAGCTCTTCTCTAAATGTTTGATAGAATTCACCTGTGAAGCCTTCTGGTCCTGGACTTTTGTTTGTCGGAATATTTTAAATCACAGTTTCAGTTTCATTACTTGTGATTGGTCTGTTCATATTTTCTGTTTCTTCCTGGTTCAGTCTTGGAAGGTTATACCTTTCTAAGAATTTGTCCATTTCTTCCAGGTTGTCCATTTTATTGGCATAGAATTGCTTGTAGTAGTCTCTTAGGATGCTTTGTATTTCTGTGGTGTCTGTTGTAACTTCTCCTTTTTCATTTCTAATTTTATTGATTTGAGTCCTCTCCCTCTTTTTCTTGATGAGTCTGGCTAATGGTTTATCTATTTTGTTTATCTTCTTGAAGAACCAGCTTTTAGTTTTATTGATCTTTGCTATTGTTTTCTTTGTTTCTATTTCATTTATTTCTGCTCTCATCTTTATGATTTCTTTCCTTCTACTAACTTTGGGTTTTGTTTGTTCTTCTTTCTCTAGTTGCTTTAGGTGTAAGCTTAGACTGTTTATTTGAGACATTTCTTCTTTCTTGAGGTAGGATTGTACTGCTATTGCTATAAACTTCCCTCTTAGAACTGCTTTTGCTGCATCCCATAGGTTTTGGATTGTCGTGTGTTCATTGTTGCTTGTCTCTAGGTATTTTTTGATTTCCTCTTTGATTTCTTCAGTGATCTTTTGGTTATTTAGTAATGTATTGTTCAGCCTCCATGTGTTTGTGTTTTTTCCATTTTTTTCCCTGTAATTGATTTCTAATCTCACAGCACTGTGGTCGGAAAAGATGCTTGATATGATTTCAGTTTTCTTAAATTTACTGAAGTTTGATTTATGACCTAAGGTGTGATCTATCCTGGAGAATGTTCCCTGTGCACTTGAGAAGAAAGTGTAATCTACTGTTTTCAGATGGAATGTCCTATAAATATCAATTAAATCTCTCTGGTCTATAGTGTCACTTCAAGCTTGTGCTTCCTTACTAATTTTCTGCCTGGATGATCTGTCCATTGGTGTAAATGAGGTGTTAAAGTTCCCCACTATCATTGTGTTACTGTTGATTTCCTCTTTTATAGCTGTTAGCATTTGCCTTGTGTATTGAGGTGATCCTATGTTGGGTGCATATATATTTATAATTGTTATATCTTCTTCTTGGATTGATCCCTTGATCATTATGTAGTGTCCTTCCTTGTCTCTTGTAACATTCTTTATTTTAAAGTCTATTTTATCTGATACGAGTATTGCTACACCAGCTTTCTTTTGATTTCCATTGGCATGGAATATCATTTTCCATCCCCTCACTTTCAGTCTGTATGTGTCCCTAGGTCTCAAGTGAGTCTCTTGTAGACAGCATATATGTGGGTCTTGCTTTTGTATCCATTCAACCAGTCTATGTCTTTTGGTTGGAGCATTTAATCCATTCACATTTAAGGTAATTATCGATAAGTATGTTCCTATTACAATTTTCTTAATTGTTTTGGGTTTGTTTTTGTAGGTCTTTTTCTTTTCTTGTGTTTCCTACTTAGAGAATTTCCTTTAGCATTTGTTGTAGAGCTGGTTTGGTGGTGCTGAATTCTCTTAGCTTTTGCTTGTCTGGAAAGCTTTTGATTTCTCCGTCAAATGTGAATGAGATCCTTGCCAGGTAGAGTAATCTTGGTTGTATGTTCTTCCCTTTCATCACTTTAAATATATCATGCCACTCCCTTTTGGCTTGGAGAGTTTCTGCTGAGAAATCAGCTGGTAACCTTATGGGAGTTCCCTTGTATGTTATTTGTCATTTTTCCTTTGTTGCTTTTAATAGTTTTTCTTTGTCTTTAATTTTTGTCAATTTGATTACCATGTGTCTCAGCATGTTTCTCCTTGGGTTTATCCTGCTTGGGACTCTCTGCACTTCCTGGACTTGGGCGGCTATTTCCTTTCCCATGTTAGGGAAGTTTTCAACTATAATCTCTTCAGATATTTTCTTGGGTCCTTTCTCTCTCTCTTCTCCTTCTGGGACCCCTATAATGTGAATGTTGGTGCATTTTATGTTGTCCCAGAGGTCTCTTAGGCTGTCTTCATTTCTTTTCATTCTTTTTTCTTTATTCTGTTCCACGGCAGTGAATTCCACCATTCTGTCTTCCAAGTCACTTATCCATTCTTCTGCCTCAGTTATTCTGCTATTGATTCCTTCTAGTGTATTTTTCATTTCAGTAATTGTATTGTTCATCTCTGTTTGTTTGTTCTTTAATTCTTCTAGGTCTTTGTTAAACATTTCTTGCATCTTCTCGATCTTTGCCTCCATTCTTTTTCCGAGGCCCTGGGTCATTTTCACTATCATTATTCTGAATACTTTTCCTGGAAGGTTGCCTATCTCTACTTCATTTAGTTGTTTTTCTGGGGTTTTATCTTGTTCCTTCATCTGGTACATAGCCCTCTGCCTTTTCATTTTGTCTTTCTGTGAATGTGGTTTTCATTCCACAGGCTGCAAGACTGTAGTTCTTCTTGCTTCTCTGGAATAAATATTTTATAATGAATTTCTTATAAGTAATTATTTTGTCATATTTGGAAATTCTCAGTTGACACCATGAGGCTCCTTTTTTCTCTGTGATGTGTTACAGCCAAACCCACCACCTTGTCTGAAACCTGAGGTGAATCCTCATACCTTGCTTTGTCAATTTGGTTCAATGCTCTGACCTCTCTGGACATCAGTCTGCCATCTACATTTGGGGTCAGTGTTTTCTTGATAGGATGTAACAGCCTATAACAGCCTGATGGTGAAAATCATGAATTTTCACTCATGTAAAAATATAATGACTTACAAGGAATTCATTATGAAATGTCTATTCCATTAATACAAATCTTTAACACTGCTGATTCTAAAACAGAAGTTGAAGCCATTTTTATTTTTTATTGATGCGTTAAAAGTAATCAGTAGTGGTCAGTGAAACTTCTGTATTTCTAAGTGTTAAGTAAATGTCTCTCACAAAGGAGAGTAGTGACAATCCATAAAATACTACAGAAAGGTATGATCACAATTCTTGTCTTCTATTTCTATTCTTTATAATCTACTTTCTTTCTTGCTATTTCTTCTCCTAGCCTTACCTTTTAGTGAGTCACTCCTCATTCTATAAACACTGTGCTCATCCAAATCAAGTTGGACATATTCCAAATTAAACTTATCTCACCCCAAACCAGCTGCTCCTCCAGAGTTCCCTATGTCAGTGAGTTAGTGTTACCATGCATCCATGCCACATATTAACACTTTCTCCTCCTCCCTCTGCCCTTCCTGCACAGCCTGTCACCAAATAGTGTTGATTCTACCTATTAAATACCTCTCAAATCTATCTACTTTTCTCCATCTTTAGTCTTACCTGGACATAGCTTCCTAAATGACATCCCCACATTGACCCTTGTTAATTCCAAGTCACTTTTCTCCATAAAGAACGCAAGGGTAACATTTCTATTGTAAGCCAAGGCAAATTAACATGGACCAGATTTACCCTTTCACCTGAAAAGCTAAAGGACTAGGAAGAATGTATGAAACAAAATTTCTCAAGACGTTGGACTTCAGGCCACCAAGTAATAAAAGACAGAGACACTGAGACAAGGAAACAAGCCAGGTGAGTCCCATGACTGACCGAGCATATGATGTGGAGAAAGGGAAGGCACATGGAGCCTAGTCATCTCTCTGAGTTAAGGAGAGTGGAGCTGGAAGGGCAGGGAGATTGATGTTGCAGTTAGAGTTCATAGGGCAGAGTGACAGAGAGGAGAGAGCTGCAAAGAGAGAGAACTCTGGAAATCTGCTGGTTTGCCTCCTCAGGTATTCTACTGAAAAGTGACCAGTGCATGTCTGTGAGGAAACTATCCAGGGTTGAGGAAGAACTAGTCAGAAGGATTAGAATGAAAAGTCCCCAGGGCTCAATTAGGGCCAACAATAATGCCCATTCCCAGCAGAGTGGAAAACCTCATAATTTATGGTTCATTGAGTAAAGTAGTCAGTAGTCTAAGTAGTGAGAAAAATTTTCCATAGACGTAATGCTCCACTGGTCCTGCCTTACCATGCTTAAAAACAAGACCCAGGAGGATCAAAATGTTTCCAAGTAATTTGACCATGGCGGGGGGGAAATGCAAGAAAGTTTACAGGAATACAGAAATATTCAACAGCCAATAAGATAAGAATAACAATGTCTGCCATTCAATCAAAAATTACCAGGTATACTAAAAAAAAAAAAAAAAAGCATGGAAGTACAACACATATTGAGGCTAAAAATCAAAGCTGACTCAGATTTGATACAGATGATAGAATTAGTAGACAAGGATATTAAAATAGTTATTATAACTCTATTTAATATGGTCAAAATCTAAAAAAAAGTTTGAATGTATTAAGTAGAGACAGAGAAAATATTAAAAAAAGAACCAAATCAAACTTCTAGAGGTGTCTGAGATGAAAAATACCCAGGATGTGGTTAACAACAGATTAGACACTGTATAATAAAAGATTAGTGAGCTTAAAAACATAGCAGTAGAAACTATCCAAAATGAAACAAAGAGAAAGGAGAGCATTAGTGAGCTCTAGTACAACTTTAAGAGGTCTAATACTGTGTAATTGGGGTAGGACAGAAACATTATTTGAAGAAATAATGGCCAAAATATTTCCAAATTTGATAAGTATAATCAGACAGATCCAAGAAGCTTTAAAAACAAGAAACATGAAGAAAACTATGCTAAGTACATCATATCAAATCGTTTAAAACCAGTGACAAAGAGAATATATTAAAAACAGCCAGAGAAAAGGGACACATTAAATGCAGAATGAAGAAAAGTCATTTTCTTCCCAGAAACTGATGTAAGTGAGAAGATAATGAGAACTTTAAAGTTCTCAAAGGCAAAATATGTCAACTTAGAGTGTTCACCAGTGAAAACATCATCTTTGAAAGATAAAGGTACATAAAGACTTATTCAGACAGACAAAGCTAAAAGTAATTTGTTAGTAACATACCTACACTACAAGAAATGTTAAAGGAAATCCTTTAAGAAGAGAAAAATGATTCCAGATGGAGACTTGTGTCTACTCAGAGGAATGAGGAGCCCGGGAAATGGTAACTTTGTAGTTAATATAAAGAGTTGTTTCTTATTATTTAAACATCTTGAAAAGAGGATCAACTGCTTAAAGCAATAGCAATGTATTGTGGAGTATGTATGATATGTAGAAAAAAAATGGATGATAGCAATAGAATGAAGGCTGGGAGGGAAAAATGAATATATACTGCTGCAAGGTCCTGGTCCTATATGTGAAGTGATATAATATCATATGAGGGTAGATTCTGTTAAGGTAAAGATGTATACTATACTGTAAACCCTAAAACAATTACTAAAATAATGCCATGGAAAGTTATAGCTAATAAGTAAACACAAGAGGTAAATGAAATTGTTAAAAAAAAATACTTAATCCAGGGACTTATGATCTAGGCAAAATGGTGTAGACTCATTTCTCCCTGTTAAGTACAACTATAAACTCTGGCAATAATGCAAGAAGCAACCAATGGAGAGCTCTGAATGGTGGAAAGAGGAAGGTAACTGATTAGGGGCCTCAGGGGTAGAGGAAAAACCGCATCAGGGTGTCTTTTGATCCCCTTGCCTGACAGAGGAAGGTGACTCACTGACCCCCAGCACCAACAGAAGGTAGCTTCAGATAGGCTCACTTGTGCCTTGGGTTGCAACAACAGGAAGCTCAGTAGCACCAGTAGGGGGACTGAATAAGAGCCCTGTAATGATAAGTGACCAGGGGGAAGTGCTCTCCTTCCTCACTGGGTGGCACTGGCAAGGGGGATCTCACTGCAAAAAGCAACTGGCCAGGGAAGTGCTCTAATTCCACTCAAGGCCTGAGATTCCCATCCTCCACCCAAAGCCACAGAGTGGCTGGGTGATGCTATAAAAAGGGACCCATCACAATCAGAAACTGGTCCAGGATGTCTTTTTGTCCTCCTGGATAGAGAATCCCTTTCCCCACCTAAAGGCACTAGATACCTTGGCTTGGGGAAACTATATCCCATAACCCCAAGCAGTACCATCAGAGACTAGTGGGACACCCAGTGGTACCAAAGAAAACAAGCAGACAAAATAATAACACATGGCTCTGAAAAATAAGTTATCATTGGAACCATAACCCACAAAATTAGGCCAGGACCTGTATGCTAAACCCAAATGTGGTGACTGCCTACTATCATAAAAGATCTAAATAGAACCCAGAGTCTGATAACATAAAAACCAAAATGTCCAGGATATAATAAAAAAAATTACCTGTGCACCAAGAGCCAGAATTTTAAAGCAGTGATCATAAAAATGCTTCACCAAGGTATTACAAGCTCTCTTGAAACAAGTGAAAAAAATTGAAAAATCTCAGCAAAGAAATTAAAGTGATTTAAAAAGAACCAAATGGAAATTATAGAACTAAATAATGCAATAAGAGAAACAAAAAACTAAGTGGATGAGCTCAATAGTAGAGTGGGTATGATAGAGAAAACAATCAGCGAAGATGAGGACAGAGCAATAGAATTTATCTTCTCTGAACAACAGAGGGAAAATATCCAGAAAAAAAAAAAAAGAACCACAGAGACCTGAGGGACAATAACAGGAGATCTAACATTTGTATCAGTGGAGTCCCAGAAGGAGAAGAAAAAGAGAGTGGGACTGAGAGAGTATTCAAGTAAATACTGGCTGAAACACTGGGCAAAAGACCTAAACCTACAGATTCAAGACACTGAGCAAACTCCAAGTAGGACGAACTCACAGAAGTCCACATAGAGACATATCATAACTAAATTCCTGAAAATTAAGGCAAAGAAAAAATATTGAAAACAGCCAGAGAGAAACATGTTACCTACCTACCAATTTGAATAACAGTGGATTTCTATTCTGAAACCAGGGACCCCAGAGAGAAGTGGCACAGCATTTTTCAAGTATTGAAAGAAGAAAACTGTCAACCACAAATACTATGTCTGGTGAAACTATCCTTCAAGAATGAATGGGAAATAAAGGCACTCAGAGGAAGAAAAATGGAACGAATTTGTCACTAGTAGACCTATCCTTAAAGAAAGACTAAAGGAAATTCTTCAAACAGAAAGGAAATGACAAAAGAAGGAATTTTGGGGCATCAGGAAGTAAGAACAATGGGAGGAGCAGAAATAGATGTATACACAATAGACCACCCATCTCTTCATGACTTTTATAAATCAAATCTGATGACTAAAAAATTGTAACACCATCTGATACTAAATTATATTTAAAAGTGGGGAAGTTCAAGGGACTTAAATGGAAGTAAGATTTCTAAACTTGAAGTGGTAATATGTTAACATAAATAGATGAGCATAAGATAGGTATGTCTTATACGTATGATACATATATAGTTTTTCTTCTTTTTTTTAACATTTTTATTGGAGTATACTTGCTTTACAATGGTGTGTTAGTTTCTGCTTTATAACAAAGTGAATCAGTTATACATATACATATATCCCCATATCTCTTCCCTCTGTGTCTCCCTCCCTCCCACCCTCCCTATCCCACCCTTCTAGCTGGTCACAAAGCACCGAGCTGATCTCCCTGTGCTATGCAACTGCTTCCCACTAGCTATCTATTTTACATTTGGTAGTGTATATATGTCCATGCCACTCTCTCACTTTGTCCCAGCTTACCCTTCCCTCTCCCCGGGTCCTCAAGTCCATTCTCTGGTAGGTCTGCGTCTTTATTCCCATCTTGCCCCTAGGTTCTTCATGATCATTTTTTTTTTTTAGATTCCATGTATATGTGTTAGCATGTATTTGTTTTTCTCTTTCTGACTTACTTCACTCTGTACGACAGACTCTAGATCCATCCACCTCACTACAAATAACTCAATTTTGTTTCTTTTTATGGCTGAGTAATATTCCATTGTACATATATATAGTTAGTATTGTACATATGTATATATGCTCAGCACAACTAATAGGAAAACTATATATAAAGCTCTCTAAAACACTATAAACAAATCAAGATGGAATCCTAAAGTTAATTTGGGTAAGAATCCAAAAGAACCTTCCATGATATAGCTGCTGTATAAAATCATCTGCCCAATTCAGATGATCAGAGAATTTTACGGCTGGAAGATCATTTACTTCACTGTTTCTCAATCATTAACATGTATTTTAATCACTTGGTGATCTTATTATAGTGCAAATTCTGATTGATTAGGTTTGGGTTGGGACCAAAAACACTGCATTCCAAGCAAGCTGCTGATCCAAGGACCACACTTTAATAGCAAGGATTTCTTTCACTCCCTTTCTCTAGCAGATGAAGGGTGGAGAGCCCTTCTCCTGGCTTTTTAGAGCATTGCAGTGACTTTGGAGGACCTAGCACAATTGGACCTGAGTTTTATTAATAACAGTTTCTCAAAGTCTTATCATGGAGATCTCTGAGCTGGCCCTGGATGCTGCCCTTCCTGTGTCATGGTTTCCAATATTCCATCAATTCTGTGACTGTATTGAAAAAGTCCTTTAATTAATTTCTTCCTTATTTTATTTTATCTTATTTATTTTATTTTTGCTCTAGCTATCCAGAGTCAGTTTCTGTTGTATGTGGCCAAAAGAAGAGCCTTCACCGATACAGTATAGGCTGTGTGTTGGACTGGGAGTGCAAAGAAACATAGCACATATGTTTCACAAGAAAATACGTTCTTCTTCCCCTGGGATATAACAATTGAAATATTTTCTTAAAAGTTTACACAGCCCCCTGGTGACTCTGAAATATTCCTCTACAGCATGACTGTTCCCCTCATCTTCTAGGCTCCTATCCATCATCTTAATTGACCTCTCCATTTGAATATCTGATAAACATTTCAAACTTAGTATGTCCAAAACAAAACCCAATCTACTGCAGCAAATGACACCAGCTTTTGTGTAGTTGCTCAGATAAAAACCTGGAAATCATCCTGATTTCTTTTTTCCTTTCCCAAATCCAATCAATTAATAGTTTCTGTCAGTTCTACCTTAAAAATATAGCCAGAATCCAGCCACTTAACATCTGAACTGCTTCATTCTGCTCTACACCACCACTCTCTCTCCCATGGAAAACTGCAACGGCCTCCTAACTGCACTTTCCGCTTCTACTCTAGCTTTGCCACACGGCAACCAGAGTTATTCTTTCAAAACGTAAACCAGATCATGTTTCTTTCATGCTCAAAACCTGTCAGTAGCTTCTCATCACACTGAGAATAAAATCCTAATGCCTTACCATGATCTACAAGACCTTATGTGATCTGACCCTTGACTGAACCTCTTACTTCAGTTTCCTCCTGTCTTCTCCTTGTATACCCTGCTCCAGTCATCCTGGCCCCTTGTTATCTCTCCAACTAGAGGTTATGTCTCAGAGGGCAAGGATTTTTTTCTGTTTTACTCACGGTTGTATTTCCAGTGCCTAGAATAATGCCTGCCGTAGAGTAGATGTCAATGAATAGCTCTTAAATAAATAAGCAAATTTTAAAAATACTGAATCCAAAAGAAAGCAGAGAAAAAGAAAAAGGAGAGAGAAATAGACAGGACAAACACAAATAAATAGTGAAAATATAGATATAATTCAACCACTTAACAAGAAATAGATGGGACAAATAAAAATAAACAGGGAGATGTTGGATATAACCCAACCATTTCTATAATTACATTAAATCACAAGGGCCTAACTCTCCAATTAAAAGGCAGAAATTGTCAGATGGGGAAAAAAAAAAGCAAGAATCACTATATGCTGCCTGCAAGAAATGCAGTTTAACTATAAAGGCATAATTAGGTTACAAGTAAAAGTATGGGAAAAGATATATCATGTTAATACTAATTGTAAGAAAACTTCAGTGGCTATATTAATATCAGACAAGACAGTTTTCTGAATAAAGGATACTAGCAGTGATAAGGAAGGTCATTTCATAATGATAACCAGGTCAATCCATTCTAGAACACAACCATTGTAAGTGTTAATGCATCTAATAACAGAACTTCAAAATATAGGAAGCAAAACGAATAGATGGGCAAGGGTAAGTAGACAAATCTTGAAGAATGTCCATAAACAAACCCGCATATACATGATCAATGAAGTTTCATTGCAAAGGCAATTCAGTGGGAAAAAAAAAAGATAACTTTTCCAACTAATTTTACTAGAACAATTGGATAACCATACTTACAAAACAACATCAGTTCATACCTTGCACCATATACAAAAATTCACTCTAATTGGATCATAGATCTAAATATAAAACATAAAACTTTATTATAAAACTGTAGAAGAATACTTCTATCTTCATAGGAGAATATTTTTGTGACGTTTGATTAGGCAAAGACTTCTTACATATAAAGTCCGAAGCACAATCCCTAAAAGAAAGAAGTTTGGTAAATTAGATTTCATCAGTTTAAGGACTGTGTTCTTTGAAAACACTGTAAGGAAAATGAAAAGACAGCCACTGATGGTGAGAAAATATTTGCAAATCACATATCAGCTAAGGAACTTGAATTCAGAATATATTAAGAAGTTTCAAGACTCAGTAATAAGAAGATGAACAGCCAAAACCAAAATGAGCAAAGTATTTGAGTAGACATTTCATCAAAGAAGATATATGGATGGCAGATAAACTCATGGAAGTATACTGAACATAGGAAAATGCAAATTAAAACCACAATTACATGTCGATACACACCGATTAGAATGTGTAAAATTAGAAAGACTGATGATACCAGTGTTGGCAGGGATGTGGAGCAACTGGAACTCTCATATTCTGCTGATGGGAATATACATGCACACAACCCCTGTGGAAACAATGTGTCAGTTTCTTAAGAAGTTAAAGATACACTTACTATATGATCCAGCCACTCTGTTCCTAGAAATGAAAATATTTGTCCAAAGATTTATACACAAATGTTCCTAGCAGCTTTATTTGTAATAATCCCAAACTGTAAACAACTGCGATGTCCATCAACAGGTTAATGGATAAACAAACTGATATTTCCATACAATCGAATACTGCTCAACAATAAGAAAGGATAGCTTATCAATATTCACAAGAATATGGATGAATCTCAAAATAATTATACTGAGTGAAAGAAGTCAGACCAAAAATCAATTCATACTATATATTTTTATATATAAAATTTTTATATAAAATTCTAAAAAATACAAACTAATCTGTAATGAATAAAGCAGATCAGTGGTTCCCTGTGGATTGGAATGGGGTTTGAGGAGAGGAGTGACAGGAAGAAGGGATTACAGAGAAGCATGAGGAGTGCGGGTGATGGATATGGTCATTATCCTGATTGCGGTGATGATGGGTATATACATAAATCAAAACTTATGTTTAATTATGTGCAATTTATTATTTGTTATTTATAGCTCAATATGTTTTTCCAAAAAGGAAATAGAAGCTGACCTATTTGAATGTCTCATATGCTGCCATTTGACCTACGAAATACTAACATTTTTTAAAGGCTGTGTCTCTTTGACTACAATACAATTATGCATTCTTGAAGGTATCAGTGGATCAAATTCATAATCTTATAAAATATACACCAAAGAGAACTTAGGATTTCAGCACTAATATTTTTTAGGTGAAGAAACTAGCTTGGATGGGGTAAATTGATGTGCCCTGAATCATACAACAATGCAACGTGTCTAAACCAGCTGACAGAAATGAGTTTTGGTTTCCTGCCGCCTATAAAGCAAAGGCACAGTGACATTTTAACAAATGGTCAAAATGTCATGTTCATGTGATCTCAAACCTGACTTCCTGATGGTGAAATCTACTGGTTGAAAAATTTAAGCAATCTTTTGAATCGTTGTTGAGTATAGCACAAAATAAGCAAGAGTTTCATCTGACCATAAATCTCAAAATATTTTGCTATATTCTGTAGACCATATCGTTGGCTTTAAATGGAATGCATTTAATATATTTAGCATTTGCTCCTGTGCAAATTAGAAAAAGCCATACTTTCCTCGGGATAACTTTGCTTTCTACTCGCAGAAAATTGCCACAATATGCTGTTTTTGGTTTGTTTAAGATCAAAAGAGTTTAATTCCATTTGCTGGAGAATGGTCATAATAAATACACAAATCTATGATTTTTTCAATGTGAGTGGCACCCTATAGAGTTTGGCAACAACGGAGGCCCTAGATGTACATTTATCAGTAAAGGGAATGTACCACTAGGTTATTAGAAGTCTAACTGCTATAATTTCAACCAAAGCATTTAAATATTATTAACTCCGAAATTTTAATCTTCCTCAACTGGTAAGCAGAAGTGTATTCTCATACCTGTGTATATAAGTAATTTTTAAATTAATTTTATTCACATTGAAGTTTTGGGGACTTTTGGGAATTAGAGACAAGAATTTTCTCCCTCTTTAGGAAGAAGTGCTTTAAACCCTGTCATTTATGAGTTGAATATATGTAAATAAACAAGATCAATTATATTTTAGAAAATACTTTTTTGCAGTAATAGTCTTTCTAGTTTAAGATGACTAAGGATGATGTCATCGTGGCTCAGCACCATGTTTTAGTTAAGATTGCACTCAAGAGAATTTGATTTGCTTCCCAGCTCTACAGTTGGGCCAAGAAAAGTAATTACAGTGATTAATAATAATATTTGATTTTCTAGTCCCCAAGCCCACTCCTCAGAGCTGGTATTATCTGGAGGCAGAGAAACAAATTGCAGGAGGGAAATGGGAAGAATGTCCTACCATTTGAATTTGTAAGCATTACATGGTCCCAAAGCTGCCATTGCAAACCCTGCCTGTGTCACCCATGAATTTTTACATGAGATTTTCAGCACCTTGTTTTCCTGGTCACCCCAGAACTCAGGGCAGAGCAGAGGTGGTGTTTTTACTCTTTAGGGACAAATTTTAATGAATACCCCTTAAGGAGAACCTCCTCGTGTTGGTTAAGTGCTGTTAAGGAATTTGTAAGTGGTCATGGAGAGTACAGATTTAAGCGAGTCAGGGCCTCTGCTTGGAAACCCCCAAATGAAACAAAACAAAAATAACGCATCTTTTGTCCTCATCTTTTGTCCTCAAAAGGATCTCACGTTCTCATGTTCTCATCTCTGGCAGGATTTTGATGGCCAATGCAAGGAGAGTTCTAAAATACCCAAGATTTAATATAAACAAGTAAGTGAAGAGAGAGAGAGAGAGAGAGAGAGAGAGAGAGAGAGAGAAGGCTGCCTAGGGCAGGGCTGAGTTTCAAGACTCCAGTAGCCTTCAGCTCTGCTACTACCAGGAGGAGTTGCTATGGGAACCATTGCAAAAGATTAAATATATCAAGATACATGATTGTGAGAAATGGGTGGGGAACGGAATTATATTAATGTTGAAACGATGGTTCTTCTATTTGTGGGCTTTTCACATTATTTTTTTCTAAATCATACAAAAACTCCTTCCCAAACACAGAACTCATTAACAAATAAGTTTGCTGTATGCGAAACACAGAGAAAATAAAATGTTCATATTTCACAGTAAAAATTAAAGGGTTATGATTTTTTTTGTAGTGCTTGCTTGTTTTCTGACCCCAGTATCACTTTTGGAGTAGACTCTGCCATCTCCCCTTAACCGGTAAAATAATCTCATAGGCTTGTTGGCAGAGGGTTCTGGAGCAGGTCAGCATGAAGTTCCTCACTTTTCCTCTCATCCTTGCATGTAGCACATACACCATATTTATTTTGTCTCTAATTGTAGAAAAAAAAATTTTAACCTCTGTTGCTCATTGCAATGCTCCTTAGAAAAAAATTTCCAGGAAAGTCAAAGCTAGAAGGATAAGTCTCTTAAGAAAGTTTTTTGAAATAGTGTAAATCCTGTGATTTGAATTAGGATTCACCAAGTTCAGAATTTTTCAAAAGAAGCTTTCTCCTCCTCCTCTTCCTTCTCCTCCTCCATTTTATTGTTGTTATTATTACTATGACTTTTTCTCGATCTATGAGAAGTCAGTTGTTGAATCTCACCTTGCAATTAGGGAAGCTGGATCAGAAGGTTTCACTAATTGACTCCTGGGGTCCTTGTCACCCAGAGGCAGAACGGAAACTCTGCATTGCCAGGCCATTGCTTTGTCTGTCACCATGTTGCCCCTTTGCCCTCTTGGAAGAATTTATTTATTTTAGGAAGTAAGATTTAAATTAGGAAAGCCCGTTGTTCCTTCATTTTCAATCAACTTGTTCAGATGAGGTAGGTTTCTAAAAAATTACAGGAAAACCCTTCCCTCTTTTGCAATTATTATGGGTCACGGTTCCAAGTAAATCCCTGTAAGGCACATATTGCACTTTTTTGGTTTACTTTGCCTTGTCCCACCCTTTATTATTGCTGTCACAGTTGGCTGAGGAAGAGCCGTGTGTCTGATAAGATGACGCTCTCCAAAGATTTATTCTCTACAAACATTCTGTTCTACAGAAATAGTGTAACAACAAGATATTTATTTTGAAAAACTGTAATATCCACCACATACAGATGTATCTATGTTGAAGTGTTTAAAATTAAGAAGTAGACTAAATAACGTGTCCATGCTTTTTACAATATGGCCTCAAGTTATTTCAAAAATAATACATTCTTCACTTGGAAAATAATGAACAATCAGAAGGAAGAAGAGGCACCTAAGCCAGGAGGGAGCAGTGGAATCCGTCCCTTCCTTGAGCGGCCCCTCAAGGTTGGGTCTTCAGAATACATTTGACCGCTCCTTCTTTTGCCCGGTGCAGCTCTTTGGCTGTTTTAGAAATATGTTCAGGGTGGTGAGGGACATCGAAGGATGGGGATAAAAGGTTGGAGATGGTCCCCTAGTGGGATCAAGGGGTAGTATCTTGGGAGAATTTGTATGGAAATCATGCACAAAGATATTTTTGTTGGAATAAAAATGGATCACCAAGTTTTCTTCTATTAATCAATAAATAACACTAAACAACAACAATACCAACAAGTCTGGCACGGAGGTTGCTACTAGTTGCCATTTGCTTCTCAGACAGAAGCGTGATGACCACCTTCCATTCATGTGTATAAAGGTCATTCATACGTACAGACTGCATGGCTCATGAGCTAAAGGCGCTGTAAACAAACGCCTCCATCCCACCTACAAACTTTGGGAGGTGGCTGAAAGCAAGGTTGGATAACTGACAGTCCCTTTATCTAATAGTGAAGGGTCTTTGAGGGCGGTGGCCAGTGACATGGTCCTCTCCAAATCAAGCATCACCAGCTCTTCTCCGCCACCCTTTCCTGAGCACTTTTGGTGTTTTCAGCACTACAAACAAGCCCACACTTATTTCAAGATGATGAGAGTTGGGTAATGAAATTAATCTTCCCACCACCTTTGCCGGAGGGCCTTGACGAGAGCATATTAAGTGCGCACTCCTTGTTCCTTTCATGGATTTGCTCCAAGTGATCTCACTGTAGAAGGAAATCAAATGCAAAGTCATATTTTAATGCATTTAAGACTCAAGGTTTACATTCAACACGCTTCTGTTTCATTTGTGGGTATTTTCCTCCTCAAGGGCTGTCAATTGCCACTTGGTTTGATTCTTTTCAAATGCAGCATGGCGGTAATGCTGACCATATCAATTTCATATTCTCTTTTATCTAACTCGAGGATATCAGAGCCTGCTTCATCTTAATGAGGTCTAGTTCTATTCCTATTACCAGGCGATTTTCCTCTGATAAATCACAGTGTCCTGTGGTATCACTGCACCCGTAATAGCAGGCAGGTGAAGAGCGAACCTCCATGCTTCTTGCCCATCTGAGCTATTGCTCTTTGGCAGAGGTGCCTGCTTTCAAGATCTTGAGCAAATTCCTGTCCTGTGGATTTCCCTGTGTCACGCCTCAGCTCACCCCTCACAGATGCTCTGATTCGTGATGGGAAACAAGGTCTTCTTAAGAGGCTACGACATGTGGCTTGCATGAAAGGTTTCTGCTCCCTGGGAAGGGCCACATATGAAAGCTCTTCTCTTTGGTCTTTAAGAAGTGCCAAAGCAGGCCCAAATGACTATTTTCCCCCAAAAGGATTGTGTTAAATTAATTAAAAATAATGAAAAAGTTCTGACTTTTCTGCCTAATGCAGCCAAGAGAAAATTCTGAGATGAACATTCATGCATTCATTTATTCACTCAATATTAACTGAACTCCAACCTTGGGCAAGACATTGCTCTAATTGATCTGTGGGATACATAGCTGACAGGCCTTGAACGCTGGGTGGGATTAGGGTTTCATTTCGGTTGGGATCAGAGAGGTATTTCCACTGGAGGAAACAGTGTGGGCATTGACAAAGAGATGGAAAGGGCAGAATTTGTATGGGATAAGGATGTTTGGAAAGGCAGGTTGAGATCCAAACATGATACAGCTTATTCTGGTAAGTAAAAGAAGACCATACTTCTAAAGTCAGAAGTGTGCCTTAGAAATCTGTGACTTAATTCGATCCAAACTATTCCAACTCTTCTCAAAGTGTCAAGACTGAAGGAGCTTAGAGTTCAGTAATTCCAGGGGAGATGCAGTGATGACTTGACCTAGAGCAGGAGTGGAGAGAAGACGGAGAATGTTGAGATCAGGGGTTGAGGTTTCAGGAAGACCGTGAGGATGACTGCATTTTTAAAGCTCCCCAAGTGAAATGCAGGAGGAGGATTATGTGACATTGTTCAACATTTTATAAAGGCTTGTTTTCAAGATAATAATATCTAGGGATGATTGCCTTAAGTATATGCAATCCATCCATTTTTCTAAATAGACCACATTGTCTTGGATTAAAGCAGATGAGGGGACAGCGGATTCTCTGGAATGCTCTGGAATTCTCTGGTCCTCCTCTTGGCATTCTCTGATTGAGCTCTCTTCTGGAGTTGAGCCATTGGCATGTATTCAGGGATGTATAGAACTGAAGTCTTTTATAAGCCATGATTATATCACGTAGGACAGCTGTTGAGAATACAGAGAATTCTCTCTAAACTGACCCAGGTAAAACTTTTCATGTGGGTCTTAGTGCCAGGCCCAATTATACTTCTCTTGAGCAATTGCTTTCTCTTCTAATAGTTTCAAAAGAGTGTTTCCTTCTTTGGGTTGGCTGCTAGAAAATGAAGATCCCAATATTCAGCAGACTTCTAGTGAAGTGTACTTATAGCAATTATTGTTTCTTCTTTCCTCATTTTTTTGGCTTGCTTTTAAAAGTATTGTATGTACTTATGTAAGTCACAGCAAATCATTTTAGGAGTAAGAAGTGACATAAATAATAACTAAAATGTGAGTTACAGAAAACACTTAATCTTTCAAATATATTCTAGGCTAAGACATGAACTTTCTCCATTTTTTTCCCCAAGGGTTGAAGCTCTGAGTCATAGTATCATTCATTTACTGGAATCTACAGTAGAAAAACAATATTGGACGAAAATTCTAGACTTGTGGAGGGCCAGACATGTTCCCAATTCATATTGTCTTTTGGCGTTGTCTTATGTGACCAGTTTCCAAATAGTTATTTAAAGAAAGTTCTCAAACATAAATATGAATTAGGAAAGAAAGGATTTGGCAACTTTGGGACTCAGGAATTCCAAGCAAAAATGAGGATAGAACATTAAATTCTTCTATTTCTAATGCAGAATTTCTGGTATCAAGAGCTATAAAACAAGACAAACTTGAAAAAATGCTTCTCTTTTCTCATATACACAAAGAGACATATACTATAGATAGGAGAATAGTTCCACCTTATATATATTTAAACTAATTTTCTTCTTTCAGGCCAATTTGGTCAAAATTTTGCCTACACAATTTCTCCTGGAAAATATAGGCATTAATCTCAGAGGCAGATACATCTGTAAATAGTTGAAAATCAAACAGTTCATGCCATTTACACTGCCAAAGTGACACCCCATTTAAATTTTTCAAAAATGTTTTCCAGATTTGCAAATCCTCTTTGATGTTTTAAATTTAATGAACAAGTGGTGAAATGGTTTTACAGTGGAAGCGAGGCTTTTGAACCAATAGCTAAAGTGGCTGTCTCACTCAGATCACCTGGGGACACAATTTCTAGATGGCCAAACGGAGTATAACTGTCTGGGAGTCACTTTTTCAGTTAAATGTAGTGTGTGTATTACCGTAATTTCCTGTGGAAAGCACCTGAGCCCGTCCCCACCAAGTCAAGTTCAACACCAAACACCCAATGTGTTGAGCAGTATCAGCCCTTTCCAGAGCTCATATGATTCTCGGTCCTCTGGGCAGGTGTTCAGATGTCTCCAAGGACTTTAAATAGGCCTGGATACAAACCATTGCTGGTGAAGAAGGGGAGGAAAAAAATCCTCATCTAATATGTAGGGATTTCTTGAGTTGTCTTGAAACTGAGAACACGAAGAAGTGGAATCACAGAATAACGAGGCTTTCCATTAGTTTAGAGAAGGGCTCGAAAAGCTGTGTATATATTTGAACCAAACTTTCCCCTGTGGCAGAGATGACTCTGTGGGACGGAAACAACCAATGAGCCCTCTCCTTGGTTCCTGGGAGCTTGGGTCCCACTGGACACTGTGGCGCATCTCAGCGGTGAGCAAGTTAACGTCATCCTCTGCTAAGAGGCCTAACAGAATATGCTGTTGCACTGCCCGTTTAAGGCACGTGGACACCAGGTTTTCCATCATAGTCCTGCATAGTAACCAAGCTCTCTTGCAGAACTTGTCTGTCAACGGTGCCAGGAGCACTGACACCACCACCGGGGAGGTTGTTAGACATGCAGATGTACTGGCCTCATCCCAGACCTGCCAAATCAGAATCCCTGGGGCTTGAGGCCCTACTCCGCCCCCACCACCCAAGGCCTGATGACAGGTGATTCTGTGGATGTTGAGCCTTCTGCTTCCTGGGCTCTTTATGCCTTTGGTGTTGGCCTCTGCCAGTGCCTTGCTCTCAGCCGTCCTCAACATGGTACCCTCATTCACAGACTATCCCTGGAGATGCCCTTCAGCTGTTTCCTCCCAGCTGGTATATTTCCCTCGCCCCACCCAAGCCCCACCAACAATGCAATGCATCCTCCATTGTTTCTTCCTAACCCTGCAGCCACTTTATGCGTACCTTCTCCCTATTGTAGGGAGAGAAGAACCCTTGACTATTCCTGGAAGTGGAGAATAAAATCCCCCTTCCAAAAAGGAAACTTTTTTCTTTTCATTTCTTTCTCTCCATGCACTTCAGTGGCTTTTTCCCACTTAGAACACATTCTTAGTCATAAAGCTTGACTAACTCATCTTCCCAGAGCTGGAGGTGGGGCCTTATCCAGTTTGAAAACTGCATAAAACAATCAAATAATCTTCCACATTCAACATGACTGTGCTAGTGACTCACTGGACAGAGGCCAGGGGCATCCTTCCCCTGGTACCCACAGCTCTCCCCAGGCCAGGGCTGATGTGCATCTGTTTATAGTGGGACTGGCCTCCTGCTCCTTGTGGCATGAGTGTACGGATATGGGTGCCCGAAAGTATACCGTCGGGTAACAAAATGGAGGAAGAAGTAGAAAAACCAGAAATATCATTGTTGGTAAGACACCCTGAAGTTCATGGTGAGGCTAGTGGTTGAGTCTTCAAAGACAGACTTTGGGGTTTGGGTAGGACATGGTTGGCTGCACATTGGGAAGTGAAGGCTGTTTCCTGGTCCTTTCATTAGAACCTCAAGTTCGTTGTGGTTACGTAGAATGCTTCCAAACATTTTTTTTTTTTGACGATCTTAAAGAATTTACCTTCCCCAAAAGAAAGTTTGGACAAAGGTCAGGGGGTTAACCGCATTGCCCCTTTTGAATATACAAATTAAAGAATCCATTTCCCCTGAGCTGGCTTTAACTATTCATCATACGGAAGACTTGGGATCCTAACTCGGGAATCAGGATATTACGTCGTCTTTCTATCAGACTGTTTTGGGTCTTAACAGACTGATGCAGTTAATTGCTCCTTCCCACGTATTGCTGTCTTTTGGAGGCATTATTCTACCTCTTTTGAACTTCACTTCCTACTCATCTCTCTACCTTCACAATCACACACAGATACTCTTTTTTTTTCCCCTTCCCCTTTGTCTTGAACTCTTTTGGTTTAAATATCTTTCCAAACCCTTGAAGAAACACTTGAATTGCACAAGGATGTCACCTGTGTGCTGTGTGTCCTAGAAAAAAATGTGTTGTTCATTGCAGCCCCAGCGCTAAATTTCTCTGACCATAATTAGTTCATCCACCAAGTACAATTAAAACTGTGGTCTTGGTGGCGTCACAGAGCAGCTTAGTAGCCGATCTTACTTCCCTTTCCTTGCAAGCTTTTAAACATGCTCAGCCCTATTTGTCTCTTTCAGTACAATCTTCCCATCCAGACTGAAGACAAGAAAGTAACTTGGGTATAACTCCCAACCAATAGGCTTTGTCCTGACACCTCTCTCTGAAAGCCTGAGATCTTAAAACTGGTACCACTGATGATGTGCTACTTATATTCGTGACCAGAGTATGATAAAGAGAAAGGCTTATTGTTTTAGGGTTGTTGTCTTAATCCGTTTGGGCGGTTATAACAAAATACCATAGACTGGGTAGTTTATAAACAGCAGACATTTATTTCTCACAGTTTTGGAGACTGGGAAGTCTAAGATCAAGGTGCCGGCAGATTCAGTGTCTGGTGAGAGCCCACTTCCTAGTTCATAGATGATTGCCTTTTCCTGGTGTCCTCGTATTGTGAAAGGGGTGAAGGGGCTCACTGAGGCCACTTTTATAAGGGCACTAATCCCACTCATGAGGGCCCACCCTCATGACATCATCGCCTCCCAGAGGCCCCACCTCCTAACACCATCACACTGGGGGCTAGGCTTTAACACATGCATTTTGGAGGGACACAAATATTCTGCCCATAGCAGTCATGTATTACTATGTGAATTTTAGAGAATTAATGGGTGTTCTAATTGGTACTCTTTTGGTAAAAACATGTCTAAGTATTTGGGGAAAGAATGAACAAAACTAAGGAGAAGACAAAGGAAGGAAAAGATGCTTGTAACTAACTCCTGAAGCTTCTTGATGGTGAAGTGGAGGAGGCCCAAGCCATGCACCTGACCATGGTCATGCCAAGGCTGACCTTCCTGGTCCTTCTCCCTGCCCTTTCGGTGTCTCTGACACCATCCACACCTCACTCAAGCATGGCCTCCCTGTGCCCTAAGCATCCTTCTCCTGCCCTGCTGTCCACATGCTTTAGATACTCAGTTAGTCATCAAGGGGTAGGGTCCCTGTGACTACCTGTCACTCTCTTGTCTCAAATGTTTGCATTTTAACAGGGGTGGGTACTCCCATCTGCAAGCTTCATGAAGGCACGGAGCTTGGATCTATAATGGGCGCCAGTAAGTATGTGATGACTGATGACTACAGCTGTGAGTGGCTTATCTTCAGGCCACCAGGAGAGTTGGTGTAATGTTGGGCTGCAGATGGGCAGAACAAGGATCCTTGGGATGTATTTTAGCCCTTACTTGGAATGGAGAAGCTGATTCTGTGTGTCTATGAGTGGTAAGCTGCCCTCAGGGTGAACCATCCTGGGGAAGGGGAGTCAGCTTTGGGAATCAGGTGAAGCTCAGAGCATGTGCAGGGACAAGAGTCAGGGGAGTCTCCTAAAATTCATGCTTGGCTTCCTCCTTTATACCCTTCCATATTTTGTCATTCTATTAAGTGACGGGTTGGAAATAGGGATCCAGACTGCGGTGGGGGTGAGGGGTCTCAGGGTTGGTGATATATTTCTTCGACAAAGATGAGCCACAAACTGGGCCATTCTCAAATCTCATTGGCCTGCAATTCACAGCTCTATTCTGCTGTGTCTCCTTCACAGCTTTACCAGCTGCAGGAAGGCCTTGGAGAGCAAGGACCAAGAGAGTCCTGGGTCTGGAAAATCCACTGCTCTGCTGTGGACAGGAAAGAGCAACAACCAGGGCTTTAAGAAGCAAAGTAAGTTTCCCCAGCCCCTGGACCACAGGAAGGTCTTTATCAGCAGCTGTCACATGACCTTCTTTGTATTGAATGGATGCTCCTCTCTTTGCTCCTGGCTTCTGTATCTGATTGGGTGGAGATTGCCTTGAGCTTTGTGTATGATATACTGAATTTCCACACTGCAGGCTTTCCATGTGTGTTTTTATTAGACACTAAAGGACCAATATACAGATTAAATTATTTATGGGAATTTTAGAGTACAGTGAGGATTATTATAATTATAAACTACCTCTTTACACAGAACTCCAAAGACTAAACCTGTTGAAAAGACAAAGTTGGTTTTTTCTAACTCATTTCAGTTCAGTCCTTACTGTATCTGGGACATCTTTGTTATGTTCTTTCTTTGGTATATAATGAAAAATGTTGTCTCTGGTCCTTTTATTTGTGGAGGAATAAATTGTGTTGCACAATTACAGTATAAATTTTTTATTGTGGCCAATTTTTTTATATAGACAGTTAAATTGCTGTTGTACGAACTTCACCTCTGAAAGTGACCCTCAGCCATGGTTTGAATATTGGTTCAGAGCAGAGCTATCCAATAGAAATTTCTGTGAAAATGGAAATGTTCTTTGTTGTCCAATATGGTGGCCACTAGCCACATATGGCTACTAAGCCCTTGAAATACGGCTAAAGTGATGGAGACTCTGAATTTAAAATTTCATTTAATTTTAATTAAACATCCACTTGTGACTACAGGTTACAATAGCGGATAGTGCAGGCTCAGAGTTGAACAATGGCATATGGCCATCTAGATGGAGTGATTTCTGAGGTATCGGGAAGGGCTCTTTCTCCAAAATCACTGTCCCACCCATCAGCTCATAATGCTTGAAATAGCTTACACAACTACAAAGCTGTTATGGACTGAACATTTGTGTCCTCCCCAAATTCATATGTTGAAATTCTAACCCCTAAGGTGATGGTATTAGGAGGCGGGGCCTTCGGAAGGTAATTAGGTCATGAGGGTGAAGCCCTCGTGAATGGGATTAGTACCCTTATAAGAAAAGACAAAAGAGATGCTTCCTATCTCTCTCTCTCTCTCTCTCTGCCATGTGAGGACACACAAGAAGACAGCCATCTGCAAACAGGAAGAGGGCCCTCACCAGAACCCAACCATGCTGGCACCCAGATGGTGGACTTCCCAGCCTCCAGAACTGTGAGAAATAAGTATTTGTTGTTTAAGCAACTCAGTCTTTGGCAGTTCGTTACAACAGCTTGAGCTAAGACAAAAGTCCTAAAAGCAAGTATCAGTGGAACTTAAATTCCTGCTAAGGTTGGGGAGGTGGTGGCTATAAAGTAGGGGAGGACCTGGCTTTCCATACATCATGCAAGGAAATCAGCCTCCTGGCTTTAGAGTGACTGTCGCTTGTTAGGGATGCATCACTGTGTTCTGACCCCAAGAGAAACATGTGGCATTTCTTGTCCAACCACCGACCTCAGACCCTTTCCTGAGAGATGGGAGGGAGGTGTGAGCCAGAGGATGGCGTTTCTGAGACAGCCAGTGAGGGAGACAGGAAGCGACATCGTGAAGGATAGAAAAGAGCGGGGCCAAGAGAAACGAAATAATTCACACTTTTCCCCTGTCCCTTCCCTGGGCTGAGAAGAGGAGATAGTGGGAGGGTTGCAAATAGCCAAGGGGGCCCAGAGCAAAGGTCCCTTGGCCCGGCCACTTCCAACAGTGGCAACAAGTGGGGAGCTTTGTAGTTTCCCCCTTGATATGTTTTTTGAGGGAAGGAGTTGTCTTTCATTTATTTTTGAATCCCTCACTAGACTAGCTCTCCATGAATGTCTGAAGACTCAGAGGAAGGGTGTCTGAGCTGGGCTTTTCCCCCTTTGCTAACTCCCCTCTCATAACTGGAATAGATCCTGCCTCTACTCCTCTCTGCCCTCAGGGAAACTACCTGATAGGCCAGAAAGGCAGAATTGTTAGGGCCTCGGTCTCCTCCTCTTCTGAGGGTTTGTGGCAGTGGGAGAAGGACAGTGGCTGAGAGGGATTTTTAAAAGTCTTAGCTGCCAACTTGCCTGAGAACCACACAAAAGGATGTGAAAGTTGAAAGGTGCCTGGGTTTTTACAAATGATTTATGAATTCCATTAGCTGGAACTCATTTTACCTTATCTTTTGCAGCTGGCTCGAGAAAAGGTGAAGACTCAGACATTTCTGGACTCCACTGACAAGTTGGATGTCCATCTCTTTGTCTGTCTGTCTATTGATTGATTGATTGAATGATTGATTGATAACAGTTAAACTTGGCATATGGTGGCTTCCCTATACCACTCCCATCTCCCAGCTCTCGCCCTCCTTTCTACCTCTATCACCCCACCATCACTCCTGTGGCAAAATTATTTTCTTTCAAAATGAAAGACCATGATTCTTCCAATCATTAATCTGCTTAGTCCTGCAGCCAAGGGAACTTTAGTGCAAGTCATTTCAGATGAGCTATTCACCGTGGAGGTTTAGAAAGAACTGACCATTGATGAAAAGAGGACTCAGATTTAAGAGTTGACATCTTAATAATACAGTTTATTGGTAGAGTAGAGAAAGTTTTATTGACCAAGCTCAAAAATCTCTAACATGAAGACCATCGTATTTTCCATCTACACTGGTGTTATGACATAGTTCTAAAACCATCCTCAGCTCTTTCAAGTGAGGATGCTGTGGAAATACAAATTGTTAATATTATTACAGTTCCGCATTTCTTCTCTGCTCCGGACAATTTTTTGGACACGTACACACACTTATCTTTCACTAACACCCACCCTCTCAAGAAATGAGAAAAAAATCAGCTGTTTGAAGAAATAACCATTGTCTATAACTTCACTGCTATAACATCCTGCTAGTTTCAGGAGGGAAAAAAATACCCAAACAAAACTATTTACAGCAGTTATGACCTGAAGCATTGTTCTCAATGAGAGACTCAAAAGATTGGACATCCCATGTAATGAGCCACTTCTGGCAGCAGGGTGCCTGGATTCTCAGATTCAGAAATACCACTGTTTTCGGAAGAATGCCATAGGTCCATTTTGATTACATAATTTATTGAACAGAGCAATACTCTTGGTACTTTAAAAAATATTCTTGGATTTTGTGAGTGGTTGTTATAGTTCGTTAGTGCAAGTTATGCTCTATTATATAATTACATCATGTTATGCCTATTTTATTAAGTAATTTCTAGATGGCAGAAATAGCTTCAGTTTAACTAAGCATTTTCAGAGCCCCTGCTTCCTCAGGTCTTTTATGCTCTCCAGCCTTTATCTGTATCTGAATTTCATTGATTCCATCTTTGCTGTAAGTGGGGCTAATGAATATACATTCGTATTTTTCTCCCTTTCTCCCTCTCATTCATTTAAGTAACTGATACTTAGGAAGTGAGCAGCACCCTGCCGTTGACCCTGGGGTCCAACATTATGCAGACTCTCCCCCAGCACCCCCCCATCACCATTTCTGGTTCTTGGCTATTTTCTCTCCTGCAGGCCTGTGTCTTCAAGGCTGGACTTGGATGTCTGGTTGTCCCCGCAAATGAAACATCTAGGACAGGTTCCCCGGGTCCATCCTCGGTGACATAGCCATCCTGGTCACTTGGGCTGGGAACCTCAGAGTAACTGTGCAGTTCTTTTCTCAGCCCCCAGGTTCAACTCATATCCAAGTCTTTGACACATCCTCTGTCCCCGACTTCCAGCCCCACTGTCCCCGCTGACTCAGACCTTCACTTCCCTTGAGCTTTACTGCGCCAGCCTCCCAGCTGCCCTCTGCTTTGCCCTTCCCACCTCCATCCCACCTGTGTGGTCGGATTCATCTTCCTAAGGATCCTGCTCTGATTATGACAATCTCCTGCTCAGAAACCGTCAGGGGCTCCCCTTTGTCTGCAGAATAGCCTACCCACTTCAGCATGGAAGTCAGACCAACCAACGTGAGACCCTCCAGCTGCCTTCCCAGCTTCTCTCCTCCCCCTCCCCCTGCGGCCCCCTCGCCTTTACTGTTACTATTTCTTCTTCTCACACCCCTGCGTGACACATCCTTATTCTGCCTTTTCTTCAAAATCTTGCTCAAGGGTTGCCTTCTTCATACAGCTCTTTCCAACTTCCCTGTAACCCATAATATGGAAAAAGTTGAATCTATTTTAATTGAAACGTTATAATTTGCTAGAGACCTAACGACACTGTATTGTTCTCGAACCAGCGTGCCGTAGCTCTGTCTAAAACACAAACTCACTTTACATTTACCTCCAACATCCCCTGGCAGGCAGATTTTGACCAGGACAGGTGTTATTCCTTGGTTTGCCCCACTGGGCCACAGAGATGACTTTCGCTTTGCTGTGATTACCCACTACATTATGGCAACGCGCTTCGCCGCCATCATGAAGTAGTGATGAGGCCACCGTTGCCTGGCTCGCTGCCGGGAGCCTCATGTGCAGAGCAGACCTTGGGGCTGGGCAGGATGAGGGAACAGAGCTAGCCAGAGGAGGCAGAATCAGGAGGAAGTTGTGCCTGCAAGACTTTATGCAGAAGTTAAAAGGGAGAGCCAGACAAGGACCACGCAAGTCAGATGCCACAGGGAGGATGTCTTCTGGGCATATGAGTTTTGTGTCTACGTTGACCGAAACAAGTCACCCTCTTAACGGGATGACTCAGATCTTCCCTTATTGTTCCATCCAGGGGCTTAGAGACCACGTCTAGAAAAAGGAGACTCTCAGCCCTTTAACAAGGAATATAATTCAGTGTGCATGTTGCCATCTATCAGTTAACGATGAGTAATGAGATAAAATACATCTTGAAGTGACTCTGACTCCACTGCCCTGAAAGATGCCCTGGTAATCAGCACAAGTGATCATCTCCTGTAAGTGATCTGCATGAGGAACCATACAGAGTGACTTGGCCACCTAGTCATTTATAAAGATCAAGAAAAAAACCCTAGAATTATGGATTTAATCTTAGCAACAATAGGTAAAAATAAAATGGTTAATGTCTTCTTTTGTTTGTGAATAGTAACTTGAACTAAGTAAATTGACCAAAGAAAGTCACGGACGCTGTGCTTGTGAAAGGGTCACCAGGATTTCCTTACGGATTGTTTATTTCTATGAAACTATTATTTCCATTTCTCTCAGACCTCCTTAAATGAAATACTTTAGTAACTTCTACATATGTTAAGATTGTGTTTTTCAGCTGTTTGCCAAGTGGCAACATTCTCTTTCTTGGCCTCTTAGCGTCCCATGAGCAACGCATTTTGCTGCAGACATTTCTTGATACCTTTAGATGTTGGCTCTAAAGGAAACTTTATTAAAAAATGGAAGCTTTTTGGTGAGGAAACTAAGTGGTCCACTTTTATGAGTGTAACTGGACTGAGTTCTCTTTAAAAAAAACACAAAGGACTAAGCTTTGGGGCACTTCAAACCTCATCAACTGCATTTGATCCCAGATATTATCTAGGCTTATCTTGAATAGGAAAATGTCAAAGGCTCGAGTGCTGAGACTCTGAGAGCATTTTCACTCATCAGGAGGCTGATGAAGCTTATTATTTGCTGTCCAAAAAGCTTCAGGTGCTTACTGACCTGGACCAAACTTGAAAACATTAAAAAGAGAAAAGGAATGTTCTCCTAATTGAAAGCCCCAAGGAAACCACAAAGTAGAGATGGTCCACAAAGTATAGATGGTCACTTCTTGGTGCAGAATGGGGAGTTGAGTTTTTCTGCCAAGAGTCTGCAGCTTGGGAAGGCTCATTTCCCATCACCTACTGAGACCGGTGACATCCGACACCACGTTTACAGAAGCTCAGCCATGTTTTCACACCTGGTTAAGTGTCCATATTTCCTTGCATCCAAACAAGAAGAGTTTTATACATACCTTTTCACTCAAGTGTTTGAACTCTCAGGAGAACCATCCAACAGCCTCGTTCTAGAGTTGCTCAGCCCCGAAGGTCAAGTTTATTCAATACCCACAAAGGATCCCAGTGCTTGCCAAGAAAAACAGCCCAGCAGCTGCATCCTTGCATGTGCAGTGCAAGCTTTAAAACATTATCTTAAAGTCATTGCTTTGGGGAAGGTAAAGAACCAGCCATACTGGTATTTTTGAGGGCTAGTTAGTGAAATACCCCCCCCCATGTTATCACTTTTTTCCTCCATTTTGTTCCATTGGCTATCGTTCTCCCAACTGATTAAACTGTCCAAACTTTCCTTTACATAAATTACTTCAATTTTCCTACAGAAATTACAAAGATCCCATATTTACCAGAAAAAAAATGTCGATGAAAGAATTATTTGAAAGTCACTTCTAGGATAAACTGTGCTGTTATTTATTTATTTATTTATTTGTTTGTTTGGTTTTGGCTATGTTGGGTCTTCGTTGCGGCAAGCGTGGGCTTCTCTTGTTGCAGAGCGTGGGCTCTAGGCACACGGGCTTCAGTAGTTGTGGCATGTGGGCTTCAGTAGTTGTGGCTCGCAGGCTCTAGAGCGCAGGCTCAGTAGTTGTGGTGCACGGGCTTAGTTGCTCCAAGGCATGTGGGATCTTCCTGTACTAGGGCTCGAGCCCTGCACTGGCAGGCGGATTCTTAACCACTGTACCACCAGGGAAGCCCCTATGCTGTTATTTTTACTACTTTATTCACAATTGGATATTAATGATGAAAACTCTAATTACCTCAGTGTTGTGATTGGGCAAACAAGGCTGCTTTATTTTAAAAAAAGAAGGGGCCAAATCCTGAATGGTCTGAGGCTGGTATAAATTCCCCTCGTTCAGTCTTTTCAGGGAGTAAGTTTTGGGGAGGCAACGGTGCGGGGGACGTTTAAAGACCATGCACATCTTCAGTCTTTCTATGAAGTATCTGATGAATCAAAATGTATTTTCTTTCTTTTATTCTGAAGGGCGAGTTTTCTTATCTCTTCTGTGAATTCAGTATTTTTCAACCCAAGTAAAGGTCAGAGATGACATATGAAATTTTAGCAGCCAAGATAAACAATCTTCTATTAAACCAAAATATTTTGTGGCACTGGCGAGCCTCCTCACCTCACTGGGAGGTTTGCTGAGGGACAGTGGGAATGGAAAGTTAAATCAACCAGGGATTTCTAACTTGAGATTTTGCCAGTGTTTCTTTGTATTAAACTGCTACAATTCAGGAGTTTTCGGCCCACAGTATCTTCAGTTAAATTATTCCATTATTGAACCTTACTCACATACTTGCATAATTCACTGTGTATCTTTTCCTAGGTTGGTCTTGCAGTCTGGTCTCTTGGTAGAAAGAAAGTTGCCAAACAATTACCCTTTTGCTCATGTCACCTGAAGGTGCTGTACTTTTGCTGTCGTGCCTTTGATATTTCTTCATGTTTTTTCTCTGTCCTTTCACTCCAGAGCTGAAAGCTCCTACATAAAACCAGAAGTTTCAGTGCATGACAGACTTTTTTAGGGCACTGACATCTTTGCAGTATATACATAAATAAATAAGCTGAAGAATCCCAAAGGCAAGGGGAAGCCTTCAAAAGAGCAGAGATCTCATTTGCAACCAGAATTCCAATTCTCTCTGCAGGAAGATTATGCAGTACTTAGGGAGAAAGATGGAAAGACACAAGAATGGAAATAGACACTTTCTTCAGAAATTTGAGTCCCTGTATTCAAAGGTAGATGGGGAGATTGCCAATAATTCATATTCCAGGCAAAGAAAGGATTTTGGCTTGTCCCAACGAACAGCTCCAGGTTAAGAAGGGGAGCAGCCGTCCCGATTTTTCTCCATCTGTGTTATCCTGGACAGAGGTGAGGTCTCTGTGGACCTCGCTGCATCCTTCCTGCTGTGCTTCCTCTATAAGCTCAGGTCAGAGAGCACCCTGGGTTCTCACCCCTCTGATTTGGATGTGCCCAGTTTTCCTTCACTGCTTGTGTGTGGAATTGTTGGAAACATTCTGAGAAGCCATTGTTTGATCTTATTTCCTTTATTATGTTCCCCTCCACACGGAGCCTTTTCTCTGAGGAGCTCAGGACCACATGCCACAATTAAAGGACTTAATTTGAAGTTCAATTATGCCTTGCTGGGTCAGTGCTCTGTGAGCCGAATTATCGAGATCCCACTGATGACCTGACAAGGAGAAAGCCAACCGGGGCAATTGGAACCAGGAAGGGGTGAAGGAAAGGTGGAAACACTAAGATGGGTTTGTGAGAGAAGGACTTGCCAGGAGCCAAAGTGTTCACAGGGAGGTCACAATGTAGTCAGGGGTCTATTAAAAAGTAACTGGAGGAAAGGAACCCAGAAAGTTTGGGGAAAGCCGCTGAAAAGGTGCAATTTAGTTGAGAGGGAGGAGAAAGAATTTTCTACCCCTGAGCTGTTCAGAGCCAGGCTGAGATACACAAAATATTCCAGGTTCTGACTTTTCACCCATAGCCCTTCTCTTTTTAAATTACTTTATATTCACGGTGGCCAGAGGACATGAGCAATGGTTATTATAATAGTAATATGAACTAATAACTTTATTATGTATTAATAATGATAACAATAGTAAAATACTTACCATTATTCAACATCGAGGTGTACTGAACACGCGTGGTTGGCTGTATTCCCTCCAAAGTGCTTCAAAGCTGACAGTAAATAATTTTAAGAGGTTTAAGATCAAAGGACAGGGACTTCCCTGGCGGTCCAGTGGTTAAGACTTCACCTTCCAATTCAGGGGATGCGGGTTTGATCCCTGGTCAGGGAGCTAAGATCCCACATACCTCGCAGCCAAAAAACTAAATCATAAAACAGAAACAGTATTGTAACAAATTCAATAAAGACTTTAAAAATGGTCCACATCAAAAAAAACTTTAAAAAAACCAAAACTCAATTATTTAAAAAAAAAAAAAGATCAAAGGACAAAGAGACTGAGAGATGGCACAGAGGAGACGAGAAGTATCAGTGACATTTCAGAAGGATAGAAAGCAGGGGGGAAAGGAAAAGAGACTTATCTGAAATCTGTGTCTCCAGAGAGAAATGGCAATAAGGAGTCCTTTTATTATCTCATAGGATCTGGGACTGGCTCAAGAATTGGCAGAAAAGGTACTTCAGTAAGCTGGAAATTCTGTTTATGGAGTAGTTGGAACCCCATCTCCTCTCTCTCTCATTCTTCCTGACCTGAGCAGGAGGCAGGCGGAGTCTCTGTAGAAACTGGAGCAGAGACTCTAGTTCCATGCTCACAAGGCAGCTGGTGGCGGGTACATTGCAGAAGTGAGAGCTGGGAGATTCCATGACTATGTCTTACTGAGAGATGCACCTCCCTACCCCCAGCTCCCTCCTCTGCCGAGGTCCCCAGCACCCTCGCAGTAACTAGAGACTGGAGGATTTCTCTCTAGAGAAATTGAAGGTTCCAGGAAAAACAGACTTGTTGATGTTGATATTTGGGATCATCCTTTAAAATTGCTGGTCCTTGTTCTGCCCTCAAATGCAAAGCTCAGAAGCCCTATGGAGGCACCCTGAGCTTATAATTAGCTCTCTAGTTCCTCTTTCTTAAATGAGTGACGGCTAAGAACCACCAGTTCCTTAGGAGAGACTCCCACAGTAAGGGTAAAACAAACCAAAAGAAAGAAAAAAATATGAAAAAAACAGTAATGTGAGGAAGAAAAGAAAACTAAAACAAAACAAAACAACGCCCCAATAATTATTATCTTCAGATCGAGAAGGAAGATACTGCATTTATGAATTAAGAACAGTATACAATGGGAAAACTAGAAAGAACTTTTAGAAATTAAACAATAGTAAAAATAAAATAAAATATTTAATAGAAAGGCAAAAAGTTGAAAATTGTTCAAAAAGTGGAAGAAGAATGAAGATGACTTTTATCCTTATAAAAGGAGAAAAAGATAAGAAAAGTAGAAGCTTGATCCAGTAAGTAAAATATCTAATTGATAAGAATTCCAGAAAGAGAAACAGAGAAGAAAGAAGGGAGAAAATTATCAAAGATATGATTCAAGAAAAAATTTTAAAACTGAAGGACATGAGTTTCTACACTAAGATTCCAAAATAATAAGCTAAAACCCCCCCAAAAAAATAAAGATCAGACAAAACAGAGCACCCAAGACTCATTATGAAATTCTAGAGCAATAGGAATAAAGAGAAAACCTCAGAAGAGTCTACAGATTATAAAAAACACAAAACCAGACCAAACACACACACACACACACAAAAAAAAGATTGAATTTTAGAATTGCACCAGACTTCTTAGTAACAGCAGTGGAAGCTGGAAAAACAGTATTAACGATGCCTTTAAAATTGTAAAGGAAATGTTTTCCAACCTGAAATTCTTGAGCAAGTCAGATTAGCAAATGAAAGTGAGGATTTTTAAAGACATATTAAAGTCTCAAATAGTGACCTTCCCTGTGTCTTTTCTATAGAAGCCACTAGAAGATTGTTCTAGGAGGACAAAGGAGTAAAGAGAAAGATAGAAGATCAGGAAACTGTGCATCAGGTGCAAAAGAGAGAAAAGAGAAGTTCCGGGGTTGATGAGGAAGAGAAGGCACGAAACTGCAGCCGTGCATAGTGAAACCAGAACAGATTAGAGCAAGAGAGAGAAGGCTCCAGGGACGTGAATCAAAAAAGGGTTAGAATTTATGACGCATGTGGCCGTGTTAGGTGACCCCATCTCTATCAAAGAATGATTGAGTGATGGGGCATAGAAAACCAATTAAACAAACCAAACTGAGGCAACTATGAACTGAAAAAAAAATTATACGAAAAAAGGAAATGTCACAGTTCACTGTGTGATTCAGCTGGAAACAATAATTGCACAGAGTAACAAAGTTATTATATAATGTTATGGGAGGATGGTGGGGAACGGAGACTCTGTGTGTGTGTGTGTGTGTGTGTGTGTGTGTGTGTGTATTTATTGGTATAAAGAGTTAAATCCTCCCCTGTTTTAATAGGGAACTGATACATCAGGTCTGAATTTAATCATAGTATTTAGAAAAATGGAAGCAAGTATCAAAAGAATCAGCTAAAAAGCTGAAGCTCTTGCCACTAGGCAGTAGGACTCAGTGGAAAGAGGTGTGGGGAAGGGAATAACTAGTTATTCATGGTAAACTTTGTAGTACATTTTTTGTTTAAATTATGCACAAATATTGATTTCATAAAAACAGGCCATCTAGCACTCTGCTTTGCATTAGGCATTCTTTTTCATAACTGTACGTGAATCACTATGTTATCTCCTTCCAGGACGTATTTACGCAATGGTTAGGTAGCTTGAAATTGTATTCTTTAGCATATCAATGTTTCATAAAAGCATGATTCTAGTGAGCCCAGTAAAAATGCTTAATGGCAAAAGTTGAAGAATTTCAGAAGAGAAACGACGGGATATGGTTTTAAAGGGGATAGAAATAAAACAAGTCAAAAGTATGCCTCCCTGAAAATAGGGGGTGGAGCTGGGGCCCTGAGCCAGGTCTCAAGATCCAAAACGAAGTGCTCGTCCGTGTCACAGAGTCACCCATCTGGGTCACCTGCCAGGCAGAGCACTAGAAATAAGCAGTTCTGTGATTTTGTCATTCTTACTGTTGGGTGAATCTCAGAAAATAATGACTTCTTTGAAGTCAGGACCATGAAATTGCCATAGAAATCATTCTATGCCTCTCTGGATGATTTTGAATAATTATGAATAAAATAAGCGAAAAGCAGTGTTAACGCAGAATGTGTCTTAAGTGCCGAGTCAGAATTAATACCTCGTTTATTTATTTATATCAGCAGATACATTATTTGGGGGGGGGTTGATCATTGTGCAGAGTCAGAATTAATACTTTGCTTATTTATTTACATCAGCAGATCTTTTGGGGCGTGGTCATTAGTGAAGTTGAATTTTTTTATTTCAGTCGCATGTACTTAATCTGCTTTTTGAGCCAAAAAAGGAAGATGATTACCTTGATGTTGCAGAATGTTTGCTGTAAGGACAGCATGAAGGGGCAGCTCACAGAAATCTGTCCTTTCTTTGATTTCATGAGAAAACTTAGCAAGATCCCACAGCACTGAAATGTTGGAGGCGAGGCAATTGCCACTCACCTGCCCCTCTGGCCTCCCTAGCGCCCTGGGTTATCTCTTTTGAACCAGCCCTGATTTTGATATTGAATTTTTTAGGCTTACTGCCTAAGTAATTACCCTTATCAACTTTTTAACCCCTTGTCCCTGAGCAGGTCTAGACTTTCCCCTCACATTCAGTGTCTTCCATTCTGCATTCTCAGCAGGATGAGAATTTACACAGCAAGGATCGTGTTATCGAAATCAGATTATAAAACTTTATATACTGTCAGTGCCTTGGACTCTATAAAAATCAGTTTTCATGCCCTGCTTGGGTTTGACACCAGACTAGGAAAAGCTGAACTCTGGGTCCTGAGGAATCCTCTTGCCTTCTCGACCACAAACTCAACCTCCACTGGAATCTTAGAAGTAGCCTAAGCGGTCTGGTTGTGATACCTGCCAACATTTGCCTCAAGCAAGCCCTTAACTTCTTTCATAGTTCACTTTTAAAATTATGCAGTCTCTGTACGTCGATGAGACTAAACAGTGTCAGCTGCTGGCTTTTGAATCGTTTCTCTGATGGTGTCTTATTATTTCTGTGTTCTCACCTCCTTCCCCTGGAGGCATCATCTCGCATGACTAGAGCTATTAGTTCCACCCAAGACTGTAGTCTAAGGCAGACCAGACAGATGATGGATGCAGAAGATAGATGTTTCTGAATCCACAGTCACAAGCTTTAGACTATGTCAAACACCCAAGGAAAGGGTTATTATTCTGTCTCACTTATACATTCAGCATTTGGGTTCAGGTGGGGTGTGAGACACAGAAGAGCTATCTGTCCATGGAAAACAGAATATTCTGGCTTCCCTCTCCCCCTGGTATCTCTCTGTTTCTGTTTATTGCTCTATTTTTCTTTCCCTCTCCTGGGAAGAATAGCTCAAAACTGGGATGCCTCTATTGTGAAAGGTTTTCTCTTTTTTTAGAAAGTTCAGTTATGAGCTCATCTTTTAGATTTGTGTTTTAAATTGCTTTCCTTTTAATCTGGATCTTGGCTTCATTCAACATATTAAACCACAGCATTAGAATGGTAACTCAATTCATTTTTAAGGATTTTATTTTTCTTACCCAAACAAGAATCTAATGCAAAGACACTTCTACATACTCTGCAAAATCATTTGTTGTGTTAAATCTTCCTTTCACCAAAATTAATTTCTGGATCTTGATAATGACTTTTATTAGATAGTTTCAACCTCTGAATATTCTTTCCAACATACTGACAGAGCTTTAAGAGAAACAATTTCTGAATAGGGGAGATGGAGATTTCTGGATTTTCTTTTGATTTGGGGTTCAAATCATTTGTCTGGGTCAGACTCAGAGTAGAAAACAAAGTTTTGGGTCAGTTATTCTCTGGTAACTCCTCTTCATCTTCGCCCCCCAGCTTTCCCCACAGCCATGTATGAAGGCTTATTAAAGTCGAGAACATCGAAACAGCTATGGGCAGCCATGTGGACAAGGCAGTGGCCTGTTGGAAAATGTCTGCAGTTATGTGAAGCTGAGATTCTCCGCACTGGGTGATGCTTTCAACAACAGTGCTGTTTACAGACCAACTGGATGAAGGAGGGATGCCCTAATCCTCCCCAGTACAGTTTATTTTCTATGTGGTTACTGATAAAGATAAAAATCTCTATTGTCGAGGGGTTATTTTCCTCTCATCTCTCATTTCCTCTGCTTAGGGAAACCTCCCTTCTTATTAGCACAAGTATATTGACTTAAACAGAGGCTGGGGGAAGAATGTGTGGTTTTAAAAGATCCACCTCTTGACCTGTTACCACTAAATGTTTTCATTAAATCTTCCCACTGACGTCTGCTCCTGATTTCCAGTTTTGCCAGTTAAGCTGCATTGATGCACCTGCGGGGACAGGTACAGCCAGCTCTCACTTGAAGACAAAGACTGGACCCGACCTCTGTGATAGATCCGTTCCTCCTTGCTGCGTCCACTCAGATGCTTACGACAGACATCACTACTCTCTAATGAAGCCAGGGAAGAGATTCGCACCCTGAGAACCCGGTCATGTGACCAGGAGGACAGGATGTGTATCATCCTATGGCGGGTTTTAGAGCCAATCACCAGCGTCAGAGGGAGAGACTCAAACCAACCATGATATGTATTTACAAGTGAGATCAGCTAGAAGGAGCATCTTAAGTAGCCTTAAGTAGAGAAAGAAGTCACACCGGGCAGCCTAGAGAGGTTTGGTGGAAATGATGGAGGGCTGCATCCTTTCTCCTTGGGTGAAGCTGTGTGCATTTCTGTTTGTGCACATGAGAAAGGGGAGGTGGACCAGTCAATCCTAAACCACATGGATGTTTCCACCTCATCTCTTTTCCCCAATGGTGAATCGTGTGGGGTGTAGACGGAAGGGAAGGGCTGGGGGATAAACAGTGCAACAAAGGCAGCGGAACTGGTTCTTGGTTGCTTAGAGCCCCTGATAGGGGCGTGGATCTGGTATGGCTCCTGACACCTCTCAGCTTTATTCCCGCAGTCCCCAGACCCCCACCCCCCTCTCCTGTGCTCCCATTCATCCAAATGTATTGTCCCGGGGTGAAGTCCACCCCCCTAGACAGTATACACAAAACCCTTCCTGATCTGGCCGTTTCCATTCTCCAGTTTGATCAGCCAGCTAAGCCCGAGTTGCTCCCTGAGTGCCAAGCACTCCCATCCGGTTCTCAGCTCTCCCTCCAACGTGCTCATCTCACCTCCAGCCTCCTAGATGTTCTTCACTGTTCTTCTCCTCTTGGAACCCAGGGTCAGACTACTGCTTCCATTTTTTTCTGGGGAAAACTTGAACAGACAATCCTCTCTTAAAGATGCTGATTCCAAAGATCCAGAGAGAGAGAGAGAGAGAGATACAGGCATGCATAGTGTCAAAGGCTGCCCTGGAAATTCTGAGAGCTTGGGAACCATGTGTGAACATCACTTCTCTGGGAATCTTCCCTGATCTGCCCCTCCCAACTGAACTACTGTGTCTTTGATTGCGTATCTCTCCGATAAATGTCCACTTCATGAGGGCAGGGACTCTGGCTTAGAAGTGGTTCAAAAAATAACCATTGAACTGAATTGAAATTGGAGAGTGTTTCCATTATTCCTCTTCTGCTCTTGCTACAACAAAAGCAAACTTCTTTTTGGCTAGCTTTTGCTGGTTTTTAGAAAAACAGGACTTAAAAAAAAGACGACAGTAGGAAAATTACAAATCTGGAATAACAAAATTCTTACAAAGGCTGGCGATATTGGTCCCTGGTTGGTGTTTAAATGTGAATGATGCCAGGATCACACTTAAACTTTTTTTTTTTTTAAAGATTGAATCCAGTGAAATCCCTGCTTCTCATTTTTTCAGTCTTTTGTACCATGATGTGGAAGATGTCATTTTCTCAGGAAGAAGACTCACATGCTTGGTTTGCTTCCATCTCTTCCAATGTATCTCTTCTCTCTCTCACTCTCTCTCTCTCTCTCTCTCACACACACACACACACATGTGCACATACACGTGTGCAATTTTCTGACAGATCGTGCCAGGATTGAGACACCCAAGCTGAACGTTCTGGGTTCCTCAAATTTGCAAAATCCCATCATCATCTTTCCTCACTGCCCCGTTTTCAGCACACCCTTGCTTCTAGAAGTCCCCTGAGGTAAATGTATTTCATGGATGCTGAGAGGAGCAATGCCTGATCCTGACTCTTGATTCTCTGCAGGTCTAGAAGACCCGATTTTATGCTATTAGCTGTTATTTTTGTTGATGCACATGCTATTATCTGATTTAAACATCGAAGGGATTCTTTTGTTTTGTTTGTGCCCCAGAGGCTTAAAAAAAAAAAGAGCGAAGAAAAACGCCAGCACCATTTTGAAAAGGAAAGCATCCAGTAATTAAATATACTTTCCCAGAGAGCTGAAGAACAGATGTTCTGTCTCTTCCTGGAGAGGGAGGGTGTGGACCCTGAGAGGGTTGTACCCAGAGCATGTTTCATAATCTTAAAAAGTCAAGGGGTTTGAGGAAAGTCCCTAAGCATGGGAGGTCTGGTTGGGGTAAATTCCTACTTGTGCAGCAACACAAAAGAGAATTTACCACAGTTTTTGGCAATCATATATTTCTTGAATTTTTTTTTCACTGAACTCTCAAGATGAGAAAGATTTTTATCACCGCAAATTAATAGAGTTTTTGAAATTGAGAAATAAAAAGAACCTTTTAGACTTGGCTAAGACATTTTACTGAGTAAATTGTTACAGCGATTTCCTTAACAGCCTACTCCGCGGAAGGAAAGTATGGCCATGTGAGAAGTGAAGCCAACTTTGGAGGAAAAATCATTAACAAAATAGATTGAAATGAAGGAAAAGTCTTTTTATTCTATTTTCTGTAAAAAGGATTCTGAAACCGGTAAGACTATTAGAGTCACCTGAGGAACCTTTTCAAACACCCTCCTGCCTGATCACCCCTCTCCCACCAGCCTCCCCTCAGCCTCTCCCAAAGTACATGTAATTTATTTTTTACTTTTAATTTAATTTTTTTTTACATGTTGCTCCATTTATTTGGCATATGGAGTATATAATTATCATCATTACAAGTAATGATAAGATGAATAGCTAAACCAGGGTGCATATTTCAAACTATTTTGTTGGGACAAACTCCATAAAATGGAATTATTTGGTCAAAGAAAAAGAATCTTTCAAAGTTCTTGATATATTGCCAAACTGGAGTCCAAAATAGTGTGCATTGATTTATACTGCCTATATTTTTGTCAATAATCCTTGAAAAATTTGAGAAGGAAGAGGATATTTCACTGTTGTCTAATGTTTTTATTTCTTTGATTAGAGAACGAAAGAAAACATTTTTTGGTCAGTTATATGAAAGGACATGTAATTTAGAAAGACTCCCAGGTTAATTCCAAAATGCTCTCTCCACCCCACCTAGCACCGTTGTCCTGAATTTTAGAACCAGTGCTACAAAATATAAATTCCTGACGAAAGTACAGCTTCTTAAGGCTCTTTTAGATGGAGGATCACTTGATTTTTCTGATAGCCTGTCCTAGGGCCACTCTCTGAAATGGCTCCATGGCCCTGGTCCTTCCCGTTCAGACAGATCAGCCTCTGAAGATGAAACAACCACTCCTGATTTCCTCAGACGCTTGCTTCAAATTGGAGTCTCAGCTGCTCATTTTGTGTGCTGTGTCCATGATTAAATTCCTTCTGTATCATTTATAATGTTACTCCTTTCTGATCTCTCTTTCACTGAACGTGAAATATCTGTGTATCTGAAATCTTCTGGGACTGAAATAAATCTCCAAATTTACACAATTTTTAGAGTTGGAAGGAGCACGAGAGATTGTCTCCCATAATTTTGCAGAGGTTCATTTTGTAGTATTCTAGTCAGTCACTGCTTGTCTATTTGCAAAAATTAGGCCTGCATTACTTCATGTGGAAGTACGCTTTATTTTGGGAGAGTGCAGTATTGAACCAAATGAAATGCCCTTCTCTTCAGGTCTTCTCGTGCTATGAATCGCAGAGAGAGATGGTATGTCCTCCTTCAGTAACTGCTTCTCCTGAGCCCAAATCAAGCTGTCGGTCGGCTTAGGAGTGGAATACACTCCCATGTGGTAATCACGGACTTCACGCCCTCTGCTGAATTTGATTTTTCCGCAGACTCACAATTCTCCTGGTAATTGAGCAGTCCTCTTAGTGACGTTCACGTGACCCTCCTACGGCAGTCAGGGTGGGGAAGGGAAACAGGACTGTACTTCTGACCACGACAACCACGTGACAGTTGGACATTTGGGATCATATAGAACAAATATCTGTTCATGGAATTTGTCCACTACCATCTGGTAGTTTGGGCATTACTGGGAAGCAGTTTTAGTTTTTTTGTGTAGAGAAAAGCCATTTGAATCTGGGCTTCTGGGGTCATTTCTCACGTTTCTTCTTCAGAAATTTGTTCACTTGGTAAATATATTTTCACTGCTAAAACTAAACCTGTTCACTTTTCTATTAAAAGTTTGGACCTATCTCCATTCCCAAATCCTAGTCTTCTTAGAAACACTAGGATGGTTCCCGTTCCTTACTAATGTCTATCACCTAAATACTTGCTTTGTATTCTGTTTATCCTCTTCCCTGACACTTAATAAAGATTTCAGAAACTCTCTACTTCAGTTTCTTCCAAAATTCCGTGTGCTTGAGATTGATGAGCTTCTTGATAAAAAGATGCCACGTGGAGACTCCTTTGTCTGTGTCCCGGGAGTCACTGTGTAGCCTGAATTCAAGACCAAGATGGAAGGACTGGGTGATTCTTAAAGTAGTTCCCATCTGCAGCATGTGACTAATCTAATCAATGCTTTGGGGTTTGAATTTCTTCCCCCAAAAGAGATGTTGAAGTCCTAACCCCAGTACCTGTGAATGCAACCTTATTTGGAACTAGATACATTTATAGATGTAATCACATTAAGATGAGGTTATCCTGGTCATATCGGATGATGGGATGGGCTCTAATCCAATGACTGGTGTCCTCATACGAAGAAAAGAAGAGACACACAGACATCCACAGGGGAGAAGGCCACGTGAAGACGGAGAAGAGATTGGAGTGATGCAGGTAGAAGCCAGGGAGCACTGAGGATGCTGGCACCACCAGGAAGAGTCTAGGAAAGATTCTTTTCTAGAGCCTTCAGAGGGAGCATGGCCCTGTTGACAACGTGATTTTGGCCGTCTAGGCTCCAGAATGTGAGAGAATAAGTTTCTGTTGTTTTAAATCACTGAGTTTTGGTACTTTGTTATACGGCAGTCCTAGCAAACTAACACAGCTCTCAAAAAGGGCTTTCGGTTTCCTTGGATTACAGAGGAAGAAACTTGGAACTCCTGTTTGCAGACCTCCTGGTGTTAGAGGCAGAGCCTGGAAGGAAGAGTCCAAACACCCAGGCCTGTGGCTCTGAGCAGTTGTGTACCTGTGACCCTCAGGCTTTTTCACTCACTCACTCCCTCACCTAACAGGTGTCTGTTGAGTACATCTGAGTCCTGGGATTGAGTCCTGGACCTTAATGAGCTTTCATTCTAGTAGGAAAGACAGACAATAGATGGAAAAATGGGTTCAGAAGTAAATAATGATGTCATTGCATTAGTGTTCAGGGTCAGGGAGAGAAGAGTGTCCCTCGT
Organism: Eubalaena glacialis; assembly: GCF_028564815.1. Lineage (NCBI taxonomy): Eukaryota > Metazoa > Chordata > Mammalia > Artiodactyla > Balaenidae > Eubalaena > Eubalaena glacialis. The sequence goes on along the minus strand of NC_083717.1, from coordinate 17,801,655 downwards.
TCCCGTCATAATTCCTGAAATCTTTGGCGTCTCCAGAGTGCTACTGAACCGAACTTGGGTCCACTTGCCCACAAAGCCAATCTACTGACACCCAGTTTTGGCGAAGAAAAGTGTAGCGTTTATTGCAGGACCCAGCAAAGAGAACAAGCAGCTTGTGTGCAAGAGACCCGAACTGCCCCGTGGCTCTCAGGGAAGGGTTTTTATAGGCAACATTTGGGATTGCAGTTGGTGGACTTTCTTCTGATTGGTTGGCGGTGAGGTGACAGGGTGATGTTTCAGGCATCTTAATCATCAACCTTCTGGTTCCAACCAGTCTGGGGTCTCCTCTGTGCTTGCGGTCAGCAGGTAGTCACCATCCTTCACCTGGGGGTGGAAGGAGGTGGAAGGAGACATTAGTTCTTGCAGAACAACTCAAAGGTACATGTCAGATTCTTATGTATATCCCTTGAGGAGAAACTAGGACTCTGTTTTATCACTGAGCTATTGTTTAAGTTATCATTACTTTTCTTGCTTGACTGCTTTTCCTTTGTTTCTGCTCCCCCACTTCCCTAATTAGTAACTGCTTGAGTCTGCTCTTTGGAGCTCAGGAAAGGCCTAGGAGACTAGAGCCTTTTTCTACAAACAAGAAACAGGGGACATGGAGGGGCTTTAGCACCCGGGAGAGCCCTGCGGGGTCCTGCTCGCTTTTAAGAGGAAGAGTATATTTTGTGTGCTATCGAGATGGCTTGTGGCTGGGGACCCCTAGATGGCTTCAGGATGAAGGTTGATTGTGAGAAGGACCAGTGCATGACTAGAGGGCTGACACCTTCAGCCCCAACCCCCAACTGGGGAGGGGAGAGGGCTGGTGAGGAGTTAATCACCAGTGGGCAACGATTTAATGGATTGTGCCTGCATAGTAAAGCCCCCATGCAACCCCTACAAGCTGATGAACACATTGAGGTGGTGGGAGGGCGATGTGCCTGGAGAAGGCAGAAGGCCCCACCCTCCCCCCAATAACTTGGCCTGACGATCCCCTAAGTAATGAGAAGCCTGAGCCAGAAGAATTCTCCTTCTCAGGCCTGACCTGCTCCTTCCTGGGAGAAGAGCTCGTGAAGGGACCTCGGCCATCCCCTTACTGCTGTCCTGGACCCTGGCTCTGTCCTGACTCCTATCCTGGAAGCGGAGAGTCTGGGATACTCAAAAGTGGCATCATTAAAAAGCCCTCGATGTTCAATATTCAGCGAGTGTCTGCTCTGTGCCAGGCGTGATGCTCACTGCCAAGAATGCAGCAATGAAATCAGACGTGGTCCCTCCCTGAAGGAATGCACCGTCAGATAAGGGTGTCAGATGGGCCCCCCGCAGCGTGAACAGCACACACGAGCCGGATGCAGGGACTACTGGGGAAGCATAAAAAAGGGCCACCTAACCCAGAGAGGCCTCACTTTTTCTAAACAGAAATGTCTTCAGGACAACGGGGCATAATCGAACCCACATTACGGATTGTCTCAGCAGAGAGGACTTTGACATGAGAAGAAAAGCTCGGTGATGGAGGTTGGAAAGAAAGCCTAGTTATCCAGGATGTAGTCAGGTGTCTCTTGCTGCCTTTGTTTTGGAAATGAGCAAAAGATTTCCATCAATCTTTTGAACTTCTAGGTTTAATCTCAATCTGATTTGCTTTTGCTGTACCAACGATTCTACTGCTCTGTAATCATTTGCAGGTAGAATGGTGAAAAATGGAATTTATTCCCCCATTATCATGTAAATCCCATATTTGAATATTTCAGTGTCACTGTATTTTTTTCCACTTAAGTTTCTTTTCTTTTAGGCCTGTGGGAGAGAGTAGGTTCTGATATTATCAACTGAATTTTTTTTTTTTAACTTCAGGCTAATGAATCTAAAGTTTGCAGAAAGCTGCATTTGGAGATTCGGTCCTTATTATTTGCGGATGGAAGGTGAGAATCCCAGGGCGGCAGCTGAGGGTGCTGACTTCCCAGCAGAGGGGCTCGTGGAAGAGACCAAGGCAGCAACACACATGGTCAGAGACGGCCACTTCCCCGAGTTAGTTTGTGTTTCAAATTGCCTTATTATGGGTTGAGAGATGGCTGAGCCAAGGAAGATTGGGAGGTGGAGGACGAATAACTGCTGTTCTCGACAGAAATAATTCCTGGAAGTGGGGGCCGACGAATAGCTAGGTGGAGAAATGGATGACTAAGTGTGTATTTCCCAAAATGGGTCGGCGGCCTTATGTCTTTATTAATGTCTGATGGGCTAGTTATCTTGTTTGAATTTATGAGACAGTGAGTTCAGGTAAGAAAGGGGTAAAGACCAAGAGCTCGTTTCAAAAGCAAAAGGCTTGGACTCTTAAAGTGACCTTTTGTCTTTGCAGAAACGCGCAGCCCAGATCTGATGTCAAGAGCTTTGGGAGCTTTTGCGAAGCACTTGGCAGATATGGAAACCAGCAGGCGTCTGTGCTGGCCTTAGCAGGACGGGCTTCCATCGGTGCTCAGAGAAAGCACACAGAGAAAGTGCTGATCTCTAGGACTCTGCTCGAAGACAGGCCGTGTAAACACAAGAGTTTCTCAGAAGTCTGGGGGATTTTCAAGGTTACTATCTCAGCCATAGAGGCGAGGTTAAGCTAGGGTGAAAAACGTCCTTTAAATCTCAGTAGTGTGAAAAAATAGGGTATATTTTCTGTCCCTGCACTCGTCTGTTTCCTGCCTTGTGCCATCTCTAGAACCCAGTCTGATAGAACAATGCCAGCTAAAAGAGTAGCCAGTCCATGTGGTAACTTGAGGAAAAAGGATGCGAGTCACGCACTGGCTTTTCAAGCTCCCCCTTGAAGGGAGGCGGATCACCCCATTCCCTTTCCTGCCAGAGCTGATCACAGGCCCACGCATGGCTAGGAGGGCGAGGAATTGCAATCCTACTGTGTGCTCAGCAGAAAATCCAGGAAGATATGTTGGACAGCTCTGAGGATGTTGATGGCTATAAACAATGCACGCGGGCCAACTCCAGACAGCCTGCACAACTCCGGAGAACCCTTCCTAACTTCCAGTGAGTGTGTGTGCACTTGTGTGTGCATACAAAAGTGAAGAGCTGAGAGTGGATATAAGCAACCCTACGGAAAGACACACGATACCCTCCCTACCCCCAGCCCCCCTAGTAAATCTCTTACGCATCCAGGTGCTTCACTACAGTAGAAGTGCTTAATTTATGTGCTAAGAACCCCTGTCTGCTGGGCTAGAAAGAAGCTGGGACAGCTTCTGGGTATGGCTGGAGAGCATCTCTGCCCCAGAGAGAAGGAGGGAGGAATCGAACAGTATCAAAGAGGAGGTGGGAAGCCAGACGTCCACTCAGGTCACTTTTCAGGTAGGAAAGCAACTCCCACCCTCTGGGTTTCTAATCTTGTGTAATGATTTTATCTGGCACAGAAGGAATTGGGGGAAATCAGCATCTTTTCTTTCCTCTTCACCCAGAGGGTAATCCTTAAGAAGAAAGTGATTGTTTTTGATACATCTTCTCAGCTCTAACCCATCTTTTGCATGATTAGTGCTTTATGGAGATTGCAAGCTGTTCTGGAATCCGGGTCGACACATCAGCTGCTGCCTCTTGTGCTGCCGGGAAGACGTGGACAGTTTGCGCATCCTCAGGTTCATGTTAATTACAGCTTCACACTGCCCTGTCTGCTTTCTTCTGTTACTCACGTGGGTTTTTGTGAATCATGCTGTTTACAAATCAGGCTAAATCAAAATGCCACCCTTACATCTGAATGTCCAGATCCAAGTCCATTCTTAATTGCTGGGTGCAATGAGAGGGGTAATCAGTGGACAGAGATGGTAGGTCTCCTGAGATGGAAGAGCCATACAATTCAATTTCCTGTAAAATAACTTCAAGAGCTATATACACTTCCCTTTGCAAACTGAAGTTTCTGGAAGCCAATGTCTGAGACGTACTAACTGTAAGTTTGCCAGTGTTCATAGCCATTTCCTCAAATTTAAGATTTCACTTACAGGATGTCAATGTAAGCAACTTATTTTGTGTAAAATCTGAGATTCATTACGTGGGTGTATGAACATGGGGAAAAATAAAGAAACCACCTAAAACTAAAAAAGTATTTTGAAACATGAGGCTGACAGAATCTTTTTAATCTGTCAGTCAGATGGTGTTATGTCCAGAGAGCAAAGCTCTATTGTCCTTCATTTTACCCACACAATTCCTCTGTTAAAAATGGAATAGATTTGTGAAGTCTACTTATATCAAATTTTAATGATTATTCATTAAACATATTTGAATGAGATTAATGTCAATTTCAAGTATACATGAATCAACTCCACCTAATTCCCCCACTAATTAGAAAACTGTTTCAGAGTTCCTGGCGCTAACTTAAGCTGTTCAGACTGATGAAAACTTCAAGACAATTTTATATGGTTACGTTCGCAAATTTGTCAGCAAATTTGTAATTTTTTCCTTGCTAGTGGACATGCTGAGCTGGGTAGAAGGCACTGCTGTAAGGAGGCCTTTAGTGCTGTGATGGTGAGGTTGGCTGTGCTTGGTGAGGCATGTGCTGTGGTCCTGGGATGAGGTCTGAGTCTTGGTGAGCCTACGACTCTGGACGGTGAACTTCACACATGCTTCTTGGCTCCACCCTCTGTCCCTTAGATGGGATAGGATGGTGGGCTGGAGTTGGGCATTTCCACTCCCCCTGGTCAGTGAGGTCTGATGAAACTCCAGCAGATGGGGTTCAGGTTAACTACTCTCTCCTGAGGGCAGCCCTGCTTAATAGAAGGGAGTGTCAGGGGTATTTCACGATGTTTCCTCTTCCCTCCCTGGCTGAAGCACTCAGGGACTTTTCTATGATCTTCACTATGAGAACCAGGTAGAGCTCTAGGAGGCAAAACTCATCAAAGTGTGGGAGCACCCTCCCCCCCCACCCCCCCCCCACGCCCCCCCCATGACTGGGCCTCCCTGGAGGGTTTTTTTAAAAATTTAATTTAATTAATTAATTTATTTATGGCTGCGTTGGGTCTTCATTGCTGCACGCGGGCTTTCTCCAGTTGCGGCGAGCGGGGGCTACTCTTCGTTGCGGTGCGCGGGCTTCTCATTGCGGTGGCTTCTCTTGTTGCAGAGCACGGGCTCTAGGCGCGCAGGCTTCAGTAGTTGTGGCACGCGGGCTCAGTAGTTGTGGTGCACGGGCTTAATTGCTCCATGGCGTGTGGGATCTTCCTGGACCAGGGCTCGAACCTGTGTCCCCTGCATTGGCAGGCGGATTCTTAACCACTGCACCACCAGGGAAGTCCCCTCCCTGGAGTTTTTAACTCTCAGACTTGTCCACACTGAGGCTCCAGCAATTCAGTTCAAGTCCAGTCCATTACCGTTGAGGTTTTCCTGCCCGGCACTGGTTCCCACGAGGGTTGTGGCTTCTGGGTTTCTCTCCAGTAAGTCGTGATTTTCTGTATTTGCCTCTCAGTATCTCTAACTTGGAAGGCAGCAGTTTGTCCTGTGACCTCACTGCTCTGCTGGCTCTAAGAAGAGTTGTTGATTTTCAGTTTGTTGACCTTTTACTTGTTGTTAGGATGGGGTGGCATCTTCCAAGCTGTTTACATGTTGGACTGGAAACCATAAGTTTGTCAGCAAATTTGAAATCACGTTTCCATGCCTGTCCTACATGGTGAACCAGTGTTAAAATCCACATCTATAAATGATCACAGTCTTGCTGACTTTTCCTCTATGAGGCAGACCCCTAGTACTTAGCACTCTCCCCAGTGCAAAATGGTTGTCGAGTCAACATTTGTCGACAGACCAGCTGGCAGATCTGAAAGGATGACTTCCCAACAATCAGAAGAGAGTCTAGGCATCAGAGCAGATGATGTCAGGAATAGCCATCCAGCAACTTGTGACTCTAGGAGGGAAGGAAAAACAGAGAGTGGGCAAAAGAGAGAGAACGAAGGACAAAACGAAAAAACGAAGAAAAGGAGATGCAAGATTGGAAAGAACCTAATATCATGGCGCACAGCAAGGTTCCCATCTCCACAGCCTGCCCGGCCTCACCGTGGACTTAGCACCCAGGTCCCCAGGCTCTAAACCCCCAACCGACACATCAGCATCCTCCACATCACCTGTTCTATCCTCATTCATTGACTTCCTGCAACTAAGATAGATTTTGACATTGGCATTGCTAACAATGCCATGGAGTTCATCACCTAAGCGGGGTCACCTTTGAGAGTGTAAGGGGTGTTCTTAGTAATTACTACGGAATATCTGGTGCCACTTCCCAAGAATCCTGGGAGGTGGGGTGACCCTGCTAACAGCCCATTCTGCCTACAGTTAATTTCCCTTTTCCAGCTTGAAATATAGGTATACCTATTGGTATTCCAATAGGACTGATAAATGTGTGTATCACATACTATCAGAAAATTTGGATGGTTAAATCTTTAATTTTTTACTTCCAGTACTTGAGAATTTATATACATACTACACACACATCTTTCTTAACACCCCAGAATTTGAAACACTCTCTCCCTTCTCTACTCTCTTTCTTTTTTCCTCCCACTTTGTTCTAGAGTTATATGTGTACCCATCTTTCTTCCCCACTAGATATTATACTGTTTGAGGGCAAACCCCACATTTCTTTAAAAAAATTCTTTAAATCTATTAGAAGTACTAATGAGAATGGGATTTTGATAAACATGAAAAGCAAAAAGACACATCTAAGGAAATCATGATTTGGTAATAAGAAATCTTATTTACATTGAACTTAAGGGGCGGGCGGGGGGAAGGCATTTTGAAATGCTTTCTTTTCTGACGAACATTTGAAAGCCAATTTTTGTTAAATGAGTTTACATCTAAATTTTCGTTCTGTTGACAGTTAACTCAAGGGTCTTTTATCTATGCTTAACGTCACTAGCTATATCCTGCCATCGATCTAAGGGAAAAACTCCCTATTGCAATCAATGGGGAGTTCTATGTAAAAATCAATGGCAGGATATGGCCTGTAAGAATGGTGGTTACTATAAGCTTTCGGCTGGGAGGCCTCCATCAATGGTACTGCAGGGTAACCCTTTTGATCCTGTTAAAAACAGCAATGAAAAAACCTGCTATTCTTTAGACGGGTGAGAAAATAGCAGGAAGGAAATGGCACATGTTTGTACCTGATGATCTGCATGTTCCCACAGTTTAACAGCAGCTTGGCATTGTCTTTTCAAGATTCTCAAAGAAAACTCCACAGAAAAAGTCAAATGCTTGAACAAAGTCGGTATTCCTTGGATGGGAAACAAGCGCATATTACCACACCTAATAGCACACGTCAGCCCATGTGACAGGAACCAAGAGCCCCTTCCTCATTCGTACAGCAGCCCCTGGCTCACACATCTTACCCTCTGCTTCAAAGGCAAGGCTGGCTCATCAAAGATGAGAGAAAGAGGAGTCAAAGCTGCCAGGATGCTCACTCTCAATGTTAAAGACCTTGTGTTTTCCAGGCAGGAAAAAAGTCTGAAAGCTAAATTCTAGAATCGTTTGAGAAAAACTCTGGACCACACAGAGTGAAAGATGGCAGATTTGCCATTGTTTTTTGGTTATTTTGCTAAAAATGCATACCTGAATGCATTTGGAATATCTCTGTATAGAACATGGTAATCAGTCCCTGCCTGCTTCACCAACAGAGGAGCAGCCCACATCATGCTCTTGGAGGACTTTGGAGATAAGATGTGAGGGTGGTTGGCCACAGTTGCCCACTGTCCTGTCACTCCCCTCATGCGGAGGGGGACAGTCCACATACCCATCATATCGTCAGCATACCCGTCATACAGTCAGCATACCCATCATACAGTCAGCGTACCCATCATACAGTCAGCGTACCCGTCATACAGTCAGCGTAGCCATCATACAGTCAGCGTACCCATCATACAGTCAGCGTACCCGTCATACAGTCAGCGTACCCATCATACAGTCAGCGTACCCATCATACAGTCAGCGTACCCGTCATACAGTCAGCGTACCCGTCATACAGTCAGCGTACCCGTCATACAGTCAGCGTACCCGTCATACAGTCAGCGTACCCATCATACAGTCAGCATACCCATCATACAGTCAGCGTACCCATCATACAGTCAGCATACCCATCATATCGTCAGCCCTGCATATGCCGGGAAGAGCTGGCCCTGATGGTACCAGGCTTATGAGCTCCGGGAGGTGAGTTCCCCCCATCCTTGTGCACTTGGATGTAATTCTCCAGGCTGGAAAGGTACCCTCTGCCCCTTATGTATTATGAACAATGCTCTCAATTCCCTTTTTACACAATATGTAATTATGTCCTGTTGGACATAAGGGAAAAGGGAACTTCCTCCTCTCTCTAGGTAAGATGTCCCCTCCTGCATGTAAGGCCTACAATCGAGGCCAATACTGTGTGTACCCCATCAGCTGGGACAACCAGGGGGCCTCCAGTAGCCTGGCTGCAAGGTCCAGTCCTCACCTGCTCCTGCGGACAAAGTCTCCCAGCCACACAAATCTCCTTATGACAGCATTGTGCAAGTTCCTGCTTGTCCTCAAATAGCCGGTGTCAGTTCCCTGTCAGCCTGAGAACTATTCAAACAAGCCAGTCACATCCTCATGCAGGAACCAGTGGTCACCTCACCCCCTTGATACTACAGGGCCTACACCCCCTGGCTGTTCACTGGGTGAACAAGTGCACCCCTCGTGTTCCTGTCTGACATGTGGAGCTCTCCCCTGTGCTGTGGGCACGTGGAACTAATCACCTGCTGTCAATCTCACCTGCCCAACATCAGGTGTCATGGGTTTTGTCATCCCCACATCCCTAGGGTGGGAATCCTTCCCTCACCAATGGAGTGAGGAGGAGACAATCAAAGCAATTTCTTAAAGGTAGGTTGAATTTAGAAGTGGTCCCCTACACCCTTGGACATAATTATCTTAATTAAAATGTAAACATGAACATTTCAAAAGAAATAGCCAATATCACTATGAGTTATGTTTAAAAAGGAGACATTATTTTGAGGATCTAAAAGGGCAAAGGGATGTGGTTTAGTCTACAGGGCCTGTGAGGGAAAATGTTAGAAAGGCATTGGGATTAAAAAGATTACAAAATGAAAGCACCGTAAGGATATGAGGTGAAAAGTTCCAAAAGGAGAGCAGGATTGAAGGAGAGAATTTGGAGCAACCAGGCTCACAGGATGGGGAAGACAGGGGTTCCAGAATACTGCCTGAAAGGAGGGATTTTTGTCAGCAGCTGGAAAGTCTCCAGGACACAGGGGAAATAAAGGCAAATGGCATCAGGAGGCAACTGTCTTAGTTATTTTAAACCTGAAGTTCTCTTACTGAACACATGAAACCGTGACAATTTCTCTCACCCATGTACAGTTTGTCTCCCTCCCTCAATTCATATCTTTGAGTTGAGTAATATTTCAATGGTCAGGGAGGGGTTGGGTGAAAACAGGGCAAATATTGGCCATTTATACTTCTTACGTGAAAACAGACACTAAGAACCCAAAACTTAGACAGCCGTGGACAGAAAGTAAGAAGGACCAAATCTCCTCCACTTCATTTTAGTTTTTTCTCCTAATTCCACCTGACTCATCCATTCTGCAACAATCTAAATACTTGCTGTGTCCCAGCCACCATAGTAGGCACTGAGATTAAAGATAAACAAGGTCACCATTTCCCCAAGGGGCCCATCACCTGACATATAAGCAAGAAAACCAGGCTGGGTTACCTCTTGTGAAATAAGGACCAGGAAGAAGCACCTGAGGCAGCCTTTGGAAGAAAGGTTCCAGGGAAGAGTTCTCAGAGGAGCAGGATCAATTTTCCTTGAAGGAAAATTTTGCCTGTAAACAAGACTTAGCCTGATATAGAAGTGCCGTATTAAACAGCCATTGAAGAGATAGAAGTAGCAGGACATAGTGACCATGGGGACAACACAGTGCAAGAAAAGGAGGAATCTAGGATAATTCAGATGGATAACTTTAACAAATAGCCTCAAGGATGTGAAAAAGCATGGCGTGTCTTGGGAATGGTAAGTAGTTTCGGGGTTTCTGGAACTTACCTTTTGGTGAGAAAGAAGACTTGAGTCAAATGATGAAAAAGCCTTGAATGAAAGTAGTCAGCCTTGAAATACTTGAAGCCTTGGAAGTAGGCAGGAGTCAAATGATATAAGGCCTTGGATAGCCATCTAAAAGCAACGGGGGGCGGGGGGGTTACATGACCTGATTTCCATTGCTCACGTTATTGCTCCTTTGGAGACAAAGGGGCAGTTTCGAGAGGTATTCGAGGGAAATCTCTTGAAAGAGTCTAATTTAGCCAAACATTGTAGTTGATTCAATGGGAGGCTGGGAAAGCAAGGATGTTGAAGGACTGGTTTCTGGCTGGGGTAACTAGATGCAGTGTTGTTAAGGCGGCCAGCACCCCGAGGAGGCAAGAGAGGGTGCTAGCCCAAAGCTCTGCACAGGGACCCAGGAGGAGAGTGTGCATTGTGACAAATACATCTGCAGGATATAAGATGTCTAGGGATTTGTGTCTGGTGGCCTCTCTCCTCTGTCATTGACAGGGCTGAGCCAAGAGCTAAGGGTGAGAGGGCAGATGCGAATGTAGATGCTCTGAGTGCAGGGGCCCTGGTCCCCCAGGTTTTGCTAAGAGAACACAGGATGGAGAGGGGAAGAGAGGGATGTTCGGACCATCTCAGCTTGACCAGGTAGGGGGCTGGGGAGGAGCCACACTGACTTTTTCAGGAAGGCAGTCCCTCACCGCGGCCCTAAGGCACCTGTTCATACCTCATTGGATTGCAGTGGATGTTTTTCTCATCTTTTCTCTACTGGATGGTATGATCCCTGAAGGTGGGCACAGTAATCTTTCATCTCTCTATCCTCCTGCCCAGCATTAGTAGATCCTTAAAGTTTTCCTGAATGATTGACTAGTTTGATACGGAGGAATCTAGAGAGACAACAGCAAGATTAGGAGGTGGTTTAGCACTGAAGAACTTCTAAGTGATTATTAAAAAGCCTGGGTTTGGTGATGACTATGAGCTTCTGAAGACTTGTGGAGGTTAAATTCAAGTACCTGTGAGGCTTATATCTGTTGTCATCTGCTCAGCATTTCCCGAGGGCTGGGCTGGCGTGAGATGGACGGCACCGTCTTGATGCAAGCAAGTTTTATTTATTGAACACATTACACGATGTTATACACTCACCATATCAAAGCATAGGGCTATGCTGCATGTTTTAGCCTCTGTGGGGAGAAGTACAGTGTAGGGTACTGTCCTTGTTCTCAATTAACTGACAATCTCTCTGGGAAACAAAATGCGACCTGTGCTGTGCATGAAAGGGAAGTTTGCGTTCTGGTCACCGAGAGTCAGCATAGCGGTTGTCAGATTCTCCTCCTGATCTTTTGGGTACAGACTGGATTGACCTCCTTCAAGTGTGGCCATACCCCCAGGTCTGTGTGCCAGGGAGTTGAACAGCAAGCCCATGATTTTAGTGTTATTCACAAGACGAATAAGGAAAATGATAACATTTGACAATGAGCTTTATTTCACTAATACTCTTCGTCCTGGGGGTAGGAAGTCATGTGACGTGAAAATAAGAATTAAAGATTGGATAAGAGTGTGGAGACAGGGTGGACGGCGCAGATTCTGGGCAGGGTCTTGGGGGCCCAGCAGACAGGACTGTGTTCTCCTACTTGTGGTCTGAGGTCTCTGGGCCCCGGTTCCTCCCACTGCAAGGCAAGCACACTAACTAACGCCTTCCTCACGGGCTTATAGTGAAGCCCAAGGAGGCCATCTTGTGTCTGGCATGTAGTGAGACGTGTTCTCTGAAGCCAGCTACACATACGTGAGCCTGGACGGAGCCTGATGGACTCTTGGTGAAGCAGCCATGTGTGCAAATCCACACTCCACCCCGGGGAATGTTTCTACCTATTGGCCTGAGAAAATGCGTTCTTTGCAAAGCGCTGCTTAGACTATAGGCTGGAATTGAATGCTTGTATAATTTATAAACTAACCCCCTTCCTTATTTTTAATTTATTATTAATAAAATATAATGATGACAATGAAGATCTAATGATATAAAGTACTGAACCCAAACTAGGGGCAGGCCCTCGTTCAGCAACATTTTCTTTTGTGTATTGAAAGTGAAATATAACTGGCGGCTAGAAACGGCACAGGGGATGGTAGCTGTCACTCTTGCGGTTGCTATTTATTATTTGGTGATTTCCTTTCATGGATGTATGATTGGTGTGAAGAAATGAAGCCTTCATCCTGACGTGGCATAAAGTATGTTCTTTCTTTGTTTTTCTTTTGGCTGTGCCGCACGGCTTGGCTTGCAGGATTTTAGGTCCCCAACCAGGGATTGAACGCTGGGCCCTGGCAGTGAAAGCACTGAGTCCCAACAACTGGACCGCCAGGGAATTCCCTAGTGTGTTCTTTCTTTTCTCACTTAAGGGCCTACTGAATTTTTGTTCTCATCACATTTGATCAGAGTTGTATGGGAATAACCTTAGTTTCAGGAAGCTTGCCTTTGAAACTGTGTTGGTGTCAGACATAAAGAATAATGCAGATGGGTTTGTGGATTAATTTTAGAGTAATGAAGAGTGTTCTCATCTGGTTAAAATGATTGTGTTCATGCTGGCATTTTAAGATACATTTGCGGATTTGATTTTATGCCTAATATGTTGTTTATTATTTTCATTTACTACCGAAATTAATGGTGTTATGCTTACATAGGCCCGGAACTCCTCTTCAGACACTGTTTTTGTCAAGCTTGTGTTGGAAGGTTTTTAGAGCAAATTATAACCTAAGGCTGTCTTTGTGATGTTGCCATCTTGAACCCTCGGGGGAGGTAGGTAGGGCATACATAAGTACATAAATACATGCTGTCAAACATCCAAATAAAAATGTGAAATATTCAATTTAAAAAAATGAGTATTTTATCTATACAGTGCCAAAACACCCAGATTTTTGGCTGTCTTTGAATATGGGTGGGCGTGGAGAGTCAAAGAGACAGAGCCTGAGCTGGCTTGGTCTCTCTCTCTTTTATCTGGATTTGGAAAATAATCCAGAGCTGTGTCCTGCAAGCAAGCATCAGCCCTGAGTATGGAGGTAACTGCACCCTGCTAGTTCTTCCACCCCGTGATTTTTCCCTGCTCCAAGGCTCCCAGGAATTCCTCTCTCTGGGAGGCATGCCTCCAAAAATCATGAGGGCTTCCTGGAAGCACAGACATTCTTACTTGTCTCTTGTGGCTAGTTTGGTGGTAGGCTAAGCCACTGGTGACTTTTTTCTCACAGTGGATATAGGCAAATGTCACTTGCATTTCACACTAAAATATTTAAACATGCACAGACATATTCAGGATCTCTGATTTCTCTAAGAAAGGGAACAGTTTGCATAACAGTTATGAAATCAAAAGATGTTTTAAAATGTTCAGGATGGTTATAGTAATAATAGCTACCATCTAGTGAGGGCTTTCTGGGGCTTGCTTTTTTATGTGCATTATTTTTTCATAGGGTTTTTCCTGTGAGATAATGACTGGTAAGTAGCCCCAGTTTACGATGATAAAACTGAGGCTCAGAGAGGTTAAATAATTTGTCCAAGATCACACAGCTAAAGGATGGTAGAGCCAAGGGTCTGTCAGACTGCAAGCCTGCTTTTATTATTGTGTTCTGATAGAACCTCAACATGTTTGTATATATGACATCTAGTCAGACTAGAGGTTAACCTATATGTGGTAGTTTACGGAGTGTTCCTGTTGTAACCCATGATCCATTTTGCTTTAAAAAAAAAAAAAAAAAAGGAATGTCCCTTTCCCTTCCATAAGGGATCCCCAATATGTTCCCTGAAGGAGTACATCCCACCTGCCTGAGAGTCACCTGCCTGTCAGCCCAGGGAAGATTTTGTCAACCTTTGTTTTCTTCAGATAATGTTACCAAAAATCATTTCTCTGTAATATAAAAAGCTATTTTATAGCTTTTTGCAATTACACATAATTCCCCATCCCACGTAGAATTCTGATAAACCTCTCCTGAACTCAGAGACCTCCTCCCCTGCCTACTACTCACAGTTCGTACTACTTGAGACACGTTGGTTTAAAACTGATGTGTGAAGTGTATCATTGAAACTGTGAGATAAAAGGTAATATAAAAGTCTCTTCTCCCTCCCATGAGTACTGCATAGAGAAGATGTTGATTATGAACTCTAAAAGCCAGCCAGCTCAATTTCACAGTGACAAAGGGACTGGAGATCAGTGAGTTGGCATCTAGCATCCCTGCTAGGAAAGTCCAAGGCTACATGGAGGCATCTATACCATGTCACTCGAGGGACAACTGAAAAGTTGCTTGGGAGAGAGTCACCACACAACTCTAGGGGGCACCACTCAATTTACATTGTGCAGTGTGCAACATATACAACTGTACACCACAGTCCTACTTGCACCAATATTAACTTCAGCTCAGTTCTCTGAGAGGATCTGAGCTTCTGTTCTTCATATTGAAGATATTGCGTGAGATAATAGAAAATATATATTTTGGTTTCTGCTCCTGATTCCTGGGACAGAGCTTTAAAAACCGTTGTAATTTCCTAAGTGATAAGAGCATCAGGAGCATCTTTTGTTCTAACATTTGGTCTTTGGCCCCAGTTCCTGACACTGGGCTCCTAAATCCCTTGGGATTTCCTGGGTGATAGGAGAGTCCTTTGTTCCAAGGAGGTGATTCTGGGTGGACTCCTGAAAGGCGGCTGGTCACCAGAAAGACCAAACCATGATTAGAGGCTTGAAATTTTCGCCCCACCCCCATTCCCCAGAGTGGAGAGAAGCTGGAGAGGGAGAGCATATTGATTTCCCATGTGATGAGGGCTCCATAAAATCCCAATGGTATGGGGGTCCAGGAGTTTCCAGGTTGATGAACACATCCACATACCAGGAGGGTGACACACCCCAACTCCACAGGGACAGGAGTGCCTGTGCTCGGGACCCTCCCAGGCCTGCCCTGTGTATCTCCTCATCTGGCTGTTCTTCTGTATTACTCTATCCTTTAATAAACTGTAAATGTAAGTTGTGTTCCCTGAGTTCTGTGAGCTACCCTGGCAAATTAATAGAACCCGTGGAGGGGGTTGTGGGAATCTCTGACTTGTAGCCAAGTCAGACAGAAGTTGCAGGTGACCTGGGGACCTGTTTCTTGCAACTGGCATCCCAGGTGGGACCGAGCCCTTAACCTGTGGGATTTGGTGCTACCTCCAGGTAGATAGTGTCACAATTGAGTGAAATTCTAGGACACCCAGCTGGTGTCTCAGAGTTGCCTGATGCGGGGCAAACTCTGCCACACATGGTGTCAGGAGTGTTGTGAGTGTGGAGGTGTGAGAATCAAGGAAAGACACAGGGGTGAAGACGGGGGTCTCTCAGTACTGTATGAATGTGCTCTTTTGGAGGAATAACCTAGTTGTCTACTCTTAACTGTTATCCTAGAGAAAGTTCCCGAGTAACAGAAGTTGGGAACAAGTCAATTTTGCTTTTGAAAGAGGTCAACTCAAGCTAAGAAGTGCAGACTGAAATCTGGCTCTATGTTGAAAGATCTTGAGAGAACGGGGATGGCCCGGATCAAGGAGCTGGGAGACCTTAAAGGAGGGAAAAGGACACGTTTTCCATCGCTGGGATCTCCTTTTACAGTGTGGCCTGGGTTCCTCCAATCAGCCACGTCCAGCTTGCTCCTCTGTACTCTTTCCAAAGCACTGGACCTCATTAGGGTTCTTTTGATGGAATGTTGATACGGCTAGAAGTTTCATAAGCTGAAAACGCAAAAACTCTTGGGCTTCAGAAGTCTATGAAGTGGAAATTATTAAAATCCTTCTGGGGTACCTACCATGTGACAGGCCTGGGAGATACAACTAAAACTGGCAGAGACCTGACATCAGTAAGAGGCGGCCGGCACACACTAAGATGTTTATATATTTCATGTGTTGGATCTCCATAAATGTAAGAGGTAGTGCACGTGATCTGGATGTCAGAACACTTCAATATTAAAATAAAGGGATGAAAGATCAAGCTTTTCAAAGTATAAATGAAATTATTATCAAAAGCAATTAAAAGTGATTGAAAGAGTCTTGCCAAAGACAGACAGATATAAAGGACACAGTAGCTGGTATGTAAGCCAAAGAAACAGCAGGAGTCCAGCGTGCCGACTGGTGAGAACAGAAACCACCCGCCCCCATGCAACCTGCGGTCCACATGAACTTGAGCCGAATGTTCCATGATATTCATTAGCATAACTTTACTACTCCAAGACACTCTTTCCCAGGAAAATAACTTAATTGTTCACTATAGGAACAATTTATGGGACCCACCAGCTCTTCTATAGAAAGGATCGTTTTCATACCAAGTTTGGATTCTTTGCCTAAAATTTCTGCCCTCGTCTTTCCCAACCATCCTAAAGTATTGTATTACAGCATGATCTTCAGTCAATCCTAATCAAGCATCCCCCTCCTCTGCCCCCTCATAGAAAGACCTACCTTAAACCTGAAGCGATCTGGAATATACCACTCTTTACAAAGAGATATTTTTTTTCTTGAACTCTCCTTATCTGTCCAAAAAGCAGAGCCTCCCCAAATAATTCAACCATCATAAATCCCCTCCCTAGGAGTTTTGCAACCAGAGAGTCACTCCTGTCACTGAACATGAGAAATCAGAAATTGGCACTGGCTAGGACTTCCCTGGTGGTCCAGTGATTAAAACGTCGCTTTCCAATACAGGGGGTGCAGGTTCAATCCCTGGTCAGGGAGCTAAGATCCCACATGGCTCACGGCCAAAAAAAAAAAACATAAAAGAGAAACAATTTTGTAACAAATTCAATAAAGACTTAAAAAAAAATAGTCCACATCAAAAAAATCTTAAAAAAAAAAAAAGAAAGAAATTGGCACTGGTATAAGAAATCACCTAAACAGATAGGTACCCTTTTTCCCGCTCATCTTCCTTTATTAAGATGGTATATAAAGCCCCCAATTCTAACCATCTTTTGAGTCACAATTTTCTGTGAACTCCCACAAATTTAGGTGAATAAAAAGCTGCCTTTTCTCTTGCTAATATATCATTTGTCAGTTTAATTTGCAGAGCTTCAATACTGAAACTAAGAGTATAGAAGAAAAGTGTTTCCTCTCCAACAAACCAAATTAAAAAACGTCAACAATATTCAATCTTGTCCTTCCCATTTCAAGATGCTATAAAAGCTCTGTGGAGCTCCCCCGCACAGCAATAAACTCAGCTTCGCCTTGTCAACATGGAGTTGGTGATATTTGGAGAGTCAGCCCTTGACTCTGCAATTCAAAAAGTGGTGAGAAACTTCTTATATAACAGACAGGCTTCCACCTAGCCGTAATATTACTATTCCACTGGAAATCACAGAAAAAGTATTCCTTTTTGTCAGGAAGCAAGTCTTAAAAATATTTGAAACAGATTTGTCCCACAAATGAAAATTTGTGTATGGGCAGAAAGGGATAGAATTTTTTCATTAGATCCCACATAGAGATGGAGTGCTGTGCTTTGATTTGCAAGACTCTAAATGTCCTATAAGATGTTAATTCTGCCATTAAACAATTAGTTTGAAGACTTAGTATAGCTCATCCCTCACAAACTTGGAGCCCAACATACTGAATTCATAAAACACTCATGGCTATAGCAGAGTTCATTAAATAATTTGCCATAGCTCACCTGGTCACTTCATTGGCTCCTGAGATGCTAATACAGAGGCAGATAACAGAGCCCATGTATAGTGAGGGGGCCATGCCCCATCCTCTTCCAAGGGGCTCGGGGGGTTTTTAGGAAAAGGTAAAGAGCAAGACTTAGGAATAGATGTGCATCTTGGTTTCCTGGAAACTAGTCACCAGGCAGTATAATCTTCTTCAATTCTGTGATAATAACTGGTAGAACATTTTCTGCTTTTTAGACTGAGTTAAAATGATAGCCCAGATTCGGTCCTTCCCTGTAATAGTAAGACTGTTATTTCAAAGTGCAGCCAAGATGGTTAGGCTAGTTCCGGAGCCATTGACTGCTGTTTCCATTAAAGGAATAGTACAATTCAAATAATTATTATTTTTCCATTAAAATGAAAATTGCTTACCCAGAAGAAAACAGAGACTGATATTTCAACTCTGCAGCCTATTACAAGGGGTTGGTACAAAACATGTAAAGAACTTGGTTGTTGACTGTCTTAAACTGAGCAGAAACGTATAGAGTAGGTAACAAAATTGGTCAGAAGACTTTAATTCATAAGAAAAATATAAGGAATGACTATTATGCTTTGGAATGGTATGATTACAGTATCATTTGGAAGAGGCAAGCCAACTCCACTAGGTATGCTAAAATCATTTTACCAAAATGATTTAAAAATCTTCCATGTATTTTAAATGGCATAAGTTCTATTAACTTCATTCACAGATATAATAAAGGCAATACAAACAATGTTAAGAGCTGTTATGTGGCAAGAAATGATATAATACAGATAAGGAAAATGAAATTATGGTCTTGTAAGATTTGATCTCAGGTACCTCAGAGAATTGGCACTCGGACTGGTTATCAGACCTAAGAAAGGATGAAATTGCTCTTAAGGGGTTGTACTGCATGGAAACCAAAATGACATCAAGCTTCAATAATTCAATTCTAGGGAAGGCTGAGGAGGATGGGTTTGTTTCCAATAGAGCCCAAGAGAGTTCTGGCTGGTGTCTTAATTGCTGTTTTAAAATAATGAAGAGAACTAAAACTTTTCTAACAGCCTCTTCCTACTTGTCCAAAAAGCAAAGTCCAGAGTAAGTATTTGACAGTTGACACAAGGATGCTTTGTTTGGGAAAACATCAGACGGTAGGCTATTAAGAGCTGGAATAATACCAAGGGGCTTCAAAGAAAGAAAGAGAAGGCATGAGAAATAAATAGGCAGAACTGAACTGAGAAGAGATAGCGCCAAGGTGTGCCAGACACAATGGTCCTTTTCTTCTCCCGGGACATTTGAGATTCTAATGAGGGGAACAAATCCATCCAGCTCACAGCGCGGCTCAGTCAGGAATGTGACTTCCAGGGAGAACGTGCAATGGCATGAAATCCTTTGCAGAGAAATCTCACGGGCAGCCCTTCGACTCCTGCTGAAATTCCCAGGATCCACAGGAAGGTCTGCTTCTGAGCAGGGAAACCCAGCTCCTGTGTGCAAGGTTACCTTTAAGGCTCCCACACAACTATTCCAGTAGACTGAAGGGAAGAAAGAGTCTTGACGGTGTGTTTCCCAAAGCCTTAGGCATTGTCTCCCCCATTAAAGACTTCTGAACTGATTCAATTTTAGATTGAATTTGACTAAACTGTTTAAATGTCAAGCAGATAGAGCTCCACGGTGTCCTTGGAAACACAGTATCTTCTGAGCGGAGGCTCTACCCTCTGTCTGGGATTAAAGGGGGTGGGACGAGGGGGCCGTGGGGAGCCCGTTCTGATCAACAGCTATTTCTTGGGCTCAGGCTATGTATTTGGTTCTGTGGCACAGACCACGATAGAGGCATGATGCCTATTTTCAAGAAGTTTGACACCATGTAGAATTAGCATTACTAATTCCAGGGAGTGTCTTGCTGGGCAAATGGTTGGAATGTTCATTTCAGAAATTTACCAGCAAGATCCATCACCCCTTCAATGGAAAGTATCAACAGACAGTCGATGCCCTAAAATTCTTTGAGTCCTTGGTTTGAAAACCCTCACCTCATTCTTTTCGTTAATCCTGGACTGTTGTACTGTGATCCTAACTTGATTCGAATCATGGCTCAGCTTTGAAAAACTCACCTTTAAACCAAACTTCAAATCCTCAGTAAGATTCAACCTTGCCCTTTTCCTCCCAAGATGCTTCCAGAACTGTTTGGAGGTGGTGCTCTCCCTCACGGCAGTAAGTGGTAAACTCAGCTTTGTCTCATCAAGAAGATGTGTTGGCAACAGGGATATACCCACAAATAAATGGTAGGTAGGTGGTAGAACCAGAATGCCACACCAGTGTTATCTGACTCGAACACTCACTCTCTAACAGCTACATATAGTGCTTCTCCTGAGTGGGGTTGGTACTTAGATTTCTCTGGGATAGAATTTGAACAAAAAGAAAACTTTGTGACCGAAAAGCAAACACAAAACCCCTAGAGTCAAACCAACACCTGAAAGTTATTCCACCCAGGCAATTTTCTGTTGCATTAGACACAAGTCTGTGTGATTATATAACAGGAAATTGACTCTGCAAAATAACTGTAATTGTACCATCTGACAAGTAAACTACATGAGAGAATAGCAAATTCCTTTTAAATGAATACCTTGTAAAGGAATAGAGGGAAGAACTACATCCATGTAGGCCCCATTTCTATTTTTTTGGCTGACAAATACCCTTTGTCAATACTTTCTGACCAGCTGTTCATTTTAAAAGGCGTCGCTGTTCTCTTTGTTTGTATCCTGTTTGCTGTCTGGTACAATTACAGAGTAAATTAAGTTGGGTACCACAATATGCATTATGCTCTTCACGCCAGTAGAAGCTGTAGTTGTTAAGACATTTCTATTGTAACCCCAAGTTTCACTCCATTGAAACTTTCCAAAACATTATCCTTTGGGGTTAAATTTTTCCTTGCTTCTTTTGAGGCCAATTTTTTTTTTTTCTTTTTGGAACATAGAAAAAGATTGCCTGCAGCTGCTTCTGAGTTATTGGTGAATTAAATCAAAATGGCTATTTCCATTGTAAAATACTTTGTTTTATAATCTCTGCAAAACACAACAAAGAAAGTTATCCCAACAGAAATCCTCATAACACTTTAAGAGTTATGTAAAAGACAAATTTATTACTATTTGCTGATTAGACTGATTTCCAGGTAAAAAACCAAAACAACCCTACCTTATGAAGATAAGAAAGCAAATTACTAATTCAGTAAGTTCAAACACTTAGCTTATGTTAAAAAGGCACCATTCTTCACTTATTGACAAATATTAACTAAGTGCCTACTTTGTGCTAAATGCATTTAATCTCTCCAATAACCCCTGTGGACAAAATACTGTTTTGCAGATGAAAATACAGAAGCATAAAGTGATGCAAATTAGAAAAACAAGATAAAATGAACACTTTCAATAAATTAATGGAAACTAATTAATGGTATTCATTCAACGAACATTTATTGAACACCTACTCTGTGCCATTGGGACTACAAAGGTGAGGAAGACAGACATGGTTCCTGACCTCATAGACCTTGTCCTGTGTAATGTTTTTTTTGTTTTAATTAATTAATTAATTAATTAATTAATTAATTAATTTTTATTTTTATTTTTGGCTGTGTTGGGTCTTCGTTTCTGTGCAAGGGCTTTCTCTAGTTGCGGCAAGCGGGGGCCACTCTTCATCGCGGTGCGCAGGCCTCTCACTATCACGGCCTCTCTTGTTGCGGAGCACAGGCTCCAGACGCGCAGGCTCAGCAATTGTGGCTCACGGGCCTAGCTGCTCCGCGGCATGTGGGATCTTCCCAGACCAGGGCTCGAACCCGTGTCCCCTGCATTGGCAGGCAGACTCTCAACCACCGCGCCACCAGGGAAGCCCCTGTGTAATGTTTTTAATTCTTGGGGCTGTTAAGAGGATTCTATAAAGCAAAGGATATTAAACAAAAAAAAAGCATTTCATCTGTAGGGGGCTAAGTATCTCTAAACTGAAAAATGTATAATGCGTCTCGAATGGGACACCTTCGAGTGTGTAGAGATAGATAATCTAGTTTTGTCATTTTCAAACTCTACTTCTAGATGTCCATACAGGCCCTTCTCAAAGTCCCACATGAATGGGAGAGGAGCAGAGAGATGAAAGGAAAGCAGGGACAAGATAGAAGAAGGCTCTGTACTCCATTTTAATAAGAACAATCCTATGATCTTTATACATATTAGTTTCTAATATTATTGGAAGAAAGGATGCTACTTCAAAAAAAGAAAAAAAGAAAGAGGATGCCATTTCAAAATCATTTTTCTGGTCTAAATACCTCCCAAGAAAACCCTTATATCTACTATATCATTTCCTTCTGTTTTAGGTTGAATACAAAAATGGGAATAATTAGATTAGTGAATGGTCAAGACAAGAATTTCAGATGTGATCATAATTAATGCAAATTGTCCTCCTACAGATCTTACTCAAGAATTCATTTCAATATTGAAGAAGCCAAGAGGACCATACAGTTCAAGAGCCGAAGGTTTATTCACGTCATTCACAAGGAATTTCAAATTAGAGATGGATCTGTAAGATAAAACTTCATTTAGGGAAGGCCTGGGAAGAAAGAAACTCCCTACTACAAAGGATGGCCTCCCACACGTTCGAATCATTGCACCCAGGATAATCATCTGTCTTGTTCAAAAGCATCAAAGGAAATGAACCACATCACCTTTCTTCATTTTCCAGAGAAAATCATCCACCATGTGAATCGAAGCCATTCTGGATCAGAAGCCCCTCTGCTGTCAGATAAAGAGATGTTATCAAACCCATGTATAGAATATCCAAGACCAAGGGGCAATTTATCAAGATTAGGAAAGTTCTTTAATCATCTAAATCCAGATGCTTAGAAGAATCCACACTGTTCAAGAGATGCAGGCCCTTCTGGCAACAGGGAAATTAGTACTTCCTGCAGCACTTTTTGCAGCTCTGGAAATAACACTAACCCTTTATCAACTTCATCCATGCTTATTGTTATCTAGTCCAAGCTCATACCTCTCGCCACACGACAGGCCAATAGACTGAGAGACGAGGTGTTAGGGCAAGGAATTGCAATTTTATTCGGAAAGCTGGCAGACAGAGAAGATGGTGAACTAGTGTCCCAAAGAACCATCGTGCCTGAGTTAGAATTCAGGCTTCTTTTATACTGAAAGGCGAGAGGGTGTGGCTGGTTGTTGTGAACTTCTTGATGCTGGAATCCTTCCTTCTTGCAGCTGTCAACATAGGTCTGGTCACATGTTTCTGTAAACCTCTAACAAGACGAAGGATATTCTCTACTCTGCAACTTTTTATCTCCATATGAATGGAAAAGTATTATACCTTTAAAGGTCAGAGCCTTGAGTATGGGCTCTCCTGCATATTTCAGGCTATAGGCAACATTCTTTTACAAAAGGTTCAGAGCCAGCCTGACTAAGCACAAGCAACAGAGCACAGGGTTAGAGCTGAAGGAATAGATCCAATATGGAGTCAGGTTTGTTCCTCTCTGTTACATTGTGAATAGTGGAGACCCATTGTGCTAGTTCTGGGTAACCGTGCTCTATGTCAGATCTGGACCAACCAAGAAGATCAGGAGTAAGAGATAAGAACCCCTGGGAGGACTAGGTCTTCCTCATGGATTGTGTTCACGATGCTGAATACTTAGTAGAAAATAAATATTTACTGATGAATCAATGAACGCACAGGAATATTACAGACCCAGCAAGTACCATACACAAGATGAAGGCTGTGGTGGGGAAGTGAGATAGAATAGACAGGGGACCAGAGGCTCATCCAGTGCACTGAAAGCAAGAAACTAGAAAATGAGACAAAACTCATCTCCCATGGGCAGTCTCTCCTACACTATACTGTGTGGGGAAAAGCCTTAACAGGCTTCCCTGGTCGTAGCCAATCCAGGCCAGAAGAATCAGAGGCTGTCGTAATGCAGCAATTCCCTGCATTACCAAATTGATCCCAAACATGAAATAAATCCCCTGTTTGGGGCCACTTGAGTAACCTAAACTCTCACCCTAATCTAGTGATGATTTATAAAGTTGTTTTTATCTAGGATGTAATCTAGGTCATGTATGGTTTAAGAGACTATACTTGGATTAGGTAAAGCAATATAAAACAGTTTGAGCAACACTTAGAAGAAATCTGGCCTTGGAGTCGACCACATGCATAGGCTCTCATCTGTGTGACGGGAATAGCGGTTGACTAGGAGAACCCCTGTATAAAACAATGTCTCCCCCATCTCCTTTCACATATTCTGAAAGTTCGTCACTAAGCAGCATGATGAAGAGGCATGAGCATTGGATCTGGCATCTGACCTATAGATGTGCCACT
Organism: Eubalaena glacialis; assembly: GCF_028564815.1. Taxonomy (NCBI): domain Eukaryota; kingdom Metazoa; phylum Chordata; class Mammalia; order Artiodactyla; family Balaenidae; genus Eubalaena; species Eubalaena glacialis. The sequence goes on along the minus strand of NC_083717.1, from coordinate 17,777,641 downwards.
TATGAGAGGTGTAAACTCGGACAAATTCCTTACGTCTCTAAACCTTCATTTGGAACATTTGAGAATAATTCCTATTCAGTAGGGTTATCATGAAGTTTAAGCAAGGGAGTGTGTGAAGCCCCTGACCCATAGTAGCTACTCCACACGTATTGTTATTGTTGTTATTAATTCATTGCCTTGAGCTGTGATGACAATTTTGTACACAAAGGCTACAATAAACCAGTGTAGCCACAATGGAAAAAAGCGTGGAGGTTCCTCAAAAAGTTAAAAATAGAGCTACCATATGATCCAGCAATCCCACTTCTGGGTATTTATAAGAAGAAAATGAAAACACTAATTTGAAAAGATATATTCACCGTGTTTGTTGCAACATTGTTTGTAACAGCCTAGACACGGAAACAACCTAAGTGTCCATCAATGGATGAATGGATGAAGAAAATGTGGTGTATAAATACAATGAGGTATTATTCAGCCATGAAAAAAGAATGAAATCTTTCCACTTGCAATGACACGGATGGACCACGAGGGCATTATGCTGAGTGAGATAAGCCAGACCAAGAAAGACAAATACTATGTGATCTCACTTACATGTGGAATTTAAAACAAAAACAAAAACCAGCCTCACAGATACAGAGAGCAGACTGGTGGTTGCCAGAGGAAATGGAGGATAAGGAGGGGGCGAAATGGGTGAAGAGGGTCGAAAGGTACAAACTTCCAGTTATAAAATAAATAAGTTATGGGGATGTAACATACAGCATGGTGACCACAGTTAACAATACTGTATTGCATATTTGAAAGTTGCTAAAAGAGTAGATCTTAAAAGTTCCAAAAAAATCGTAACTATGTATGGTGATGGATATTAACTAGACTTTTTGTGGTGATCATTTTGCAATGTATATAAATATCGAATCATTATGTTATACACATGAAACAAATATAATGTTATATGTCAATTATACCTCAGTTTAATAAATAAGTAAGAAACAAACAAAAAAAGAAGGTTGGAGAGAGGTCAGGGCTTGAACATTTGTTAGCACCTTGGCCAGGATTAGTTGTTAGTAACCAGGAAGAGGATGCATCATGGAACCAGGAGTAGGGACAAGGAGCCAAAAAAAAGGCATTGCTGTTTGCGGTTTACGGGTTTCCTCTGTCATTTTCTTCTACTTTGCGGGAGCGAGCCCCTTCTTCTCCAGGCAAATTTGCTTCCTTCTAGGCGGCAAGGAATTGCACAGCTTACATGAGAAGCAATTGCCTACGGCTCTCAAGCTGCCCTTCCTTCTGCTTGGTGTTTTCCTGTGAAAATGTGGCCACCAGGGTTCGTGCACATCTCAGGGGCTGCAGTTCTAGTTCATGGGAACCTTTTAAACATGAGTGGACCCCCGAGACCTGAGTGAACTTCCAGTTTAGTGTTTATAAAACCTAATAGAAATTCTTACAAGTCTCCTAGTTTTTCTAGGGGAATTAGAGTACACAAAAGCTTTTAAAGCCTTTGTTAATAAAATGGAATAAATAAAAATAGAGTTGTCATATGTTTCCATTGTACTAATCACAGGAAAAGCCTGTTTTGCTCCTTATTCCTCTAATATCAATATCTTATCAAGACTTCCTCTTCTGTAAGATTGGGATGTGGACTCTGTAAACCACCTCAGGAATCATGCCAGCTCTTTAAGGCTGTAAACATGTTCTGAGAGCACGTTTCCCAACTGTGTTAGTCTGTAGAAATTCTAGTTGATAGAACTCCTGAAAATGCTGGTCAGAAAGCTTCCAGAGTTTTCATATGATGGTAGATGCCAACTCAAATGCCATCCCAGGTGCCAACTCAGGATTCTTCTATGAATAATTAAATACAGAATGAGTCAAGTGCTACAAAGAGTGATTTTGCTTACATGTTCTACATCAGAAAAAAATTCTGTAATGAAATAAATATTAATTTTCATGCATGGACTCTGTCCAAAGAATTTTGATTCTGTTTGGAGAAATGTTTGAAGTATGATCTGATCATTATACTTAAGGAGAAGCCAAAATCTTATCTCAGTGTCCTAAATGTAATTTATAGCCTTACCTTATGTAAATATAATGTAAAATAAGGTAATTTTTTTTTAGCATCTTTATTGGAGTATAATTGCTTTACAATAGTGTGTTAGTTTCTGCTTTATAACAAAGTGAATCAGCTCTACATATACATACATCCCCATATCTCCTCCCTCTTGCGTCTCCCTCCCACCCTCCCTTTCCCACCCCTCTAGGTGGTCACAAAGCACCGAGCTGATCTCCCTGTGCTATGTGGCTGCTTCCCACTAGCTATCTATTTTACATTTGATAGTATATATATGTCCATGCCACTCTCGCACTTCGTCCCAGCTTACCCTTCCCCCTCCCTGTGTCCTCAAGTCCATTCTCTATGTCTGCGTCTTTAGTCTTTATTCCTGTCCTGCCCCTAGGTTCTTCAAAACCATTTTTTTTTTTTTTTTAGATTCCATATATATGTGTTAGCATACAGTATTTGTTTTTCTCTTTCTGAATTACTTCACTCTGTATGACAGACTCTAGGTCCATCCACCTCACTACCAATAACTCAGTTTTGTTTCTTTTTATGGCTGAGTAATATTCCATTGCATATATGTGCCATATCTTCTTTATCCATTCATCTGTTGATGGACACTTAGGTTGCTTCCATGTCCTGGCTATTGTAAATAGAGCTGCAGTGAACATTGTGGTACATGACTCTTTCTGAATTATGGTTTTCTCAGGGTATATGCCCAGTAGTGGGATTGCTGGGTCGTATGGTAGTTCTATTTTTAGTTTTTTAAGGAACCTCCATACTGTTCTCCATAGTGGCTGTATCAATTTACATTCCCACCAACAGTGCAAGAGGGTTCCCTTTTCTCCACACCCTCTCCAGCATTTATTTAAAATAGGGTAATCTTAAAGTGAAAATGTTTTGAATAGCTATTAGAGAATGGAAGTGGAGGGACTGTAGCTAAGTAATATCCAGAAAAAGCTTATCTTTTCTGAATTTTCGAATTTATAAAAGTAAATGACACAAAATTCCATAAGAATGATATACAAAAATAATAGACAGCTTACCCTTTAATTTAACTTTGTTGGAAATGAAGATTATTTTAATAAGGCAAATCTCTGAAAAATTTTCAGTTGCTAGTTTGGTATTTGCATGTGCACTTTTATTATGCACTGTGTGCCATGCAAGAATATGAATAAATTTATGAATATCTTCATTTTAATGGCTTTTATATCTGTTTATATTTTCATCTGAAAATTACTAAGAATGATTGTGATTAATTGAGACTGGAAGTAAAAATGACCACGTGGTTATCTATATTCTGTTTCATCATTGTATTGTATAAATATTCATTATCTCATTATAGGCATACCAAGAGTAATGATGTATCATTTCATCATGTGGCTTTTTAAAATTTATATTTGTTTGATTTCAGATACAATCTTTTCTACAGGGCTATTCTTTGAGCAGGTGTTCATTTAAGTGGGCTTCATTGTTTTTTGGGAGGTTTTTTTTGCATAAAATTAAACTGCCAAAGCAATAGACTCTAAAAATGTTTGGCCTCAACATCCTATTTTAATTATACCTTTTAAATAGGTTTAAATGCAGTTAACCAAAACAAATCTTTCGAGAATAAACGTTAAGCCAAACGCCAAAAGTCTCCACACCAATTGCTACTGGAAATTAAAATCCTCCCAAAGCACAAATAAGATATATGTATGTGAACAAAGAAACAACATTTCCCACTATTTATGGAGGGAAAAATGATTTCTTTTAAAAGTAATGCTTATTGTCTCCTTATCTGGAGAGCTTACTGATTTGATATTTTCCTAAACTTATTTTAAAAGGACTTTGAAAAGGATTCTTTGTTTTAGTCTTTGAATGAAAATTACATATCCACAGAGTCTAACTACAGTGTATCTTAACCATGATACAATGATGTCTTTATGCCATTTACAATAAAATAAGAAGTTCAGAATGTTTGATTAATCTTTGTGGGCTTTCATAATCCATTTTCTCGCCTGTATGTGCTCCCAGAGTCTGCAAATCCTTTAATCCATTCATCAGACTTGCCTATAAATGGTGAAAGTTGGGTCTCAGTGAGGTCTGACTATTCTAGAAGGTAACTGAGTATTTGCCTCTTGGCCTGAAAAACAAACTTGCTTTTTGCAGTGGGTGACCTATAGCTCCTTCATCTCAGGCTAGAATGCCTGCTAGGAATTTGCTTGATCTGTTTTTGAGAAATGATCTGACTTAAGAGCTGATCTCTATCTCAAACTGGTAAGAGAACCAAAGGGTTTATCACTTACGAAAATTGATAAAAATTGATTTAACATTATGAAAATTCTCCTGAATCTTTATGATGAACATGAAGAGCAAGCAGGCAGCTGGTAGTCATTTGGAACCTGATGCCAGGCCCTGCCAGGATACTCCGAAGGAGTGATCTACAATCAATCAGTAGAGAAATGAAGGAATTAGAACCAGGCTCCTGATAAAGCACAATGTCACCAAAGTTGCAAAACTAAGTACATCTCATCTGTGCTGAGAAATTACCAGGATACACTGGATATGTATTTAGTCTAGGAATCTGTAGTTCACATGAAAAAAGAATACGGAAGGGGTTATTATTAGCCTTTAGGAAGGAAGTTTCAGGACTATCTCGGTGGTTGCCGCTTATTTTGATTCTCATTGTTTTTAGGCAGGTGTCTGGCCCCTTCTTGCCAGGCAGCCTGGCATTTTGTCTTATTCTTTTTAATTGGGAAACACATTTTAACATCTGCAAGTCATTTGTAACCAAGCGATCAGCATCAGGTTTCCATGTATCTTCTGCCATTCTTTAACCCATGACAAATACATTGATTTACCGTGACAAACTTCCAAAAAGTTTCTCCCTTTGGCAGTGATTTACAACAAGTTCTACTAACAAAATGCATTCTTGTTGCTCTCAGCTTGAGAGGGGGGAGAAAAAGTTCTCCATTTTGCTGTCCCATAGAGCATGGCTCAAGTAGGGACCCAAAGAGTTAGTTTAACAGGAATAAGCAGTAATGATTTGCCTAATAAGAGAAATCACTTTTCAATGGTCTTCAGTTTATGGTTTATTATGTTGTTACTTATATTTTTCATTACTTTGTAAAAAAACACAAAACTTTGGTTTTTATCATTCTAATAACTTATACAATTTCTCTTTAGTGTGTGTCTAACCAACTTTCTGGTTTGGGACCGAAAATAAACAAATCAAGTCAGGTAAAATGGTAGAAACAAGATGCCTCTTTCAAAACAGCCCATTGGGAAGAGCAAACATGGAGGCTGAAGCTCTCATCACGCAGGGCAATTTTCTGTGAAGCATCTCTCTTCACACAACCTGTATCCAAGTGTGTCATGCTTTTCAATGTAGTTCTAGAGTTAAAGGTCACAGCAGATGAGAAAAAAAATAAATGGAAAATACACACTACTATATATAAAATAGATAACTAATAAAGGCCTACTGTATAGCACAGGGAACCCTATTCAATACTCTGTAATGACCTATACCGGAAAAGAATATAAAAAAGAGTGGATATATGTATATGTATAACTGATTCACTTTGCTGTACACCTGAAACTAACACAATATTGTAAATCAAAAAAAATTTTTTGATTATACTCAAAAAAAATTTTTTTTAATAAATTAAAAAAAAAAAGGTAACAGAGAAGGAAAACACTGACAAGTAAATAATTATAGCTGAATCCGAGTCTTTTTATACAGGGTCTTGAAAAGGTCAAGCATTAAGCGATGAGAAAAACAAAAAGGGGGATAAAGAAAACGTTTAAATCCAAGATGAAGTTTGGGCAAAGTAAATCAATGGGGAATATCTGGAATAATGAGAAGGACTCATTAAACTCTGAATGAGAGGAGGGAGGGGACCCGGTGCTGGGGTGGGATGGCAAGGCATCCAAGCTGAGACACGGGAACCAGGTGGTCCAAGCCTAGAGGCAACAGGAAGCTGGGGATCTACATGTGGGTTTAGATGGGAATGTAAACCCAGAGGCCCAAGTTCTTAGTCATATTAGCACCTCTGATATGCCCCCAAAGACTTTATTTTTTGCTAAATGATTTCATCCATTGCTTGCAGGACCTCTAAAGTGGATTAATGTTCTTACCTTCCTCCATCTTGCTTTCCCATTTGGCTTTAAATAAAGAGAAAGGCAGGACAGTAAAAAGGGGGTTCCAAGCCCAGATCATGAATATCCTTTGAAGCCTCCCATGAAAAAGAACATATTTAGGACAACTAGCCTGCTTAATCTCTCGAATGTTTGACTACACTATAACTGAATTTGCCATGTGTTGAAAGGATGTGATTAATATCTCACCTCAATTTCCTGGTTATCCTAACTACAAATAAACAGAGTCACACTGCTGATATTAACTTTAGAGATCTTTCTTGGAGGACGGTAAGTATACGATTTTCAAGTGCCCTGAACTAAACTGGAGCTTTGCAAATACTTATGATGAGAAATTGTCATTTTTAATTGCTCCAAGCATATGATGGCAAAAAACTAATCATGTGCGTGTAAAGCCCAAAGTTCATGAGTTAAATTATAAAAATATTTTCTCCCTCTCTGTCTCACTATATCAATATCTTTATCTACATATATATAATTAAACCAAACTTTTTTTTTCCAGTTGATTTGACCACGCCAATAGTATTATAAAAAATTCCAGCCAAGAAATAGTCAGTCACAGCATTTTTGTTAATAATCCCAAATGTTCTTGCTCAAGGGAGGGAAGAATGCTTTCCAGCCATAAATCTTTCTACTGTACAGTGAAGCTGAAATTGTTCCTTTTGTCATGATAGTACCAAATGCAAGGAGGAGTCTGATTTCATCCATGTTGACAAAATAAAGGTGCTATTTCTACTTCTTTTCTATTTTTTTCAGTTGGTCAGAGCTATCTATAGGGGTGTGAAAAAAATCATATAGAGGTGCCATGATTTCTAATGGTCTCACCTACTATTGAAAAATGTGTGGACTCCCCCCAAGCTCTTAGAACCGAATGAACAGGGGCTCTTTGGATATGTCACTGACATTTTTTGCTTGTCTGTGGTTTCTAAAAGAGAAGAAGTGTGAAGATTAGAGAAGATTTTTAAACTATACATTACAGGAATCCATTTGGAGTCTCCTATCTAAATGATAGAACTAATGCAACATTTTTCTATGGGTCAGATTTTTATAGCATTAAACATTATACATTAAGAATTATTCTGACCATCTCTGATTTCTCATTTCATTTCCAGTTTCTCTGTTTAGGTACAAGGAAAGATAGCAGATGGTGTTCACATGTAGTGTGTGAAAATTTCTGCAGCCAAACCAGTCAAGAATCACCTTCAGTCCATTCCATCAAAAGGTCATTAACCAAATTTCATTCTTACTTGAGCCAGGATTTGCTTATCTTTGCTTATGATTCTGGCCAAACTGAAACCTGGATTGCACTACCCAGGCTCATCAGAGGTCAAAGCTAAATTCCAATTCTTGCCCACTGGTTGTTGATTGAATAATTAGGCACAAATTCACCCCTGCCAAGATGCCAGGGACTAAGAGAAGAAGAGAGCATAGGAGGAAAAGTAGAAGAGGAAATGATTATGAAACTTCCTTTCAACTTTAAGTCATTGACACCTGGTTCTGGAAGAAATATCGAGGAAATGATGTGAACGTTCCTTTGTAGTAAGGAGTAGTGATAGGTTTCATCAGGACTGCCCAGGGGTGGGGACACCAGATGCCTGGGGATGGCTTTCTACCTTCTCCTCCCCTGACCAATTCCTTTCATCTCAAAACTCAGCAGGACCTCAGACTTGTGTGCTCTTATAGCACTTTGTATCACTTTAAGGTTTCAATTCTTATCACATGCAAACAGTTGAGTATGAGAGGGCCTGTCTGCCCTATAAAACTGTAAGCTCACTGGGTAGGGAGCATGCTTTGTTCAAAGCTGCGTTTCCTGCAGTAAAAAGCACAGAACTCAGCACATGCTAAATGCAAAAAAAAAAAAAAAAAAAAGGAGAAAAAGGAAAAAAATTCCCCATTCAGTAAGAATGGGGAAAACAGAGATTTAAGTTGAAAAAATGTTTTCAAATAATCTTAAGAATAATAATAATCAATGAGAACATCTTTTTACCAAGATCTCTAAATTTAGTACAAGAGGCAGGCACCACAATCACAGCATCTCTTTCCGTGTTTCTTTAAAGCCGGTTAGTTATGAGTATTTTCTTTGCAACATTACACATTTCCTCCCTCTTCACACATGGATTCTTTAAAAAAGCTTTTTATTTTGATATAATTTGTAACTTAATGAAAAGTTGCAAATATGGTCCAAAGACCTTCTATACACCCTTTACCAAGAGTATCACTTATTGCTCACATTTTACCCCATTTGCTTTATCATTTATGACCCCCGCCCCGTTCCATCTCTCAGGAGGGATCTTCTGAGAGTGAAGAACAGACACGTCACAGCGAGTCCTAAATATGTCAGTGTATGTTTTCTAAGAACAAGTAAAGTCTCTTACATGTGCCCCTCCTTGTACACAACACAGTTATCAAAACTAGGAACTATAGCATTGGTGTAATCATACTATTGGATCCACCGTCCATATACAAATTATATCAATTGACCTGATAATGTCTACCTTTTTCTCTGTCCTGGATCCAACTCAGAGTAGTGAATTCCACTTAGCTGTCATGTCTCTTTAGTCTCCTTTTTCTGGAGACTCTGACTTTGTTTTCATGACCTTGCCATTTTCGAAGAGTATAGGCCAGTTATTTTGTAAGCCACCTCACTCTGTCTTTGTTTTCATGACCTTGCCATTTTCGAAGAGTATAGGCCAGTTATTTTGTAAACCACCTCTCAGTGTATGTTTATGTCATGTTTCCTTATGAATAGGTTCAAGTTATGAATTTTTGGTGGTAATACTACAAAAGTGAAGTTGTCTCCTTCTTAGTGCATCATATGAAGAGACACGTGGTGTCCATGGTCCCATGCCTGGTGATGTTAACTTGGGTTACTTGGTCATGGTGATGGCTGCCAGGTTTCTCCTGTAGCTTCTTAGAGGTCTTAATCACATAATGTAAAATATAAAGTTGTAGCTGAGGGAATCAACAATTATGAAGGATAGCTGGAAAGATAAGTGAGTCACATTATCCTTGTAGATGCTCTAAAGTTGACACTCTAAGACATCCCTAAGAAAGCCACGTACCTGGGCCAAAATAGGCTGGGTGTGTATAGAATTGCTTCACCTGACCCCGTTTGGTTTTGTGTCACTGGGCTCTATACTATAATAAAGAATTTGTCTGGTCTTTATCCTGGGTTCCTGACACCCTTGGAATTTCTCAAGAGATAGGAGTGTCTTTGTTATTCATGACTCCCTTGGTTCCCTGAGTTCATGCTAATGAGATGGTTCAGGGTGAGGACTGGTCACAAAAAGACCAACCATGTGATGAGAGAGAGTTGGGGTTTTGGGGTAGCCTGACCTCCAGGGAGGGAAGTAGGGATAGAGATTGAGTTACATGCCTATGTAATGAAACCTTAATAAAAACTCTGGACCCTACTGAGCTTCCTGGTTGGTGATACATCAATGTACCAGGAGGGTGATGCACCCAGTTCCACAAGGAAAGGGCACGGAAACTCTGTGTTCAAGATCCTGTCAGGTCTTTCCCCGTGAGCGTCTTCATTTAGCTGGTCCTGATATGTGTGCTTTATAATAAAACGATAGAGCTTTTCTGACTTCTGAGTGCTATTCTAGTGAACTATCAAACCTAACAGGTCATGGAAACGCCCTGGATCTGGAGCCAGTTGGACAAAAGTGCAGGTGGCTTGTGGATACTGCTGCAGGCTGGCACCTGAAGTGAGGGCAGTCATCTGTGCACTGTGCCTTTACTTGTGGGTCTGTGCTAACTCCTGGTGGTTGTTGCCAGAAATGAATCACGATATAGCAGTTGGTGTTAGAAGAGGCTCTTATAGAGGGACATTACATAAGTTTATAATGATACTTGAATTTGATAACAAAGTTTCAGTTAGGAATGTACACATATGTATATATAAAATGAATTATGCACATACAGGTAAATATGGATGACAATTTTAATCCACCAATGAAAGTTTAAATAAAAAACCAAACTTGAAACTTTACATGAAAAAAATAAAATTATTACATAGTGGTTCTATTTCTCTTTAATTCTTTAGTACAAATACTGGTCCAAGGTTACAATAAAAAATTCTGATCTTCCATGTTTACTTTTTAATGAACTTCCAAACACTTACTTAAATAAAATATACAGTTGGTATTGCTATTTTATTTGAGAAAAATGTTAAGTGTTTGGTAGGAATTGTTCTAAGGAGTTTGATGTGTAAGTTTATTCAACCATGGTTTTCTTCAGCCAGACTGTACTCATGCATGCTAGGTAATAATGTGAGTCCTAGCATCTGAGAAAGCTTCTCTGTGGAGGAATGAAGTGAGCCCTTCCACACAGGATTTTCTTCTTTTAGGTAAATATATGAGTATTTACAAATTGTTCAAAGATTTCTAGGGAAGGAAAGAACTCAAGAGGTCCAAAGTTTGTTGCCATATCTTAGGTAAGGATTATACTCAAATCATCTCAGGAAGATCTCAGCTTACTGTTAAAATAAGAAGTGTAGTGCAATCTAGAATTACTCACCATCCCTCTGTTGCCCAGCTCTTGTGGCTGACCAAGTAAACAAGAACTGGATTCCTTCTTCAGACTTCTCTCTGGCCAAAGGCAGCAACAGGCAGGGACACAGCAGGACTCAGCCTTGACTACTCACTGTTCAGGGGAGAGATTCTCTTGAACACAACCTTTCTATAGGGAGGTATTTGCTGAGACCATCCAGGGGGTTCTAGAGCTGAGGCAATGTGGGGCAGTATCTGATTTTATAATCTGAGTTCCACCTCTCCTCATGAGCATATTGGGCTTTGCCTGCTGACCTGGATATTCTTGGTGGACCAGTCAAGTAATGAACTGAACATCCTTGACCTGCTATTTGTGAAAACTGAGTGGTGGTCTGGAATAGACGGAGAGTCTTCTAGCTATTTTGTGGGGGAAGGAAAAGAGAAAGTATTGAAAACCTACTCTGTGCCAGGAATAGTCATCTCATTTAATTCTTAACCCAAGCTTGTGAAGTAGGTTTCTTCAATTCCTTCATTCATCCCTTTATGAAAGTGTTTAGTGAGTACCTACTACATGCTGGCATTGTGCAAAGTGCTGGAACTCAGTGTTCCTTGTCTTCTCAGACCTTTTAATTTTGTGTATTTCATAATTCTTATGACTTGAATCAAATTTTAATTAACTTGGTGATTAGAATATTTTTGTGATAATATATAGGAAGATTATTAATAAAATATGTAGCAAGTAGGGTGGAAGGAAGAAGAGCAAATGATCTGTTTTCCCTACATTTCTACATGATAAAGGAAGGGAATGTGAAAAAAAGAACAAAAGCCAACTTCTCTGATTGATTGATTGATTGACTGATTTTTATTTATTTATTTTTTGGCTGTGTTGGGTCTTCGTTACTGCACGCGGGCTTTCTCTAGTTGTGGTGAGCGGGGGCTACTCTTCGTTGCGGTGAGCGGGCTTCTCTTTTTGCGGAGCACGGGCTCTAGGCACGTGGGCTTCAGCAGTTGTGGTGCACGGGCTTACTTGCTCCGTGGCATGTAGGATCTTCCCGGGCCAGGGCTCGAACCCGTGTCCCCTGCATTGGCAGGCGGATTCTTAACCACTGTGCCACCAAGGAAGCCCTGGTTTATCTGTTTTATTTTTAAAATTTTACTCAAGTTTTGAAATGAAATAGATTTCACATATATAGGAACTTCTCTGATTTTTTTAACTGCTCACGGTCGGCCCTGCAGTCACCTCTGTTACCTGATAATACTTGGCTTCTGAGATTTTCCCTTACTCATACTCCAAGGAACTTTATTTCAGGATCAGCCTATCTGTTTCACAGGACTGATCTCCTTCCAGACTTCAGATGGGGAATGTCAGCCCGCCTGTCAACATCCCTAACGTTTAAATTCCTGGGATACCAGAGATACTCAGAGAAAACAGTCAGGAGTTGGCTGTGTGCACACATTACTCTCCCAAACGCCATTGGGAAGAGTCGAGGAGAGGTCTTCTCAACCATTTTTTAATAGCAAAATAGGCCAGTAAAAAGATTCTACAAACCAGGAATCATTTCCTTGCTAAAGAGTTTAGTGGGCATATATAAAACAGAAAGAAATAAGGTTGATAATTTATTTGATAATTTCTTATTGATAATTTTGATAATTTATCAAAAATTGATCAAATATTGATAGAAACATTCATTTGACTGTTTTTCAATCCAAAAGCTTAAGGAAGACATCCCTGTGGTCACAGATGGCAGGGACTGACCAGGCATTCTGGGCTTCTTCATCAAAAGGACACCAAACTGACTCCTAGGACAAAGGCCACATTGGCCCAAGTTGGGGTGTTTTGAGATGGCCTAAGTGTGACACTCTCCAAAGAGGCATCTCTGCAGAAGTGTGTCCTTCAGCCCAGCTGACGAGGCAGCCAGTACATGAGCATGAGTTTCATGTCAAATGATCCTCCCTATCATTACGTTTGAACGTATGAACTTGCCCTGTGATTTCGCATGCCTGAGCGCCCCACAGCTGACTCAGAAGAAATTTTTGAGGTTGTTTGCTATGTCAGGAGGAATCATCCCCATTCTGGCCAGCAAGCAGGGACCAATGCTTTGCTCTGATTACAGAACTTACTGTAATCGGTAGAGGGCTAAAATTAAGCCTGGCAACAGCCTACAGGGGCAGAATGATTTGTCCCATGGACCAAGGGGCTTCCCAGACACACACACACAAAGGCAGGAAACCAGTGAGGCTGAACTTGGGCAAAGATGCCATTTCAGAACAGATATGAAAAATGTGCAGGATGAGCTTGGGAAGGACGGGTGGGGGGATGGTGGTGATCTGAGCATGCGATATTATGAAAAGGCTCGGAGGGGAGGGAACTGTTTTCCCAGGAGACGGAGATCTGAAGAGATTGCTGAAGAGATACTGTATTTGTCACAGCGAGAATAATCAGTATGTTGGCATTTGGACTCCAGTGACAGGGATGAAAATGAGATTCTGTGAAAGATGTATCAGAGTCAATAGGCAGGGCTTGGCTGTGGCAGGAGGGATGAAACAACCAAATGGAGACAAGTTGCTGCAGAAAGTGAGGTGGACATAACTGTCTCAAACCGAGGGTGCGCCCGTGTGGGGGACAAGGGGTGCTCAGCAGAAAGCGGGGTGAGCTCTGAGCAGCTGGCGGGGCCTCCTGGTGAGAACGCTGGGGGACAGTTGGATGATGACTGCCCAGAGGGAACCAGTGACTTTGGGGTGTGTATGGCCATTGGAGCCCGCACCGGGCTCGAGTTTTGTTTTATACCTTTACATAGCTCAGTGTGACCTCCTTACTCTGTACAGCTATTACATGTGACTCAGATGAACCACGGGTGAGAGGGTTTGTACTTGGTGCCATATTTCAGCAGAGCTCTATTAACTAAAAATAGAGTGTGAGCCAGCCGTGGTTTACCCGAGGCCAGCCCGTGTGTGACTCCTGGATTCCTATTTATCAACAGGCTGTGACTCGGTGCATCTCAAACAATTCAGATCCGTTCTTATTGGCGTGTCAGCCCAAGAATGCCCGTCTCACATAGGGCCATTGGTAAGTGCTGAATCATGATAATACCAATCATTCTTCCGCCCCCAAGGCAAGTACACGGAAGAACTCCAAAAGCGTCAAGTCATTGCCCACAAAAGGCTCTAACCAGGTAGGAGCGGGCAGGAACTAGTTCCCTCTGTTCTCTGGAGGGGTGAAGACACAGGTTCAGTGAATCGCCGGGAATCAGACAAGAATGACATCTTCCCTCCATCTCACCTATCACAAAAACTGGATTTTCTCAGCCCTGATCTTATTTTCTGTATGAATAATGTGCCCTGAAATCTGTATTCTGAGACCACGGCTCAATCCAATCTCAGGGAGCTTCTAACAGGCACTAAATGGGAATAGAACCTCTTTCAGGGGCAGAAAGATCACTTCTTAGCGGAAAATAAATCCTTAATGGGAAACATAGCCTGCGGCTGCTGGGGGTCTGAGGAATACAAGGTCTCTGGGGGATGCTTGAATTAGTTCACACACATGTGTACACACACACACACACACACACACACACACGTCTTTCTCCAAAAATGTTAAAAAGTTCATACAGAGCTATAAGAGCTGACGGTCATGTGGAGAGCCCTGGGATCTGATTTCATGAGCTACCTTCAAGATCATTTGAGAGTCAATTAATAAAAAACCCTGCCATATGACAGGGCACATCCTTGGAGCAAGGAGAGAAAAATGGAAAGCTCATCACCAGACAGACACGTGAATGTGGAATTTGAGAGAGAAAAAATGGCCAAGTGCCAGTACTTAAAAGAACAAATGATGCCTTTTAGGCCACGGAAGCCTGGGGCAAAGCTGATGGTTTAGGGAAAGGTCACCTTGCCAGTAATGGCTGTGGTCAAAACTGGGTTCAGTTTAGCAAAAGACAACATCATTATCCCCAAACCTCTTTAGAAAATAGTACTACCTGATTGTAAAGGGAGATGGTATTTTTATTATTTTAAATTAGTTTTCAGATACTGTTCAGGCCTCTCTCTTCGAATAGTTTCCTTTCAGCTTTCCCAGCTCCTGCCCCATCTACAATTCTATGTGAACAACGGGTGCTGAGACCTGTATTAAGTGACTCCACGCCTGGCTCATCTCAGAAGGCCTGTCATAGGCATTTGGGGCAAAACTACTTCTTTGAGGTGTCAGTAGCTCATTTTTCTAGGAAAACAGATCCATAGTTTAAAAAAAACCCATCTCCTAATACAGCTCTCTGGGGAGAAGACCTCTTGTTGATTATTGCAAAAATATGCCAGAGATAACAGAAGTCCTGCTTGTATTTAGTTCCCAGAGAGAAACCTTAAAGCTATTCATAAGTTTTTGTGTGTTTTTGGTCCTTGTTGTTGTTTTTTAAGGCTATTTATGACCAACAGGGATTCCATCACCTATAAGCTCACCATGTAAGAGCTTTTTGCTATAAAATGCCAAACAAGTGGAAGAAAAGTGAAAACTTAGATCTTCTAGGAGTTTTCCACACCTTTACTTGGCATATAATAGCACAGATGTGGTCCATTTGCATTATCTTCTGATTTTATACCTCTGTCCCTGCCCCCCACTGGAATAGATGCTCTCCTGTGAAAAGGCAGGGCTGTAAGACCCCCGAGAGATGACTTGGTCCAGATGTGTCATGAGTCACTCAGATCTCAAGAGGGTAAGGACACACCTGCCTGGGTTTAAGACAACTCAGTCTTCCTGTACCTGGGTGTCTCCGTCCATAAAACGGGGATAATATTAGTACCTACCTCCTGTGACTGTTGTTGGGAGAGTTCAACAGGCTTCTTAACAACTGCACAGATGTGTGGGACCTAGTTCGCTGCTATCACCGTCATCACTTCACCTACAATTAGTGTCTCACTTAACTACCGATTTATATTTAGGTATCTCTTTCGGTAATTTTCCGGAACTCTGGAGTACCATTTTGGCCTACAGCTCCCTTTATTTTCCTTGGGGGTCTGTGTTGTGCAGAACATGAGTGCTGCTATGGAAATAAAATAGAACTTCAAAGCCTAAAAAGAGCCGCTCGTTTGTTTAATATGTAGCATCAACTATTGACAAATAATCAAATTTCCCCTGCTGGGTCAAACTTTGCTCTTCAGTATAATGAATGAGGGTTTCTCTGATAAACCATGGCTAAGTCAGAACGTGGGTATTTGCATAAACACACTTGGCCCAACTCATATGTGAAGATGGCTTCTAAGTGCCGGAAGAGCATCTGAATAAACTTTCTAGAGCAAGTGGACCACAGCCACTTCGAGTGCATCGGCATCCTCCTGTCTCAGTCAGCACACAGGCGCTGCGGGGACCACAGTTCTTTCTTTCTTGGCCAAGAAACAGCTATAAAGAGAGTGGATTATAAAGGCCCAAGTTTTGTTTTTTTTTAAACATCTTTATTGGAGTATAATTGCTTTACAATGTGGTGTAAGTTTCTGCTGTATAACAAAGTGAATCACCTATATGTATACATATATCCCCATATCCCCTCCCTCTTGCATCTCCCTCCCACCCTCCCTATCCCACCCCTCTAGGTGGTCACAAAGCACCAAGCTGATCTCCCTGTGCTATGCAGCTGTTTCCCACTAGCTATCTATTTTACATTTGGTAGTGTATCTATGTCCATGCCATTCTCTCACTTCGTCCCAGCTTACCCTTCCCCCTCCCCATGTCCTCAAGTCCATTCTCTACATCTGCGTCTTTATTCCTGTCCTGCCCCTAAGTTCTTCAGAACCATTTTTTTTTAGATTCCATATATATGTGTTAGCATACGGTATTTGTTTTTCGCTTTCTGACTTACTTCACTCTGTATGACAGACTCTAGGTCCATCCAGCTCACTACAAATAACTCAATTTCATTTCTTTTTATGGCTGAGTAATATTCTATTGTATATAGGTGCCACACCTTCTTTATCCATTCATCTGTCACTGGACACTTAGGTTGCTTCCATGTCCTGGCTATTGTAAATAGAGCTGCAATAAACATTGTGGTACATGACTCTTTTTGAATTATGGTTTTCTCAGGGTATATGCCCAGTAGTGGGATTGCAGGGTCGTATGGTAGTTCTACTTTTACTTTTTTAAGAAACCTCCATACTGTTCTCCATAGTGGCTGTATCAATTTACATTCCCACCAACAGTGCAAGAGGGTTCCCTTTTCTCCACACCCTCTCCAGCATTTATTATTTGTAGATTTTTTGGTGATGGCCATTCTGACTGGTGTGAGGTGATACCTCATTGTAGTTTTGATTTGCATTTCTCTAATGATTAGTGACGTTGGGCATCCTTTGATGTGTTTCTTGGCAATCTGTATATCTTCTTTGGAGAAATGTCTGTTTAGGTCTTCTGCCCATTTTTGGATTGGGTTGTTTGATTTTTGATATTGAGCAGCATGAGCTGCTTGTAAATTTTAGAGATTAATCCTTTGTCAGTTGCTTCGTTTGCAAACATTTTCTCTCATTCTGAGGGTTGTCTTTTCGTCTTGTTTATGGTTTCCTTTGTTATGCTAAAGCTTTTAAGTTTCATTAAGTCCCGTTTGTTTATTTTTGTTTTTATTTCCATTTTTCTAGGAGGTGGGTCAAAAAAGGATCTTGCTGTGATTTATGTCATAGAGTGTTCTGCCTAGGTTTTCCTCTAAGAGTTTATAGTGTCTGGCCTTACACTTAGGTCTTTAATCCATTTTGAGTTTATTTTTATGTATGGTGTTAGGGAGTGTTCTAATTTCATTCTTTTACACATAGCTGTCCAGTTGTCCCAGCACCACTTATTGAAGAGGCTGTCTTTTCTCCATTGTATATTCTTGCCTCCTTTATCAAAAATATGGTGACCATATGTGTGTGGATTTATCTCTGGGCTTTCTATCCTGTTCCATTGATCTATATTTCTGTTTTTGTGCCAGTACCATACTGTCTTGATTACTGTAGCTTTGTAGTATAGTCTGAAGTCAGGGAGCCTGATTCCTCCAGCTCCATTTTTCTTTCTCAAAATTGCTTTGGCTATTCGGGGTCTTTTGTGTTTCCATACAAATTGTGAAATTTTTTGTTCTAGTTCTGTGAAAAATGCCAGTGGTAGTTTGATAGGGATTGCACTGGATCTGTAGGTTACTTTGGGTAGTATAGTCATTTTCACAATGTTGATTCTTCCAATCCAAGAACATGGCATATCTCTCCATCTGTTTGTATCATCTTTAATTTCTTTCATCAGTGTCTTATAGTTTTCTGCATACAGGTCTTTTGTCTCCCTAGGTAGGTTTATTCCTAGGTATTTTATTCTTTCTGTTTCAGTGGTAAATGGGAGTGTTTCCTTAATTTCTATTTCAGATTTTTCATCATTAGTGTATAGGAATGCAAGAGATTTCTGTGCATTAATTTTGTATCCTGCTACTTTACCAAATTCATTGATTAGTTCTCATAGGTTTCTGGTAGTGTCTTTAGGATTTCTATGTATAGTATCATGTCATCTGTGAACAGTGACAGCTTTACTTCTTCTTTTCCTATTTGGATTCCTTTTATTTCTTTTTCTTCTCTGATTGTTGTGGCTAAAACTACCAAAACTATGTTGAATAATAGTGGTGAGAGTGGACAACCTTGTCTTGTTCCTGATCTTAGAGGAAGTGGTTTCAGTTTTTCACCATTGAGAACGATGTTAGCTGTGGGTTTGTCATATATGGCCTTTATTATGTTGAGGTAAGTTCCCTCTATGCCTACTTTCTGGAGGGTTTTTATCATAAATGGGTGTTGAATTTTGTCGAAAGCTTTTTCTGCAGCTATTGAGATGATCATATGGTTTTTCTCCTTCAATTTGTTAATATGGTGTATCACATTGATTGATTTGCATATATTGAAGGATCCTTGCATTCCTGGGATAAACCCCAATTGATCATGGTGTATGATCCTTTTAATGTGCTGTTGGATTCTGTTTGCTAGTATTTTGTTGAGGATTTTTGCATCTATGTTTATCAGTGATATTGGCCTGTAGTTTTCTTTCTTTGTGACATTTTTGTCCGGTTTTGGTGTCAGCGTGATGGTGGCCTCGTAGGATGAGTTTGGGAGTGTTCCTCCCTCTGCAATTTTTTGGAAGAGTTTGAGAAGGATAGGTGTTAGCTCTTCTCTAAATGTTTGATAGAATTCTTCTGTGAATCCATCTGGTCCTGGGCTTTAGTTTGTTGGAAGATTTTTAATCACAGTTTCAATTTCAGTGCTTGTGATTGGTCTGTTCATATTTTCTATTTCTTCCTGGTTCAGACTTGGAAGGTTGTGTTTTTCTAGGAATTTGTCCATTTTATTGGCATATCGTTGCTTGTAGTAATCTCTCATGATCCTTTTTATTACTGCAGTGTCAGTCGTTATTTCTCTTTTTTCATTTCTAATTCTGTTGATTTGAGTCTTTTCCCTTTTTTTCTTGATGAGTCTGGCTAGTGGTTTATCAATTTTGTTTAATTCTTAAAGAACCAGCTTTTAGTTTTATTGATCTTTGCTATTGTTTCCTTCATTCCTTTTTCATTTATTTCTGATCTGCTCTTATGATTTCTTTCCTTCTGCTAACTTTGGGGTTTTTTTTGTTCTTCTTTCTCTAATTGCTTTAGGTGTAAGGTTAGGTTGTTTATTTGAGATGTTTCTGGTTTCTTGAGGTAGGATTGTATTGCTATAAACTTCCCTCTTAGAACTGCTTTTGCTGCATACCATAGGTTTTGGGTCGTCGTGTTTTCATTGTCATTTGTTTCTAGGTATTTTTTGATTTCCTCTTTGATTTCTTCAGTGATCTCTTGGTTATTTAGTAGTGTATTGTTTAGCCTCCATGTTTTTGTATTTTTTACAGATTGTTTTCCTGTAATTGATATTTAGTCTCATAGCTTGGTGGTCAGAAAAGATACTTGATAAGATTTCAGTTTTCTTAAATTTACCAAGGCTTGATATGTGACCCAAGATATGATCTATCTTGGAGAATGTTCCATGAGCACTTGAGAAGAAAGTGTATTCTGTTGTTTTTGGATGGAATGTCCTATAAATATCCATTAAGTCCATCTTGTGTAATGTATCATTTAAAGCTTGTGTTTCCTTATTTGTTTTCATTTTGGCTGATCTGTCCATTGGTGAAAGTGGGGTGTTAAAGTCCCCTACTATGATTGTGTTACTGTCAATTTCCCCTTTTATGGCTCTTAGCATTTGCCTTATGTATTGAGGTGCTCCTATGTTGGGTGCATAAATATTTACAATTGTTATATCTTCTTCTTGGATTGATCCCTTGATCATTATGTAATGTACTTCTTTGTCTCTTGTAATAGTCTTTATTTTAAAGTCTATTTTGTCTGATATGAGAATTGCTACTCCAGCTTTCTTTTGATTTCCATTTGCATGGAATACCTTTTTCCATTCCCTCACTTGCAGTCTGCATGTGTCCCTAGGTCTGAAGTGGGTTTCTTGTAGACAACATATATACGGGTCTTGTTTTTGTATCCGTTCAGCCAGTCTACCTTTTGGTTGGAGCATTTAATCCATTTACATTTAAGGTAGTTATTGATATGTATGTTCCTATTACCATTTTCTTAAGTGTTTTGGGTTTGTTATTGTAGGTCTTTTCTTTCTCTTGTGTTTCCCGCCTAGAGAAGTTCCTTTAGCACTTGTTGTAAAGCTGGTTTGTTGTTGCTGAATTCTCTTAGCTTTTGCTTGTCTGTAAAGTTTTAATTTCTCCATCAAATCTGAATGAGATCCTTGCTGGGTAGAGTAATCCTCGTTGTAGGTTTTCCCCTTTCATCACTTTAAATATGTCCTGCCACTCCCTTCTGGCTTGCAGAGTTTCTGCTGAAAGATCAGCTGTTAACCTTATGGGGATTCCCTTGTATGTTATTTGTTGTTTTTCCCTTGCTGCTTTTAATATTTTTTCTTTGGTTTTAATTTTTGATAGTTTGATTAGTATGTGTCTTGGAATGTTTCTCCTTGGATTTATCCTGTATGGGACTCTGTGCTTCCTGGACTTGATTGACTATTTCCTTTCCCATATTAGGGAATTTTTCAACTATAATCTCTTCAAATATTTTCTCAGTCCCTTTCTTTTTCTCTTCTTCTTCTGGGACCCCTATAATTTGAATATTGGTGCATTTAATGTTGTCCCAGAGGTCTCTGAGACTGTCCTCAATTCTTTTCATTCTTTTTTCATTTTTCTGCTCTGTGGTAATTATTTCCACTATTTTATCTTTCAGGTCACTTATCCGTTCTTCTGCTTCAGTTATTCTGCTATTGATTCCTTGTAGAGAATTTTTAATTTCATTTAGTATGTTGTTCATCATTGTTTGTTCGCTCTTTAGTTCTTCTAATTCCTTGTTAAACGTTTCTTGTATTTTCTCCATTCTATTTCCAAGATTTTGGATCATGTTTACTATCATTACTCTGAATTTGTTTTCAGGTAGACTGCCTATTTCCTCTTCATTTGTTTGGTCTGGTGGGTTTTTACCTTGTTCCTTCATCTGCTGTGTGTTTCTCTGTCTTCTCATTTTGCTTAACTTACTGTGTTTGGGGTCTCCTTTTTGTAGCCTGCACGTTCGTAGTTCCCGTTGTTTTTGGTGTCTGCCCCCAGTGGCTAAGTTTGGTTCAGTGGGTTGTGTAAGCTTCCTGGTGGATGGGACTGGTGCCTGTGTTCTGGTGGATGAGGCTGGACCTTGTCTTTCTGGTGGGCCGGACCATATCCGGTGGTGTGTTTTGGGATGTCTGTGACCTTATTATGGTTTTAGGCAGCCTCTCTACTAATGGGTGGGGTTGTGTTCCTGTCTTGCTAGTTGTTTGGCATAGGGTGTCCAGCACTGTAGCTTGCTGGTCATTGAGTGGAGCTGGGTCTTAGCGTTGAGATGGAGATCTCTGGGAGAGCTTTTGCTGTTTGATATTATGTGGAGCCGGGAGGTCTCTGGTGGACCAACGTCCTGATCTTGGCTCTCCCATCTCAGAGGCACAGGCCTGACACCCGGCCGGAGGACCAAGACCCTGTCAGCCACACGGCTGCTACTGTTAGAGGGTCTCCTGCAGAGGTAGGGGGTGGCTGTGGCTTACCGCAGGGACGAGGACACTGGCAGCAGAGCTTCTGGGAAGTACTCCTTGGCATGAGTCCTCCCAGAGTCTGAGGCCCAAGTCTTGAAAGCCAGCACTGTCAAGTCAGAGCGCTGGGCACTGGAGCGTCCTCAGAGGCAGCTCCAGGAGAGGCTGGGAAGCAGGGGGTTTGCTGTGGCCTCTCCAGATGCCCTGAAACAACCTCTGCTTCCCTCTGTGCTGCTCAGTGTCCTCCTCCGATGGCCCCTCGGGAAGTGCCCAGGCTCTGCATCTGCTCTCATCTCATTTTCCATCTAAACAGACGTGCTTTCTTGCTTGTCTTCTTACAACTCTGGGCTTGGCTACGAATAACCTGATAAACTCAGTCTAGTTGCCATGAATTGTGCGCGCACGTGTGTGTGTGTGTGTGTCCATGTGCATGTGGGGGTGTGTGTACATGTATGTGTGTGTGTATGCATAGAAGCATAAGTGCAGGTGTTGCAAAAGATGTTAGCGGTTGAGCTTGTTTAAACTCCCAGATTCGATTTAAATTTTAGCAAACGTCGGTGGTGACCTAATCCCAAAAAGAGAGTCCTGGGCACAGAGTCAGGACCAGTAGGGAAAGTTGCCCAAGGAATTTGTTTCCTCTGTCTCTCAGGTCCTGCAACATCGATTTGAGTGGCCTGAATATTATGTTGGCTTTGAAAATAATATTAGAGAGAAAATGATGCGTAGGCCAAATCCAAAGGTCCTGATTGACCTAAGCTTCATGACTAATGACTTAAAAAATTAAAATGCTTATTGTTGGAAGAGGACTTCAAGATGTAGGGGAGATACATAGTGGCAGAGTTTTGAAAGCTTTCGGTCTTGCTTTGTGCATTAACATTACTGAAGAACATCCTAGCGGCCACAGTGGCTGAGCTGTCTTGCACCTCTTACCCCCAGGGCATCTGGCCGAACCCTAGCCGAGTAGCTTGAAAAGGTACTTGGCCTCCTGCCAACTCCTCCATCTCTGGTTAAGAACCGACTCACCTCGACCAAGTGGTGTTGAGTCCTAGATCTGCCTCTCACCAGCTCTCTTAGTTTCCTAAATCTGAAAAACAGTGACAATACTACCTAATCCGCAGTGTCATTGAGATGAGTTGACAACACAGGTACATGGCTAGGTGCGTTGCAGGCTTACCTACAATGTTAGTTTCATTTCCCACGTAGTCAGTTTCCTCATGGTAGAAATGGGGCTTTGACTTACTCAAGATTTAATCCAGATCAGCGCAGATATTTCTATGTACCGGTACAATAGAAATTGACAGAATTTTACCAATGATGGCTGATTGACAAAGTTAATCCTCAACAAAGTCCGTTTATCATCCCCGCTTTTTCTGGAAAGGCAGAGGCCAGGATTCGTGGTATTAGGGTAGATGTGAGCTTTCAGGCCCTCAACTTGTAACAAATTATGTCCAACACAAGTATGGTAATTTTGTGACAATTTTTACTCTGCAGGAAGTTGAGATGAGATGACCGAATATATAATTTTCGTGTTTCAACTTTTCTGCACCACCTTATTATCTTTAAATAGAAAATAATGTACAACCAAAATGGTTAGGTACTCTTTTTTTATTCCCACTCTTTTTCTGTGAGATCTCTTCAAAACCTCTTGGTCTTCAAGCTGCCTACAAAGTGCTGCTTTCAAATATTAAGGGCCAAAGTTTCAATTGGCCTTCTTTCCCTTGCCTCCTGTTATTTACGGGTGCTGATTCTAAATGCTAAAATTCCAATTTACTAGTGTAATTACCCAATTTATATGCATAAAGGGGGGTGCCACTCACAAAAATTAATGCAGCCCGAAGTACTGCAGGTAAGGCCAGTTCAAATGTGATTCTCACGTAACATATTCAGGCCTGGCTGGGAACTCCACTGGCTAGATTATTTTAGTTACCACATCTCTTAATTTTATATCAGTGCCATGATGAGGTCCTGTTCTGAGTGCCCATGGAGGGGTTCGGATTGGATCTTGTTGGTGGCGGGGAACTTCGGTGGGTTCTTCAGGAGGGTGATATAATGGAACTGGAATTTTTGCGAAATGAATTTGTTCACCTCTGCAGGGTGATTGGCAGATCCTGAGGTCTGGAGACACAAGAGGAGGCCATTACCAGTGAAACCATGTGGGCTGGAAACCATGGCCTGGCGATCTGGAAGGGAAATGCATCTGGCAGGTAGTGGGTGGATAAAGAAGGTTAGTGATGGCTTAATATTCATGCTGACTGAGATGACTCTAATAGTCCCAAGTTGCCCAAGAAAATAATACAGGCCTTTGACTGGAAGGGGAGGTGATTTAGGAATTCCTGCTAGGAAATAAATAGTAAGCTTGGTAACAGCATGGTCTTTGGTGGCAGGGACCACATCTCCATTCCTGTGTTCCCTGTATTTTATATAGTGTTATGACCTGAGTGCATAGATGCTCAATAAAAACTCTGATGGATAATTGACTGAATAACTTGTGAACATTTGAATTATATAATCACAAGGCGAAGCAGGTCCAGGATGGCTGGTTCAGGGTTTTTGCCATTGAAGGTTTACACAACTGACAATTTTCACTGTATAAGATGGCCAGTTAATAGAAGACGTGCTTAAACAGCCTGTTCCAGAAATCTGGTAGACTTCTATTTCTCCGGCTTCCTTGATCTGCTGTCTGTATGTGGCTGGGTTGCAGGCTTCCCCTCACTCTGCTGTTAGGCAAACAGTGAGAGAAAGTAGAACTCAGGGTCTCTAAACCTGGGTTGGTATGGTTGTGTTAGGAGACAGGAGGGAACCTATGTCACCTGGGAGCCACATGGATTGAACGTTCTAAAGTCACACTCATGAAGTCCCCTGAACGCCGTTCTGCAGCTGGACTGTGCTGGCTGGTGCCCAGTGATGACAGGAACCCTGGCTGCTCGTCAGATGACAACCAAGTGGACGCCATAAGCCCTAAAGTTACGCAACACTCATATCTGCCCTGAGTTCACATCTATTAAAAGCTGCTTGATACTAGAGTAAGTTCTATCTTTGGACCTGGCAAGCTTTTTTTGAGATCTTAAAATGACTTGCCATTTAGGAAGGCAAGAGTCCAAAGACGGAGGCTTGAAATGACCATGAATTTGGATTTGCTTTTCCAGTGTCCTGCAAAGAGGAAATCTTCCTTTTTCTTCCCTCCCTTTTCTCTCATCTCTTTTTCTTTTTGGTTCACCACGCTGTGGGCCTGGTGCTTATTTATTCAACAATCTGTATAAATTTAACATCAAATGATTAATGATTTCCCTGCCAAATTTAAGGAGACAATTGCACTCAAACCCCTCTGATATCAATGGCATATTTAAAAGTCTAATTTAATAGTAACATACTTGGCTTTTTGATTCCTTTTGATTTGCCTTATCTTTTTTCATCAACTTAGGAGATTTTTCAGCTACAGTCTTTTCAGATTCTTCCTGACTCTCAGTGTATGTAGGCGCCCTGGGCACCTTTATTTATTTATCTTTTTGAAGATTTTTTTTTAATTGAAGTAAAGTTGATTTACAATATTACGTTGCTTATATATTTTATATATAGTAGTGTGTACCTGTTAATCCCAGACTCCTAGTTTATCCCGCCCCCCCCCCTTTCCCCTTTGGTAACCTTAAGTGTGTTTTCTATGTCTGTGAGCCTATTTCTGTTTCGTAAATAAGTTCATTCGTACCATTTTTTTTCAGATTCCACATATAAGTGATATCATATGATATTTGTCTTTCTCTCCCTGACTTACTTCACTTAGTATGATAATCTCTAGGTCCATCCATGTTGCTGTAAATGGCATTATTTCCTTCTTTATTGTGGCTGAGTCCCTGGGCTCATTTAGAAGGGAACATGGTAGTGAGAAGGTCAGAATGTGCCCTTTCTTCTCTGGCAAGACAAAGATGTTCGCATGACTGGCGCTGCTAAAAGCAGGCTCCTGTACTGGCCTGTTTATCTTCACGGGTCACGTTTGAGGAATTCTTTCTATCCCAAGTCTCCTGATAGGGAAAGTGAATTCCAAACCCGAGGCCAATACTTTGAAAGGTTATGGGAAAAATAAATACTTTAGTGTCTGCAAATAATCCTTTCTTGCTGCAAGAAAAATATATCTATTAATAAAATAAAAATTGTTGTGCAAATATTTCTTCAAAGAGAGGCAATAAAAATGACAAGGCGCTTTACACGAAGGCCTCCAGCCCATGGTAAATGTCCTGAGTTGCTATAAATACTGTATTAACCCCAGAGAAAAGCGCTTGTCGGACATGAGATCATCAGTCGTGGGCTCGGGGAAGCAGGGTTTGATCAGAGGGGTTCCCAGCTCATAGAAAAGCCAAGCCAGAGATGGGCCTTCTCAGTGCATTTGCCTGACTCCTAACTCCTTTGCTTCCAGAAGGTCTGAGTGAGAAGGGAATGAAAAGAAATGACTGGAGGGTCTAGGTCGCACCTGGTATATAAACAAAATTCAGGGTCGTCAGTACCTCTGGCATCTTTTTAGGCTCTAACAGCCAGAAAGCTTATTTTAAAATCTATAACTGGGAAAATATGAGATGTTAAATATCTACTCTTCATTTTTTTTCTTTTTCTTTTACCCTTCTCCCTCCTTCAGGTAGAGGGATATTTGAAACTGCTAAATATTTCAAAGGTAGTATTAAGGGATTAATAAACTGGAATTTTTAATTCCACAGGTCTGGAAGTATCCTTTAGAAAGGCTTCGGCTAGTTTGAGATACTTGGGGTTTGCACTTTTTAAAATAATACAATTAGGAGTCAAGTAAATGTCTTCAGGAGATGTGGAATGATAAAAACAAATCTTCATCTGTAAAACTAAAATTTTTAAAATACATATCTATTTTCTAACTGTAATATATGTGGATTGTAGAAGTGGAAAATAAGAGGAATATAAAGAAGAACCTTTTAATAGAACTATTCGTAATCCTACCACCTTTAATTATTTTGGGAGTCTGGCAGAGAAATACACATTCACATACACAAAGAAACTACACTAGCATCATATTAAATATACAATTACATGCCCACTTCTTTCCATGTAACATTTTTTATCTTGAGCATTTACCATAACATTAGCTGTATATCAGAAATGCGGTTTTTGAAGACCGAACAGATTACTATCTTATAGATATCCTAAAATTAATATTACTTCACTGTATGCCATTTAGTTTCTAATTTTTAGTTATTATAAAGGTTTACCTCAATGAACAATTGTGTATGTGCTTGTGTGTAGATAGCTGGATAAATAGATCATTTTCTTAGAATAATGTCTAGAGAAGAATTATTAGGTCAAACATTATGAGCATTTTTGCAATCCAAGTTTGGATCCCAGGTCAGTTTTTCAAAGTCATCCATGCCAGGAGTTGCTGATTTGAGGCCAGTTTCCTTTGGCAAGGGTTGGACCATCATAATGGGCAATTCCAATTTATGATGGGTATCATCCCATTTGGCAGACTCAAGCCTCTGTCAGCTCGGCAGCAGTGGGTTCCATCCAGGCCTGATTTTACCTCCACCTGCCCAGAGTTCATTTTGGACGCTGGAGGAAGGCCTGTCCATCCACAATGAGTTCATCATGGGCAGAGGAAACAATGTTGGCCATTGAGATGCTGGCTGGAGATATAAACCTTGTGCAGATGCTGCATCTCTCCTTCAGTTCACCAGCTGCCCCTGGAGAGCCAAGTGAACTGCTTACCCCTCAAACGCCCTTCCTATCCATATGAGGGAGAAGGATAACGAATGTCTACTAGATGAAGCAATTTATCTTTAGAAAAATAAGAACTAACATGGGAAGAGCATCTGTGGAAGATGCTGTATTCTATTTTTGGCAAAATGTGAGCATCTATGGATAAATTGCTTTGTCTACAGCACATTCAGATTTTACCACCTGTGAATTTAATTGAGTCGGTACCTAAGTACTGATTTAGGTAATATGCTCATTTATAAAGTTGGTGCCTGTGATTTATCCTTACAACAAAGAGGAGTTGGTTTTCTTTGGATTTTCAAAGTTAAAAACATGGTTATCTTACTTTAGGCTAGTTTAAAGTTTAAAGGAGGGCAGTGACCCAGGGTCATCGGTCACTTTGTGCAAACATCTGTTTTCCTCTACGTCACAAAGAAACGTAGCCTCCCTGTTTTCAATTATTACACTATTCTTGGGGCTTCAGGGAGTCCCCATTCTAGCCACTGTTGGTTCCCCAGGCTGCCCTCAAACAGCAGCGCTGAAATGGCAGCCAAGGTGGAAGCCAGGTTTATCAGGCAACAGGGACAATGAAAAGGACGTGTTTGGGAGTGAAGCAGTTGGCAACGTCCATGTAAAGAACATTTAGGTGTTTAATAGCTACGATTGCACTCGGAACCCCCATGGGAGGCATCCACACCGTCCAGACATCACTGTTTTGCCTCAGCAAGTCAGTCTCTCTGTGGTTTGGGCTGGAAGGTGATGGGTTTCTGGATGTGTGCTTTGTGAAAGGAGACATGGCTGGTGTCTCCTTCATCTCCAGCCTCAGAGCCCAGCACTTGGCTGAGCCCACACTGCGGCTAGGAATCCATGCGAAAGGGCCTTAACGTAACAGATATTTCCTATAGCATTTAGATTTGTACTAGGGAAAAAAAAAACTGGGAAGAGGTGCCTCTGCTGATCCCGTGGCTAATTTTGTTCCCTCTAGTGAGGCTGTGTATTAAAATTAAAGCAAAAACATTTTATAAAAAATATTTGCATTCCAGGTAAACTTCCTGTAGAACATCACATAGAACCCTCTTACTCATTGTCATTGAATCAAGGAGTTGCTGTGGACCTTAAGAGATCTTCTCTCTGATCTGATGCCTTTCAGTAAGTGAATGACCAAGTCACCCAGAACAGACCAGGCTTATACTTTGTTCCTAAAAAGCCCCATGATGATAGCAAGTATTGGCAAGTATGGGAGGAAATGTGTTCTCGCTAGACATTGCTGCCTATAAGTTGGTACTTTCAGCATTGTCTGTAATCGAAAAAATTAAAAACAGCTTAAATATTGACAGTAAAGGAATAAACTCTTTAGATCCTTTTCATGGAATACTTTGTAAAAGGTGGATCAATATATACTGACATGGAAAGATAAGCAAGATGAATATTTTTGAAATGAAAAATATAGAATAATATGTATAGTAGGATAGTATCTGTCATATATAAATAGAATGCTCCCCACTAGATACATGTACTGGGTGTGGTTGTGTGTGTGAATGTAAGTAAAAGATCTGGAAAAGTACAGAGAAAATTAACTATTGTGTTGCACACATTTTGAAACAGAAATTAGGTGTGGTGGGGAAGAGCGTGGTCTAGGGGAACCTCAGCTTTATTTGTAATGTTTAAATTTTGGATAACTAGTGTTTATTTATTACTTGTATAGTTTATTCATTTATTTATTGCTTTTAATTTACTTTTGATATTACACTATTACTTCATTATAGGATTTACATATTACATATTTATTATTGTATATATTTTTTAATAAGGTAGAAGAAAATCTCTTGAGGGCAAGGTAGACAGCAAGCGCTCACTACGTACGTGTTGTCATAGAGATCGCCAAATGCGGTACATCATTTCAGCGTGTCGCATCCTGGATCGCAGACCTTCTTGCTTTGTCAAGCTGAAATCTTTCCCATTTTAGCTTGAACTGATGCTTATTTTTCCGGGGTTGCCCTCCTGTTGGGCATTTTGAAAATTCAGAGACCGCGATCAGCACTTCCTGCCTGTGGCCAACCCCCCCGACAGGCCTGCCTTCAACTTAAGCCAGCTTCGCCTTCTCCCTGGAGGGGAGAGAGTTCTCAGCTCTGCTCGCACAGCTACTGGATGGCGGTTGTGTTCACTGGCTGTGCTCACTTGAATGTGAATGCAGGCGCCTGCGCGGTGTTAGCCTCGGGACTCCTGGTCTGTCCACATCTTATCAGTGGCACACAGGAATGGTCCCTGTTGGCTGAGAGGAAAACATTAAGATTTATTTTTCTTTTTGAAGGTGATTGACCCCGGGAAAGAGTGCCCAGTACAGAATGTGAGCTGTCAAACTATCCTGGGGACAATTAGTTCTCTGCGGCTCGTCGCATATCAATACATATGTGCAAATTTAGAGATTTAACAATTCAAGCCAAACATACTTATCTATCCACAGTGGGGAAAAATGTTCACAGTAGATTATGTGAACTGTCGCTCCAAGTTCTTTTTAACACATGAAAACAGCTGTCTTACTTTTCTCACAAGTCAGCAGCCTGTAGATTTCTATTACCTGAGTCAAATTTAACACAATTTTTTTTTTTTTAAGTGATGAGCTTTATGATGAGAGACAAATAGAGAATTCCATCTTTGGTTGGTGGCAAGAGGGTGAGGGCAGCAGGATGAATCTATGGGAAACAGTACAACTATTCACAGAGAAGGTGAGGTGCCTCAGTCTTTAATTTCACTCTTTGGCCCTGTTGGGTTCCTCACATCAAATAACGATGCTAGTCTCACCCCCATCCCCGCCAATTGAACCCCAGAGTGATGTTAAAATGATAGCCAGCACCGACAAGTTCTAGAAGCTTTCCCTTCTTTGACAATTTCTGAATATTTAAAAAATGTCTTTCTTAGGTAGTTTCCATCCACACAAATTGATGAAAAGCATATGCTTTACAGAATACAGCACCAGAGGATGACGGAGGAAACAGGAGTTCTGACCTGCAGGATGGACTTCCAGCCCATCGTCCCCTCTGCCAGCAGCAGCTCCTTGTGTCTCCCTGAGAGCGCCACCCCCCGAGTGGCTGGCTAGGTGTGTTTTCCTCTCTCCTATGGTGAGAGCAGGGCCACCCACAGACTGGGGGGTCTGCCCTTGTTCCTTCTCTTTCAGGTCCAGACAGAGGCATTCCTGGATGGAATCGGCTCCCTCTCTCCTGTGCCTTCCTACATCCCAAGGGAGTCTTGAGAAGACACACACCCACCTCTTCCCAAGTCAGGGTCATCTGAACACTGAAGAACTCCTTCTGTCCATGAGTTTTTCAGGGCCCTAGAGTTACTTACAAGTCAAATTCCTCCCCCTAGCAGTCGGAAATATCCCTGTTATTTTGTCTGTGTCTTTTAAGATACCACGTGATAAACATGTAGCCAACTGTAGGTTTGACGTGGCGGAAACAGGCTGTTAGGTCCAAACCCTGGACCTTGGCTCTGTGTGGGATGTCCTGTCCACAGAGCAGGAAAACAGGAGGGATTTGTGGCCTCTCCTCCCCTCCCTGTGCTGGGCCACTGCTCTGGCCACACCTCCTCTGTCTGAGCTGTTGCAGTGGCCTCTGTCTAGGTTTCCAGGCTTCTCCTCTCTTGCTATGTCTCCCATGTCTTTCCCTGGTTCCCTTGTATTGCCTGCTGAATAATATTAAAATTATTTTAATAAAACCTCATTTTAGTATACAGAGGCCCTTTACTACAATATGCTTGCTGCCTATCGTAGGCTAATTGCGTGCCCCAGTGAGATTCAAGTCCTATTTCTGATACCTGTGAATGTGACCTTATTTGGAAATAGGGTTTTTGCAGATGTAAATGGTTGAGGTGAGGTCATCCTGGAGAGTAGGGTGGGTCCCAAATTCAACATGACTAGTGGCCTCTTAGGAAGAGAAAAAGAGAGACAGGGACATTCACCCAGAGGGAGCAAAGCCATATGACTACAGAGACATGTGATGCAGCTACAAGCCAAAGGATGCCAGAGATTACGAGGAGCCACCAGGAGCTAAGAGACGAGCACGGAACTGGCTCTTCCTCAGAGCCTCCAGAAAGAACCCATCCTGCCGACACCTTGATTTGGACTTCCGACTTCCAGAACCACGAAACAATAAATTTCTGTTGTTTTAAGTCACCCAGTCTGCAGTAATTTGTTAGAGCAGCCCTAGGAAACTAATGCATCGCCTCACCTCCCTCCCCATCCTGAACCCAGCAAAGCAAACACTCCACTGCTCTCTGCACACAGCAGCCTCTCCTCAGATACCTGTGTCTCACCAGGCTTTTTTATCTTCAGGTCTGGCCCTGGAGACCACAGAGAAGGTAAGCTCAGAAAAAAAGGCAGTCAGATTCTGTCAGACCATAACGACCTCTGACTATGAGATGTCTACTCCCCAGGTGGAGAAACTTACATGGTCAGATAAAAGATTTATAATACAAATACAACACAATTTGAAGTGAATTATAAAATAGACCAGTGCAAATTAACTAGCATGACATCTGTATAGTCCTTCCCCATAGAATTTGAATGTTTGTGGTCACTATTGAATGCAGGGGAATCAGAGGGTATGGGTGTAATAAGACTGGGAGCCCCAGAGGAAAGGTGTCCTCAGAGGAAGCCTGTCTCTGGTCAGGTTACGTAGGAGTGGAATCACTGACACCCAGGCAGGAGGAAGCCCTCACAATAGGTAACTGCTCCCAGCTCTACCATGTGCACTGGACCACGTCCATGGTCAAACATGGCTTCAACCTTTGTGGTCAGACTCTTCTAGCTGCAAGGGAGCTACAGGAAATTTGAATACATTTCCATTTCTTTTTGTTTCTTTCTTTTGCTCTCTTTATCCATAGATACTTTCCCTGACTTCAGTTCAAGGAAATGCTGTCAAGTTTAAGTCTTTCCCCCCTGCCACATTTGTAGTGCAAGTGGCACTGTGGATGTAACACAGAAGAACAAACCTGGCTCCATACTGGATCTCTTCCTTTAGCTCTAACCTTTGGGCTCTGCTGCCTGTGCTTAGTCACGTGGGCTCTGCTCCTTTTGTGAAAGAATGTTGCCTATAGCCTGAAATATACAGGAAAGCCCATTCTCAAGGCTCTGACCTTTAAAGGTATAACACTTTTCCGTTCATATAGAGATAACAAGTTGCAGAACAGAGAATAACAGTTGTCTTGTTGGAGGTTTATAGAAACGCTGTGAGCAGACCTACCTGGAAAGCTGCAGGAACAAGGATTCCACACCAAGAAGTTTGCAGCAACCAGCTACAGCCCCTCCCCTTTTAGTCTAAAAGAAGGCTGAATCCTAACTCAGGTAAGATGGTTCTTTGGGACATTAGTCCGCTATCTTCTCTGCTGGCTTTCTGAATAAAGTCACGATTCTTTGTGACTCTCAGCTTATTGGCCTATTGTGTGGTAAGAAGCACGAGCTTGGACTTAGTAACAAGGAGTCATCCATAGACATACATAGATAGAAAGAGTTAGTATACAATGGAATGAATGAATGAGTGGATGGAAGTCTTTCACTAAATTAATATGCTGAAGCTTCTCAACCTGATGTCTTTCACAGGGTGAAAGAGTAGGAGGAGAAGATGCCTGGGTGGGTGGCGCTTCCCCGGAGGCAGGCATGCCCTCTGGGATCTGAGGAGGACAACATCTCTCCCTTACAGGAAGAACAGCTGGTACTTCTTCCAATGCTTGGTTAAGAAGAAATTCTTTTCAGAAATCATGAGGGTTTTGTCTTTATTAAGTTACGGATTTTTTTACGTTTGCATATTTCTGTTGTTTTCTTTTTTTTTTAACTCTAGGCTGTATCCATGGAATTTGTGGAACTAATTGGAAACAAAATTTCTGATACGCAATCCAGTCAGCCTTTTCCCACATGCTTGCTTCTTCAGAGGGACTAGAACCTTCTCCAACTTGTGGAAAGTACAAATTGCAGCTTCACTTCAGAATCAGAACGAAACATGGGTTCCAGTTGGCTCTGTCAGCCCCAGGCAAAACTGGGTACACTGCCTTCACACCCACCCTTTTATGATTGTCTCTTAGCTATTTCTGAGCTACGTGGAAACAACTGCCTGCACGTGTACACACAGGCACGCACACACATACACACAGAGGCATGCCCAAATACCCATGCTTGTTTTCTGTAGGGAAAATCATTTATTCCACTTCATGGAATGAGGAGTCTACCGGCACCACTGGCTCAGCCTGGAAGTGAATGAGCTGAACCCCGTTTCAGTGCAAGGCAGTAGCCAAGGCTGCACAACTGAGCAGCCCAAGTATTTACTGTTGCATTTGTTGTTGATTTGGAAAACAAACAAATGTGTATTGACGTAAAGCAATATAAAAATTCGATTCAGGCATACTGACTTTTTCACACTTAGGCATCAGAGAGTAGCTGAGAAATGAGAGATTCAACCAGTGATGGATGTGTGCCAGCCCCTGGTTGTAAAGCACATTTGAAGGCTTCTCGTCTCAAGTGTCTATCACAGTTTTTAGCACAAAACGAGTGCTCTGGTTGGTGCTTTGAGTGTCTTAAGGGGAGTGGATGAGCACAAATTCTTGTGTTTCAGTACATTTTTTCCTCCTCAACCCCTTTGCTCTATCAGGATACCCACAGAGGGATCTCTACAAGAAATCCATCCCCACCACCTCTGTGCTTCACCAGACACCCAGCAGAGACAAGTGAACTACCTCCCCTGACCCAGGACAGCCCATAACTCAGGATAAATTGGAAATGGTGGGAAGTCTGAGAAGCCACTGTTTGGTGCCGATTTCCCAAATACAGATGCTGCTGCTTTTTGATAGATGAATTAGCCTGCGGATTCCCAATCTTTGGATAACTGCCAACACTTTATCACCGGGGTTCTGCTATCCTCAACTCTCCTTGTCTTCTAAAAGCTTATACTTTAGACCCATGAGCTAGAATGTCAGGAGAGTTAAAATTATTGTTATCTCTTGAGATAGTTTATAAAAATGTGAGTTTTCTGTTATATTCACTGTAATCCTCCCATCCTGGGGCCACATCAGGGTGGCCATGAGCTGACTGCCATCTTTTTGTAGTGCAGGAAGAGCTGCCATCCCATGAAAGTGGGTATCGTTTGATACAGGTGCTTCTTTGTATGTATACGAAACAGTATGGTCCCCAAATCACAGGCAACTGTTATTTCATGCACTGAGTAAACGGAGTAATTATAGGTTCTGAAGAGACAGGGATTGTGGATTGAAGCCGCCTCAGTTTGGGCTTTCTTTTTGTGGAAATGTTTTAATTATATCTTTAATGGCCTAGAATTCACAATAAACTGAAAAGGCAACACATTGATATTCTTTCTGGGGGTGTATTGGCTGACTGTATTTGTTTTGTAAAATGATACAAGGAAATGGTGAAAAGGCTATAAATACTTTGGAGGAGATGCTTATCTCCCTCTGAAACTGGCAGATTTCTAACATCAGGGTGAACCCTGATGCGTAGCATTTTAGGTTGTTTATGGGGAGGGGCATAGCACCCTTTTTCAGTTTTCAGGGTCTGAGAGATGGATTTCTCATGTTGGTCTTCTAACAAATATTGATTGTCGTCATCTTGCGTAGCTTCAGTAAGTCTAAGCTATAAAATAAAACAAGAAGGTCTGTACTGTTGGCATTTTCATAACGGGAAATAGTTGAAAAGCATTATCTTTTACCCAGACTTGAACTTTTAAAAATAAATTTAGAAGTTTTTTGAAAGTTTAGAAGGATATCATATTCCTTGAAAGGTTATAAACATGTTCTTTATTTCTTGAGCCATATAGAACGCGTGATTAAATGAACTGAGAAAACATATAACAGTGCCTACAAAATTATTTTTATTGCGTTTGATGCATTAAAAAAGAAAGGATATTTTAAAATGGAGGCTGGTGATGACTTCCTTCTGGAGTCTCCTATGAGTGTGTTTATCCAATGCCGATCAACCAAGCAAATCTATGACTCAGTCATGTTAGTGGGGGAAAAAGTGGGTCAAAGCAATTACTTGGCCTTATATAGCTAAAAGGATTGGTTAAATGACCGAATTTTTTCACTGGCCCGTAGGTTTGGCATGATGTCTTGTATCTATAGTCCACATTAGTTTTGGAGGCAGAGTAGACCCAAGACTGAAAAGACTATCTGATTAGCTCCTTTGCTTTCTATATGTTTAGTATTATTTTACTGCTTTTCTCTTTGTTGAGGACAATGTGATTCTCCCAAGCTTAGCAGGAGCAACTTACCTCCTGACACTCTCTCATAGCCTCATCCATGACAAGAGAACAGAGAAAAAAGTGAAAAAATTCCTCTTTATAGATTCATGGATTCTCTTTTTACTTGCTAGCATCATCTAACACCTACTAGACTATCTCACTGAAGATTTTGAGTATTGGTTTATATAAAAGTGAAATTCAAGGGAGTATTATTATTCTGTTCATTTCTTTTTTTTTTTTAAATAAATTTATTTATTTTTTGTTTATTTATTTTTGGCTGCGTTGGGTCTTCATTGCGGCGCGTGGGCTTTCTCTAGTTGCAGGGAGTGGGGGCTACTCTTTGTTGCGGTGCGCAGGCTTCTCATGGCAGTGGCTTCTCTTGTTGCAGAGCACGGGCTCTAGACACGCAGGCTCAGTAGTTGTGGCACACGGGCTCAGTAGTTGTGGCTCGCGGGCTCTAGAGCACAGGCTCAGTAGTTGTGGCGCATGGGCTTAGTTGCTCCGTGGCATGTGGGATCTTCCCGGACCAGGGCTCGAACCCATGTCCCCCGCATTGGCAGGCGGATTCTTAACCACTGTGCCACTAGGGAAGCCCTCTGCTCAATTCTTAACACTGCGACATGGCACCCAGTTTGGTGACAATGTCCTGAGAGTCCTGATGTGACTCTTCTAGGCATCTAGTTGCATTATGAGGGGAACTCTCCTGAGGAAAGTCTCAGCCTAAGTAAGGTATGTATTGAGGCGCGTGGAAGAACATTATTAAGGGCACTCTAACATCTGTCTCTCTAGTATCATTCACCCAAAACCGCAAAGGCTCAAACAGCAGTCCTAGGAAGAGAAAGCTATAATAAAAACCTCAACGACACAGAAAAGAGCTGTTTTCCTAAGAGCCCCGTAACAAATGCTAGGGGCAGCAGCCTCGTGGCCAGCCTGAGAGCACAGCGCCAGTGTAGACAGAGGGCACACTCCCCCTTTAAGTTTGTTGCTGGGATGTGAAACAGCTCCAGCAAAGGGCCTTCACCCCAGCACTGTAGCAGCACAGGTATTTCTGGGCAGGTGCGTTTTCATGAGCATTTCAGGCTCTGGTGCCATCTCAGAGGTACCACGGTGGCACTGGAGCCTTTAGACACTGGTGGAAGGATCAGCCCACTGGCATCAACTGTGGCAACTTGTGTGTCTGTAGCAACTGGAAGCATCTCAGCGAGAAGCCAGATTAAAGGACAATGGCAGGCACTGCACAGTACCTGAGAGGGCTCAGTCACCCAGGAAAGAACCTGCAGAGTCCCCTGGGAGGGAGCCCGAGGCCTGGAGGAGAAGGCCAGGCTGCATTTGTGTGGCCAGAGGAGCGTGAGACGAGAAGTTCCTCTTTGTCACAAGGACAGTGACCTTACTGCTGTTCTTAGGCTGGGGGCGGCAGTGTCACCAAACGTGCGCCGTGTTTCAAAGGTTCAGACTAAGTTGCTCGGAAAGGCTATGGATTTCTTGTATCCCAATCTGTTGGCAAGAATCACTTTTTGAAAATCCGAAGAGAAACTCTTTCAGTGCAGGGTTGCTGTCAAAACCGTGTTATCTCGTCAACCGGGGTGTCAATTAAACTGGGCTTGAAGAAGCATGTTTGTAGCTCCCCATCATGTATGATCTCTTGGAATTTCAGGCAGCAATCCTCCACATATAGTGCATGCAGCGTTTCTGTCATAATGTGAGAATGGGAATCATATGCTCTGCCTTCCTGAGGGGGAGAAAAATATTCTCTAATGTTTTCCAGAAATGACACTGTTTTTCATTATCTGGTGCATTTCATGTCTGTCGTTCAGCTCAGTACCTTGGATTCGCCTCACGGTGGTTGTTTCCAGGGGCTGCACTGGGGTACCAGCGTTTCCCTCTGCTACAAGTTTGGCAAGTACGTATCCATTTCTCTTGAGAAAACAAGACTAAATTCTTCTTCCCTGTCTCTCCACCTTACCTTCCGCCACCTCATTTATGCTATGACAAGTGTGTTAGCTCCATATTGAAAACATATCCCCGGAAATACAAAATTGACATCACAATAATGGACGTGGTTAAGGTACCACGAGCATTTTCTTTGCCGTAGTTTACTGTTTAGACATCAACTTAGTTCTTGAAGGGATTTTGCAAAAATATAATCTCACTGTACGTTTCAAGACAGAAGGGGGCCATATGGTCTATCCAAACCCATCCACCTGTCTGTCCAATGTCTATACCATGGAATTCTTTTCTTCCTCATCCAGCTCTTTGAATACACCCACAGTGCATGTTTCACTGTTGCCTTTGGTAGACTGTCCTGCACAATAATTATTCTCTGCATAAGGCAGGTGGGAACCTTTTTTTTTTTCTTCCTAAAAGCTGAAGGGGAAAAGGCTGACCATGACGCACTTGAATCTTATACTAGCAGGTGGGCAGTTAATTGGGAAATGAAAGCAACCTAACACTAATTTGCAGGCGTTTTCAGATTTCATGAGTAATTGCCATGGAAAAGGTGACTTGGGGGCAGGCTCAGTGGAACTGAACAACAGACATTTCTAAATACGGCTGTGGCATTTGTGACATATGTTCTTTGCCTAGAGGTGCAAGCAAAAGAGAAGGGTTGTTCCTAGCGGTAAACTTTGAATCAGAAGATGTAGGACATTTTTCAAAGGAAAGTAAAAGCAAAGGGGGCTGCGGGTCCTCAGTGGAGTCAGACGTTCTCTCTGAGAGCTGCGTGCTGTATTGCAGTGATGGGTTGATGCAGGTGCTGTTGCCTGAGGCTGACTTTCTCTCCCCAAAGCCGAGAGAAAGCCTGTGCCTGCAATCTTGAGGGGAGAGTAGGCGTTTTACCCTCTAGCAGCTCATGCAAGACCTATGACCATGGCTTGCACCTAACAGGCACTCAACAAACAGAAGGTTTGGTGGAAATATGGAAGGTGTGGGCTTCCAAGGCCATCTTGAAGGGGGTGTCCAGACTGAGACGTTTGAAGAACCTAATGTTCTAACTCAGCACTGGCGGCCACGAAGAATGGCAAAGAATGTGTTCATTTTTGAATTTCTTCTCCTGTACATCTCTGTCCTCTTTACTGTTGACTCTTCCACCCCAATTTGTTTTTTCTTTTTTTAAGTATCGTTTATTTATAATGTTGTATTAATTTCAGGTGTACAGCAAAGTGATTCAGTTATATGTATATATATGTATATATATATTCTTTCTCAAATTATTTTCCCTTATAGATTATTACAAAATATTGAGTATAGTTCCCTGTGCTATACAGTAGGTCCTTGTTGTTTATCTATCTTATATATAGTAGTGTATGTATGTTAATCCCAAACTCCTAATTTATCCCTCCCCTTCACCTTTCCCCTTTGGTAACCGTAAGTTTGTTTTCTATGTCTATGGCTCTATTTCTGTTTTATAAATAAGTTCATTTGTATCAGTTTTTTTCAGATTCCTCATATAAGCGATATCATATGATATCTGTCTTTCTCAATCTGACTTACTTCTCTCAGTATGATAATCTCCAGGTCCATCCATGTTGCTGCAAATGGCAGTATTTCATTCTTTTTGATGGCTGAGTAATATTCCATTGTATATATGTACCTCATCTTTATCCATTCATCTGTCGATGGACACTTAGGTTGCTTCCATGTCTCGGCTACTGTAAGCAGTGCTGCTATGAACATTGCTGTGGTGCATGTATCTTTTCAAATTAGAGTTTTCTCTGGATATATGCCCAGGAGTGGGATTGCTGGATCATATGGTAGCTCTATGGAGAACAGTATGGAGGCTCCTTCCACTGCAATTTGAATCCTGGATATTTAAGTGCTCTCACCCAAAATGAAACTGCATCATTAATTCATGTTCCTGAGGTAAACCAGGAACCAGGAAGAGTTTTACTGGATTCTTGGCCAAAGGCTGGCTCCTGTGCAAGAGAGCCTACAAAATTAGCCTAAGGATCTGGGATTATGGCCACGGGACAGCTTTGGGGCCCACATTGTCAGATGGCCCAGAGGCATATTTTATAACCACAGACATGTCCCTGGGGGTGGAGAGATGGAGTCTGTAACTGACTGGGTCCTAAAAACAACTGTTGTGTTTGGCTGACGATACAGCCTCGAATTCTGCCATATGGTGTCAGAGGCTCCTGACCAAGTCATAGCCGAGAGGGGACACAGCAGCCTCAAGGAAAGACTCTCTTTCATGAGGTAGGGAGGGGGTCACTAAGACTCACAGAATGTGTAGACTGAGGAAATTATCTTTAATGGGAGTATTTAAGGCATATGGGGAAGCATTTGGAAGAATCACAATTTGACTGCTGGCTCCCCAAGTCCCTAAGAAAAAAAATTCAGAAAAGGTCTCTTTACCATTTGTGAATTATGAAATAAACACATCTCCAGGGGGGTACATGGGTGTGTGTGCATATTAATACTCCAGGGGTGTGGGCAATATTGACCCTGATGATTTTCTAAGTATTTGCAGTTCCTCCCCGACTGATTCATCTGAAATCAGTGCACTGTAAATCCTACAAGGCTGCCAGATTCCTTTTGAAAGGAAGTGTTTCTTCCCATTACCTTTCAAATCAGCTCTCCCGGGTTTAGCCAAGTGCTGTATTTCAGCATGTAAAGGAGAGCAAGAGGAAGTTTGCCTCTCGAAAGGCGGAGAGAGGAGGCCAGGAGAGTAACTGCAGCCACATTAGAGAGGAAATGTGCCTGATGACTTCGCTGGGGCTTTTGTATCCTCGCCATTTACCAACAATTTACTAAATGCCTTTGCTAAACTGCATCTTCTGCTCCCATTGTTCTACGGAACTGAAACAAGCCAGCATAGCATTGTCATCTATGTCAATAACGGTCACAAAATGGCTTTTTCTCCTTCTGCAGCAGACTACCTGCAACACATAAAAGAGTGCAGTGATGCACCCGAGCAAATTACCCTCCCAAGCTCATTTAAATAACATTTTCCCCTCATATATGCAAAATTCAGATGAATATTTACAACCTCCAGGAATAGGTACCACAGGAAGAAAAAACAAAGAACGACACACAACCAACCCACCCCAACCCTGCAAGTGTAATCATTCTCAAAATGCTCCCCAAACAAATTGTTCTGGCTGCTGTTGCCCAGCAACAATCCCACGGAGGTGTTCAGCCCGGGCACATGTAAAGCAGGGCGGGTCCTCTCCGCTCAGAGTGTGAACAATCAGAATAGCAGCAGAGACGGAAAGCAAGATGCGAGGAGGGTCAAAGTCAGGGTCAGAAGTGCAGGTGGCCATGACCCTAAAATCAGTTTGAAGCACCATTTGTGACATTTTTCTGTGTTCCACACTTGATGTTCGTCTTGCAGTGAACCACCTAATCAGACTTCGGGGACCATGGGACCTTGGGGTTTCCGGAGTGTCAGGTCAATTTCTACCCATTGGTGTCCTGCCCCCTATGAGGCAGACCATTATCTTGGCTTTGGAGAATCTCAAAGCTGTAAAGCTCTGAGTAGAGAGAGGATAAAGTGGCTGGGAGGCCCTGACAAAGCTCATCCAGGGCTTCGGCTGGACCCAGTGCCACCCGCCTGTGCAATGGCAACTCCTTTAGAGAAAGCCCACCCTGTGTGAGGGGCGTTTTCCCCAAGGCATACTTCCAAAGGTACAGGAATATGTTTTTATTCCTCTTTCTAATAGATGTACATGTACAGAAGAAAAAGAGAAAAAGGAAGGACTCGTGTAAAATAATCTATCACCATATGGCACTAATCATTCATCTTAGGAGAGTTGTGGAAGTATGTAAGAGTGGGCTACAGTGGACTCAGGCCAAAGCTGGCCTTGATCTAAGGCCTGGGGTGAACTTTCAATGTATTTCTAGATATTTTTTAGGTGGTATGGTAGATCTAAGCAGCAGATGACTTAATTTATAATTGAGATTTTACTTATTTATTGGTTATTAATTTCTGATATGATTAAGGAGTTTTATTAAACAAAATTTACAACTATTTGGGGAAGCAATTAATTCATAATTGTTTAATCTGTGACCGAGCTAAGCAAAATAGTGACAATACATCTGAAAACTACCACATAAAATTTCCCCAAGTACCTCTTTGATTAGGAAGCCTCTCCTGCTCAAAGCTCTTTAGTGAGTCTCCATTCCTCAGGATAACATTTCAACCCCTACTTTAGCAAGTTTCCAGCATTGCCTGGACTTATCTTGCTAAGCCTGATCTCTCACTCCTCCCCTTGGTGAAACCTGGGTTTCACTCACCCAAAGGTGCGGCCTGACAGCAGAGACAGCAGAGAAAGGGGTCCAGCATCTGCGTTCTGGTCTTGGCTCCCTCCTAACTAGTTGTGTGATTAACAAGTGCCTTAACTTCCCCTGGTCTTGGTTTCCTTACAAGAGCCCTGCAGGCATGAGGCGGTGTGATTCCAAGCCCCCACACACCCAGACCCCGACTCCACCACAGCATCTTACACTGTTGTCTACACTCTCACTGTAGATCCTTCCGTTTCTGTCTTTCCCAACATTGCTCCCTCCTTGTTTACTTTCATCGAATGCTTTTCTCTGCCTGTTTTTCACAGAATGCTTCCTCTATTCCACCCTGGAATATTGAAGGTACTTGTCCTCAGCAAGCCCCTCCTTCAGTTTCCTGAATGAGCTCAACTCTGACCACAACTTCCTTTAATGCCCCCATGCTGACATCTGCCACCTCCATCTCCAGCCCAGAAGGCCCCCTGAGTTCCAGTTACACGTTTCCAGCTCCACCAGACTCTCCACCGGGGAGTCTCAGGCAGCCACCCCTCCCAGCATTTCCAAACCTGAACTCATCATCTTCCTCCTCAAACCAGTTTCTCCTTGACTTTGCACATAACATTGAAATTTGAAGACCTCGTTCTTTCCTTCCCTAAGTCTTTTCCAATCATGCTAACCTCAAGAGTCAAGTTCTTTTTCAGAAAGAACTTATTATACCTTGTTTCTTTCATAATTAACTTGCCCCATATTCTTATTTCTTACTCCCCAAGTAAGTTATTAGGAGCACCTTCTAAAATTTTATATTGGAGTAGAGTTGATTAACAATGTTGTGTTAGTTTCAGGTGTACAGCAAGTGATTCAGTTACACATATACGTGCACTGCTTTTGTATTTTTCACAATTATTTGCCAAACGCTGGTCTTCAGAAAGCATTTTTCTC
Organism: Eubalaena glacialis; assembly: GCF_028564815.1. Classification (NCBI taxonomy): domain Eukaryota; kingdom Metazoa; phylum Chordata; class Mammalia; order Artiodactyla; family Balaenidae; genus Eubalaena; species Eubalaena glacialis. Next base: position 17,734,793 of record NC_083717.1, on the reverse strand, counting down.
TGTATTGATTATTACTAATGATCCTCTCTTATTAATGCCAGATTTGTCTTTTCTTTCTAGTGCTATTCTTATCCCACCAGAGAGAGGTAAGAGCTGTTAGCCCTCCATTCCTTTATGTTCATGATAAGGAATGGAGCTGGCATAATTTCTTTTTTTCACTGCAAGTCTGCTTCCCTTATTTATTTTTTCATATTTAAAGAAATAAAGCAAGATGTCATAATGGCATTATAGCAAATGCTGTCATGACAAGCATTTATAGTAAAGAAATCCTGGTCTTGTTTATGCTTCCACAGCATGTCCATTTTAATTAATGTTGCAAGAGGAACTCAGACAAATTTTGGTTCTCAAAACTACAATATGAAAACACAGGCTCCAAATGCCTTGGAATGGTTTGGGAAAGCTGATGGGGGAGATATGTTATTAAGATGACCTGGTGGCTTAAGAGCTATTATAGTTCATGATTCTGCTTCGGATGCCTAATATTTTCTGCAGAGGCTCAAGCAAAGATTATTGCTACATTTCTGTGGTCAGTGGAAAAGCCTGGTGTGAAACTTGAAACTAGGAATAAATGAATCTTTTTAAAATCTAAGATTTGGGTTGGGATAAATATCCTACAGTACACTGGAAATTTCATAGAATTTACCTAATCTGCTCCCAGGAGACTTTTAGAGCTTCCTGCCAGGTTGCAAATACCAAGAGGATGGACTTTCTGGGGATATTTCTGTGCTTCACTTATGACCCTGACAAAAAGAAAAAGTAAAATGTTGTACAAATGAAAAGTTGTTTAGCAAATTCCTTTGGGCCAGGACAGAGTCTGGACTGGAGTTTAGGGTATACTGTTTATTTAGCACTTAAATTTATAGAACAAAATCTTAGTCCTCAGTGAAAATTATATAACCTACTGGAATGAAAATAGTTACTCATCATTTTAAGAATTAACCATTTCTCTAAATGCTTTTAACATGGTGAGAAATATTCTATATCAGCCTTAACTTTTAATTGAAGAAGATCCAATTGGTCAAATATATTCAGCCATCACTCTCAAAATTACCTTTTGGTCTCCAACTCCTCAGGCTAAGTTTACTGGAAGAATCCAAAAGACCTATTGGAAGACACTGAATAGAAGATGTGATAGGAACAGATTTAACAAAAGAACCACACTACCTTCTGATTTCTTGGGCTTTTGATATGTATGAACTTAGTTCAGGAAAATTGGGCCTTGGAACAAAATACGTCTAACTTTGCTTCCATTAGGTCGAACAAGTAAAATTAATAAAACCCTCATATGCTTCTCTGGGCTGACAGCACTGGAGAACTGAACCCAAAAGCTGCAGCAGCGGATGATGATCTGAGAAAAGCAGATTTGTGATGGGCTGTGGAGTCACAGTTTCTGTTCCCATGTATGCCACTTCCTTGCGCTGACACTGAAATGGGCTGGACCCCGCCCCCTACCCCTCCAGGGCCAATGAGGCGCTTGGTCTGCATCTTCCAAAATAAAACTCACATCAAGTCCTTTTCCCCAATTTTGCCAGTGTGTGGCTACAGGTGACCTCTCCTGCCTAGGGAGGCGTTGGGTGTGACCATGACCGCCTCATCCAGTCCTCAGGCAGGTCCAGTCACCAGGAGGACCTGGAGATTCAGGGCTGTGGCGTGGAAGGTCTTGGCCAAGCACCAGGCAGCCCCATGTTGCAGCTGGGGTTCAGCTGTTCTGTGACAGCCGCCAGGGCCATTCATCTCTCGAAGTCCCTCAGATTCGAAGTTCTATTCAAGACGTTCCTCATTAAATGTCCTTTCATATAGCAAAACCAGCAATGCTATGATACGCCAAGCCACAGCATGAAGTTACTGTGATCTGCACCTGTAAAATGGAATGTCACTTCGTAAAGCCCCAGACCAAAGAAAAAAAAAAGATACCCTTAAATTTCACCTAAGTATCTGGCCAGCCTCCTCCATCACAGTTACCTTCTCTTGACTGTTGGCATGGATCCCACTGTTTCCCTGGCAACAGAGCTTTTCTCCTCACTCAGTTTCCCAATTTGACTCCATGCTATGTTTTCCATGTCACTTACTCCACTCCTTCACTTTGGGTTGCTTTGTTTCACTCTATTGTACTACAAAAGTGTTTCTTCCTATATCCAACTTTGCATATTTGCTTTCTTTCCAGTTTCAACCCACTTAGTTCTGGCTACACTGATTCTTAGAGCCATCCATCTGCACTTCCAAAGCATTTAAATTTCTTTCTGTTTCACATAATAGAAACCACCTCTTGAGCGGCTCATGCAAGAGAAGGAATTAAGTGGAAGGATAGTGGAATATATCACAGAATTCCAGGAAGAACTGAACAAATACAACTTCAGAAGGGAAGAAAGAAGGGCAGCTCTAGTGACTTCAGGGACAAGACAACATAAACTTCCTTTCTTGAGTATCACCCCCAACATTATTCAGCTGCAAAGACTCCTACCCAGGAGACTCTTGATTGAAAATTCTGACTTCCCACAGAGAAGAACCTGATTGACCCAGTTTAGCTTTGGTTGCCCAATGGCCCAGTCCTGCGTGAAGGACTTAGAGCCAAGAGGATGGGCGTTTTGTAGACACTCATCTGCTTTCTCTGGAGAAAGGTCTGGACGTCAGCGTCATTTCCCCAAGAAAGAGGAATCCTTGTGAGCTAAGATGTCCCAAGCATAATAAGTTCTTTGAGTAGCTAGATCTCAGTCACACGTTTCTGGTATCTGCTTTGTGTAGTATACATTAAAAAAAAATATGTTTCTTCCCTGTGCTAGACTGTTAAGCTCTTCCATGTGGAAATGGGCTGTATCCTTTCTCTTGTCCCACTTAACTGGTGAGCTTCCAGTAAAGGCCTGACTAACCAAGTCAGCTAACACGATGCCAACTATCGAAGGGTAGGTTTCACTTGGTTAATGTTCCTCTCCTAATACTTAATAAACACCTGCCATATACCAAGATACTTTCAAGCCATTGAGTATTTAAAGATAAATTAGATATGACCTCTGTCGTTAAGACATAATCTAGTAGGTTTTCTGTATGATTAATATTTAGGAAGGAAATGAATTAAAAATAAACAAATCATTATCAGACCCATTTGGAGGGTTCTCAGAAGCTGGGCAGTTTCTGCTTGGGTTATCATATGGATTCCACTTTAGGCAAGCATTCAGTGGGTTGCCATAAAGGACAGGATTCTGATCGACTGTCTTCCCCAACTTGCACCCTTACAATAGTGTTTCTGTTATCACCCACCATATCTGCCATTTGGAGTAAAAAATATATACCCCCAATTTTTTTTCTCTAACTATCCAAGATACCATTGGAAGACTACATATATTTCTCCACTTTGTTATCTGCAATGACCAGCAGCCAAAGGGGCGCGGCCAGGTGGGCTTCTATTACTCCCTGGACAGCCCAGCTTGATTCCTGCGGGCGTATGGCCACAGGTAGTCAAACTCTGAGTATCCCAAACAAAAGGTTAAAACTGCAGAACAATCTCCCTGTAGCTTCTGGCACAGCTTCGCATGTTCTATAGAGGCTTACTGTTACTGAACTCTGGTCTGGCTGCTCGCCGATCGAAAATCAATACCAAGAGAGGCAAGTGTTGGTAGAAAGGAAAATTACTTTTAATCAGAATGTTGGCAATCTGGGGAGAAAGTGGACTCATGACCCCCAAAAACCAACTCCAAAGATTCTGCTCAGCCATGAAAGTTTTTAAAGGGAAAAAAGGAAGTACTCTCAGTTAATCATTGAGATAGGGGGTCAGACTGCATGCAAGCTTGTCGACTTCTTGTGATCTTTCTTTAGATGCCATCTTGTTCACACAGTTTGTTCGTGAGAAGGCTGAAGGGGAAGCTAGGGAAGACATCTGGTCCTCTGTTAAATACTTATTCTTCATTTCTACTTCTTTGATCTATGGAAAGAACCAACAGGTTAGGTAAGGTATTGTGTGATCAAAGATTTGAATGGTGTGCCAGGGCCAGAGAAGAGTAGAGCATGAGGGCGCCTGGTTCCATTGACAGATGAATGGATAAAGAAGATGTGGCACATATATACAATGGAATATTACTCAGCCATAAAAAGAAATGAAATTGAGTTATTTGTAGTGAGGTGGATGGACCTAGAGTCATACAGAGTGAAGTAAGTCAGAAAGAGAAAAACAAATACCGTATTCTAATGCATATATATGGAATCTAAGGGGGGGAAAATGGTACTGATGAACCTAGTTGCAGGGCAGGAATAAAGATGTAGACATAGAGAATGGACTTGAGGACACGGAGTGGGAGGGGGAAGCTGTCGTGAAGTGAGAGTAGCATCGACATATTTACACTATCGAATGTAAAATAACTAGTGGGAAGCAGCATAGCACAGGGAGATCAGCTCAGTGCTTTGTGATGACCTAGAGGGGTGGGATAGGGAAGATGGGAGAGAGGCTCAAGAGGGAGGGGATATGGGGACATATGTACGCCTATGGCTGATTCACTCTGGTGTACAACAGAAACTAACACAGTACTGTGAAGCAATTATACTCCAATAAAGATCTCTTTTTTAAAAAGTTAGTTACAATGTAGCTTTGCTCAATTGACAAGAAAAGGGGTTTCCTGCTGAGGGGGGTTTCCTGCTGAGGGCGGTTTCCTGCAAAAAGCTGCTTCCATTACTGTATATTTTGTTTCAACATACAGATAAAGATGCTAATGTAATGAACTGCCACAGGTTAATCAGTTGATGGCTCCTCTAGTGGTTTTTTTTCTTTAAACAAGTGGATGAATGAACAGATTTGGCCTTGGGATGCCATTCAGCTCAAAGTTGGTGGCAATCGCAAATGGGTTTAATAAATGAAAGAGATATTTTGGCAGAGCCCATTGAGGCAAATAAAGATTAAGGTCCTCGCCAGCATCATAGAGTATATTAGATCCTCTACTTTAATTGCTTCTTATGAATGGAAGGTATACAGGAATTGGAATTTTAATTTGTACATCTAAGCTGTGCTATCGAAGGAGAAAGTCTTTGTGACCTTATGGATTTGAGAAAAAAACTTAATAGGGTATAGCTGTAACTGGCATAAAAGTTATGTTCCATGGCTGACATTGCTGCTGTTTGATGCTTGCTGTCAAATGAAAAGCAAGACATGAATCCCTGATTGATTTTTCTGTGCATGCATTTGCAACAAATAAGGCTGAGTCTGGCTGGAACCGTGTGATGTTCAGAAACAGCAGAAACATAATCAGTTTCTGTTCTGTCTCCCATTGTGAGTTCTAGGGCTAGTGTAGCTTTAACAGTTTTTACATCTCTTGCTTGATAATCAGACAGACTGCACGTTCTGTAGACATACTGTCATATTCTATGTCAAACCCTGGGGGCTTCCAGCATGAATTAAGAAAGCCCTAGAATGGTACTGGCATTCATTTTCAGAAAAGCAAGGAGAAGACATAAAGAGCATGGCTGGGGTGCAGGCTGGGGTAACTCCTTCACTTCTGCCCTGTTATCATTTCCACGGCGCTATGTTTGCTGCCACGCCCTCGAATGTGTTCTTTGATGATGGAGCCTCCTCTTCATCTGACTCTGGGTGTTCATGACTTATTCTGCCCTCCGCTCATCATTCCTCCTGAACCACAGCTGTGGTGCAGTTACATCTCTGCCTTTGCTCACATAATTCTCAGACCATCTTGGCTACCCAAAGATAAACAGCTTGATTTGAGTTATCAAGCAATCTAGTCTTCTCTGCTTGCATCTCTAATTCCCAAAAATGAGTTCATTCCTCACAGTATATAAATAGATATTTGATATATATCTGACATATGCCTGAAAAATCTGATATATATACACAGCATATGAGAAGCCACATAGTACAATGAAAAAAAAAAAGCATTAGACAAAAAGATAAAAAAAGCCAAAAGACAAAGGACTTTGCTTCTAACTAATTATGTGACCTTGAGTAAATAAATAATGTATCCTCTTTGAACCTCTCATTTCTCATTATTGAAATTCACTAACAAGATATTATAAAAATCAAATGAGATAATCTATAAAAAGTGTTTGAAAACTATTAAGACCTATATAAATGGGAGGTAATATTTTAGTAACTACTTTAATCTGAGCACATTGATGGTCACTAGGAAATATCAAGAAATGAAAGGCACAGTACCTGCTTTTGTGGGATTTACAACCTAGCCAGGAAGATCACATGTATACAGGTATAAGATAATTAATCAAGCAAGTCATTATAAACTGATGCATACAATGTAGACAGATGGCATACCACTTGATAATAGTTCAAAACAATTGAAATCCTATACACATTAAATGACTATGCAAGCATCATGTTTTATTAACAATAAGGATGATCATCATCTTTACCACTTCCCCATCATGCAGATTATTTTAGGGATTGTCTCTGTCCTTCTTTACATCCTAGTTTAGGTTCAAGATAAATCGACATTTATATCTGTCATTTATTTAGTGCCTTTCTATGTCTTGTTTACCAATATATCCCAACGCCTAAAACAAAGTCTCAATAAACATCCTTGAATGAATGGATGAATCAGTTAATCAATCCAGGAGAAAAGAAGCAGCTTTCCATTTGGGTCCACACACGTATTTTGTAATTCTGGAGAAAAAAATTAAAACAGTGGAAGAAAGATTGACGTGTGCGCGCACACACACACACACTACCTTGATCATATGGAGACGTATCAGAATTGAAGAGGGCAAGTGTGGGGCTGGTAGGCAGACTGATAAAGCCACCCAGATAACTCTGTCCATCTCTCCCATCCATTGAGAACCACTGTCTCACATACTTAAGGCTCCGTCTCTCTAACATGGGGTTCCAACAAAATGGGAATCTTTCTTGAACAGTCTCCTGCCTTCAATTTTTCCTAATTCCTTTCAGCTGCCTAGACCCTCATGCTATTAAAACACTTGCTTAATGTCAGTGTGTGAATTTACATCTGATTGGATAATCAATTCTTTTAACCTGCATATCGTTCTGAGCATAGTTGGAGGTATGTAAAGCAAGCTCTTAACCCATTGATGTTTACCTATTGCTAGTAATGATCAGTTCAAATGGAGCTATTTTCCGTGAAGATAAACTACTCTAATCAGTTTCAATGTAATAGTTAACCCCTCAGGCCAGAGCATATGGTTGTCATCGTGCAGCTGTGCTGATAGAATAGCTTGGCCCTTCGGAATGTTTGTTCCATTTCTATGTAATTGCTGGCCACCCATTATCTGTAATGGATAATCATTTTTCTTCTTTCCTTCTTAATTTCTAAGGAACAAAACCTGCCCTCCCTTTCTTATTGTAAACAGTTTGAGAAAAAGCAAAAGGTAAAGAATAAGAATACTTCATTGTCTCATGTCTACCCCAGTGCTGAGCTCCCGCCCTGGACTGTTTTCAAATATTTCTGCAAAAAAAGGCATTTTCCTAACCCAAGATGTTATACATAGAACCCAAACAAATCATAGTCTTCAAGGATAAGGCATTGCAAGATGGCTCACATCCCAAAATAAGAACAGATATGGTTGGAAATTACAACGATCTTCTTATTTTAAATGGAAATACCAGCAGATGTCACAAGAAACATATAGAACTAGGCACAGACAAATAAAGAGCTTTTCTGGGGTGTGGAGTAGTACAGAAGGAGCGTCCACCTTGGACTGTGTGGGGAACAGTGGACCAGGGGTTCGGCAAGGAGTTTGCTGAGTCTGGATTGTGTCCTAATGAAACGGTATTAACCATCTTGACTCGGTAATTTAAACATTTCTTGTCAGGCACTTTCAGGATACTATCCATAAAATTATATTTATTTCACAATAGGTTGATCCCAGACATGTTTTCAAATGTGCTTGCCATTGAATTTACACATTGTTATATGTTCCTTCTTTGAATCTCAGAGTGAAACAAAATAGATAGGCAGCAAAAATGGGACGGGGAGACGGTGTGCACGGGGATGTCCCACTCCTGAGATCTCCCAACCCTGTGCTGGCTTGTTAATTTCTCGCTCTAGTCTGTCAAAAGAACGGAGATGTTATTTGACAGCCCACATATTTTTCTAAAGCCATATTTTTATACATTTCCCTGATTTCCAAAAATATGACTAATGTTATTCCGGTAGAGGTATTTTTCTCCCTGAAAATGGCAGTAACATAGTAAATGTTCTCTTGCCCACGTGCTACATGGAATCATGCTATCACGAGATATAAAGAAGGCAATCACAAGTCATCTTTCCTTAAGTGATACTTATCCTTCCCAAATAGCTCACTGGGGGCCGTGACAGGAATAAAATGCTTTCTATCTACACAAGTATTGTTTCTAAGGATGAAAGAGCCCTGAAACCCTGACTGGCATTCAAGTTAGAGGTACTGCGAATATGTGGAAAAATATAGGACGTTACACGCTGATACCACCAGTAAGAGTTCTGAAAGGCATGCTTGTAATGAAAGAGTTCCATTTGGAATAGCCCAGATTGTGGACTAAAATGGTCTCCATGTGGCAGAGGATATTTGTGAATGAAGTGCCTTTCAATGAGGAGAAATCAATTTTAACAGCTCATTTATTGACGAAACCAAGTCTAATCTCAGCAGTCAGAGTGCTTTCTTGGAACAAGGACTAGAGGATTCCTCTGTCTCACCTGAACAAATGAGAGAAAAAGCTTCTCATAAAAAAATGTTTATGACCCCTCTCCTCCTGGAGCTGGGATGAGCTAATACTTGATCATGAGTTAACACGGGATTTGGGTGACTAGAGTGCCTACTAACATTTCCCACGCCTGCTGGATTCTGTGGAGTCGAGATTATTCAAATATGCCTAAAAATGAATCCTTGAATGGCCAAATCATAGATTCATCTAATGTCTTAATTCCACTAACCTTCTTTAACTCTACCCTTTGCTTTGGCTATGCTGGTTCATTTACCATCCCAACGCTGTGCCTGGCATTCCTCCGCCTCTAAGTCTGAACTTGCACACAGCCAGGGTGATGGCAGACCCAGAGGTGTGTGGTGCACAACAGATGCAGTGGCGCTGTACAGGTCCCTCTTCCCTGGGACCAGGTACCTACTCCCCATCCTTCTAAGTTGAAGTCCTGCTCATCCTCCTGGCTTCAGCTTTATTTATTTGTTTGTTTGTTTGTTTGTTTTTATTGAGGTATAGTTGATTTACAATATTTTGTTAGTTTCTGGTGTACAGCAAAGTGATTCAGTTTTATATATATATGTATATGTATATATATTCTTTTTCATATTCTTTTCCATTATAGTTTATTACAAGATATTGAATATGGTTCCCTGTGCTATACAGTAGGACCTTGTTGCTTATCTATTTTATATATAGTATTTTGTATCTGCTAATCCCAAACTCTTAATTTATCCCCCCCCCCTTTCCCCTTTGGTAACCTTAGTTACTGATATCAAGCCAAAAACGTAGACCTCATTCTTGCTCTTTCTCTATTTATGTCCTGTCTATATTCGGAGAGTAAATCCAGTCAGCTCTGTGATCAAAATCCATTTCTAGTCCTACTTTTTTATGCCATCTCATTGGCTATCTCCTTAGACCAAGCCACCATCCTCTTTCACCTGGGTATCTGCCATATCCCCCCAGATGGATTCCTGCTTTTACTCTTTTCCCTTGATAATCCACCTTTCACATAGCCTATATCCTCTCCTTCCACCCCTGCATAGTCTATATGTGACATTTCTTAGCTTCCTAGAATCTGAATCCCCCTGCCTACTTGGGCGAGAACACATCACTGTGTGAATCTTAGTGAGACACAAGACCATACCTCTTCCAGTGAGTTACTGTGAGCCCTGGTAGTGTTACCCAACACAAGTTCATGTGTTCAGTGCACAGTGAGGCCAAACAAACCAAAACGTCAGAGTCTGGAGCAGAGAAAGGTTTATTTCAGGGCTGTGCAAGGAGGTGGGTAGCTCATGCCCAGAAAACCCTGAACCCCTCCAAGGGTTTTCAGCAAAGCACTTTTAAAGGCAAAGTTGAGGGAAGGACGTGGTTAGCTGTTGCAAACTTCTTAACGTCAGAATCCTTTCTTTTTGCAGCTGCCCATGTAGGTCAGGTCACGATGTTCCTGTAAACCTCCAATGAGACAAATGTTATGCTCTGTTCTGCAACTTTTTATCTCTATGTGAATGGACTCTTAAAGGTCAAAGCCTTGAGAATGGGCTATCCTGTATATTTCTGGGTATAGGCAACATTCTTTTACAAAAGGTGCACAGCCAGCATGACTAAGCACAGGAAAAGGAGCAGATCTAATATGGAGTCAGATTTGTTCTTCCTGATTGCAGTAGTGGCTTACTTGCTTCCTCATTAGATGACTCAACGCATGTTCAACAGTGGACTATATTAAATGAGGTTGAGATGGGATGTACTTTGGTAAAATTACAAATAAGAAATTCAAATTCCTCAGCATTAGAAATGCTGGAGTGAATTTACTCATGTAAGTTGTCCTAGTTTTTCACCCTCAAGAGTGCCTAGAAGACATTATTCATGAGGACTTTGGTAAAAAGGTACCATCATCTCTGAAAAACTTGTTAGTGCCTGTTTTCTATGAGCCCTACAGTTAACATACCTCTTTCCATGTGGTTAGAAGAATCCTGGGGTGACAGACATTAAGCAACAATGAGTAAGAGCTAGAGGCAAACTGAGAAAGGTGAGCATGACTGGCTTCAGGTTCCTCCTGGTGAGCAGAATGTGTTGACCAACAGGATAGCCCAGGGATCGTAGTAAATCAATGATGGATCCTAACAGTGAGAGAGAGAGGGGCGCTCCTTTAACGTCCCACTTTATATTAAAACCCTATTTATATTAAGTAGACAACAAAATTCTAGGATGCATGAAGAAAGGTCTGAATTGAGGCACATTGAGAAAGTGAAAACCCCTCATTCTATTCCAAGAGCTGTGCTAGTGCTGGAGCCCTTGAAGTGAAGGGAAAAGACAGAATCCTCGAAGACTGTGCAATAAAATCCCAAGTAGGGCCGTGAAACATCCTCCTAGGTTTCCTCAAAAAAGCAAGGGGCTGTTAATCAGGGTAACTATATATGAGACAAAGGAGATACCCAACCATTCCAGGGGTCATTAGACCTTGGATTGAGCTAATATTAATTTCTGGTACCCCAAATAATGCCGCTGTCTACCAAGCAAAGTGAGGAATTGCAGGGGGTCAGTAATTCAGTCAACAAATATGTATTGAACACCTAGTATGTGATAAGCGCTATTCTAAATGCAGGAAATACGGGGAATTCCCTGGTGGTCCAGTTGTTAGGACTCCATGCTTCCACTGCAGGGGGCACGGGTTTGATCTCTGGTCAGGGAACAAAGATCCCACAAGCCACGTGGCATAGCCAAATAAATAAATAAATGCAGGAAATGCAGTGGTGAGCAAAATAGAGTCCTTAAGAAGCTTATATTATAACGGAAGACAGAGGTAATAAATAAATAAGTTAATTTCAGGAACTGATAGATGCTCTGAAAAGGATAAGAGGGAAGATACTAAAGAGTGATTTGGGGCATTGCTAAGGAGTACTGTTTGAATTGTATCCTGAATTATGAGGAAGACATAGTCATGGAATAGAGTTCCAAACAAAGGAAACAGATGATCAAGGATCCTGAGATGGAAAAGTACGTCATTGTCTCCAGGGAGAAAAATAAGCCTAGTGTAGGTCGCAGTACATAGAAGATGAAGGAGATTAGGAAGAGTTGGTAGCAGAGGATTAGCAGGATCCGGAAGAAACTCGTAGGCTACGACCGGGGGTTTGGATGTTATTGCACAGTCCATATTTGAAAGCCATTGAAGGATTCGAAGTGGAAAAGTGTTTGAGAATTTAAGGCATGGGAGTGACATGTTTTGATATCTGTTTGGAAAAACTACCCCCTCGATTCTGGTGTGTACTGTAGGTAGCCAAGGGTGGGAGAGTGAAAATTATTTAGGATCCTGTTACCTTAGTCAAAGAAGAGATGATAGTGGTACTGTATAGACAAGTGTTGTTGTAGCCACAGCTATTGAGTAATACAATCAGATTTGAGGTATATTTTGTAAGTAGATCTTACAGATGGATTAAATGTGGACATGGGAGTGGGATAAAAAATAACATCAAAGATTATTATTCTGGGAAACTAGGTAGATGGTGGAAACCTTGTGTGGGAAAGAGCAGGCTTGCCTGGTGGGGAGCAGAAATCAACTATTCTCTATTATTAGTTTAAGATGCTTATTAGCATCCAAATGGAGATATGTAGTGGGAAAAGATAGGAGCCCAGGGGAGCAGTTCAGGCATATATGTATATATGCGTGTATTCGTGCATAGAAAAGAGAGATGAGTGCCAATCAGAGCCCTGGACCACTGCCCTCGGTGATTAGAGATCTGAGGGAGAGGGAGAAGTCCTCAACGGAGGATAAAAAGCAGTAGGTCAGGTGATAAATGGAGTTTTGATCCACGTCTGCCTCATCATGACTCAGTGGGACCCTAAACCTACCCCTTGTGTTTACCCCTGTCCAACCACATCAAGTTAACAGGTAACGTTGACAACTGACAAAAGTCATGCACACTGGCTCCCTGATCTGTGAAGGGAGGACCAAGTCAATATCCTTGGATGTCCTCTCTTCACCAACATAGTATTACAAGAGCAATCCTACATCTTTAAAGACTTGAAAAGTGCAGAGGTATGGTGATTTTTATTACATCCTAATTTCATGTTCCACTGTGGCTTGTTGATGGGTCTTGGAGAATCATAGTATATTATTGTTACATCAATCGAATGAAGGGTGACTCCAATTTCAATTGCTGTTTCAGATGTGTTTTCTTTACTGAAGTAAATGATTGCATTTCTGCAACCTGGAATATGGTATTAAGTTAAAGAATATTTTTTCTCGGTCTCGTTAAACAAAGAACACCAGAATTCATTTGCTTTTATCTGGTAGAGTTTATAATACATTGTCACAATTTTGCCTCGGATTACTCTGACTCTGGGCCACATATGGTCCAGAAACACATTGATCTTTTCTCCAGCCCACACAGCATCGTGCTGGTCCATTACATTTATAGTGTTTTGCTGCTGATACCTAGAAAACTGAAAGGATAGTTCTAGATGCCTCAGTAAGACACATGCTAACCAGAGGATCTGAGACAAATCCCTTGAAAATATAGGGCATAACCGCATTGGTGACATTATGGGGACTGCTAACTTCTAGGTGCTCCAGACAAAACTGTGCCTTGGGCTTCATATCACTAAGAGGGGCGCCTCTTTGGGTTTTGGAGGTAATATAAACAACATTTGCATGCCCTGTTCTAAATCCATTTACAAGGTGAATTGAAAGACTTGGGTGCAAACTAGAGCAAAATGTTGATCTGGTCAACGCAAGCTGGGAATGAGCTGTTTAACTATTCAATCCTCACGGCCCAGCAGATTTCTGGCGCTTCAAGCGTCTTGGAAAATAGAAATACCACATGAAACACTGGCAACGCCTAATGGGATATCACCAGAATTTTGGAGCAAAACCATGCCTTCTTTAGAAAATATTCTCCTTTTGAAAGAAAGCTTTCTTATACTGGGCTTTGGTATCACAAACTTCAAGCCACCATGTGATTCATGGTGCCGGTGATGGATTAAGGATTATCTGATTCCCTTTGCCATAAACTCAGACATCCCCAGAGAGCCTTCATCACATGGAAGCAATGTCTATGAGGCAGGGATCAAGCAGGTTGTGAGAGCACAAGTCAATTACATAAGCACGTGGCTCACATTCCCAGGGTAACTACTCCCCCCTCTCTGCCACACCCTCTTGAATCTGCCCTATAACCTCCTAGGAGGTCCCCATGAAAAGATGGCTACAGAGGAATCATTTTTAAGCCTGGTTTCCAGATGGCGCTGCTAAGTGTGAGTGTGCTAGTCCCACTGGAAAGGGGCTGCTGTGTTATTACAGCTGCATTTATCACAGGTGGTCCTCAGGGGAGTGGAGAAAGGACATTTTTTTCCAGCACAAATAACTGAATAGAATATCTGAGAGCCACGCTGTCAGAAAGGAGAGAGAACGTGAGATCAGAAATCTATACCAGCTTATGCTCAGGGCTTGGTTCATGGTAGGTCTATAGTCAGCTACACAGAAGGAAAAATGTTGCAGGACTTGTGAGGCAATGAGGTTTGGAGGGCAGCGTGCAGGCGGACCCACTGGAATGGGTCCAGAATGAGATATTCGTGTCTCATACTAATGCTCACCAAGAGGATTCCACGACAGAAATATGTCTCGGTTGTTAGATTTTTGAGAGGAGTATCCTTGTGGGTATTAGTTAACCTCATTGCCCAAATATTTCAGGCTCTTCCATGGGTGACCATGGTGGCAGGGGTGAGACAGAGCATAGCTTCAACAACTTGGACATTTTGTTGGTAAAATTTATCTGATACTGTCATCCCTAAGAGCCTCATTAGCATCAGTGAGCATTCCTGAAACCCGGATATATTATATCCCTGGGCTGGGGGTGTGGGCAGCCAGTAGTAATCCAGTGGGAGGCTTTCCATCTTGGAGAGGAAAATGTCATCATGGTCTAATGCACAACGTTACTTCTGATCCAGGAACTCACTTACAGACAAAAAAAAAAAGCCTGGTGTTCCTTAGAGTTCCTAACATGTACCCCTATTACCTGCAAGCACCTGGGTTTGTAGGATGAAATGTCATCTCCTTGGAGAGGCTTTTCCTGACCACGCAAGTAACTATCCTGTTACTCTGTTTTATCTTCCTTCCCCTATGCATTTCTATCCAGTTTAAAAAATCAGTTTCCCCATTAGAATGTAAACTAGTTGAAATCGAACCAATTCACTCATTCATCGCTGTATCAGTAGCACCTAGAACAGTCCTAGGAACAAAATAAATGTTTAATAAATATTTGTTTAATGAGTAAGTAAATAAATTATTAATTAGAATGCATAGTTAGGACCCAAGACATGTTTGATTAACTATTAGAAACTTAAGGCCCAAATTACTTAACAAACTAGTAGGGACACAATTTCCCTTTTTGATCGGCTGATTTGGTTCCTGGTCAGGAAACTTAGAATTCTAGAAATTTTAATACCTGGGAAGAAATTTAAGAATAAATCAAATCTGCATTCATTCTCTGAGAGCCTGTTACTTGCAGACCATTATGCTAGATCGTAGGGAATATATTGATGAATGTAACATGACTCTGTACGCAAGGAATTTAAAATTGAGAAAACACGTAGAAAATAATAAATGACAGACAGAAATAAGACACTCAAGGAACTCGTGTGTGTGTGTGTGTGTGTGTGTGTGTGTGTGTGTGTGTGTGCGTGCGTGCACACGCACACAAAGAGGAAATAGCCGTTTATTCAGCTGAGCTGGGGAAATTGGAAAGGTTTTGTGGAAGAGCTAACCTACAAGCTAGCACTTGAAAACAGAGCAGGATTTCAGCAGGCAGGCAAATCTGGAGGAAAAGGTATGGGCTTGGAGAACCGGGGATCTAGAAAGTGCAGAGGGTTTGTTGGAGGTTTTGGGCTGATCCTTCCAGACGCTGGATGCCACACTCAGGTGGCTGACTTCATTGTGTAACAGTGGGAAGAGAACAGCAAAGGTTCGGGAGGAAGGGCATAACACCTTCTGATCTGTGTTTTTGGCCACACATGGAGGGATAGATTAGCGAGGGAAGAGACTGGAGATAAGGAAACCAATCAGGAGATTAATCTGGTGGTCCAGGGCTGAAGTGAAGCCAGGGGACTAGAAACAGGCCCGCGGCAGAGGGGATGAAGTGAAGGGGAAGAAGTGAAGGGGGTGGATGCAGAGATATTAAGAGAGGTTTTGTAACAGGATTTGACCAGGCATTATATGTTGATGGGTTGAGAGGAAGCATAGTCTAAAATAACTTTTGTAGTTTCAGTCTAGGTGATTTGGAGGATGGAGGTGATGTCAAGTGATGGGAATACAGAATAAATCAGGGATCTGGTGGAAGAGATACTCAATTTGGCTCTGTTGAGTTTGAAGATCAATGCCGTTACCTATCTTCACATGCCAAGCTTGCATTTGAAAATTTGGGATGAAAGCTCAGGATGGAAGTCCAGTATGGTGATGCAGTTTTGAAGTGATATTTAAATATTGCCAAGAAGTTAAAGAGAGAAGAATGTCAGCACTTAAAAACAAACAGGAAATGAGAAGGTAGATAAAGAAAATGATAGGTTTGCCCCAAACAACATGGCAAAGTAGAACTACGTATCATTGAGGTTCCCGGTCCTGTTTTCCATCTTTTTTCCCATGGTTCTTCCTCCTTTTTCCTTTTCATGCTTCAATTATAGCTGTCTTATCTTTCCTATGGGGAGGAAAGAAACTCAAAATACCAACTTGAACTTACAACTTTGATGAATGTAGTTTCCTACTCAAAAACCATTCCTGGCTCATGGTTGTTCATACACCAACATCCTGACTCTTTCTGTAGCATTCAGGGTTTCCCCTGATGTGGCCACCCTCTTGCCTTTTACCCCAGGACAGTCAGATGCCCGTAAGCTCCATGCTGATTTTCCTACTTCGGGGTCTTTTCTCTAGCTGTTCCCTGAGCCTGGCATTTCCTTCCCTTCCTTATCCAACCATTGGGGTCTACACACATGTCAAGGTCTTGAAACCTGCCCAGCTTTTTCCCCACTCAAAATTCTCTCACCTGATGGACTCTTATTGAATCCTCTCTGCACTTCGGTCATAGCATTTGCCTCCGTGTTCTTTGCGGTTTACATGCCTTTGTCCCTCGGTAGCCTGTAGCTATAGGCTATAGCCTGAAACTTATTCCCTTTGTGCTTTATACTGGCTTTTTTGAGACTCTGAACACAGCAGTGATTAGATGCATGTTTTGAAATGATAGAGGAGAGAAAAATAATTGCAGCAAAGCCCACTCTGGCTCTGTGTGTTCCCTTTCTTAGTCTGACTGATTTGATAAAATTATAGGAGACATCACTGAACTCTCATAAACAGGTGTAAAGGTCTCTGGTATTGCCTCATTCTCTTGGCTGATTACTTTCCGAAAAAGAAAGAAAAAAACCCACAAAACGTATGAGGTCTGGAACTGGAGGGGACTTCATTATTTTTAATGTCTCAGTAAAAGATCTTTTTTCTCTCTCTCTACATTTACCAGACTAATCCCAATAATGTCTTTTAAACAATTAATTCTAGTTTCAAAAGCATACTACTCTGCAGTTTGTCCAGAATTAAGTGACCATTAGAAGGCATTAGCTTAGAAACGAGTGCCCTAATTACTTCTGAAAGTTAGCAATAAAAGACGAAAAAGATGTGTCCAGATTTCAGACACATCAGCATGCTTGCAGTCCTGGATGCTTGCAGTCCTGGATGCTTGCAGTCCTGGATGCTTTCTGTCTTCCCACCATGCAAAGTGTTGGGCAGAGGAAAGCACTGGAGTGTTCTGACACCTGCCGATTTAATTTTGTATTAGGCAAACGTTTCTTCACCTTGTCCCAATTCTAGAGAATAAAATGTATGGAAAGATATTAAGATGTGGACCGTTTACCCTAGACGACCTTTCAGGAACACCAGGAAGTTTGATGGCATAGATGGGTACAGATGAGGCCTGTCCAATTGTGCAGCCATGGAGTTTGTTACCACTTAAAAAGAGTGTCCTAGGCACAATAGTTCTCTGTGGTAAGCATGCTTGTTTCAGCAGCAATGTCATGTCAATTTGCTGTCTGGGTTCAGACTTCACAGCTGTTTGTGGAAGGCTGGTGGATATTCTGTTCCTAAGTCTAGGTATAGTAGAGGTCCTAAGTTTCTAGCACATTCTCTTTTCAAGGCGGGGGTAGTTTTTGCCACGAAGCCTGCTCAGGGGAGCTGTTCCGGGCTGCACTTGCATGGCTGATGGGACAGATTTCTCCCGGTGGAATAGTTCCATGCATCCTACGTGTGACCCGTTAGCACACGTCGGATGGGAGTGTTGGCAGCACTCACAGCCTTAATGTTTACTTTATAGACAATTACTTCCAGCTTCCACGTCCTGCCCATGGAACCGCAGGCGTTCTCAAAGAAGGTTCTTGCACTGTGGGGCTGGAAGCTTCTTGGATTTACTGTTTCCCCCTTCCCCTCCGCTGGAGTGTAAGATCTTCATTGCTGTAACCCTTAGGGGACCAGTATAGGATTATGAATGCTTTAGGGGGGCAGGGGAGCTCTTGGGTTCATTTAAACTGCTTTGCAAAGACTTTGAGGTTTAGGAACAGAAAGAAACAAATCGGTGATTTTTTTCCTTAGCTTTTGCTCCGAAAGAGAGCAGCCAACAGTCAGGCTAACCTGACTTTTCCACGACTCCTTGCTGATAAGGGGCCCTTTGAGGGTATCCTTGAATGAACTCACAGGCCAGTCTGCTCTGGGTTGTTTGGCCCCTCTCACTGAGTGGACAGTAGGAAGTTGAAACGGGGAGGTAGTCTAGCCTGGGGACCCTGGCTGTGCCCCTTCCTTGCTGTGGGATGTTAGACACCTTCCTTACCTGTAAAACCCATCTCAGAGTCTCAGTGTAGAAATTACATGAGATAATGTGGCTGAAGTATTTGGCATAGTGCTGAGCACATAAGTCAAACTAATGACAACAACAGAGGGAATTTGTGGTCCAGCTACCCGAAGTTTCACAAAGGAGAGACGTCCATGCAAAGGAGGGAGCACAGAGAAACAGCATCGCTGTCTCCATATCACTGTTTTGTCAGGAGTCCAGACTTTCATCAAATGAAAGCATATTAACTTCAGAGCATCACTGTGGTCAGATGCTAGGCACCGTACCTGTCGGCCTGATGAAGGCTTTGATGTGGTTTGTCCAGGTTGCATAGGTGCCCTACCTTTAATCATGGGAAGCCAATGACAGATAGTAACTCGCAAGACTCCCTTTCATCTCGAAGTATTCTTCTAGCATGATTTTAGAAGTAAATACCTAGGCATATTATTTTTGCCTTTTTACCAAATTAAAAGCAGGTGAAAGGATGCTATTTTGTTGCCTTTGCCATGAGAAGATGAGTTGCCCAGAGGGGAAAAAAAAATATGCATTCTTCTTCAAATTTTATATGTTTCTCTGAACCCCAGTATTTTATGAAAGAGCTCAGGGCTAGGAAACCTGAAAGTTGTGGAAACTTTAGGCATCGCACCCTGGAAACTTGTTCCCACTCCTTCAAGAAAGGTCATCAAATGCAAGAAGGTTATGAATTCATCATGCATTAATCATTTAGCCCCACCAGGGGCTTTTCTGTTCCTTGCCTTATCTGTCACTGAAAAAAAAAATTCACAAGATCTACATTATTCCATTTATTTTATGGTTATAAATAATCAAATACAATGTGCGACTCTGTGGTTTGTAATGCATTCAGATGCACTGAGAACATGACGGAAAAGAACAGGCTTGGTTTGTGCTGGAGGTCTGACTTCCCCGGGGAGTTGCCCCTCATTGAGGAGGAGAGCTCAGTTATGTTGGAGGGAGCTCGCCGGAGACGCAGGGGAAAGAAGGTCTCCTCTCCTGAGGCACGTCCCAGGCAGCACCCTTGGGTGATGCGCTGCAGAGCTGCAGGATGGGAGAAGAAAGATCACAATTTCAAACATGGAAATCTTTTGAGTCATCTTGGCTAGAGATTTCTTTAAATCTCCAAATCCTTCCATGCAAAAAAGAAAGAGAGGGTGAGAACTCGAAACTGAAGATTGTTGCTGTGAATTGGTAGTGACAACAATATGGTCACGGTCTGTTTTTCACAGTTCGGTTCACACTTATTTCAGGGCTGGGGGAAAACGTGTTCTTGAAATAAATCGGAAACTCATTCAGAGATTGCGAGCTGCAGATCTTAATGGAGATGTTTTTTCTTTCAAAATTGTGAGCTTTATTCAGGGTCCAGCCTCCCTGCCTGCCTGCTTGCCTGCGATCCTCCAGCAAACTAGAGGCGGATGCTTATTCTCTCTGGCTTTTCCCAAGACCAACTTCCAAACATCCTCCCACCTGCCCTGTTGGCTGAAGCAGCGGATTCTGATTAAGTCATTGCACACTCCGGCTGTCTCTTCTGGCGACAGAGCCATGGCTAGGGAGATTTCCGAGCCTATGACAGCATATTCCTGAGTCCCCATCCCTGGCACCCGGCTGCTCTGCTTCTGGCACTCAGCCCCTGCTGTGAGTTCACGGGCTTTGTTCAGACGGCATTCACATGAGCAAGTGAGCGACCCAAGGAAACCGTCTCCCTGGTTAAAGCATTAGTAAAGTTTAAGGGTCCCTACACCTGACCTCTATCAGGGTGTAGGGACAGCACTAAATCCTTGCTATGACAGGTACTGACCACCCTGGTCAGATGAACAAGGTCAAGATTAGAGCGGGTCTTCTGACTCTGCTGACCTTGCTCCAGGGGAGAAGAGAGTCTTGGACCCTGGCTCCTTTATTCCGCTACAACCCTTGAATTGGCTGGTCCTCTTGGTACCTTGTGCTTTGATTAGACACCACGGGTGTCCTGTTCCAGGACATGTGGGACCAGTAGAGTCCGCCTCAAACCTCTCTCTGTCAGTATCTGCGGGATTGAGCTTTACCTGTACTGGGGAGGTAAGGCCCCATGAGGCCACCATCAGAAATTGCTCCTCTCAGCTTTTTCTCATCCCTTTCCCCAATCTGGGCCCTGAAACCTAGCACCGTGAGCATCTAACCCAAAAAGTAATGTAAATACGATATTTAAATATTCTTGCCTGCAATCTTGTGAAGCCAATCTCCATTTCACCTCCCTCCCCTGACGCTTGTCCCCTGAGGTCTGGGATGCTCACGGATGCAGCCAAACAGCTCCCACTCCGCACCTATCCATCCAGCTCCGCTGGCTGGGAACTCGATTGAAGGTGCGCTGAGGTTCCAGCCTGTCATGTTTCAGATCTACCAAGTCCCAGGAGTGATGGGTTCTACGCCCTCCCTCAGCCTCTGCCGCTAACCCTCGCCTGCAGAGGACTCCAAGCCGCCATGAAGTGTGGCTTGGGGCAGATGTCACCCTGCCCTGTTCTCAGGTGCTTCTGTCCAAATCAATAAAACAACGACATTAGCAAAAAAACCTCTCCTTTCATTTAAAAGCACAGCACCCTCCTGCATAATGATTTATGCTGATGGATACTGACGGGTCACCAGTCCTCTTGTTCTAGAAATAGCCAAAATAGAAGCCCCAGGGGCTTGGCTAGGACTCCCTGTTACAGACAATGCCCACAGCACAGGGCAGAGATCGCCTGACTCCTTAAAAAGACTCAGCCAGCCCGCTCCTGTCTCTGGGTGTCTGTTATGAACTGAATTGGGCTCCCCTAAAATTCTTATTTGAAGCCCTAACCCCTAGTGTGACTGTCTTGGGAGATGGGTCCTTTGAGGAGATAATTAAGGCTCCATGAGATCGTAAGGGTGGGGCGCAGATCTGATAGCACTGTTGTCCTCATAAGGAGAGGAAGAGACGCCAGAGGTCTCTGTCCTTGTTCCCACACAGAGGGAAGCCATGTGGAAAGAGGGGCAGCCATCCTCAAGCCAGGAGGAGAGTCCCCAGCAGACACCAACCCTGACAGAACCTTGACCTTGGACACCCAGCCTGCAGAACGGTGAGAAGGTAAGTTTGTGTTGTTTAAGCCCCTGCTCTGTGGTATCTTGAGAGGTACCCTCAAGCCTAGCTGTCTGTGTGCTGATCAGTGGGGAGGGCAGGTCTGAGCCCCTGGCAGGTGTGTGCCCTCCCTTACACCGGGTTTGTGGCAAGAGAACTAGAGAAACAATAACCCTGTGCTGTTGTCCTGTGACTCGTCCCTCTCAGGTGGCTTTCACGCTCGGCGTTTCATTCGGTTCTCACAATACCTTTATGACCCTTTGCCGGTGTCCGGGCGTTTTATTGCCTTTTTACAGCTGGTGAAACTGAGGTATTAAACAGGCTACATAATTTATGTAATTCGTCTGACATCGCCCCGAGGGTTGGTGTTCCAGGCCCACCGCAGCCTGATGCAGTATTCTTTTCACTATGCAGAGCATCTCCAAGTGGATGAGGCTGAGGGACTTCTGCTGGGCTGGTGAAAATTTCAGTTCTTTCTTGGTTTTCAGCATCTGTATGACGGCCAAGGGGCCCAGTTCCCAGGTGTGGAGTAGCTGGAGAGCAGCTATGAGGGAGCCCAGCAGGGTCCTTTTATGAGATGGAGGACAAGATGAAAACTGCAGGAATTGGCAACCATGATGCCAAAAGACAAGGCTGGGGCAACCCAGTGGAGGTTGGACTGGGAAGCATGGGCGGGCGAAGCGTCAGGCGTGAGCTGGGGACATCCTGCGATGTGTCCTCCCGGCTGTCGGCTGCTCTGGAAGCTTCTACGCTGTGTGTCCCTGCTATGACTGCTGAGCTTTCATTCTATGAGTCCCCATCAGAAGGATGGGGGCAGCACCCTTTGAGACCTGATGGTCTTACCTACAGACTCCCAGCGTGACCCCTCCGCATGTGTCCCCGGGGGCGTAGGACCACTGGAGCTCTCTGCTCAGCCCCCCTAAATCCTCTGCAGGTAGGATGCTTCCTGCCCACACATCCCTGACAGAAGCCGGACACCCCTAGGAGCACCTCATTTTCTAAACAGCTTTTACGTAGGTGGCCGGAGTTGCAAAGAACTATGCTCCAGATTCACCGGGCATCTTCTCCAACTTGAGAAGGAAACTGCTCAGATGGGCTTTATTTTCCCTCTGATAATCCGGCTGTTTCAGGGCTTGCTTCCTTCCTGCTAAAGCAGTGGTTGAAATCAGAGACTCAGGAATCCAACTGCCTGGGATTGAATCCAGCTCTGAAACTGGCTTATGTGAGCTTGAGCAAGTTACTTAATCTCCCTACTCCAGAATTTTCCTCATCTGTAAAATAAGGGTAAAAGTAGCACTTAGGGTTTATGTAATGATTACATAGCCTGATATGTAAAGTGCTTAGAACAGGGCCTGGTATATGGAAAATGCTATGTAAGTGTTAGCTACCATTATTATCATATCGGTATTATTTATCCAGTAGTTACTGCTGAGATGAATCTTGCTTGATGCGTGTAGAACTTGTTCTTATATAATTAATTTCTCTAGATATTAGTCAATGACATGCATTGGGATTATTTTCAAGTTTATGCTCTTACACTTGGTCCTTCCAATTTTAATTTTGTTACCTTCCTTCTTAGTTACCCATTAATTTATATAATTTTTAAAATTACTCCCTTTATATTCTTTCCTCCTATATTATTTTCCAAATACTAAGTTGATGGGATTTATTCCAGTGACAACCCTGTTATCTCTGGTCCTCTTCGGAACTCCTGCTACATTTCATACCCATCACATGTCCATTGTCACCCAGCTATGTTGATGTTCTCAGGGCCAAGGTTTATATCTTATACCTTTTCTGAGTCCTGCCCAGTGTTTTGCATGCATTAGATACTCAGAAATTAAGTGGGGATTAATTTGTTCCCATCCTATTCCTATTTGCTCATTACATTCCCAGGTCTAAAATGTTTCTCTCTCACAATTGTGAAGTCTATTGTACTGATACTTAATATATTTCATATACACCTGATGAAACTAAAACTCACCCAACAAGAGATATGTACATCATGTTACTTTACTTCTTGAGGTCGGTAGCTACTTCAGCTAAGCCCGTCTCTCCTTTTAAGCTGGCCACCAGCATTCCCATCTCTCAACTAGAAAACAAACTTCCTGAGAGCCAGAATCCTGTGGGGCTTGTGTGCTGATGGGTCTCTGGTACTAAGAATAACAGAGCAGGGCTTCCCTGGTGGCGCAGTGGTTGAGAGTCTGCCTGCCAATGCAGGGGACACGGGTTTGAGCCCTGGTCTGGGAAGATCCCACATGCCGCGGAGCAGCTGGGCCCGTGAGCCACAATTACTGAGCCTGCGCGTCTGGAGCCCGTGCTCCGCAACAAGAGAGGCCGAGATAGTGAGAGGCCCGCGCACCGTGATGACATTGCTCTTTCATAGTGAATAAAAAAAAAAGAATAACAGAGCAGCTCTCAGCTGCTTAGCTATCAGCTGCTGCCCTTGCTTCCTTGCTAACACAGCCCTAATTTTGACTGCTTCAGAAAAGGCTAGCCCTCACCCTGGCCCAGAGGATGTGCTGTAATCATTTTAAGTCAATCCTAGGTTTTCCTATTCTTGTTGTTAGTGGTTGGTTTAGGAATGGGCATGTTCTATGCTTTTGTGACTGTTGTCCTTGCCCCTAGAAAAGGGCAATGTGATGCCTGGATTTGTGGCAGCCATCTTGGCATCCTGAGGGGAGTCAACTCAAGACCACAAGCTAAGATCCATTGATGGCAGAGTGGGAAGAAGAAAGATTCTGGGGACTTAACAACATTGTTGAGCTACTACTGATTAACCAACCTTGGAACCAACCTATCTGCCAACTTCTTATGCGAGATAATGCATGTCTGTGGTTGTTCAAGCCACTTTTAATTGGGTCTTCATCTTCCACAACTGAAAGCATCCTGATCCAGGAGACATACCATAAATATTTGTTAACTTATGGACGGATGAAACCTTCCTTAAGTCATGTCATATTGGTGAACTAAAGCTCTAAATGTTGACCAGTAGTGACAGCAAATTCTGGTAGGAAAAAAAAAAAAAAAAACATTATTAAAGCACTCAGGTAAATGGAATGCTTTTTATGTTGTTTTAAGTCTTGACTTTGGTGGTGAGGTTGATGGGTGAGGAAATTCTGAACCCTGGAAAAATCACATTAAGAGAAAATTTTGAAAAACGTTTTATTGTCACTCTTTAGTTGAATTATAGATTTAAATTGGCCGGTGCTCAAAATACTGCACTTAACTAAGGTGGCCCCGAAAGGTGAGCTTTTGCTCTGGTTGGTGCTGAGGCAGAATGTGGACTTGAGCGCCAGTCTGTGGCCGAGGGCTGCTGAGACCCCTGGTCACTTCCAGAGCTGCCACTCATGGAACTATGTGACAGGTACCATTAATGGGGATGTATTCCATCAGGTGCCTTTGGGACCATTTGCAGCCCAGAGAAGCAGCCCATTTTTATTCTCTTTCCATATTCTCAGGTGTTCCTTACCTGCCTGCATAACCTGCATGAGTTTGGAGGACCACAGCACTGTCCCAAGAAGGAAAGCAGGACCTGATATAAGGCAGAGTGTTTGCTTCAATCTGTTCTGGTCAACAGAAGGACCTTTGGTGATCGGT
Source organism: Eubalaena glacialis (assembly GCF_028564815.1). Lineage (NCBI taxonomy): Eukaryota > Metazoa > Chordata > Mammalia > Artiodactyla > Balaenidae > Eubalaena > Eubalaena glacialis. The sequence goes on along the minus strand of NC_083717.1, from coordinate 17,709,622 downwards.
CAGTTGGATGCTCTACTGCCTCACCTGGAGTACTCCAGGGACCTCACGTCTACCAGACTTTCTAGTTTTGCCTTCTTCCAGCCTATGCCCTACGCCGGTACCCAGAGCTGATGGTGTCACTTCTCTGCTTACAGTCCTTTAGTGGCACCTCATCCTCTACAGATACGTGCGAGCTCCTTGGTCTGTCATGTGAGGCCCGGCTCCCTCTGGACTCTGCCCTCCTCTCCAGCCTCTTCTCTCCCTCTCATCTCCCATAGAAAAAAACCTACCCACATCAAACTCCCTGTAGCTTCTAAAGCATGGCGCATTCCTGGTACCTCCTCAGCGCCCTTCCCCACACTCTCTGGACTCCCTCTCCACCTTGCCCTCCCTGCACACTTCACCTCCCTTTTTGAGACACGTCTCTGATGTACTCTGGGAAGCCTTCCCGGATCCCCTGGTGCAGCGTTAGAGTCGCCCTTTCCTTTGCTCTTCATCCTCCTCATCACCACATCACACCCATCACCCGGTCATTGGCTGCTTTCTCTCCCCCTCCCACCGCCGCACTACCTTCTGAGCATCTCGTGGTCAGGACTTGGTCCTGCCCATCTTTGTCACCCGTGTCCAGGGCTTAGCACACACTAAGTGCATACCAGTCACTTTTTGGTTCGAATTGAAGTAAATCAAAGTGAAACGAAAGAGTAGGAAGAAACACCTGCAGCAATTTCTGAGGTGAACAGGTTTGTTGTAGGCATCTTCTCTTTGTCAGGATCCTGGGAACTGAGAAAATGAACCAGACATTAACTCCTTTGCTGGTGAGTGCCTAGGAGTAGATACGGAACAGAGAGAGAATTGGGGAGGTTGAGGCAGCAGGTACAGAGAAGCACCACTGACGGACCCCAAAATAATCCCCTGCACTGTCACTCTCTCATCTTTTGTCCTCATTCAGACTCTTAAAATATTTACTCAACTTTACAGTTACTTATTAAAGCTTAGATAGGTTAATTCTTTTCATTTCATCCTCTCTTTACTTCAGGATTTAGAGACAGACCTATGGGCCCGTGAAATTGCACAATCTCCTAAGGATTCTAAGTCCTTGACTCATTGTGAGACCAGAACATTCCTTATTCTTTTTCGTAGGGTTTCCTCCATCCCCATCTGGGACATTACCATCTGCTTCTGATAGCTCTCCCCAGCTTCCTTCGTGAATGAAAGGGCAAAGTTTTGACTCAATAATTTTAGCAATATCTAACTCCCCTGTTGATGAATAAATCATTTTCTGCTTTCTTTTGGGGAATTCCCTCTCTCCTTTGGTCACCTATCATGCAGTACACGTCCTGGCCTTTCAGGAACTTTCTCAGGAATGTAATTCGGGTTTATCATAGACAGAGAGATGTACCTGGAGTCCAGAAAGGTGGTCCCCCAAGGATCCTGTGGATCAAATCCTTCCCCAGTATTTTTTCCAGTGGATGGACAGGATCTTCCTCACTCCTCCATTGCCACTGTAAGAGGAAAACTGGTCATTCCTTTGTGGGGAAGGGGAAACACCCAGTTACTGAGAAATTTGAATGAGATTTATTTGTTTGCATTCCTCTCTTCACGGCAACCGATTATGTTCACTTCTGCAGTTTTTGTAAGCTGGATAAATTGAGGTAGCTTACAGCAACTTTGTTTTCCAAATCCATAGGTTTTGAGAAAATTATACATTCCCTTTTGCTGGGTTACCATGGCTGAACTCAGAAAGTATAATCAGAAAGATGATATTTTATATAGAAACATTTGTATTAGAGCGTAATAGAAGAATGTACAGCTAATAGAAGAGGTAACAGGTAATCATGTTTTTGCTTGAGCTGCATGGGATGGAGTTTATCTCGGAGAAGACTGGGCACATATACAGCTGCCTGGTGTGGATACAATTAAAAAGGTCTGTGGAATGTCCAGTAACCCTGTGCCCTTGGCATCTTTAGGAAAGCTACACCCACACACTTCAGTTCCTTTAACGTTTTACAAAAGAGTTTTACCAGTTTCCTTTGTTGACTTGGTTTCCAGATAGTAGGGGAAAAAAATAAAAGAAAGAAATGGGAATGATGAACAGTTGTCATGTGCTTTAGCTCTCAGGCATGAAATTGGGGCTCAAGCCAGAGGAGTGAGTTTTCTTTGGGTCCAGGCCAGCAAAATGAAACCCCAAGAACTCGGTCTTTGGATATGTCATTACCTAACAAGCCAAAGGAAATGGATGACATGATGCTGACTAAAAGAGATGAATTCTGGTCTATAATTTATGTGAACATCAACTAACAGTTAAAAATACTGATTAGTATCAGTATCAAATTGTCCAATCTCAGTATAAAATGAGAACAGAGACGCAATGCACGCAGATCCTGCGCAGTAATAAGGAGTTTGGTCTAGATACCCCGGCGATGATCATTAATTTTGCTATGTTTTGATTTAGTGTTTGCGTTAATGTATTCTAGTATGTCTAAGGATATGAAAGTAACACCTGGTGTGCTCTGTGCAAATGCTTCTCCGCTTCAGGAAGAAAGCCAAAGGGGACACACAGCTGAACCCGAAGCATCGTTATAAACAGGCTCCAGGGAATCAACTCCTCAGATTTCCAAGAATAAAACAAAGTTAGAGAAAATATACAAATATAGGAGCCTTCCTTGTTTGCAAGACAGACCTTTATGGAAATATTATGCTCAGAAGTTTGTTTTGGGGCAGTTTGTAAACCAAACTAGGCTTTCATGGCATAGCTTCATAGCTTTGTTTGCGTGCAAATGCGCGTGCGTGCGTGTGCACACACACACACACACACACACACAATTCACAACTAGAGGCAATAAGGCCAATTAAAAAAATGCTCATGTCCAGGGATTTAATTTTGCTGATATAGCAAGACTGTTAAAAGGTGGCTATTCGTTCTAGATTTTTCCTGCCAGTGCCGGGCACACTGTTGACTTCATACTCCTTGAGGCAATTACTTCAGTGCTCAGTGCCTCTGAGATCAGCATTCCTTTCTCTTGTGTAATTGAGAGCTGGCAACTCACATGTTTAGCTTATTATATAAAGTCTCCAAGAAGAACAGACAAGGCAAGAAGCAACTCTTGCCTCAGAAGACCTAGAAGCACAGCTTTCTAGAGAAAAGCTGCTAGATTACTGGAAATTTATGATATTTCCTAGATCTGTGCAAATCTAATAAAGGAAGATAAATTGACTTTTTGGATTTTCTTGTACAAAAATATCCAAAATCCATTTCATCCTTTTATTCCATTTTTGCTTAAAAAAAAACTTAGCAGCTGAGTTTCATTCAAGTCTAGCTTGCCCCTGCCACCCCTGTTCAAATCCATCACCAAGGAGAGGAGAACTAATCACACTGTCCCATTTTCATGGCTATGTTCATCTTACACCCTTATTGGCAATCCTGTTGGACATTTCTAAGGTGTAATATGAGTAAGAGAGAGCTCACCATTTTTCCCCCCGAGGTCTAGAGGGGCAAATGGTTCCTATCTGCCACAATCCCAGGGCTAGGAGGTTCCACTAGCAATCTCTGCCTTCACCTGGAAGGGAAAGGTGAGAATAGGCAATCCATGAATTCAATATACACTGAAAAGACATTTTTGGCTCAACCAGAGTGCTGAGTATTCAGCTGGAGTTCTCAGGTGTGGTAGGAAAATGCAGTGGTCTGTTGCGCTTACATTCTGGCTGATTAATTCGCTGCTAAATGCTCTTTGGAGCTCTGCCAGGAGAAGTATAAACAGCAAAAGAACTTAACTCTATAAGTATCTGTCTTTTTGCCAAATCGTATGAGGAAAATGTGTTTAAGAAAAAAAAAGAGAGGAGGATGTATTTTTATTACATGTATGCTCATCAGACCCCAGCTCTGTAAAACCCATTAAAAACAACATGAAGTATTTAAAATCGGCAGCAATCACCTTGGTTGGTTACTGATTTAGAAGATTAAAAACAGTCTGAATGGAAGATAAAGGTACATTAATAAACACAGATTCCAAATCCTTGGTGATTACTTGCCGGTCTATTCAGAGAGGGGGCTCAACATCTCAAGGAAAATCGTCAGCATGTAAGTGAGGAGGAGGCTTTGATGCTTGACAATGACCCTGGGAAGTGGAGAGGGTTGTTTAACAGTCACTTGCAGAGCCCTAAGACCTGTCAGTATTGGTTTTAAGGTCTCTGGCGTGCACTGGTGCAGGGGCAGGGCAAGTTTTCAAGCTAAAGATGCCTCACCACGAGGGCCTTCCCAGGGGTAGGGGAAATGTTCCGTTTATTCCACACCTGTTTGATATTGTAACTCAGCTCCTGGAACCCAAGAAAGTTCTCACACCAGCGTGGAGTAAAATCACCATCATCACCAACCCCCAGGGCCAGTGTTTACTCTGTACCGCACTCCATTCTGAGCGTCTACAAACACCTTTAATCTTCCCAACAATCCCAGCTAGACACTCTCATGATCCCCACTGGGTAAAGGAGGAAACTGAGGCTAAGAGAGGTCTAGTAGCTTGTGGAAGAAGTTCTCACAGCCAGTCCATGGTGGAGACGAGACATGGACCCAGCTGGTCAGCTTTCAAAAGCAGAACCAGCATCCCGAGAGTGGGGCTGGGCAGGCACCTAGCGCTGTTTTAACATAACGAGGTCTTGTCCTTTGGGGAGCTCCAGTTGACGGGATCTCTTGTTGTTTGTTCTCTCCCCAAATGAATAATCTTGGAGGGGAAAAAAAATCTCAAGTTAATAGAACCTTTTAAATCTACGTTGTCAGTGAAATAAGATGGTGGCTGCATAATAAATATAAATAAAAATGGAAAGTGGAAAAACAGAAGATGGCAAGCTGTGGTCAGCGCTAAGGACTAGATGCCCTAGTATATCCATGTTTATGTGTGTAAAACTCACCAGGGTCTCGGCGTCAGCAGATGTCCAAATGTTCCACTGGGGGATGTGACTGGAGGGTAGATAAAGGTGAGGGAATCACAAAGGCAGGAATGGAACCAACAAAGGCTGCACTTTCATCCATTTTTATGCCCCAAAGCCCCTGCAGGGTAAGGCCCCTTCCTCAGTGAGTGGCTCGTGGCCACAGTGACTCTCCTTGTGGTGCATGGTGGTGGGAAAGTCCATTTGATGAAAACCCACAGGCATATACGCCTCTTGCCACTGAAGGACCCCTGGACGTTTAAGGGTTACAAACCAGGTTAACTCTTCTAACACTCCTAGGCCACTGCGCCTCAGGCAGGCCTGTCCTGCCCCAAGGGGAGAAGATCACAGACGCTTCCATGAGGCTGAGCTGAAGAACACAGACTTGGGCACCCCCAGAGTGCGTTCCTCTACCCGCCTCCATGCTGCTCTTACCTTCCAGATGCCATCCGGACATTTGCAAACCAATTTTATGAGAAAGCCTTAGACTTCCCTTTGTGCTTTAGTTTCTTTTAGTTTGTCTTTCTAAGTAGGTCGATTTCCAAATACGAATTGTCAGGCAAAGAAAAACTGCTTTCCAAAGTGAGGCCCTCTGTCTCTGGGACAGCAAGGCGTCCCAGCAGCCCCTCTAGGCTCCCACAAAACCTCCCGGTTGTCGTGCTCCAGTGACTCAGGTGTTCCCTCCAGATGCTGCCCTGTCCCCATGACAACCCCTTGCACTCCTGCTTTGAGTCCTGCAGCTTCACACCTGGACATGCCTTTAATAGCTGCTTCAGACTGATGCCTCTTCTGGACCGTTTGCGGGCTCTCGGGCACAGCTTTCTCCTGGAGGCTGTCTCTGGCTCAGCCTCGATGTCTACCTACTGACACCCAGGCCCCGAGACACCAGCCCAGCAGGTGCTGCTCTGGGAGGGAAGTTGGAAAAAAAAAAGCACATCAAGGTCAGTTGTCATTTTCTTTACATGAGCTAAGACGCCAGCATTTATCAACAGGAAGAAGCTTCTGGAAATCATCCTGGAATCATTGATAAAAGCCCAGGGTATTGTTAGAAAGCTTTGTCTTGGCTTTCAGTGGCCTCTGCCCTTCACTCACTAGCTCACTGGGCACCTTCTCTGGAATCACCCTTACACACCTCATGCCCCTAGATGCTTGCACTTTCCCTTCTGCGCATATCAGTGGTATCGGAGAACAATCAAGCCATCCTTCAGTGGTCCTCCCCAAACCTCAATCCAATGTTAACGTTCAACCCAAAGGTAAGAAGTTTTCTAGAACTGAGAGGTCAGTAAAAATATTCTGTTATATCAACTGATTACCTTTAAAATTTTGGTTTCAAATAAGTTCAGCCAAATCTATCCAAAAGATGCTAGAGGGTGGGGACCCATTCTGGGGGTAGTTCCTGTAAGGAAGTGAGACCCAGGTATTCTGTGTGGTTATGATTTGGGTTGCAGAGGGGCAGAGCAAGTGAGCAGGAGATAAGCTGCTTCTCCTAAGGTAGGTGATGTCAGTGACCTTGTTTACACATGGTGACGTCTCAGACATTTTTAACTATCAAGTCTAGGAAGGTGTCCTGTGATCCAGTGAAAGCCTGCTTCAGGGACTCCAGAACGCGGTGTAAACTCCACTGCAAAGACTCACGTTGATGGGAAGAGCTACAGGGATGGAGGCTAAATCTGGACCAAGGACAGCTGGGCATTACCTCATTTAGTTCCCGCACCAGCCCGATGTCTGCCAGTTCCATTCGCAGAGGAGGGAACTGAGGAGGGCCCACTAGGTGAGATGACCTGGTTGAGCTCTTTGCTCTTGCTTCAAAGCCCCGGTGCTCCCACTGCCTCCCACTCAGGTTGGAAATCCACTCAGACGCCTTTTCTCACTTTGCATGTTAGAGGATTGGCAATTCTCATCTGAGACCAAAGAAAACGCTATCACAAGGCCTACTTGACCATGTGCCTTGGGTGGGAAACACAGAACCTAGTGCTGGGCCCTTAGGAAGTAGAGTGGTTGGTTGTTTCCATTTCCATCTTTAAGCGTTTTGGCTGCTCAGCACCTGCCCACCCTGCCTAGCCCGAGGAAGTCCCCCATTGCCTGCACTTTGAGTGGGAGATGGTGCCCTCTACAGAAAGCAGAGATAAGGTGGCAGACCATCCCTTTCCCTGTCCCCGAAGGCCAAGCTTTAAGTGCATGTGTGGCCTTGGTCTGGTTGATTAGAATTCCCTGCCAGGGATGCTGAAATAATGCTAGTGTCACATGACAAATGTGGATGGGAACTTTCGTGGTAGAGAGAGGGTGGCCAGGGGCAGCAGCAGCTTCCTAGACAGACTGTTTCTGCTGAGGGGCACTTCCGGTGCTTCCTGGGTCGTGGATTTCCCGAGCTGCCCTAGTTGCCATCCTCCACGTCTCTCCTTCAGCAACCCTCTGCTCCAGGAGCCTCCAGACACTTCCATTGAATCCCCTCCTGGCTTTTTTTTCTTAAGAGCCACTTTTTCTGTTGCAGAACCAAGAGTCAGCCTTCTTCTCCATGCTGGTGCTGTCTTCCAGCTCACCAGAGACAAGAGACAGCCCAGAAGGAAATCTCACTCCTTGACTCCTGGGGTTTGGGCCCCCAGGTGGCAGAGTTCGGGTTTAACTCCTGGGTTTTGAAGTACAATATTGCTTTGTAGATGCCACCTGGCCTTTTAAACTTGATTTTGTCCAAATAAGAAAATTATATCAAAAGGGAAAATGCTTGCTTTTGACATTCTCAAGTGACAAAATGAAACTTCAAATTTCAAAAAGTCCCCCCATATAGAATTTGAATAAAAATTCAAAGTACATATGACAAGCCTTTGGTGAACCCAATCCTCTCTATTTTGCCTGAATTTCAATATTCTGGCATTGCCTTAAGTCCCTTTTTACCCTCAGATAGCAAGTTTAAGAAATGACTCTTCTTAATTTTTTGTAAGTTAACTCACATCAAGGAAATGTGATTTGATGGGTTAGTTTTCTATCTAATATCCAGCTCTCTCCCCATGGTTTGAAAGAGCCTGTCACAATTCCCAAGTGTGAATGCTAAACCAGCCATGAAGAGAGGCACTGCCTAGGGCTACAACAAGCTAAACTAATGAGAGCCAAGATCCGGCTAAGAAGGAAACATTCACACACACAGCACATAGGCACATACACACATATGGGTATACATGCCTTCACGCACATATGTGCAAATACAATAGATGTATCTGAAAAATTCTTTTTATTCCCGTGCTTTTTTTTTTTTTTGAAGAGTTTTAATGGAACTCTAAATCGGAAGCAAGTTGGTACAACTTCTGCATTAAGCAAATGAAATGTCTTCAATGTTTAAAAACCTCTGGTGGAAGTCTGGCTCCTTCAATTTTAAGGAGTAGCTGTCTTCTTCTAGAAGTCACCGGACTGGAAATGAAGAAGCTGAGTCCCTGACCAGGTTCTGTGAAACATCTTATCTCTAATGGCTTGGTAGAACTGGGCTTGTTTCCTTACAAGGGAAATGAAGGGTTGGGGTCTATAATGAACTTTCTAGTTCTAAAAATTTTGTGTCTGTAATTAATAAAAATACACTAAATGTGAATTCTCCTGATGCTGCTGTTCATGTCCCTGCCTGTTCTTTCTTGGATGTCAGAGGGGCCGTGCACACTCATGAGACGTTTCCTGCATCCCTGCAGCTGTGGCTCGGGGCACGGGGCTGTGGGTAGGGATTTTGGGTGGTGGATGATGCCACTGGGGTCTGAGCCAGGGAACCCAGAGTCCCTGCCTCCCACGCCATTGAAGTATTTCTGCCGTGAGGTCGCTCACTCACCCCTTAAAATGTTAACATTCCATACATCGACATGGAAAATTGCAAACACTAAGACCCGAAACAAAGCGCATCATTCAGGATATCAACAAGGAACAGATGGCTCACTTGAATTAGGAAATTTCAAAGGCTGGTTCACAAAGGGACTCTTTATGAAAATGTAGGGAAGCACAAAGGAATATTGCAGTAACCTGGGGTTAATAGCAGCAGAGAAGCCACCATGACTAAGGCTGGGGAGACGACGGGAGGGAGTGATGTCTGGAATTCTTAAGCCACTAATAGCAGAGACCTTCCGGAGAGGGGCAGGGACGTTGGCTTGAGCAATGCAAATAGGCCATCGCAATATCTCAGAAATGGGGCTGAGGGCAGTAAATAACCTGAGCTCCTCTCCTCCCTCCCTGCCTTCCGCCAAGTCTGGAGTTGGGGAGTCCATTGACGGAATCCATATCCATCAGCCTTCTGGGGCAGGAAGGAGGGTGGAGAAGACAGAGTGTGGGTCTGGAGGATCAAAGAGAAGGCATCCGTCACACAAAGAAAACAAATAAACACACCCTAGGGACAAAAATGGCCTCAGACTCTTTCAGGAGGTAACTGAAATCACCTTAAATCACTAGCTGCATAAAAGCAATCACATATTTGTTTAGCCTTTTCTTATAGGCACTTGGGAAGCAGTCCCTGAGAACCGGGAGGAAAAAAGGTTACCCTGCGAGCATCAAACGCTGACATTGACATCTAAGGGATGAGCATGGAGACGAGTAAAAGGGGACCAGATGACTTCCTGGTCCGCAGGACGAGGAAATAACCAGTGAGCATGTGTGCATCTATGAAGCAACATGCTTGTCAGCAATCCGTGTGGGTGGGTCTTGGAGGCAAGATTTCGGTGATGCTTATTTCAACACCGAATGGGAGAGAGTGCTCAGGCCAGAGGAAGGGACCAGTCTGACCCCGGCTTGGATCCTCAGCCTGTTGCAGACAGGGACACACGTGGAGTCACCGCCTGTGCCCAGGAAACCCCTTTGTCTGGAGTGCACCACGGCATGGCTGTGGTCAGTTCCCTCTCCCCCCGGCGGGATGGGTCTGCCTCTTGTGCTGCCCATCAGATTTCAAGTCTGCGAAGCTGAGGTCCAGCATGTGGACCTGGATCCTCCTGAGGCTCTGGGGGAGCCCAGCTGCCATTGCCCTTGAACCTTTGGGAACGTCCACCTGCTTCCTGTCTAACGCCACTTCCATGAGTGCCCTCTCCTCCGCTCTTCACGACAGCCCTCTGAGCATGAATGTATTGTCCTTTTTCAATGGAGACACACCGAAGTTCCTAGAAGGGAAGCAGATAGACTAAGGTTACATAACCAGTGGGCTGCAGAGTAAAAATTTAGTGTCACTAGTTGAGATGGCTTAAGTGAATTAAGAAATGAGTATGTACTAGGCATTTTTCTAAGTGTTTTATAGCATGAACTCATCTATTTCTTAACTCTGTGAATGAGATTATTATCATCCTGGCTTAGCATGTGAGGAAAATGCAGCCAGGGGATTAAGCAGTTGGCCCAAGGTCACCCAGCTACTCAGGTGAGTCTTCAACTCGAGGCAGTCTGAGTCCATAGGTCAGCTCTTAACCACAAGTGCAGAGCCCGAGGGGCCAGCCAGAGGGAGGGAAGACGGGTAGGGGGCAAGTCAGTTCGGGCCAAGGCAACTGCTAAGGGTTTAATGAGCTCAGATGTTAATTGCAGATCTTAACTAATCGTTTACTTTCTAACTCTGGGTTAAATACTGCTTCCTTGTCTTTCAGATTATCTGAGGATCTAAGTCCAGCCCTTGTTACCCACTGGAATGAACAACAAGGAGGTTCAAAAGGTTAAGTTACTAAAAACAAAAACCTTGGTGTTTTGCTTTGTTTGGTTTGGGGATCCCGAATGTCTATTTCCAGTATTTATGGAACCAGGAAGTGCTAATGTAACAGGAATGTGACAGGCAGAGTCATTTGATACCAAAGAAATCAGGAAGTGCTGGAAACTGTTGAAAAAAGGTGGTTATTGCAACATTTCGACTTGACTTTTTCCCCAGTTCAAATAAAGTGTTGGTTTGTCAGAGGTTTTTGCCAATGATGCGTTTAACTTTTACCTGGGTCGTGGCTTGGCCAGATGGCAGAGGCTTCTAGCTCGTGTTGAGGTCATGGACAGTGAAACACTGTCCTTCTTTCTGAAGCAACTCCACCAAAGGGCACTATTTTTTTTTTCATTTCGGAACTAAGAACTACACGAGTGAGGCTGTAAAGTATTGCAGAATAGAATACGTCCTAGACGGCATCCTCGATGTGTTACCATCGAACACGTTGGCCACTGGCCACATATGACAATTTAAACTTAAACTGATTAAAATTAATGCAACAAGAATTCAGTTCAGTGGTTGCACTAGCTCAGTAGCTCCTGTGGCTGGTGTTGACCAGTGCCTGCTGCATGGCACGGGGCGGTGCAGGATGTTTCCCTCGTCACAGAAGGCGCTGCTGGAGAGCCACGCAGGGCCTGATCTCAACTGGGAAAAAGAGGCAAAACATTAAAGGGGGGACGAGAGGGGGCTTCCCTGGAAGGGACCCCTTTCCTGGACTCATGACTGGAATGGCAATATGTCAGGGAGCGAGGTGGCTCAGGTAGACTCCAGATGTTGTACTTTGGAAGGCAGAATATGTCTATCCCATGCTCTGGCTCTGCTTCTCTCCTCTTGTTCTCTGCAATATGACTGATGTTAGAGCCTTTATCAACTGCACAACAGGAGCCAAGGAAAGGCCTCTGGGCCACGGCTGATGTGAACATGCAGTGGTGATGGCGATGGTGGTGGTGGTGATGGTAGTAGAAGAGACTCCCAAGGAAAGCTGAAACTTGGGCGAAGGGCATGGAGGACCCTCAGCCTTTCCCCTTGCCTGGAAATTCCCTTCACGAGTGGAACCAGGAGATTCTGGATTTCATTCCTTTATTGGGATGTGTGCTCTCTTTGTAAGAAGCCACATCGCCAGCATCTCTGAAGCTCTCTGCCTCTATTAGGTCAAAATGGACTCAGGGTAATTCCTATAGAGCAATGATTCTCTCGGCTTTGTCCATACATTAGAATCATCTGGCATCTTTTGAAGCCCCCGGTGCTTAGACTGCCCCAGACTACTGAGTACAAGTCTCTGGGGTGGATGCCAGGCATCACTCCCCGGGTGAGTGCAGCGTGCAGCTGAGGTTGAGAAGTCGAGCTTGCTATGGAGAATCCCTTTTATTCACAGAACAGAGTGACTTAAACACATATTCCACAGCCTTTTCTCCTTCCCTCAGTTTGACAATAATAGGAAGGCCTTTAATTACCATTAAGAAGATCTGTCTTGACAGCAGTGCGGTGAAGTAGAAAGAATCAGGAGCCAGGATATCAGAGTTTAGTCCAAGCTCTTCCCCAAAGAGTGATGATCTGATGCACCAAGCCTCACCTGTGTGTGCTGTAACCTGAAGGTATCGGACTTGAAGGGTTCTAAACCCCCTCACGTTGCACACTTTGTGCCAAAGATGGTACTAAGTGCTCTGTTCTGTGAGTGTGGAGATGATGGCCCTTTGATGATACAGCTGTGGACCCAGTAAGCACTTGGGGATAAGGAAACCTTTTCTCCTTTGATGCTCCCAGGTGTCCGGAGCAATGCTTCCTTGTGTGTTGTAGGCACTTACTAGTGCTGGATGGATGACCATACACTTTATTCTTCCCCAAGGTATTGATGAGTCCATTTTACACATGGAATGAGCAGTCTTGTCATAAGGCAGTTAGACACAGGGCTTCTCCAGGACAGCCAGATAGCTGCCTCTCTGCCACCCCTGTCCCACCTGACTGGAAGAGTCTGAGTGGCCATGTGACATACAGGACAGTGCTTGGGAATAGGACCTAGCATGCTGCACATGGGTTGAACTTGGCCACGATGTACACTGGGGCTCCCAATATGCTGCCTTCCCTCATCAGACCAGCTCAAGGACTAGGTATAGCTGAGCCTACCAGTTAAAAGCAGCAGAACCTGCAGCTCTTCAGGAATGACCCAGGAGACTGAGACCCTCATCTCTATCTGCTGCATGACCTTGGGTGCAAAACAATGTCTTTGTACATCAGTTTTCTTAGCTTTAAAATAAGCTGCTGAGGCCATGTGATTCTAAGATCCTTTCCAAATCCAGAACCACGTGAAAGAACGTTTTCTTTGGAAAGCAATCCTTGTTATTACTCATTGCCCTCTTCTTTTCAAGATGCTTGACAATAGATTTTGTGATTATTTCCTCTGTCTTTTTCCCTAACTTCCTATGTAGAGAAGTTAGAAGTCCAGGCTTTTTCAGGGTCATTTCTTTCTCCCTTTAGAAGAAGAATCTGAATTGTTCCATTCCTGCTTTGGTCAAATTGTTTACCCTTCAAAAAAATCGTTAAAATGATAGCTGATGATCCTGAAATTACTCTGGGTGTGTTCTTAAGTGTTTGTAGTTCAAGTTCTCAGGGCCTGGAATGGATTTTAACTGTTTCTCTTATTTTGCTTCATTTTCCTTTCTTCTATTCCCAGGTTTCCCTGTGTATAGACTGAAATAGAATAGCCTGACTTTCTGGACATTTGCCAACGATTTTTCCCATCCTTTCATCCAGAGGTTCTCAATGTGTGGTCCCCTGACCAGCAGCATCAGTGTTACCTGGGCACTTGTTAGAAATGCAAATTATCAGGTAGTCCTGACCACAGAATAATCAGTCCATGTTTTAACCAGCCTTGAGGCGATTCTGATGTGTGCTAAATTTGAGAATTTGAGAACTACTGCTAATAAAAGACAACATTTTCTCTTACCCTTCTCATTCTTCATGTATGTCTCTATTTCCTTATATAATACATTAAAAGACTCTGAGATTGTTTCTCTAAATCTTTTGAAAATGGAGTTTTACTTTCTGCATTGACTTTTCTTATTCTGGCCCTAAAAGACCTATTAATTTCTCTTCTTCTTTATTGAATGGCTTAGTTTCCTCTTTATCCGGCTTTTGCAAAGAATAAGTTTATCACCTGGCATGAATTAAATGAAATGCAAACAAATTGGTGGTTGACGAATATTTTTATAAACTTCTAGAGTCTTGCTACTCCAAGCTCGTTGATTCTGCAAAATCTCTGTCTCCACCCCAGCTCCACTGAATCAGATTCTGTATCCTAACAAGATATCCAGGTGATTTGTCTACAAATAAAAGTTTGTGATGCACTGCTCTAGAAGACTGTCTCAGACCTTAAATGCTATTTCAGAAGTTGGAGTAAAGTCAGTTGAAAATTTTAGCCAAGCAGTCAAATCTTATCTCCAAGGTAATACAGTTGGCCCTCCATATCTGTGGGTTCCAAATCTGGATATTCAACCAACTACAGATAGAAAATATTCAAAAATTTCTAGAAAATTCCAAAAAGCAAAAGTTGAATTTGCCATGTGCCAGCAACTATTTACATAGCACTTACATTGGATTAGGTATCATAAGTCATCTAGAGATGATTTAAAGTATACTGTAGTATGCACATTTGTTATATGGAAATACTATGCCATTACATATAAGGGACTTGAGCATCCCTGGATTTTGGTATCCATGAGGGTCCTGGAACCAATCTCCCACGAATACGGAGGGATGACTATATATCATTATATTTGGTAGCATGAGCTTTATGATGATGACAATGAAGGAAAAGTATACTTAATCTGAAATAAATGGATTACACCCATAGTAATCAATAAAAAAGGTTTTCATTTTTCTATATAGGATTGTACTAACCTGAGGAAAAAATCACAGAGAAGAACATGTAGGTGTAGGTAAGAGAAAGATAATTAGAAAGAATGTGCCGGGGCTATGATATAAAAGACCACTCAGCCAAGGAAATGGCATAGATAAAGTCACTGTAAAGAGTTTACAAAGTGGTTCTAGAGGCAGATCTGGCTCCAGGGAGGTGCAATGTCTTGATCATATTAGTCCTGCTGTGTATTTGCTGAGCAGATCCTAAATGTTGGGCACACCGTTCATTGCCAAGCACTTCACCAGCATTATCTCACATAGCACCCACAGCAACCACTGAGATAGTACTGTTACTATCCCTATTATATAAGGGAGGAACCTGAAGATTGGAGGTTATAACTAAATATAGGTTTTCATTCCAGATAGTTTTAATTGCTCTTACTGTTTTAATGTGGGTAACATTGGTGATAGTAGCAGGTAAAATCTCAAGTCTCAATGACTTATAAAAAATTCATTCGTACTTATGTTAAGTTCAAAAAAGGTGTTCCTGATTAACGGGAGGCTCTTTTTCAAACACAGCCTCAGTAACCCAGCTTCCTTCATTCTTTTATCTCTGCTGTATTCCACATTTGGCTTCCAGGACCCTCCGGCATCTGCATCACACCAGTGGAAGAAGAAAAAGCGTGGGGATTGGGTGAAGGGGACCTTTTAATGGGTCGGACTAGAATGGCATGAATTGCTTCCATTTACATTCCATTGGCTTGAACTTCAAGGGAGGCTGGGAAGCGTGGTCAGTCCCAGAAAGAAGCTACCTGCCTGAGTTCAGGCAAGGAAATTATCCTTGACAACTTCCATGTCTCCATTTGTAAAGGAGAATAATTATACTTGCATCATCAGGAGGTTGTTAGAATTAAATTACCTAACCATTGCAGTTATTATTGCAACATGGGGCTCATAAAGCCTTGCTTTTCCTAGGTGATAATTTCCTGGTCCAGAAGATACAGTCTACTTCAGACTTGTTCTGATCTTATTGAGGATGAAGATATGACAGAGACATTGGAATTAAGTGAAAGTCTCATCCAGGAGTCCAGAGGAGCAAGGAAATTAAATATTCAGCAGTTAGACATAAACCCTGGACTTTAGGAAAGCAGATTTCAAAGACTTCAAAGGAAATATGTTATAGCCTCCTGGTTACAGACTATAAACGTGAATGTGGTTCATCAGGAGGGAAGGATCTAAGAGAAAAGCAAACTCTGACAACACAACCACACATGACTACACTGAGGAAGAAAAAGAGATGCAGAGACGAGAGGGAACTTTGCTGCTTTTTACAGTGTTCTCTGATAAAAGGGCATGTACAAAATATGGGATACACTCCATAAAATTATCAAGGAGCATCATGTGCCAGGAAAAGCTGAAACCGAAGGCAACAGAAACAACTTTTCCTTCTGTTTAGAGGAGAGGCAGAAAGGAACCAGGCCCTGACTGGAGCAGATGGTGTGAAGTTCACAGCTGTCAGAGGGAACAGAGCCTCCCAACCCCACTTTGCTTCCTTGTTCTCCTTCAAGAACTGGAAAGGATAGAAATCTAGTTGGTCAAGGAGATCATCTAACCTTTAAAATGGGTCCAGACCCCTAGGCTTAGGTGAATTTTACCCCAGGTCTCATGAGAATTTATAGATTGAGAGTCCGGATACTGGAGCTGGTCAAACACCCTGATTTTCAAAAAGCAGAGAAAAGGAGGTAACGGCTACCCCAGTTTGGTAAGCTTAATAGAGACCCACAGCAACCGCAGAAATAGATGATTTACGTGAGGGCTTGCGAGTACTTTGAGAACAAGCGGAATGTCTGAGAAGCAGCGTGGTTTCACCACATCAAACCCAGCTCCCTCCCCCTTGGAGGGGGCAACGTGACACAGTCTTAACGTAAATTGGTTTCAGCAAAGAATTTAACAAAGTTAGTGCAGTGCTTGGCACAGAATAGGTGCTCAATTAATCTTTGTTGGATTAATGCATGAACAAGATCCTTAGGAAGAAGATAAATAAACAGTGATTTAGATCATGAAGTGAGGTGGAATTGTGCAGTTTGAACAATGGATCTATATTTACATAGAGGAAGGTCTTTATCAGGGTTTTAATCTTAGCTCCGTGTGGGCCTGGACTTGGCCTTGGAATGGGCACAAATGAAGACATGGAAGATAAATATGTCAAATCTAGGAAGGATGTGCCCAATTTAAGGAAGTGGTAGCTGCACAGTTCCCTGAAGAGGTTACCTCAGCTGCAGTATTGAAAGCTGCAAACCACATGAAGAGGATCATTAGCAAGCTAGAAAGCGTCCAAGCAGACAGCGGCGAGGGTGAGAACATGGAAATCCGGCCATAAAAGAAATACAAGGGACGAGAGTTGCTGAGTCTGGATGGAGTAGATTGGAGGTAAGGAGTGACGTACGTTACTCTCCATATGTTCTAAAGTCAGTGGAGGGCAGGTCCATGACGGCCACATCAGCTATTGTAGGGATTCCAGTCTTATTTCAATACACAGAGAACTTATAAAAGAATGAGGAGTCACCCCGAAGTAGTGATCTCTCTCTGCTCTGAATGGCCATCTTTCAGCGATGTTTAATAGATCATCCCAGCTGTGGGATGAGAAGGAGAACTAAATAACCCTAAAACTTCTCAAACCCAAAGCCAAGATGGTCCTAGATCCCCCTCTGACTCTTCGGTCTCCTTCCTGATGAAAAGCTGAGGTGCTCGGGGCGCAGCAGCCGGTTGCACGGGGAAGCCAGGGCTGCTGGCTCGCTGCTCTGCCTGCCTTGGCTGCCGGGCTGGGAGGCGCTGCACACGTGTGTCACTTCCGTAATGCATGCCGCCTCCAAGGAAGAGACACCTCTGACAGCTGGCCAAGGAAGATCCCTGATGTCAACTGTCAAAGCACCCAATATTCTGGGTTTGCGAGTTGGGGTTGGGGGGGGGGCATGAGATTTCACTGCAGCAATAAGAGAGCAGACAGTGTGTTCAAAACTAAACCAACCTTAGGTAAGTCACTTAAGTCTATATGATACTAAGAGTTCTCCTGGGAAAGCCAAGGTAATTATCACTGAGGTGATAGTTACAATGAATGGCACATTATTAGCGTAGGGTCAATATTGTAATCTTTGTGTTTGGTTTGGATACCCCGGGGGCTGTCCTGCTTTTCTATTTATTTCCTCTTTAACCACAATAAATAATCTTCTTAATTCATCACTCCCTCCTATTGCTAAAGTCTCTTTTTGGAGGGGGATAAAAATCAGAAAATTTGGGAATGGGGGAGCTCTGAACGAATGCTTCTGAAACAAAATGTCTGAGCCTGAAGCTGATGCAAATAGGTAGTGATGTGAGATTCTTACTTGTACCGTGTATCAGGATCTATCTCAGCATACCATTAAAAGGCAGCAGTGAAAAATTTCAGGATCACTGCACTGCACTCTACATGTAATTAAAAGCATTTTGACTCTACTTCTTTGCAGGTTTTTCTTTTATACTTTTAACTCCAATATTTACCTCAAACCATTGACCATAACATGAGATCCTAGAGGGTAGGGATAAATTTTTAGTCATTCTTCTGTCCCCTACATGGCCTGGTGCAGTACCTAGCTCATAGGCACTTAATAATTATTTGTTGAATAAATGGACAAATGAGTGAATAAATGACATTTTATTCAAACAAGTTGAACTATAAATGATCTCCAAAAGAATCAGAGAAACTCAGTGGTTAAATGACTAGTAAAGATTTTTGGTTCTTCAATCCCCTCTACACCATCTCTACCAAGCACTTTTTATTTTGAGATACTCACTGCCACTCTCAGCACTTAGCTCCAGCTTTGGACAGAATGAATGACTTTGGATGACTTTGTGTAAAATTCTTCTTTATATTGATTCAGTGTGGCTCCCTGGAGTTTCCACTCAGAGTGTTCATGGCCCCATCCTTGGGGCTGTACACAGGATTCTCATCCTCTGCAACTTTACTTGCCTCCATAAAATCGAAGCCTGTTATTATGAAACCCATATACTATCGTTTTCCAAGTAAATAATCCAGGTTCTCCAACCGTGACAGATCTTTCACAAGTACCCTCTAGACCACGTCGCATGCTTCAGTTGGTCTTGAAGCAAAATGGCCAGAATGAACTCCCAGATTCCAGAGAGCAGAGGAGGACCTTCCAATACTCCTTCTAATTCCTTATTCTGGCTGCTTTCTTCCTTTCAGTGTGGCCTCAGACCACTTTCTTACTCAAGGCAACCTCTTTGGGCTCTTGGTTTATGTGAAGCTTACTCTCAATGTCGAAATCTTTTATCGTGTTGCTGGTTAATTAAGTCATGTCTTCTTCATACCATATTGTTCAGGTTATTTATTTTTGAACACAGATGGAATATTTTACATTTATCTCTGCTTTATTTCATCTTGTGAGATTTGGTTTATCATATCATTCTGACAAGAACTTATTGAGCTGGTTCCATAATCCCACCTTTTTCTATCCTTCTAAACTTTGTGTGAGCTGCAGAGCAAATAAAGCCACCTTCTATGTCTTCATCTAAGTCTACCTTCCAGGACATGACAATGGCTTTTGAGTCTCTTTCCCCTTTCAAATCATTTGGCTGGAATATATGAAGCCATCTTTATTTTTATTCTGTACTCACATTCCTTGCCTGCTGTTATTTCATATGTCCCAGTTATCTGTAGATGTAGTGACCTGAAACAATCAGCATTTTATTGATGCTGGCTGATGATGGCTCAGGAATTTGGACAGGGCACAGCAGGATGGCTTGTCTCCACTCTGTGATGTTTGGGGTCTCAGCTGGGAAGATGTGAATGGCTGCCAGTGACTCAAAAAGCTGGAAGCTGAAATCATCTGGAAGCTTCCTCACTCACACGCCAGGCACATGGGCTCAGCTGCGGCCGTCCCCTGAGCACTGACATGTGGCATCTCCACGTGGCTCAGGCTTCTCACAGCATGGGGCTGGGTCCAAGAAGAAGTATCCGGAGAGAGAATGTTCCTAGAGAACCAGAGGGGAAGCTGCCTAGTCTTCTCTGACCCAGCCTCACAAGTCACAAAGCATCTTTTACTCTACAGGTTGCCCAGTTTCAAGGGAAGAGCCCCCCTCCCCACCCGCCTATCAGTGGAATAATGTCAAAGAAGTTGAGGTCATTCTTTTAAAAACATATCTGACTGGCATCTGATTGACAACTTTCCAAATCTATCAAGTCTTATAAAATGAGAGTACATTTTTGTTAAGGCTTTCTTCAGAGAGGGAAAGCAAGGATGAACACAGAAATGGGCTACGCATTTGTAACGCTCGACCCATACGGAGCTTCTGTTTGTTTTAGCATGTCAGCTTTGGAGGCATGTCTAAAGATCAGTGGAACACTGAAAAGCATTGGATTTGGTGGGTTGAGTATATTATAATGGCACATGATAGTCAAGGCCCTAATGAATCATGCATATAATTTCTGCACTTCATCAATGTCTTCTTCATAAATAGTCTGACTCTTGACCCTGAACATGGCCGCTGGTGCCGAGTTGCTGTTGAAGCCAGAGCTCCAGCTCATGGAGCACTGCAGGAGGGGGTGTCCTGCTCTGACCCAGGAGAGCTGAGGGCTCATGGCGCTCGGCCTTCTCTGAAGCTCTCACAACCCTCAGGATTAAATTCCGTGGGAAGGAAACCATCAAGATCAACGGGTGTCTTTTTCCACTTCACAGGTAGCTCAGGATAAGTCAACCAGGAAAGGAAAATACAGGGGAAAAAGATGAAGAATGAAGGGGAAGGTCTCATATGATTCTTACAGGAAACCAGTAGCATTGGTAAAGTGACATGATAAAGACATTGAAAAATTTTTTAAACTAAATTTTTACCTAAATAGTCTAAGCCGGATTTCATGTTTTTTATCATCACATGAAACTACTGTCCAGAAACCTTGTTCTCAGGGGAGTCTGAACGTCGGCCACAGTGGGACAGTTTGGAAGACAAGCTCCAAGAGGCCATGGGATCTGCCTGTTGGGACAGAGAACAGACAGCGTCATCTTCTACTGACCTCTTTTTGAGATCAAATGAGGATCATGGTGGATTGTGGGTTGGCCAGCTCGACTGGCCAAACCTCAGAAATGTGCCTGATTAAATTTCTGGATGTAAAAATCATTGTCGTTTTCCTCCCAGAGTTTGTTATGTTTCAGTCCTCAGTGCTACCTAGTAACTTCTAGGCAAACATTCTCCTTGGAGCATACGTTTGAGCGGGAAGACGTATGTTCCTCGGGAGTTTTGTGATGACAACGTCATTCAGGATTCCAAGCGCTCCCTTTAAGAGAGTCAAGCTTTAGCAGACCATTTTAATTAAAGTTCTCTAGACAGGAGGCAGAGAAACAAGAATGGCTGGAATGAATATAACCTGCAAGAAGCAGTGGAAAAAAAAAAGCCCACGTGGAGAAGTAGAGTTCTGCTACACTTTTTCCGGAAAGCAAATCAATATGTAGTCCACAAACAAAGCACGGGCTGACCAAAGATAAAGTTAAAAATATCATATCCAGAGGCTGGAGGCATAGGTTTATTTGAAAAATACATCTTTATTGCCTTACAAATTCACTTTAAACAAGAGATTTGGTTTTTTTTCCACTGAAGGACATGCTGATTATTGTCCTGTGGTTTTCAATTAATAAGTTCACAGTTAACAGTTTTTAAGTACACTGAATTATGTAAATTTTTGTATCTCAGAGGCTAATTTATTTGTTTATTTTGGTATAGCAGGCACCACATGAATCTGGCTTTGAAATCAATTCCAAGTAAAGCAGATGATTTGTGCAGGGCAGACAATATGTAATGAAGACCCTCGAACCTCACACCCTGAGCCACTGCATCTAGAGGGGGATTCACGCTGCCATTGTGAGCTGAAAGTGGGAAGAACCCTGTGTTCATAACCCCACTGATGGAGCCAGAGCACTGAGACCTGTTTCTAGGTGACTGCCTGTGATTCACTGCTGTCTTTTATTTATGATTACACAATTTTTTCTTTGAGAGCTCTTAATGTATTCACAGACACACAAACACAAGGATCATTAAGTTACAAGCTGGGTTTATTTACCATTTGCAGCTAGCTCAGATGGTTTTGCTCTACTGAACAGGATTTGAATTTTAAGATTACACACCAGCATTTCCAGGTCTCCTATACCCTGTTCCATACCCAGGTATTCTCAGGGAATCTTACTCTGACTTTAGGAAGCTGATTCTCCATAGAAGGCATTAGGATTAAGGAGGGATCCTTTTTAAAGATCAGATGTTGAAAAAGTTTCTCAGAGAAGTAATAGGAAATGACTTAGGGGGAGGTGATGCAGATAAAGAGAGGGAAGGGTTATGAAGAGGGAAAGCAAATGGAGAGAAGACACAGAAAGGAATTTTAGAAAGTTCTGACACTCTTCTTTCAAAAAAAAACAAAAACAAAAACTCATAATGATGATCTGTTCCTTTGCAATGAATCAGCGTGTGAGCATTTCAATCAGTAAAATGCACAGACTTTGAAGAAAAACTGACACAAAATCATTGAGAGATACAATTGAGTAAAACGTCCCCAGCTAATTTGAAAATTTCAATACACTCTCGAAATTGCTGGCAACCAAAAGAAACCTCACAGCCATGCAAACTGGAATTTTCTTTTCCTGTGAGTTTATGCGGCTGGTGTAATTGCATGTCTGAATGTATATGCTGGCCTTGAACGTGTTGATCTTGGAGACTTTTCTTATGTAACTTATTAATGCTAACATTTTCTCCCAATGCTATATGAGCTACCATAAGCGTTTGAGTCCTAAAGCAGCTTGATTCCTTCATATTTAGTGTTCCATGAACATGATGAGGAGAGCCCATTTTTGTCCTTCCCCAGAGCTGTCATTTAAAGCAGCCCTCACCTTACACATGTTTACCCCATCTGTCTCCCTTCAAGTCTGCCTTTGTTCTGCAGCAGAAAAAAAAGTGGGCAAAATGGAGATGAAAAACACAGAAACCACCATAGATTGAAAAATATTTGAATCATGCCCTTAAAAGTGGTTTAATTTGGGATTCTTGGAAAAATAAAATTCAGATGTAAATAAGCTAAGCGCAAGTGGATCTTGTTTCAAGACAGGGACTAGTTTTTCCAAAAAGCTGGACACTCTCCATGTTGCTCCCAACCCTCGGGTCCATGATGCAGTAG
The DNA here is from genome assembly GCF_028564815.1 of Eubalaena glacialis. NCBI lineage: Eukaryota > Metazoa > Chordata > Mammalia > Artiodactyla > Balaenidae > Eubalaena > Eubalaena glacialis. The sequence continues at coordinate 17,686,979 of NC_083717.1, read as the reverse complement.
AGTTAACGCCTCTTAGAAAATGAGGCCTGGGGAGTCAGTCATTCTTCTTACTGCAGGTCACAGGGCTCCAGGACACAAAGTTAGCCATCCTGGTTTGGATATTAGGGCACACCATTCTGATTTCTAAGCAGAGGTTGTATAATCTGCACTAGGACGTCATATTTCTTCAACTAAAATACACCAGAACCAACGTGAAACCAGTCACAGCACTCTTTAGTTACTTCTACCCCAAGTTCCAGCTGTCTGGTAGAAAAAAGACTGAATAGAACAATTTGGTTCAATAGACCAATACTGGCAAGGAATTTGGAAGGTAAAAGGAATGCCTTTCAGATTCTTTGAATTTAGTGCTCAAGAAATGGAAATTCACTGAGAGTGTGGTTTATGGCTGTTCTTGATCCACTCAGCACAGGTGAATTGCTGACACATGAATCGTGACACAACAGCCTCTTTGTGTTGACCTGAGAGGGAAGGCACTTAGCTCACGCTCACGTCGATTTGCTCTGTGCGTCCCGTCTTGAGAATCCCTACAACAGTGTCCACTGTGGAAGTGGGGGCTGATCATGTCACCTGCCAATTAGTCCTTTTACACAGGTTACCTGCTCATGTTCCATAAGCCAAGACCCAGCTGCTTATGGGCAAAGTGTCGGTGGCTCAATCCACCTGGATGACATTAAACTCACAATCCAGAATTGCCAACTCTGTGTGTTAAGAGATTCACAGATCTGTTCTAAGCAAATATTTGTGATGTGAAATTTCAAATTCTTTTGTCATGTTATTTAATAAATGACGACCTTCTAGAGGAGATTCTGAGTCAAGATTTGGAGTAGTTTCCTGTGGTATAGTTTTCAGTGCCATCATTTGCTATTTGGTGAGTGGCTAGATCATTACTGAACCCGTTAAGGGGGGTAAGCACTTCCCAAGAACTCAATAGTGATGTCCAGGTAGGGCAGAAGAGGGGGCACATATGAGTACTCAAGGTTACTTTTTTTAAAGTCTTTATTGAATTTGTTACAATATTGCTTCTGATTAATGTTTTGGTTTTTGGCGATGAAGCCTGTGGGATCTTAGCTCCGCAACCAGGGATCGAACCCACACCCCTTGAATTGGAAGGCAAAGTCTTAACCACTGCACCGCCAGGGAAGTCCCCACAAGGTTATTTTTAATTCAAAACAATCTAGGGGAATAATTGGCTCTTTGGGTAACTTTAGAGTAAAAAACTGATTTCTGGTACATACTGGGCGAGATTAACGGGAATAAATGAGTTTGGTATTTTTGCAAGGACAAAAAGGACTTTCAGAATCTTGTGGGCTTCAGGATGCAGGATTAGGTGCTCTTTGGCAGTTGAGAAGATGAAGACTGCGCCAGACACTCTGAGAGATAAAGAATCCAAGATACAACCGATAGGTAGGTTTAAGAAGGCTAGAAAAAGTAGGAATCAGACAGGCCTACTCTTAGATAATAACATGGGCTGCCAGGTTCATGACCGGGTCTAGCCTGGATGGTCTCGAAATAGCTCTCCCTTCTGAGAGTCTAGGATTACAAAACAGTAAACAAAATGGGGATTTAAAAAATACCTAATAAAAATATTATACAAAAGCGCTGTGAGGATTAAATTTGAAGAGTGTAAAGTGTGGCACAGTGTCTGGCACATAGCAAGTGTGAACTGTTGCTATTGTTGGATTATTATTAATAAGATAAAGCCACTCCATTAATGTAGTATATATATTATATATGTTATAAATATATGTTTGTTATGTATTATATATAATACATATTATACTATAAATATCATTGTTAATGATATATCATTAATTTATTTGATATATGTTATATATTATATAATATATAGTACATAATACATGATATAATATATAAATATAATTATATTATTATTAAATAGTTTTTTACAAGGAGAAAAAATAATAGGTTTGGGGGTCCTGGGAGCATTTCGGACTAAGTGATGGTCTTTAAAAACTGTCACAAGAACGACTTCCTCATTCCCCCTGCTGCTTTCCACCACGGTGAGATTTTGCTCTTAGGCGTCTCGAGTGCCTGAGAGAGGAGAATGCGCCAAACGAGGCTTTTGGACACATCGTCTGAGAGCCTCAGGGAATCTGACTCACACGGTCTATGGCAAGATGCCTGGTCCGCGGACATTTCCAGGTTGTTCGGAGGCTCTGGTGTGGGAAAGGAGTCAGCTCTCCTTCCCACCGTATTTAAAACTCTTTCCTTCACCCAGCTGTGCCTAAAGTGATTGCCCCTGGGATACCAACCGAAGACATCAGCTGGCTGCATCCGCCTCTCCTAGGATTTCTTTTCTCCACCACAAGGGGTAGAGAAAAGCCTATAGGGACTTCCCTGGTGGTGCAGTGGTTAAGAATCCGCCTGCCAGTGCAGGGGACACGGGTTCGAGCCCTGGTCCGGGAAGATCCCACATGCCACGGAGCAACTAAACTCCTGCGCCACAACCACTGAGCCTGAGCTCGAGAACCCACGAGCCCGCACGCCTGGAGCCTGTGCTCCACAACAAGAGAAGCCACCGCAATGAGAAGCCCACGCACCACGACGAAGAGTAGCCCCTGCTCGCCGCAACTAGAGAAAGCCCACGGGCAGCAACGAAGACCCAACGCAACCATAAATAAATAAATAAATAAATAACAGCCTATAGGTGGGCCCTATAGAAACACTCAGTATCTAAACTGAGTAGGGAAACATCCTCCCCCAACTAAAGGCGACATTCCTGAATGGCAGGTAATGCTTCTCTAGTGCTGAGAAAAAAGGGACCCCAGTGTATATGCTTTACTGTATCAATCAACCAAATCTTGTTCAAAGTCCATGACATGAAGTTACAGAAGAATCTAGGGTGCTGAGAATGGAGGTGGCATTGAGCTGGATAGTAGGAGAGGGATGTGTTATAGGGGGATACAAATAACTAATAGTCATAATTCCTGCCCCCAATAAAATTTCAATCTAGGTGTCCTCTGTATCTTCAGTGCTCCCTGAAAACCCTAAACCATTGTTTTATCCTAATTAATCCTGCAATGTTAGTGCTAAATCGGCATCTTCTTTTGAACTTCCTTGAAATTTTAAGTCCCCATGTTCAAATCTATATGCACCTCATGCTGTAATTATTTACTTCTCTAAAAAGAGATCACCTGTCTTTTCCTCATGAGGCTCAAAAATTGAAAAATCTTTAATTCCTCTTCCTCTCCCCCCCCACTAAGGTCAGACAGCTGCCAAGTCAGGTAGAGTTTAGTTTCAGTAGCTCTTGTCTATTTCCAGTTCCATTATCCCAGTTCTTGTACTTATTTTTTATTCCAAACTGTTCTCCCCATCTTCCTCTTTGATGTGATCCAGTCCTACCTACCTCCAAGTGCTAGATTAATCTTTCTAAGGCATTGATCTAAATATGCTCAGAAAGGAGAAATCACCCTGCTATGAGTGGACAGTCAGTCTACTGGTATAAAAATCATGCTTTTATAAATTTGGCTATTAGAGATCAACTCACCAAGGCTTTGTCATCCTTGGATGAATGCATGTAGCTGAGTTTCCAAACCTTCAAAGTTTGACATACGTGGTGACCCCACTGAGGTGCAATACTCATTGGAGCCTCAGCCTGGGACACCAGTCCCTATATTGTCATTTTAGAGAAATAAGCATTTTGATCACAGTGCTAAACATGTAAACATTTACCAAGGATCATGGTCTGGGGAACCAAATAGAATTAATTCCAAACTCTATTTATGCTACTTACAAACTTTAGGCTTGGGGCAAGTCATTTTGCCTTACCAAACTTGAGCAATTGTTTCTGTTTTTCTGTTTTAATTTGTAAAAGAGGAACAGTCATGCCTACTTAATGAGTTGTGTGTATATATATACACATTGATATATATATTGATATGAATATATATTGATATGGCAGAGTATGTAGTACATAGTGGCTGCTTTAATAATAATTATCCTTACAGATATTATTGTTACCATTGGGATTCCCTTACTGTTTGTATCTTAATCCCGAAACTATAATATTCATTGGGCTTCTCCCTAAATATTTTTCTTCCCACATCGGTTTGAAATGTCAATTTCTTTTTTCGCCTGCGATCCAAAAACAAGTAGAATTGATGCAAAGATCTCATTCAAAGTAGAGGAGAAGGGGGCTGTCAGTCGCTGACCTTGGATTCACCTTTGGCATTTTCTTTTCGCTGGAGCAAATAAAGGGAAATACTGAGCCCCTTTCCTGCAGGATATGTTTAGACTTGCTCCTCTATCACCTCTTTCTTCCTACTAATAATCACCCTTTTCCCCTCTAGAGAAATAGTTCTCTCTAAGTGCTTGAAAATGCATTAGAAAAAAAAAAAAATCCAGCTCTCTTCTCTTTTTTTTTTTTTTTTTTCCAGCTCTCTTCTCTTGAGCAAAGGGCACCAGCCCCGATGAAAACCCAGGTCAGTACAAAAGCAACAGGAGAGCATCCCGTTCCCCCAGGGAACATCCCCTCTGAAACCGTTTTGCATTCAGGTGAGAGCTTCTGATGAGCTCCAGTAGGTGTACCCAATAGGCTGGAGGGAGAGGAGAAGCAGAAGAGAGGATGTTAAATCACAGAGGAGCAGCTTTCTGCAGAAGCTTCTAGGCTAGCAGTGAATGGAGATCTTGAGCCCAAGACTCTAGACACTGATCTCTCTGGGCTGGAGGACCCCTGGGGCTGGGAGATGTGCCCAAGCAGTGAGAGATGCGCCTTCAGTCAGGAAGGACCTTCAACAGAGTCTGCATCCTCTTCTGGGCAGTTAGGACGTGTCCTTGATTTGGCTTCCTTTCAGTCCACTGATGTCAGCGCCGCCTTGTCTTCTGTCCAAACTCTGTTCCCGTCCTCCCATCCCACTGAGTCACTATAATTTAAGAGCATGTAGGGGTGGAGAGAGGGTTGAGCCAGGAAGCAGGAGGCCAGCATTCTGTCTTATGCTCCACCACTGACCTTCTATAGGACCGTGGACGTCAAACCGTCCTTGTCTCTTCATCTGCTGCAACAGAGGTCATAGCAAGTAACTCACCCAGCCAGGAGGGTCTCTGTGAAAACCAGATGAGATCATGCAAGTGAAGGTGTAGGGTAGTATGCAAAGAGGAGGCGTTTTTATGATGTTCTTTCACTGAAACTGTTTCCTTTGCTCTCAGATGGGACTAATAATGCAAGCACACTTCCAGGGGTGTGCTTCAACTAATAAACACATGATTCACCCCTTAATGAATAGAATAGGAAATGTGTACGGCAATCAGATCCACACAAGCACAGCTGCTCGTTTAGTAGCCACCGTTTAGAAAACAACAACTGGAATCTAGACACTGCAGATCTCTTTAATAAATATCTTCTTAATTGTCTGAGCAATTGAAAACCTTAGACAGAGCAAGAAGCCTGTGGACCAGTGTTCAAGGGGGAGGGAACGGTCAGGCAGCTGGGCTCCTGAAGGCACATCTCTATTCAGCATCTTGTTCTCACGGTCAAATTATAAGACACCCAGACCTCATGCTAAGAAGTGTGAGAGCTGACACAGGAAGCAGGAGTGGGACCCTAACTTCATCACGCCCAGGCCAGCCGCCAACAGGAAGAGAGACTGAAAAACTGAAAATCGAAATGAAGCAATACTGTTATGAGTATCCAAAATATGAAATACTTAGAGACAAATTTAACAAAATATGCTTAATACCTGTGGAAAGAGTATATGACACACCTGAGAGAAAATAAACAAAATGTAAACAAATGGAGAGATATAACATGTTTGTGAATTGGAAGATTTAATATTGCTAAAAAATGACAGTTCTCCCTGTACTGATCAATAGAATCAATGCTATCACAATACAAATCCCAGTAAACAAGCTGGTTCTAATATCTATATTATAAAAACAAAGTACTTATAAAAACCAAAGCAGTTTTGAAAAAAAAAAAAGAGAAGAACTAGAATAAAGCTGAAGAACATACACTACCAGATTTCAAACATTACTGTAAAGCTACAGTAATCAGGACAGTGGGGTGCTGGCATAAAAATAAACATGTATATCAATGGAAAAAAATAGAGAGTCCAGAAATACTCCTACTCTTATATGGTTAACTGATTTTGAAAGAGGTGCCAAGGTAATTTAATGTGGAAAGGAGTCTGTTTTAAAAATTTATGTATGTATGTATTTGTGCATTTATGTAAGTATGTATGTATTTATTTATCAGCTTTATTGAGGTAATACTCACAAATACAGTTGTATATATTTAAAGTGTACAACGTGATGATTTGACATAGTATACTTTGTGAAATGATTGACACAATCAAGTTAATTAACGCATCTATCACCTCACTTTGTTACTATTTGTGTGATGAGAATAATTAAGGTTTACTCACTTAACAAATTTCAACTATCCACTACAGTATTACTAACTATAATCACCATGCTATACATTCGATCCTCAGAGCTTATTCATCTTATAACTGAAGGCTTGTACCCTTTGACTGTCACCTCCCCATCTCCCCTACGCTCCCAGCTCCCAGTAACCACCATTCCACTCTATTTCTACGAGTTTGACTTTTTCTTTTTAGATTCCGTATATAAGTGACACCATACAGAATATGTCTTTGTCTGGCTAACTTCACTTAGCATAATGTCCTCTAGATTCATCTATGTTGTTGCAAACGAGAGGATTTCCTGCTTTCTCGTGGCTGAATCATAATTGATACCATATCTTCTTTATCCATTTATCCATTGTTAAATGGTTGTTCTTAATGGAAACTTAGGTTGTTCCCATATCTTGGCTTTGTAAACAATGCCACAATAAATATGTGGGTGCACTATCTCTTTGAGATACTGATTTTGTTTCCTTCAGATATATACCCAGAAGTGAGATTGCTGGATCATATGGTATTTCTATTTTTAACCTTTTGATGAAGCTCCATACTGTTTTTCATAATGGCTATACCAATTTACTTTCTACCAACATGTACAATGGTTTCTTTTTCTCCACATCCTCACAAACACTTGTTATCTCTTGTCTTTTTGATAAAAGCCATCCTAATAGGTATGAGGTCATATCTCATTATGGTTTTGATTTGCATTTGCATGATGATTATTGATGTTGAGCATCTTTTCACGTACCTGGATATTTGTATGCCTTCTTTGAAAAAATTCTATTCAGGACCTTTACCCATTTTTTAAAATCAGTTTATTTGTTTTTTTGATATTGAGTTGTATGAGTTCTTTACATATTTTGGATATTAACCCTTTATCAGATATGTGATTTGCAAATATTTTCTCTTATTCTGTAGGTTGCCTTTTCGTTTTGTTGATTGTTTTCTTTGCTGTGCAGTTTTTAGTTAATATAGTTCCTCTTGTTTATTTTTGCTTTGTTTCTTGTACTTTTGATGTAATATCCAAAAAATCATTGCCAAGACCAATGTCAAGGAAGTTTTGTTCCAATGTTTTCTTCTAGCAGGTTTATGGTTTTAGGTCATGCATTTAAGTCTGTAATCCATTTTGACTTGATGTTTGTGAATGGTTGAGATGAGAAAACAACTACTTTGAGTAGCTGCCTTGGCATTTACAGTATGACGACCCTGCTCACACCAGAGTCTGGTCATTTAGATAAGGACCCAAGCTTAGAATTCCTGCCTCAAGCTCCTGCTTTGCTTTTCCTGGGGCACCTTTTAAAATAACCACTTAGAGTTGAGCCTGCAAAAAGTCAGTGACCTCCTCCCCAGCCATCTTATAAATAATAGGCGCTTGCTCCCCTGCTCTCTATTTGCTGTTCACTTGTGACCTAGGATGGGACTGCATTTCCCCAGCTCATTGTGTCCTTCTCCCTCTGCTTCCTTTGGGTGAGTGTACTGAATCTGTGCCTTAAATGAAAACAACCCCGAGGTTTTCACTTCCCCAGAGTAGGAATTCAGATGCTAAGTGAGTTACCTGCCAATTCATGTGGGTAGCTTGTGCCTCCTCATTCAGCAGGTCATGATCTGCATATTCTTAATTTAATACATCAACTACGAGCTCCCCAATGCAGTGGTATAAAATAAGGGCTCAGTTTCATTCTTTTGCATGTGACTATCCAGTTTTCCAAGAAGCATGTATTGAAGAGACTATCCTTTCCCAATGTATGTTCTTGGTACCCTTGTCAAAGATCAGTTGACTGTATATGCCTGGGTTTATGCCTGGTCTCTATTCTTTTCCACTGGTCTGTGAGTCTGTTTTTATGCCAATACCATACTGTTTTGATTATTATAGCTTTCTAATATAGTTTGAAATCAGAAAGTATGATGCCTCCAGCTTTGTTTTCCTTTCTTAAAATTGTTTTGGCTATTCAGGGTCTTTAGTGATACCATAAGACTTTTAGGATTTTTTTCTATTTCTTTGAAATATGCCAGTGGGATTTTGATAGAGATTGTATTGACTTTATAGATCATTTTGGATAGTATAGACATTTTAGCAATATAAATTCTACCAATCCATGAACATGGAATACCTTTCCATTTATTTGTGTCTTCCTCAATTACTTTTATCAGTGTTTTGTAGTTTTCGATATACAGGTCTTTCACCTTCTCGGTTAAATTTATTCCTAAGTATTTTATTGTTTTTGATGCAAGTAATCTACAGCCACAGAATGCATATTAGTTGTTGCCTGCAGCTGGGAGTAGGGGGGCAAGTTGGAATTGACAGCAAAAGAACAGCAGGGACCTTTTGGAGATTTGGAAATATTCTCTATCTTAACTGGGGTGTTGGGTACATGAATGTGTACATTTGTCCAAACTTATCAAACCCACTTTAAATGGGTACGTTTTATTATATGTCCATTTTATTGTAAAGCAACCTCAATAATGTTGCTTTATTTTTAAAAAAATTCCTCTGCTGGATTTATCTTACAAGCAGTTTGTTTTTCACTTCATACTATTACCCTGTGATTTAGGTAGGTTTATAGCAAACAGTCAGGGAGCAGCCTCCTACCTACCCGAGAAACTTTCAGTTAATATCCCATTAGTCACCAGCATTCACGGAACAAAGCATTCCTATATGCACCAGCCACGGCTGCAGAGGTTTTCTGCATATATTCTGGGCCTGACTGAAGGAATCTCTCCTTATTGGATTCATGTCAGACTCCTTTTGTTTAGGACTCTGTGGACATTAAAAATGGCTTCATTTTCTTTAAATAAAAGCTTATTGGCCTGAGGTCAATTTCTCTAAGGTCAAGTGAACCAGTACTTACTAAGTCCCTGTGTCCAGTGTTCTGGGTTCTCTGCAGCCCTGAGAGCTGGGAGCCATCATCCCTGAACATATGGAGATGATCCTCCGTGGGGGAGACCCAGTTCTAAACCAACAGCAACCAGAAAAATGTACTTAGGAATATAAGCTAAAAATCAGAATATGCAATATATTCTGAGGGTTTTAGGAATTCAGAGAACTGGAAAAGCATCCTCAGTTGGGTAGCCAGGTAAATTTTTATGAAGGAGATGAAATTTAAGTAAGCTTGGAGCAACCTCCATCCCGTTAAGCCTTCTTCCTAGGACCATTAGTCTATCCCACGGGTCATTTCAGGCTCTTTCCTCCAGAACCCACAGGAGGAATGGGGTCATTTCATAACAAAGCTGGTGGTGTGAGGGTACACCTGAGAGTTTAGTGAAGAAATATGCAAAATGGGCATCTCTCTGTATCACAGCTGTGAGATTTTGCAGGGATCCATAGAACTGAACTTTCTACTTTGGAGTTTGTTTTTGTCATCTTACTTTCCTCTTGCTTGCTCTGCAGCTCAGTATGCCACGGGAATATCAAGGTCCTGAGAGTTACAAAGCAAGCTCTCAGGAGGCAAGCTGATCTGGTAGAAAGAAAAGGAGTCATGTATACCAGGAAAGATGGCAAGATCTATAAGTAGGCATCATTTGTAAAGAATATGCTAGAAACACAGAGAGCTCTGTCGTCTTCTACCCTTCAGTTTCATTAGGCTTCTGTCTGTAACAGTTAAGGTGAAAGAGCTCTAAAAGTGAAACTGGGCAAATACACTCTGCCCATCAATATCTACTTCATAGGAGTATCAAAGCTCCCAAAAGCTATTATTTCTCTTCCCACTAATTATTATTACATCTGATATTGGTTGCACCATCTTGAAACAGGTATTTATAGCTAAGATGGTATATCTTCCATTAATTTATTATGGGCATAAACACACCTCATCTTCACTCAGTTGTGGAATGTCTAGAGTAATTGAAAATAATTACTGTTGTTCTTGGCAAGGTTCCCCTTGGACAATAAGATAATTCCAAATTTCCAAAGAATGTAGACTCTCTATTACATCTTCCAAATGACCTACTCTAGCATTCTTATGAAGCCCCAAATTCTCATTAGTTAATTAAAGAGATGTATATAGGACCTGAAATTAATTCTAAATATACTGCATAGAAGAGAATAACATGTTAGTCTTCTCCTAAATTCATCAGAACAGCTAGCTTTGATGGTGAGAAAGGGCCTGAGAGAAAAGGTGAGGGGTGCTAACTCTAAACCTGTGTCTTTACATCAGCATTACCCACCCACAGGCCAGATTACCAGGAGCCAGAACATTTGAGCCTCATGTACCATAATTCAGTTTGAGAAAATTATCTAAGGCCTTTAATCCGTGGTGATGGTGATAGTGGTGGTAATTGTTGCTCTTCTGCTTCTCCTACTCCTCCTTCTCCTGTTCTTTTTCCTCTTCTTCTCTTCCTCCTTCTTCTTTTTGTTTCTCTTCGTTATTTCTTATTCTTCTATATTTTTACTCTGTGGCTCTGATTCTGTCTAGCATCACTTTTATCCCTTGAGATTATTCATTTCCCTGGGTTTCTTCCTTTTAACTTCGTAAAGGACAAGATTAGATTCCCTTTGGACTCTCCCTACCTTGAACATTTGGGACATGAATTTTATGCTATTATAGCTCTGGTTTCAAGCACCAAAGCTTAGGGTCAGTTACTTTTCTGGCCTCTTTCTAGGTTGGAGGGTAAGGAGCTGAAAACACAAGAGAGATAAATTTAGAAGTTTTAGAAGGCACTGGAGAGACCAAGGCAGAAATATCCATGTGGAAGCAAGAACACCAGGCACCAGAGAAGGTGGGAGACAGACTCAATCTGGGATACCATGTGGATTAGTGTGCTGATTAGGGACCTGGGCTTTATCGCTCAGGAAAGAAAGAGTTGGTGCTTTGTCTTTCAAATTTCCCTAATGGTGCAACAAGTGGCCTTCAGGAGTGAAAATATAAGCAGAAGGACATACAGCAAATGAAACTATAAAAACGAAAATGCTATGCAAAGAGAAAGGTATTTCTTAGATGTAGGAGATTAGCATAATTAACCCTACTCTCTGTTTCCTCATCTGTGAATTGCACGTCATAATAACTACACAAGCTACTTTATGGGGCAACAGAGATAATCTCATGAAAGAAAAGATATATATATGTTTCATAATATGTCTGAAAAAGGCTTTAATTTTCAATTTGGAAAAAAGCATAGACTGCAGACTTCCTCTTCTCACATCAAATCCATCATATCCATGGAAATGAATGCATATGTATTGTCTTACTTTGAAAGAAGAAAGGACAGGAACTATGAGAAATCTTACAAGAATGCAAATGGAAAACTGCAGAGGCAACATCAGCCAAGGAGTGAGTCTGGAGGCCAGGACAAGCCTAGGAGGAAGCTGCAACACACAGATGGGAGAAGCACTAAACAATCTTTCTGCCTGGAGGTGGTGGGAACTGGAGGCTAATGAGACCGAGAACAACCAGGAGGGTGATTCATTGTGATACCTCAGAGGGAGGGGCCAGGTGGGTTTATCCCTGCACTTTGCTCTCCCTACTCTACAAGCAACAGTAGTAGATGCATCTGACTCATAAAAGAGGAGTGACTCTCAGATCTTAAGAAAGAGAGAACTGGCAGAGCCTGAGCTGGCTTGCAACTCCTAGAAAGTACAGGGTTGCCCCATATGGAGGATCAAATGCTGAGATGCCCTGTGCTACAGCAGCGCCCAAAACCACTCCCCACATTACCCTGGAAGGTCAAGTCAAGCAGCAGTACAATAGAGTCAGCCAGCAAACTAGCCTAGAAACTCAATTACAGAAACAAGTGAGAATTACAGGTATTGAAATTCTGTAAGAATTACAGAATTAATTAAGAATTAATTAATTAAGAATTACTTACAGAAACAAGTGAGAATTACAATTACAAACTCAATTACAGGCTCAAGTGAGAATCCTCCAATATTTGATGAAAGCCAACATGATGAAAGAGAAGCAATACTGTCAACAAATGGAAGAATTTACACAAAGACTATAGAATCAATGGAATAATTAGAAGAGGACTTAAAAAAAAAAGACTAGTATCAGATTTCCCACCAACTAGATTAAACCAAACATGGAGCAATTTCCTGTACAGAAAAGAAATAATTATGAATCTGTGTGGCAAACACTGCTAGTTTTCTACATAGTATTTATTTTATTTTCACCTCTTGCTAACTAACCTAAGTCTACTATTACTTAGAACAGCAATGTACCTGCTTAAAAATACTCATTTCCCCAAACTGCCTTGGGACTAGGATTGGCCACGTGACAGAGAAATAGAAGCAGGAAGTTATTTGGGCTGTGGTCCCTGGAAATCTGTTATTTCCTTAATAAAAAAGACAGACAAAGCTGCCTGTACATGTTGTCCTTATCCTATTCCTTCTTCCTGCTTGGAACATAGACTTAATGAATATAGATATGTGAACCATTTGTGACACTGAGAACTAAAACCACATGGTGAGAGATGCAGACTTGTAAAGTAGAAGGAGCTTTTGATGACTTCTCTGAGTAACTGCAACAGCCTAAGACTACCAATCTCCAACTACTTACTATATTAATAAAAAATAATCTCTGTTTTGGCAAGCCCCCAAACCAACCTCATCGATCAAATTGCTATTCATGCAGCCAGATGCAATTCCTAACTTATAAAAGCTAGTCTTCTATACCTAGCTAAACTATCATTCAAAGGTAGAATACAATAAACATATTTTCAGGGAAAAAATGCAAGAAGCAATGGAAAAAGCAGTTGCATTACTTGCATAATGTTAAAAATGTTATAATAATACAAAATGATATTAAGTGCAAGGTGATTCATAGTTTTAGTTATCAAAATTGGTCACTAAACCATTAAATGATTTTTCAATTATATATACCATGAAAGTGAAATTTTATCATTAAAAATCGCATGATTTCATATAGTTATATATTGGTTCAAAATATTTAATACATTCTATCTTTCCAAGAAATAAGTTAAGGAGAGATAGAGATAGAGAGAAATAGAGATAGAGGGAGAGAGAGAGAGAGAGAGAGAAGGAAACTCTAGATCTGCTAAACCCTGAGCTACTCCCCAAACTCTGCCTACTTACTCATCAAAGACCCTAGAGATATTTGAGAGACTCTAAGAAAATTTAACATTCATTCATTCATTCATTCATTCTTGATAGCAAACTTGGAACACAAAATATGACCTAACAGCCAGATCATTCCTTGGAGATGATAATAAAGATGATGAGAAGAAACAAGAGGAAGAGGAGACAGAGGATAGGAATTATGACAAGAGTGGCTACAATATGCTTATACACGCCAAGCCCTGTGCTCTGTGCTTTACATGCATTATCTTCTTTACCTTTTTGGAGCCTCTCTGTGCTCTGCAGGTGAGGATTTGGATCATTCATGGATCAATGGAAGTGGCAGGGGAATTCAGCAACTCAGCAACAGGGTTAAGAAGGAGTGAGAAACTCTGCAATGATTCCTTTGTTGGGAAAAGTTGAAAGACATGGAGACCCCCAGCTGCTGGGGTCATGCATTTGAGCCCTTTACTCCTCTGCTTCCCAGTTGCTTTTATGATGTATGATAAATGGGTCTCTTTAAAACTCTGCCTCACGTAGATCTTTAACATCTAGATTCTGTTTACTTTGGCTGACCGGGGAAGAAGAACAAGGACGAAAAAGTACAACAGAAGAAAGACGGGTAAAATTGACTTCCAACATCTGGTTAGAGGACTATTTCTCTCTGGACTTGTTCCCCAAAAAAGTACCTGCCAGATTAACTTGCTGTATATTTCCTTCTCAAATAGAACACAGATGGAAAAAGACATGAAACACAGCAGAGGGGAAGGCAGAGAGTAGAGTAAAGGGGCAAGAAAACATTTGTTCACTCTCCTTTGCTGTTTCTATAGCGTGATGCTGCCTTGCTGTTCTTCCTGGAAGATTATTTAAAACTTTATGAGAGTTTTGCTTCCCTTTCTTCCCCTGCGTTGTCACCACCCACCTTTGGATGGGGTGTGGGGATGTACCTGTGCCATGATCTCTAACTCGACTTCTAGGTTGCCAGTCATCAGCATTGCAATTTCACATCTGGAGGTTAAGGAACACCTTGACTGACAGGTAAGTAAACCTGTACATTACTCAGAAGAGGCTTGCAACATGGTTATACACTCTGCTTTTCCTAGTGTAAAATTTAAGTTGGATTTAGTGATTTCATAGTCTGAATAGTTTTTTTCCTAAGGTTTTCAAGTCTACTCCATATTAACCTAACTCCTTCTCTGCTCCACTGTTTAAGTTGGTCTTATCTCCTGGTTGCCACCATTTCTACATCCTTCCCTTGCTAGGATCCTACTTCCTTGCCTTCCTGGCTTTAAGCCTGACTTTCTAGCTGCCTGTCCAGTCCGGATGGCATGACTTTTGAGCCCTCATTGAGGATTTGAATTTGAGATGCCCCTCTCTGTCCACAGAGAGCTCCCCCTAGACTTTCATTCTCTCTTTACTCCTATAAAATTAACATGGTGGTCATAGGGGAAACCCTGGGTTTTTAGGACATCTAGGTTTGAAACATGCTCTGCCATGCACTAGCTGTATGAGTTTTGAAAAGTCACTTCACCAATCTGGGCAAATCACTTTTCTGATAAAAGATGGATTTGGCCCGGCTGGATGGTATTGAAGATACCATCCTAGAATAAGTGTGACTAGTCTTTAACTTGCCTTAGTCAAGTAACTTCCATATAAAAATGTTATGCGATTAACACTGTTACAGAATTGATGCATCTTCAAACCTATTTTGGTTGGAACGGGGTGTGTATAAATAGATCTATAAACATATAGATAAATTAGAAGTCTTTCTTGAAAAAACACAATGCAGTTTTTTTATAATTTGGCATGTTGTTAAAGCTACAGAAAAATAAGGGGAAATTATGCCTTCTCTTCTCCGCATTGAACAGCTCAGTCCAGAAGAGACCTTGTATAACCTGGCCTCTGACATGGGCATTATTCTTCTCCCCAGTACCCACTGCACCTTGGATTCTGTTCCATCTTTTTGTTCTCTGGTCTACCCACAACAGATGTTTTGTTGATGTTTTTATGTTAAAAGTAGAAAGAATGGGACCTTTGTGAGCCTCGGTGGTGACAGCAGTGTCGGCCAACTGATGGTTTGCCCGAGAGCCACTTAGGCGAGTACCAGGGTCCCCTCTGATGGATGGACTCACTGTGTGAGCACACATTCCATGTCTGATGCTCAGATCCAGGTCTCTCTGGGGTCACAAGCAGTCATTCTGCCCGAGAGAACTTCGCCCTGGTGGAGGGATCCCTGCCAGCCTGCCTCAGGGGGGAGTCTCGCTTATCACAGAGCTTTATTGGTCTGCTAACTAGTGTTGACACCGTGTTATTTTTCAGGAGGTGGTGTTTTTTCCTGGACAGCATCTTTGTGGCAGTGGGCATTGCAGCCGCGGCAATAGCACAAATGTAATGGAAGTGCCAGCAGGCTCTTCGAGCCTAATGAGGGTGGATACTTGAGGATGGGAGACTTGGGGGAGTGGGTGGTCATTCCCCACCCCCTCACCTCCCGCATTTCCCTTTCCATTATATCTTAGAGCTTTGTTTCAGACAAGTTGCCTGTGGCAGTGGGATGGGAAGATGACTCTGAAGGGGCTTCAGCCCACACGGTCACATGTGTGACAAATTATCCTGACAAGGCTGCCACTCCAATATTAGCAGCTCATTAGAAGGGATGGGTGACATTCATCTCAGCTTTGATCAATTTTCTGCTGGCATTTCAGGGCTTTCAAAGCGTCCCATCTCCCCCATTCCTTCCCACTCCCACCACTAATTTCTCCTAATTTTTTTTTGTTGCAGCCGCGCTTGGCAGGACTTCCCAAGGGTTCAGAGAATCTGGCAACAGACCGAGCAAGTCTTACGAGAGTTTATGCCCCGCGTTAGGAGGGAGAAAGGGAATGCGAGCCATTTGTACTTGAAGAAATAGAGAAACAAAAAGCTCGGATGATATAATCTTGAAGGTTCTATCCAACTCTCACACTCCATGGGAAGAATCCGAAGAGAGGATGGGGGAGGGGAAGGCTTTGCTCAGCTATTTCCGCTACCTGGGGAATCAGGGAACTGGAAAAAGCCACAGTGAATGGCCAGTGCAACCACCGGGATGGGGAGTCACGGATGAGACAAGGACTGGTCCTCCTGATTTCCAGCCCAGCGCCCCTCCCACTTGACTGGTCATCACAAGCGAGAAAATCATCAAAAGCGAATTTATCAGTTAGGGCTCTCCAGAGGAAACCAATAGGAGATGCGTGTGTGTGTGTGTGTGTGTGTGTCTGAGAGAGAGATTTACTTTAAGGAATTTGCTCATGTGACTGTGGGGAGTGACAAGCTAACAGGCTGGAAACTAGCTAGGAGTTGATGCTGCTGGCTTGAGGCAGAATTTTTTTCTCCAGGAAACCTCAGAATCTGCTCCTAGAGCCTCCACCTGATTGGATGAGGCCCACCCACATTATTGAGGGTAATCACCTTCACTTATTCAACTAATTGTAGATGTTAATCACATCCACAAAGTATCTTCACAGTAACATTTAAGCTATTGTTTGATTAAATACCTCGGTACTAGAACTTAGCCAAGTTGACACGTAAAATTCACCATCACAGCGAAGAAATGAGCCATCACCCATGCATACTACCTTGTATAATAATACCGTGTATGATAATAACAAACACCTACATGGGGCTTACCACGTGCCAGAAACAGTCCTTAGATCTTAAAATAAACGGTTGATCCTCAGCATTTGTGGATTCCGTATATGTAGATCCATCTACACACTAAAATTTATTTGTAATCCCCAAATCAATCCATGTGGTCACTTCATGGTCATTTGTGGACACGGATGAGAAATCGTTGTCACCACACGTGCATGTTTCCGTCTGAGGTCGAGCAGAGCAACGTTCTGCCTGCTTGTTTCAGCTCTGACTATAAACAGTCATCCTTCCTGCTGGCTATTTAGCGCCACAGTTTTGCATTTTTGTACTTTTTGGTGGTGGTTATGCTGTTTAAAGTGGCCCCCAGGCAAGTGCTAAAGTGCTGTCCAGTGCCCCAAGCACAAGAAGGCTGAGATGTGCTTTACAAAGAAAATACGTGTGTCAGATAAGCTTCATTCAGGCATGAGTTATACATTGCTGTTGGCTGTGAATGTGAGTTCAATGTTAATGAGTCAACAATGTGTATTAAATAAAATGTCTTTATGTAAAGAAACACACATACCTGGGAATATATCTAGAAGAGAGGAAAACGCTAATTTGAAAAGTTACATGCACACCAATGTTCATAGCAGCACTATTTACAATAGCCAAGACATGGAAGCAACCTAAATGTCCATCGACAGCAGAATGGATAAAGAAGATGTGGTATATATACAATGGAATACTGCTCAGCCATAAAAAGGAATGAAATATTGCCATTTGCAGCAACATGGATGGATATAGAGATTATCATATTAAGTAAGTCAGACAAAGACAAATATCATATGGCATCACTTACAGGTGGAATCTTAAAAAATGACACAAATGAACTTATTTACAAATCAGAACTAGACTTACAGACAATAGAAAACAAACTTGTGGTTACCAAAGGGAAGGGGGGTGGGCTAAATTAGGAGTTTGGGATTAACAGATACATACTACTATATATAAAATAGATAAACAACAAGGACCTGCTGTATAGCTTAGGGAACTATATTCAATATCTTGTAATAAACTTTAATGGGAACGAATCTGAAAAAGAATATATATGTGTATATATATATATATATATAACTGAATCACCTTGCTGTATACCTGAAACTAACACGACATTGTAAATCAACTATACTTCAATAAAAAAGAAAAGTCTTATTAAAAAAAAAAATAACACAAAGTAGGCTTATGCATTGGTCCATTGACCAAAATGTTGGGACCAGAGGCTCACAGAAAGCTAAGCCCGTGTTTCTCCTAGGAGCCAGGGTTCAGTACTCACTAATTCAAAGTTCTTGGCAACTTTATAGAACATAAATACCGCACGTAACTGCAGATAACACAATTCAACCATATGTTAATGCGTTTAATCCTAGAACAACCCTATAATTCCCATTTTAGAGGTGAGAACCCTGAGGTACAGAGATGTTAAACAGGTGTTGGAGCCGTGATTCAATCTGGACGGTTCAGGGTCCAGTGTCCGTGTTCCCAACCACTGCCCTGTCAGGACTGTGCTAATATTACAGTTCCATTGATGCCTTTTCTATTTGCTGGGCCCTTTACATGTCTGTCTTACCCCACTTCCCTGAATTTTAATGTTCTGTGGGCCTTCTTTTATGTTTTCTTTTTCTTTTGGTATTATAATGCACTTAAAACTGGCAGTATGCCGAATAATGGAAGAAAGATCAAACTGAAAGAAATATGGAAAATTGTTATTGCCCCTCTGGAATGTTCTGAAAGTTCGGAGCCTCGATGACAAACCGGTACAGAGAAAGACGACAGAGGGAGACAGACTCTGACTGATTTGGGGATGTTAAGTCAGAAGCAAGAGAAGACAGGTTAAAATTGGTTTGTGTAGATTCCCACAAGGCATTTTTAATTGTGTCACTTACAATGTAATGTTTAATCTCTCCCTCTCCTCATTAGTTGTCTTTCTGGAAAATGTAAACTGGGCAAAACACAGCAAGTCGGCCTGCTTTCCGAAGACTTTTATTTACCTGTGCAGTGAGGCACCATGCAGAGTGCATGCCTTTGAGAATTTTATTGTGTTTGAGGAACTAGACTAAAAGCAATACTTTTAATGCAATAGTGGAGGTCTCAGAGAGGGGAATCTTGTGGACAAAAATATAGAGGCAGGAAAGTGCCTGACTTATTACAGGAAAGGCAAGTAATCCATTGTGATTAGGACAGGAAGGTGTGAAGGTCAAGGCCATCACTCTGCATGATTCCAAAAGGCATCATTTCATTGTCTCCCAGGTGAATAGAATCTTCTGGGGTGGTCTAGTGCATCACCTGAGAGGCTGGACAGGGAAGACCTGGGTAAGCTTGGGAAGGGAGACCCCTTTTTCCTCTTTCTCTTGTTACGTAGGGGAAGATTTGAAGGGAGAAATGGCATCAGATTTTCCTATTTTTAAAAGGACAAAAAGCTTTGTTTTTTCCTGGATCAGCAAAACTGTCAACTACAGATAATGTGTTTGTAACTAATTCCCATGGTACCTGCTGGAAATGTTGCTATCGGTGGTAAAGTGAAAATGCCTAGTTATAGAGTCTCCACGGATGATCAGTGCTCTGACTTAAGGTCAAGAACTAGGTCAGAAACGTAGCCTTTCCAAGTATTTAAGCCTTTTCAGAATGAAATGCATAGGCCCTCGGAATATGCGTTGGGTCTGTGAAAGCTGGATGGGCTTTGAGAGAAATTCCAGTCTCCTTTACAGATGAGGCCAAATATCTTTGCAAATTCAACCTTAGGCAGCGACAGAATAAGAGCTGGAGCTCAGGTCCCTGGCTTTAATGTGGTGAGCTTTCCTCTCCACTGACCTACCACTAAAATAAACAACGATAATAAACTTTCACGCTCTTTTAGCCGGGATTGAGGTGCCAGGCCAATCTTTTCCTCAACAGTTTTTCTCTTCTGTTTTCCATTGCCTCAACTTCATCTCAGGTTTGTACTGGAACTGAGTCCAAACAGGATAAAATACTATGAGAAGCTTTGTTGGGATTGCTGCAGCCTGGCCAGAGACAGGAAATAGTAGAAACCATGAGAGAGCCCTGTTCTGACGAGAATTCCAGCAGAGCCCGGTTCCATTCAAGCAAGTTCCAAAACAAAAGAAAAATCCTTACATGGTCCGCCAACATTTTGAGGGTACTCCTCCAACACAAACAGAAATTTACATCTTTAGAGAGTCCCCAAGTCTGGAGCCTGTCCATTGCCTGAGGTCTCCTGGCAGCCTTACCCTCTGGATCAGAAGAGGGTTCATGATGGAAAGTCGGTGGTGTGGACCTTTGGTGAGGCTGCTGCTTGTCGTGAGCCTCTTGGATAACTCCAACAGTGAGTGCTTTCCTGAGGCTGGGACATAGGAAACTATTGAGTTTCATTTTTCTTGTGCCAACATTAATTGATATGATGCTGTCATTCTCTCACCCTGTAAAAGAAAATCGCTATAAGTTCATGGCTTCGTCTCTGCTCATAGGAGACGTAATAAAAGCCCTAACTCCCCCAAAAGAGAGGTGAGGGCTGTTAATCACTCTGTCAGTGCAGAAAGATTCCTTTCTGCTGCACAGTTGTTCACTGACCTAAGACAAATTGGAAGAAGAGGCCCAACCCTTGTCTATGCTCCAGAGGCCATCTTGTTTTGCAGATGGTGGAATAAATAAAATATTTCCTGGAGAGTGAACACGTGCGGTAAGGAGCAGAATGTGAGGGTATGCTGCAGGAAGCTGAGCTAGCCAGATGTGAGCACTGACCTCTACTCGCTGGAATCTGATTGACACTGGGGTTGGATTTCTCCAGCTGTTTGGAAGAACTACATGGGAAGTCAACTCTCTCCCAAGACTGAAGGGGCCACCTGCAAAATATCCCCTTCATTGCCATTGGGATTTCCATTGTGTGTATTTCTGGGATCTTGGATCCCTATTTTTCAAGGTACAGAAATGTTATAAAAGGGATTACAGATTCATCAGCAACCAGATCTCTTAAAAGGGAGCTCTGTTTATTTCCACCATGATATGTGCTCAGAGTGTCAGCAGAACCCTACAAATCCATGTTTAATATGCGGTTTCAGGATATTTTGAACTGTGGATGGCACATACCAAAGCCAACAAGCTAACGAAGCACACACACATGTGTATGTGTGTGTTTATGAAAGTAGATGCATGTTGTGAACAAGTTACTGCCAATGGAAACCATCTATAAAACTGCCCACTGGAGCCAATGGAACACTCACTAATTAGAATCATTTCTGGAAACTATTGTTTCAGGAAAGTGGTAGTTCCAGGAAGCCTTGTAGATTTTATTTATTTATGTATTTATTTATGTAGATTTTTATAACTGCAGCCTTGGCTAAAATTAGCATCACGAAGCAAGGAGAGCAAAATTGCATGTTTTAAATGTGCCTTAAAACTGAGCATTCGTCATAATAAAACACCAGATACCCCAGGACTCAAAGCCAGCAACTCTGGTAAAAACCACAGAAATTTGGATCTCATATAAGGATTAGTTTGCTGAAATTTACCTTTGCATGAGCCACAAAATAAAGGGTTTGGGAGTAAACTGCAAATGCAAATTAAATGGCAGGCTAAGGTGTAAAGAGAACAAACTGGTTTCCAACAGACCCTTAAGCATTTCAGAAGTAGCTATTTACATACAAGCAATTAATGCCTGAATTGCAAATCATTCTTATCAGTTCATTAAAACAAGCTCCCCGAGGACCTCTACTAGACTTAAAAAACATCGAGATCTATAAATTGTATACATTTTATAGGAACACATTCCGCGGTTCACCCTCTGCTGATTCAGATTGTCCTTTTTGACAATCTGAGTGAGAAAGGTTTCTGCTTGCTCTTGGACCGAGAACAGCTCTTAGTGATAAAGCTGACATTGATCTCTGATGTCTTGGGGATGTAGAAAGGACCTCAGAGTGTAAGAGCAGGTCACACTTGCCTGTGACAGAAGAGCCATTTACATCATGTGATTTAAGGGGCCCATCTTGTCCTCCAAATAGGTCCCCACTTGAGTCTCCAGCATTTAATGTTTCCATGATGGAATTCATTTGGATGAAGGCAAATAGCTTTTCCAAGGTGCCCCTTTTTAAATGAACATATCTTCTGAGTGGAAGATAGTCCATGAGCCTAGATGGGTTCACAGATACCAGGGCAGCCAGGGTTCAGAGCAGGGGCTCAGAAGAGAGCGTGGTTGTGGAGGCGAGGTCTGAACTTCGGGGCCTTCATTCTCAGATGTAAATCTCAAGAGCGTAATGGTATCAGGTGGGCGGGGAAGATGAAGAAAAGAAATGCTGAGAACAAACTTGTAATTGTGCTGAGGGCCAGCCTTGGTTCCAACATGCTGGTTTAGCTTCATTGTCTCCAGGA
This sequence comes from Eubalaena glacialis, assembly GCF_028564815.1. Lineage (NCBI taxonomy): Eukaryota > Metazoa > Chordata > Mammalia > Artiodactyla > Balaenidae > Eubalaena > Eubalaena glacialis. Next base: position 17,664,569 of record NC_083717.1, on the reverse strand, counting down.
AGTTGGCTCTGGGGACCATTTCTAAATTCCCAGCCTTTGCTCTTTCAAGGCTGAAGCCCCAGGCTCTGGCTTGTGCCAATCCCTCCCATAGGGCTTCTTCTGGTTCCTAGCAAGCCCTTTAAAATCCTGAGAGCTTGCCTTGAAACATCTGTATGCTCTCTGGAGGGAAACTTTATCACCCCTGATCAAGTATGGCTCTCACTTCTGCATAAATCTCCCGACTTCTGTGAGAAAGCTCTCCAAAATCAAAATTCAAGCCCAAGCAAAGTAGTTCTGGGATATTGTGAAATAACAGTCAGCAACCCTAGCATTTCACATGCTGAGAAGTCAAATACATAAAAAGTCCATGCATTTATATGACCTACTGAACATTTACACATTGTCCAAAGATTTTCTTTTAAATGTTATTTTAGCCTGAGGGGATGTATCTACTAAAAACCATATGAAAATACATCTAAGTGGATGTTTTAAAACATAGTTGCCTATTGACCAGTTATTTTTTTCCCACTTAAAAGTTAGAACTTCTTTTAAAGGAAATCCTATTTTTCCTTGGAGAAGGTAAGTGAAATCTTGTTTTTCTTCCATCACAGGTGTTATTGTTCGATTCTGGAAGCGGGCTCTGTCCCACCGGCAGCTCTGTGTCAGGCCAGTGACAAGTAACTCACTGCCTCCTTTCCTAACTGGACCATTTCTATGAATAACCGATCCCTACAAATCGTTCACTATTTATATAACGACCACTCTTGTTTCCATTTCCTTTTCCATAAAAACAGAGCTGTTGAATTTTATTCCTGGGAGGTTTCTACTAGGTGCTTGAAGATCTGCAATTGCTTTGAGGGTCATGTCAAATATGTGGGTCCGGGAAGGTAACCGTTATTTGAAAACTCTGGCGTATCAAGGCAGATTTTTCTATGCATAAAATCCCTGTGCCTCCCCACACATCCTGAAGAGAAATGGTGAAAGGGATTTTGAGACTGCTACTCAGGTCCTCAGGACACTCAATTAAGATTCTTAAGATTCTTCAGAAAGAGAAAGACAAATACCATATAATATCATTTATATGTGGAATCTAAAATATGGCACAAATGAACCTATCTATGAAACAGAAACAAAATCATGGACATAAAGAACAGACTGATGGTTGCCAAGGGGGAGGGGGTTGGGGGAGGGAAGGAGTGGGAAGTTGGGCTTAGTAGATGTAAACTTTTATGTACCGGATGGATAAACAACAAGGTCCTACTGTATAGCACAGAGAACTATATTCAGTATCCTATGATAAACCATAATGGAAAAGAATATTAAAAAAAGAATGCATATATATGTATAACTGAATCACTTTGCTGTACAGCAGTAATTAACACAACATTGTAAGTCAACTATACTTCAAAGAAAAAAGTACTCTTAAGACTCTTGAACATATACACACTAATATGTATTAAATGGATAACTAATAAGAATCTGCTGTATAAAAAAATAAATACAATAAAATTCAGAAATCAAAAAAAAAAAAGACTCGAACAAAGAGAGAAGCACAGAAGAGTCCAACTGGATGAGAGTGAGGGAAGAGAATCATTGGCCCTAGAAAGCCAAGAACTTGTCCCGCATAGAGAGATTGGAAGTGCGTACACCCCTATTTAGTACATTAGCAGGTGACGAGAGGGGACACTTTCGGTGATGATTCAGCATGATGCCAGACTCAGCAGAAACACCTGCCAGGTGAACGGGGATACAGTGACAACCACCCAGGAGAACAAAGCAGCCTGGTCCCTTGGGTCCCCTCAGTAGAGGGAGGTGGAATTCAGTAATGAAGCAGGGTGTGGCCCCAGCACCAAACGCCACTGGGATTGTTGTCACCCAAGCCCCGGAGGATCCCCAGGCGGACAGAGTCTGGGAAACCAGGAGTTAGGTTTTATACAACATCGTCTAAATCCAAACATAAATAGAACACGTTCGACTTAAGCTACACGTTACGGCAGATCTCACCACCTGTTCCTCTTGATCCCCTAAATCAGGCAAACCCAGAGGGGCAGCGGGAAACAAAACTCTGAGGTCCCTAAGCGGAACTCTGCTTTTCGCTGCCTTCTCGAAACTTTAAAGTCGGCTTCATAGTTTATCACTTAACCCACCCACCGCTCTCAGGACCAAGAAACTGCTAATCTGATTTGATTCCTCATGGAAAGGTGCTGACATTGGAAGGTCAAGTGCAGATCAACTCGTTGGTGTAAAATATGCCTTTACAAACCTATGGAGCTTTATATCTCAAATGGCTTCTGTCTTTGGCCTCATGAGCCAAAGGAGTGTGGACACTGAAATTCAGTCTGAATGGCGATGGCCCCCCAGTTCACAGCACCCCCTCCCTACACATCACCTGCTGCCCCTGGCCCTCCCTGTGGACAGTATCTGACTCTTAAATTCTGAGCAGATCTTAAAGAAGCCCAGTCATTGGAGCAACTGCCCCATCGACTTTAGGAATGAAATTGAACATTAAGATCAAGAACTTTATTTTTCCAAATTTGCTGAATTTTTCAACCCACCCCACAATGCCCACTGAAAAGAGAGAAAAAATGGTGAAAGCAGAACGAAAAACAAATGCACTAATTTTACCCATAGATTCATTGAAGAGTTGTTAAAGCCGATGTATGTATTTTGAAATGAACATCATTTTTAGCCAAAATCATCTTCAAATGTTTCTTAGCAGGATGCTTTTCCTTGTCCTCCTCCATCTTTTTCCTAGAAGTTACTGGTCTTAATTTTTAGGTGATGTCACTTTGCTTAAAAGAAGGTTTTGTGCTGGAAATGATCCCACGTTTGGTTGGAAGAATGTCTTCATCTGATTCTGGAAAAAGTCTAAAGACAATCATTATGAAAATATCTTGACTTAAAGACATTTCTGCAAGATTCCTCAGAAATTTTGCAAGTTGGTGATTAAAGCAGATTGATCACAAATTCTCAAGTTACTTGATCCTTGAATCAAGTGTGGCAAGAGAAACAGCACGGTTGTGAGTTCAACACCATCAACACCTAGAGAAGGAAGTGAGAACTATACGGCTGTCAGCATCTAACCAGGAACCATATTGGCCACGTGTGATGCTGTACAGTAATGTTTAAAGCCAGTGTCTTCAACCGACATGCCTTGGCCTTTGTTGTCAGCTGACCACATGTAAATAGCAGACAAAGAGCAAGACCCCAGCCTGGCTCCCATCCTGTGAGGTGCTGAGGACATGCTAACCTGAGAGAAAAATCACTGGGCCGGGGCATAAAATAGTGTATTTATCTGTCAGTGTGGTCATGTTTTTATTGAGGAAATAGATTATCCAGAGAAATGTGTACTGTTTATATTCTGTCAGATGGAGGGGTTGTTTCTAGGTCACATAACTTCTTTACTGTCAGATACTCGGCCCCAGCCGTCTCCCCAAGAAGATGGCCAGGGTCCCGAAGCCCGGGCTCAACTTAATCATTCATCCATCAGCCATTAACTGAGACCAGTGGTGTGCCAGGATGTATTAAAGTCTGATTATACAAGCAGAAAACCAAACAAAGTCCTTCATCATGGTCTGGCTGAGGATATAGACACAGAAAGGGAGAATTATTCATTTGAGCCATATGAAATTGGTTCAAAGCCAATTTTTATGTCCAAAAAGATCGCTATTGACCATTTCATACGGTGTAAACTTTCAGATACCATTTGTTACACTCAGTGATAGAAATATGCATGGTTTTTGCTGCTGTTATTTGTTTGCCTTTAGCATAAGAAAGGGCCGTTCAGCTGGGGAGTGTGGATTGGAGATGGGGCAGAAGTGGCTGGGTAGGCTTGCTGGGGGAGCCCTGGTCACAAAAGATGAACGTGTGGACTATGCAAGCAAGGAGAACCGTCTGGAACAGATTGCCTTTAAAACATTATCCTGAAGAGGCCCTTAGTTGTTTAATCAGGGGAGTTGCTCCAAATGAGAAGAATGTTAGAACTGAAGGGCTATGACCTAGGGAGTCGACACAGAAGCCAGCAAGTGTCTGAATAACCCCGATTTCTTTGCAGTTACCGGCCTGGAGCGTCCCAGAACCTCTATCTGCCTGCCTCTTACCTCAGTCCCTGGGGCAGTGTCCCTGACCAGCAATCCCTCTAATACGTGGTACCCTGATATTAGACCTTGAGCATCTTATTGATTCACGGTCATCTCATATGTCGAGCCCTCCTGCTTCCCAAGGGTGATGTCATCCAGCCATGGATTTTGACTCTTGCTTTGGAAAATGGTTCTTAAGCTCAGTGTCTGGATTCTAAGCCCCGCTCTGCTGATTCAAAGTTGGTGACTCCAGGCCCATAAGCACTGACCTTGGCTGGGTTTATGATTGGTCTCACCCTTGGAAAATCTTTTGGTTTTCATTTCCTGACTTTCCAAATGTCTACTCCTCATCCAGCTGGCTCCTGCCACGTATGATGGGGCCACATTCTCTGCTTCTGCTTTTTATTCTGAGTGAGCAGTCTCAAGTCTTGGAAAAAAGGTGTTTTGAAGTTCTAAAACAAGAGCACAGGGCACTGAAGCGTATTGAGCATATTGAGTTAGACTCCAATAAACCTTTGCAGCAACTCAGGGTTCTCCGAAAGTTCATTGCAAGTGTGTTACCACTTCCCCGTCCGGGAAGATATGAATGGTACGGGCTACCAATGGTTTCACTTTAAGCTCTGTGGCTTACCACACAGACAGTGTTATGGGGAGGAGAACAAGCTTGCAGCCTAATAATTCATTAGAACTGGAAAGCGTGCGCCTCATGAAGATAAAACGTTGTATACAGACGCGTGCTTCTGGACCTGCGTTGCTGCTGAATGATGAGACCGGAAGTATGACAGTTCAGAGGAACTGCATCCCTCAGGGATAACTACGGCAGCTCCCCGTGTTCCAGAGAGGTCAGACCTATTGAGCTTAAGGCCTCTTAATGCTACATCTGATTCTATGATCCTGTGACTTGCAAAAGTTTTTTTTTTTTTTTTCAAAACATCAAATAGGACCTTTCTTTACCTAACAGCACTAAGGTCATAAGACAAATGGGTGCTATTACTATATGTTCTCTGAAGCGTGGGCAGCATTTCCGGGGACATTTTAACTCATGTACGCCCCCAAGCTTTTCATCATTGCAGGAAAGTCCTGTGACCCATCGACAAGAGCAGCAGAGTATGTGTGTAGAAGGTGAGCCCTGGATGTTGACACACTTTGGGACACAGTTGGCGACGTCATTTGAGGCCACTCTACTTGTGTTTTTTCCTGCTATCAAGGCCTCATCCGTTTCTGGATGGGCAAACACATTCTGATGCCTCATTCGTACCTTTTAGTAAAGTCTACCAGGAACTTGTTTTCTGTGATGACAAGATGCATCCCAAATTACTCTAAAGATGATATTGATTTTCCTGCAAATAATAAGTCCAGCCTCAGGAGAACCATAAAACTTCAAGCTGTTGCTTCAGTGAGTGTTACCGTGTAATGTCAGTAGCTTTGGTTTTTATTTAATTTTGTGATTAAAGTTTTTATTGATTTCCCTGCAGGGTAGAATATATCAATACCTTTGGTGTCAAAGGAGCATTCAGGAACAAGAAAACATAAAAGGACTCAACTACAGAAAACTGGGGCTTTATTTTAAAATTTAAGAAACTGACACTAGGAATCCCCAAGGTATGTCTTTGGAACTAATTTTGGATGAGGCCACTCAGCCTGGTGCAAGGAGCTAATCCCTCGGGTTCACAGGCCTGTGAAGTTTAGTTGAGAAATGCTTAGCTGGTGGTTATTACAGCTAACACTCTTTTGCCAGAAGCTGAGGCACCAGCAAATACATCGCAGCCCATGTTACCATAAATCATGTGGCTCCTTCCTCTTCACCAGAAAAGGAATGGCCTGATGGGGCCCCATGTATGGAGGCCCTGCACGCAGCTCTGTACGTGTAAGAAAGATGGTCCTTCGCAGAGGTGTTGCATCCTTGAGAAGCACAGACTGCATTTCTGACTCAGGATGGACCCCACAGTGATTCTACAGCATCTACAAAACTATACAGGAAACGTGTGGTTTCCTTTAGAGTTAGAAAGGGCCACACTACTCTCCAAGCCACCCAGTTTCCTGCACTATCCTCTCTTCCCCTTCAGGCTTGGGGGCCAGACAGGGTGCCTTTCCTTTTGTGGGACAGGCATGGGGGACATTCTCTTAAGACCAAACTACTTCCTATTACACAGATCAACTGGTTATGTATCCGTTACACTCACAAGTAAGATTCGTGTTTCACCATTGACATTTTACCCCATCTTCCCGTCCCAACAGCTCCGATGTTCCTAGCCTTATTCCACCAACTAGCAGACTAGGACTTGGAGGGATGCTGAAGTTGTGTTTCATGACCTACAGTTGGCAAAGTGGAGAGCTAAAAACTAAACCTAGTTCTCTTGGCTACTGACCCGTTCTACCACCCGGAGATTACATGAATCAACTCACCTTCTTAACTATTGGCACCGGCAGATTGGTTTGACAGTTTTTTCTGTCTGCGTTGACTGGTCATTCTGGTGTAGAAGAACCATGGGGGCCAGGTCTACCCTGCACACTGGTCCACACGCAGCTTCTGTCTTTCCAGTAACTGGGGGTGCAGTTCCTTGGAGCAGAGTCTTCTAGCAGAGACTCAGGGCATCCTTTGGAGCTGGAGAAATGAACACAGGGACAAAGAGAGCAGCCTGGCAGATTTCGCAAGCTCACCAAATAGTCATTTGTCTGCAGCCAGAAAGACAGAGGAGTCTTCCCTCCCTCTCTTTCCTCCTTAAAAGCACACTCCCTTTTGTTTGAAATTCCAACCAGTTTCTAAAAGAATAAGGCAGAATGATCTCTGTAGCACACAATCCTGAGACTATAATTGAGTGCACTGCATCCGGGGAGAGAGCCAGGAAATAGAGTGAGATGACTATTCATCAATAAAAACAATATTAGAAAGAAGGCCCTGTCCTCTGGCCTCACGACTGTTCCTCGCCTATCCTGCTTCAACCTGCTTCAAGAAAACCTCAATGTAAGTCAAAGAATAAGGAGGAAATTCATGTTTGATTCTCGCTGCTAGAAATCCAGTCCATACTGAGGTTCTCATTGGATCTGTTGGTTTGAACATTCCTGTTCCCAGGGAAACGTCCATGGTGAGCAGAGCAGCCCCGGGTAGCTTCAGGGCTTTGCCTCCAAGATCAAGCCCTGCTCAGGTTCAAGGTCAGAGCCACCCTCACGGGGAGGCACTGCCTTGTGGTCTAAAGTCACAGGAAAGAGGCCCAAAACAAGCCAAACTGAGAAGTGGGGTGACTGAAAATATTTGCCCACTCTGTGGGGTTGAAGTTCCCATATGAAGGACTCCTTTGGATTAAGATGCTGTTGATACTACAGTAAAGTGTTAAGTGCTAGGGATATTGCCTGAGGTTACTATTGCCCATCAACTCTGAATGCTTGTTTAATTAACTGATCACATTATTTATTTCCCCAGAAAGCCTCCAAGGAACTGACACTTAAGGCAGGTAAAGAAGAAATGGTCTGGAACCTCTGCTTATAGTCAGGGGTCCTCCGCCACTTAAGGTCAGGGGATGGTGGGAGGGGAGGTGACAAAAGGATCAAGGAAAGGGGTCCAAGGTCCAAGGGAAACAGTCATAATTCGGCTCCAGCGAATCCTCCATTGGGTAAATTTGGATTTCCCTAACTGGGTCAAGCTGGCCCTGTTACTCGTAGCAGTTGTGAAAGTCAGCAGTGCAGGAACCCTTGGGCTTTTCTCAACATACCCTAAGAATAGGCCAAAGAAAAGGGCAGAGGGTGGTGTTTCTGGGACAACTGCCAAGACAAAGACACTTTCAGATTTCTGGGGACAAGAGGCCATGTGAAAGGAATTTTCCCTTTTACACACACACATACACACACACACTCACACTCACACACACAGTCACATACACTGAAATGCAACGGAGGGTGGTTTGGCTGGCAGAAATTTGATTAATTAGCTGAGCAGCATCAGCTTTAAATTAAAACAATTTCAAATGTAGCAGGAGAAAACATGGATGGGACACAATCTTAAAATGAGCCCAGGAATTAGAGGCAGAGCCATTTGGAAAAGTGAATCCAGACCATCTGGAGCTGAGGATGGGGCGTCAGTGGAGCTGCAAGGTCTGGGATGCTGAATCTCCTCCTGGGGAAGGGGGCACAAGGGTGGGGTGGAGCGAGGGCGGAAGGGGACCCAGCCACAGGTCTGGGGGCAGGGCCAGTGGCCTCCTACCCAGGGCTCGGCTCTGGTGACAGCGCTGTGGGCTGGGAGGAGAGCAGAGCAGCCCGTGGGCTCCCCGAGGACAATGAGGAGAAACAGACCCCGGGGCTGCTGGCTGCTCCGCCTGCCTCTGGCCCGCAGATCGGATGCCAAGGCTCCCCGGACAGGAAATGAGCGAGACTCCACGGAGAATGGTTCAGGGATTCGAGAGGAAACCGTGGACCCTGGCAACAATAAGAAAAAGGGAGGGCGGGGGTAGAGGAAAGAGTTTGTTTGCTTAATGTTGATCTACTAAAGGTCAGGGAGAAATGTTTGCGAAGTCCTCAGGCTGCACACGACGAACTTCAGAGGACGCGGGGTCCAGTTCCCTGTGCACGGCCCCCGGGAGCTGGGGATGCTCAAAGCACCACTGGGGTCCTGGTGGCTCCAGTGTGCCCCTGGCCCTCCTCTCCCCAGGCAGCCTCTCCCAAGTACGACAGAATGCTCAGCGTCGCTTTGTAATTCAGGCACAGTTTATGACTTCTTAGCTCAGGCTGGCCAGCAAGAACGTGAGTCCCACTTTTCCCCAAGGCCCGTGAATGATGCCCTGGGCCAGTTACCTCTGTGTCTTCACCTGCAAATTGGACACAGCTCGTTTACAGAACATCTAAATCACTTAGCACCTTACCCGACACTTAATAACTGCTCTCAATCAGTGTAGCCATTCTATTTCATTACCAGTATTACTATTTCTTTTGTTGTTTTAATTTTTTAATTTTTTTTTATTGGGGTATAATTAATTGCTTTACAATGTGTTAGTTTCTGCTGTCCAGTGAAGTGAATCTGCTATATGTATACATATATCACCTATCTCTTGGACCTCCTTCCCTATTTATTCCAGCCATTTCCATTTTTCATTGTTATAAATAACACTGCAATAAATGTCTTCATATGTAAACTCTTGTATGGCTCTCTGAGTATTTCTCTAGCGTAAATTTCTAAAAACGGTAAACGGAGTCAAAGGGTAGAAAATTTTTAGAGGTGTTTGATAACATTTGTCAGATTATTTCCCATCCTGATTGTACCCACATCTCTCCCCACTCTCCTGGAATGGGAACACAGGTAGAACAGCCTTGACGATCCCAGGTCGTGCCATTTAAGTCCATTCCATCAGCACTTATTTACCGTGTGTTAGGTACGGTTCTGGGCCCTTGAGATAACAGCCACAAACAACAACAAACAGAATTTCCTGTCTTCAAGGCACTCAGATCCTGTAGGAAGACGGACAAAAGATAAATAAATACAAAATACAAAATAAAAAATAAAAAAAATAAAAAAATACAAAAATAAATAAATATGTCGTTGTGCAGCCATAAGTCCTACAAAGAAAGTAAAGCAGGCTAGTGGGCTGATGCTGTTTTGGACGGATCTGTCTACCTAGTTTAGACAGGAGATGACACCGGAGTCCAGAACAGAGTGAAACGAAGCCTTGTGAAGATCCAAGGAAACAGCACTCCAGCAAGCAGAAGAGCAGGCACAAGGGCCCTGAGGTTGGCACTGCCCCATCATTTTGAGAGCTGGCAAGGAGGCTGGTGTGAGCAGGGCAGTGAGAGCGGGAGGGGTGAGCGCATGCTTGGAGCCACAGCCGGTGGGCAGCAGGAGATGGAAGGTTGTTCCTAGTGGGAGGGAGCCCAGAAGGTTCTGACCAGGGGAGAGACTCCACTTGCCTCAGGCTTGGCACTCAGGCTGCATCTCAGATGAGACTACAGGGGCCCCAGTTAAGGGACCACCTACTTGTTGCTAATTTGATAGATTAGAAAAATATTTCTCCTTTTAATTTGCATTACTTGTGAGGCTGCCTTCTCCATGTTCTTTCTGGGCATCTACATTTAGTTTTCTTGAATTTCACACTCTTGTAGGACCACTCCTGCTGGGCCATCCAGGACCTTTCAGCTCCCCGCTTTGAGAGGAACTTAAAAGGCAGCACCTAGAAATCTCCATCCAGTTTCGAGTCTGTGTACGTCTCCATCTTGGAGGCATTTGGGAGAGTTTTGTGGTTCTGTTTCTGGCTTCTCTCACTGTTCTAACAGCCTACATTTTAAAATATGTCCTTTATTAAGCTGTGATTGTGCAAATTGGGGGATGGGATGGGTTTGGATGTATTAAGCCGAAAAATCACGCTGGATAAATATTACATCGGGATTTACTCTTTTATTATGGTTTTAATCATTCTGTGAATCCTTTTCCAAGAACTGCTGGCATCTCAGGAATGGAGAATCATTCAGCATCATGCTCTTTAAATGCAAAAAACTACTAGATAAACAGAATCTTTAAAATAACTAAACCAAAGTGTGCATTTGTTATGCGACATCACACAATCAATCGTTCCATTGGCACACCTTCCTAATGGCCTCTTTATGCAAACGTTATCGTCTTTGTGCTATTTTCTACTTCTGCTGTTTCCAGTACATTTATTTCAGTGAGGATAGCTGAAAACCTCTAAAGGAATTGGAGAGGCTGGCCCTTTTCCTCATGCTTCAGGATATGCATTTACTTGAAGAACTTGCTTAAATGACCAGCTGAAACCAGGAAGGGGCACCTCCAAGCTTAAAGCGTGCATTTCATACGTTGACAAAAACGCCAAGCATGTGCAATCCATTTCAGAACTTCAAATTCTTACAGAGATAGTTAATGAAAGGCACCGAACTGGGGCTTAAATTGAATCTGGTCTTGGGAAGAGCTTACCTTCAGGTCCATGTATAGATTTAGTCAGGTGGTCAGGGGTAAGGATGCTCTATCGGCCCATCCCCAGTGTGAGGGCTGAAGAACTTTTGTTTGTCTTCTGTTTCCTCTGTGAGGATGAGCTTAAGGAAGACTGAGTAGAGACGTCCCTCTGGGATTCCTCACCTTCGGCCCCTTCTCATCTTGTTTGGAGTTCACTGGACGCTGCCTCATAAAATGTTGTATATTACGGACCTTCCGCCTTGGTGCATCTTGCGTCAATATCTTTACTAAAGTCTGACACAGGAAAGGGCATTGAGCACGGTGCTTGTGCAGCTATAATGTGTTCTTTCTGCACAATGTACATGAAGACATGGCTACTAGGACCGCGTGGTGTGACAAGAGAGCCACTGGACCTGATTGCGCTGAGGCTGAGCCTCCAGAAGAAATCCAAGCCCCTAGAAAGTCAACCCATTATCATGACACACAGGAGCTGATTGCTTGAGTGTAGAGGTTCTAACGGTTTTTTCTTTCTTTTTTTTTTTCCATGCCTAACACCATTTACCTGAGCAGCAAATTCCCATTAATAACATCCCTCACTTCTGAAAGGTGGGATGACGAAGAAGTTAAGATCCAGGGTCCTGCCAGCCAGGAGACAAAGATGCAGAGGACTGTTCAGACCCTCACACCCTAATCGACTGAGTATTGTCCTATAAGCAGCATTTCCACAAAGAGCTAAAGAGATTAGATAGATAGATAGACAGATAGATGATAGATAGATGATAGGTAGATAGGATGTCCTCATATATTTATATATAGTTACACGTATTCTATAATAATGTATAGCACATATACTTTTAGTTAATTTTATAAATACTAGCTGCAATTCCTTCTATATCATAAATATGCTAAATCATAAAATGTGAATAAATCTGAATGTTGATAATACAGAATTATTCATATTTTATTTATGATTTAACATATTTATAGTATAGAAGGAATTATAGCTAACAGTTTTATTTGGAAAAATTAATTAAAATGTATTGATTGCACCTGTCTCTTTGTCATAGTTGTCTTTACTTATCGGGTTGTTTAGATGAAGCATCTACCTTTGTCAGAGAATGAAAATCATCTAATTTTTCCAATAAAAGGTGAAGCTTCTCACGTTCCAAAATTCTTGTATCATGCCAATTGTCTCCATTAATCAAATCTTTAATAGAGGTACACTCTCTTACTCAAGCATTAAGTTGATTTTGGACGTGGAGTAGTAAACAGAGATTTTATTCCTGAATTCAGTAAGAAGGTTTTCTTACTGGGCCTCGGTGGACTTTCATTTCTAGTGAGACACTTATGCTTGGAATAATGGTTTTGAGTAAGCATGGAAGGAGTTTATGGGGATGCCCCCTGCTGATAATGAATGCTGTAACTTTTTTTAGTTTCAAAAATGCACAGACAACACCAGTCTAAACCAGGACTTGGCACTCCATGTCCCCAGGCCAAATTTGGCCCACCGCTTGTTTTTGTAAATAAAGTTTTATCGGAACACAGCCTCACCCTTCAGTTACATAAATAGGGCCCTCAAAGGCTAAAAATATTTACTAGCAGGTCCTTTAGGAAAAACATTTGCTGACACCTGGTCTAAACTGCACTGGGTAAAATAAGATCAAGGTTAACCAAGGAAAAAAAAAGGTAAATAAATCACATTTATTTTGGGACTTGGAATGGAAATGGAGTTAAAAAACTTGTAGTCTCCACCACATTCAGACCTCTGCCCATCAATTGTGGGACAGCTGCTCCCCTTTAAAAACCACACTCAATGCACGTGCCTGGCCTAGCCTCACATGCGCTGCTTCACCTCCCTTAGGACACCTTGGAGCCATGTGTGCAGCCCGGCAAGTGTGCAGGGCCCATTGCACCCCAGAGTAGGTAGGCTGTGTCACCAGGAACCAAGAACAAGGAGTCCTGTGGGTTCTCTGCTGGAGGTGGAACCACAGGGTCTCCTTATTTCTAGGTCCCAAATCTAAATTGCCTCCAGCAGGGCATCTCCTGTGTTTCCTGAAAACTGCAGCCTAAAGTACTGTTCCATTTGCAAAATTGGAAGAATGGAAGTTTAGCCGGTGGAGCATGGAGTTCAGTGTGCCATGCTCTCCTGTGGGAACCATTTCTAGATTAAAATTGACCTTGATGGGCAAGGAGGGAAGCCTGGCATTGTGACAAGGAGGGGAGTTGAGATATTGGGACAAGAGCTCCATCACGAGTTGGCTGTGTGATTCTGAATAGGACACGTTGAACTTCCGTTTGCTCACCTATCACTATTTCTCACCTGGAATAGTAATGCCGAACTTATCCACCTCACTCAAATCGTTGCCAGGATAAAATGAGATGGTAAGTACAAATTTTTGTGTAATGACTGGTATTTAGTCCCTGGATCAACCATATTTGATTTGAGGAACCATACTGAAAAGGCTTATTTGATATTAATTTGGGATGATTCAAGATACTGGATATGCTGAGACCTCCAGGGACCACCTACATGGGACAGGAATAAATGGGGATAGACAGTGCCAGGGGCTGGGAAGTTAGCCCAGATGCAGTCTGGAGCCTCTAGGGAAGCTAGACAGTCTCATGCTCAGTGAACACAGGCCCTTCCCAGTGGGTCAGGGTCATGGAGGGAGCAGAACCAGTCCCCTCCTAGGCGACCCCAGTCGGCAGTGGGCGTTATGGAGCTGAGAGCTCCACCTTCAGAGACAGGGTGAGGCTCAGTATCAGACCAAAGTGAAGCAAAGAATTCTAACTGAGGCTTCAAACTCCAGGCAATGGAAGAGGATGGATCCACATGACGCGGAAAGCAGCGGAAAGAGGGAAAGTGTAGTTAATGAGTCACGTGGTGCCTGGGACTGTACGGCAGCAAAACCACTTCCAAATCCCATCCCCTGGCGAGCGGAGGTGGCTGATGTGTTCCTGGTTTGACTAGAGGGCCCACAGCTGTCTTGCTTGAGAAGCCCAAGCTGAAATCTCCTCACCCAAGTACGGTTCCCTCTCTGGCTAACGCTCGTATGGAATACTTCAACATTTTCAGTCTTTTTTGAGTAAAGGTAACTCTTCTGGGAGAGAATGCAGTAAACTATTAACAGCCATTCTTGCTTTAATGTGAATTTTCTTCACTGGGTTCATTCCTACCATGGCTATAGCCGTAAGGTTATGAAATAAAGAATAGGGAGCTTATAAAACGCACATGGCAAACCACCTATTTGCATCTTGTGACTTGTCCTTGTGGGAAAGACCACCAGGAACCGGTGTGTCGGTTTTGTCCCACACAAGTCGTCAGTAGACAGGTAACAGCTACCTACCGGCGGCCGTAATACACAAAAGGGGGTGATTCCCAGAGGGGCAGCTAATTGCAATTGCTCTGCCTGGAAGTGACATCTTTTCCTAAGCCTGCCAACAAGATTGATAATATCAGGGAAGCAAAAGGGCCACAGGCCCTATTGAATGGCTCAGGCCAGATGCTTTCCAGACAGCAAGGTCAGAAAACGCAGAGGAATTTCGGTTCCTACAGGGTTCCTCTGCAGACAGCCAGGAGGGGAGAGGAGATACTTTCTCTTTTGCTGCCTGGGTTTCATGAGGAAAGGACACTAAGGCTATTAGAGGTGAGATCAGTCAGAAGCGGCCAGACACTTTCAAAGATAGTCTTGTTTTCCCTGAAAGTTCCCAAGTGATAATAACGTCTCTCAGGACTGAGACCTTGAGAATGAATTTGCAGCTCCCCAGTGATGGATAAAACACCATCAGAAAGTGTGACAGTGCCCTGCACGTCCAGCTCCATCAGAGGGAAATGGATCACACTCACACAGAAGAAAAATCACAAAGCAGGCATCCCAGCACGTACTGCAATCATAACCCAGGAACACCATCCATCCACCGAATTTCTGTGATCTACAAACAGTATGCCGGGCTAATTTTCTGCTGAAGACAGCGTGCCTGTACTAGACTGGCTTTACTAACTCAATTGGAAAAAATGATTTTGCAATTTGCATGGAGCTTAAGAGTGTAATTAATACAATTCATAAAAGGCCAATAGACATTAACCCCACAGGGGACTGTGAAGTAGTTTGCTTTGGAGAGAGTTCTTAGGTCTGCAATTCCAAGGACCAACATTGCCCTGCCTTCTTGGTGGGCCACTCTGATCTTTCTCATCCGTTAAACTAGACTTGCCTCGCCCAGCCATCCTGCTGTCCAGGGGTAGATGCTTTTGTTTGGATGAAAATAAAAGAATGATATAAGATTAGTGTTCAGGGGTGGAGTCAGGAAGAAGTGATGTCTCTGTGTACGCACTTATCATCCAGTTTTCTTGTTGTGTGTCCATGTCTTAAGAGGTTAGTTGAGGGCTTCCCTGGTGGCGCAGTGGTTGAGAATCTGCCTCCCGATGCGG
The DNA here is from genome assembly GCF_028564815.1 of Eubalaena glacialis. Classification (NCBI taxonomy): domain Eukaryota; kingdom Metazoa; phylum Chordata; class Mammalia; order Artiodactyla; family Balaenidae; genus Eubalaena; species Eubalaena glacialis. The sequence goes on along the minus strand of NC_083717.1, from coordinate 17,649,193 downwards.
GGGACACGGGTTCGAGCCCTGGTCTGGGAAGATCCCACATGCCACGGAGCGACTAGGCCCGTGAGCCACAATTGCTGAGCCTGCGCGTCTGGAGCCTGTACTCCGCGATGGGAGAGGCCGCGATAGTGAGAGGCCCGCACACCGCGATGAGGAGTGGCCCCCACTTGCCACAACTGGAGAAAGCCCTCTCACAGAAACGAAGACCCAATACAGACAAGGATAAATAAATAAATAAATAAAATTAAAAAAAAAAAAAAAAAAGAGGTTAGTTGAGTGCTAAAGGCCTAGGTTTTCCTTGCCCACTGAGAACGTGGCCTTTAAACAGTGTAGGTCCAACCAGGGACTACCTGGAATTTGGGGAGGGGGAAGGAGCAGTTAGATGGAGACTTTGGGCTTTGAGAATGAAAGGAGAGAGATGTGATGGTTGCCTGTAGGTGAGAAGAGGGGAGGTTTGTGGGGGGACCTTTTTGTTGAGAAGTCTCACCTTGGTGAGAGGCAAACATGAATCTGTCTCTCTCTCTCTTTATTTTAATATATTGACTTTAACCATGTTCTGTCAAAAATCTCTTTCCTGTCCCTTAAATTTGGGGCACATACCATATTTTCCAAATACTTTCAGATATCAAAAGCCCATTCAGTTGCTCATCAGTAACCATTAGGGAAATGTGAATCAAAACCCCAATGAGGTACCACTTCACACCTGTTGTTAAAGAAAAACATTCTTCTGATACTTGTTAAAATGGTAAGAAAGACTTTATTCAGGTCTTTGGTGATAAGTGTCAAGACAACTGCAACAGGGGAGAGAGCTGGCTTGATTTTGAATTCAAAAAAGACAGCTGGGGACTTGCAGCCATCAAGTAGGGTGAGGGAGTCAGTGGATGGAATGTTACTAAGAAGAGACATCAGGGGAGGGGATTCTTGCTAAACCGACTTAACAGAGTTCCTGCTGAAGGCAGGTCAAGGGCATAGACATCAAAGGTGAGGGATGAGGAACTTGATCAGATATCAAGTATGGGGGCATTCTTGCTAAACTGAATTAGGATTTTTGCTACAACTGGACAAGGTACACCAGGGTGAAGATAGGACCCAAGGAAGAGGCCTAGTCAAAAAGAGAGTTCAGAGGAGGCTGACTGAAATTAGGTCAAGGAGAGAGTCTTGTTTCCATTGGGCTATTATCCAAAAAATGGAAAATAAGTGTTGGAGAAAAGGGGGATTAATTGAAACGCTGGTGCATTTAGGGATGTAAAATGGTGCAACCACTGGGTAAAACAGTTTTATTTTTCCTCAAAATATTAAACACAGAATTACCATGGGATTCAGAAATTCTACTCCTAGTTGTATTCCCAAAATAATTGAAAGCAGGGACTCAAACTCACACTTGCACACCAATATTTGTAACAGCATTACTCACCAAAAGGTGGAAATAACCCAAATATCCATGAAAAGATGAATGGATAAAAAAATATATAGTATATACATACAGTTTATTCAGCCTTAAAAAGGAATGAGATGCTGATACATGCTCCAACATAGATGAACCTTGAAAACGTTATGCTAACTGAAATAAGCCAGACACAAAAGGACAAATATCATATGATCTCACTTACATGAAGTACTAGAATAGGCAAATTCATAGAGACAGAAAGTAGAATAGAGGTTATCAGAGCCTGGGGGGGAAGAGGGAATAGGGAGTAATTGTTTAATGGGTACTGAGTTTCAGTTTGGGATGATGAAAAAGTTCTGGTAATGGTTGCACAACAATGTGAATGTATTTGCCACTGAACCGTATATTTTTAAATGGTTAAAATGACAAATTTTATGTTATGTATAGTTTACTACAATTTTACAAATTTAGTAAAAAAAAAAAAAAAAAACCTATCCAGCTTAATATGCCAACCTCAAACTCAACTTAAATCTCAGCACCTCCCCTTACCGTGGTGTAGGTTTGGTGGGAGGCCGGGGGGATGTGGAGTGAGGAGGTGCCTTGTCTGCTCTCTCCTCCCTCCTCCCACTCCAGCACCCAGTCTGCCCGGAGATATGCACCCATCTCTCCCCTCTTCCCTGTCAAAGGTGGGAGGTGGAAGGGCAGGAAGTGATAGTAGGATAGAGTAACATCTTTTATCATTGCTGGCACAGTGGAGGTGGAAAATGTCTCTGGATCCTCTCTCGTTCGTCAGCTTCCATTTCTGCTGGAATGGAGGTCTCCATTGTAGGTGGTATGCATGGCATCTCTTTCTTTCAGGATGCTGCCTGATTCAAATCAATTTTTGCTCAAATAAAGTCTTCAATATTTCAATATGCAGTATATCTGTTAACACTATTCACCTGCGTATCCAAATGCCCGAGGACCCATGTCAAGCTCTCTCAAGAAATTTCTCATCCAATTCCTCTCCATGCCCCAGACAGCAGCAGAATGGGTCTCAGGTTTACTAGCTCAGCAGGCATCCAGAAAAGAAAGAAGATGCTTGTCCCTCCTCCTTGCAGGCAATCCCAGTCTTTAATAAATATGGTTGGATTTTTTAAGCTCTGGAGCACTTAGTGTCTCTTGACACTTATGGGTGGGTTTTGCTCTCCAATTCCTGTGCAAATGAAAAAAAAAAATTCCACTCAGAAGCCAACTTTGTGGAGACTCTATTGGATTGCAGCTCTCAGAGGTGTTCTGTTTGAGGACCAGGGAGAACTACCCATTAACTACCCTGAAAATGTCCATCTGGCAAAGCCTGTCATCAGTAGAGAGGACCAAAACATCTCCTGCATTCTAAGAATCTTGGAGAAATTCCTCCTTGTTATGTATGGCTGTTTTCATTCAAAACTCACAACAAGTGGGTATTACATCATTTCATAGATGAGGAAACTGAGACTTAAAGGAATGTACTCAAGATCACACAGATGAATTATTGATGGACCTGAGATGCAAATCAAGTCCTTGAGTGACTTCAGAGACTGCATGCTTAACAGTTATGTTCGTGTGATCTTATGTGACTAAAACCTACAGGGTCTACAGGATACAACTGAAGGTATCTGTGTACTCTAGAACAAGGACATAAGGAAGTCCTGACTCTGTGTCCCAAATCAGGGGCACACCCTCCTCTGGTCCCTAAAAGTGTGAGGGACACTTTTAATGATGTCACAGACTCAGGATCCCTGTAACTGGTGATCCTCAATAATAAAGAGACAAGATACTGTTTGCTTAGCTGAGGTGTGAAAAGAAGGAAGCAAGCCTTGTAATAAACACTTGAATTTAAGACTGAAATTATTTTTGCCCAAAGAGTCTCTAAGGAGACTGAAAAGAGTTTGGATTTTGTCTGCTGGTGAGGACATTGAGGGGTGAGGTGACGGACCTGGAAAATTTTGAGAGAGGGAGGACAGATCAGATGCCCTGGGTGAGGCCAGCAATGGCAAGCACAGCAGTAAGTCTATGGGACCCCCTCCTACCAAAGCCCAGGGCTACGAGGCCACCACTGGCCCCAGTGGGGAAGCAAAGGAACCACTCCGGCCTGTGGTCCTTGGGGGTCTGTGCTGTCAGACCTGTGCTCTTTTACATAATTGTCCTTAGGAGTGATGCCAACTCCCCTGGGGAGGTTCTTCAGGAGAAGCAGCAAGTTGGGCTAGGTCAAGTCCACCCTGTTAGGTATGAAGACCCTTCCCTGCTCTAACTGGCTTTTCAGGAGGGATCATCTGCTGGGTCAGAATTTTCCTGAACTGGTGAGGGAATTCCCTCTAGCCTCCAGCCTGGGAAGAATCTGTTGGGAGAGCAGATACTTGGAGTGTTGACCATGAAGGTGGACCACGCAGAGAATCTGTTTTGGGGGGCTGCGAAAATTAAATATTTAGTGAACTTGGCTGTCTGAAGAGATCTGAACTACTCTTTTCAATTGTGGATCAGAGGTAAACAAGCTTGATAAGTCTATAAGATGGGAACTAATTAAACAAGGGAAAAATAAGAAGTGCAATGATGGGGTCCCTTAGAGCAGTGCTGATGTGTTAGGTTGAAAATGCTTTGCACCCATGTATCCATATCAAATCCCTGGAACAAGTGAGTGTTACCTTATTTGGAAAAGAAGGTCTTTTGCAGATGTGATTGCCTTAAGGCTCTTGTGATAAGGAGATAATCTTGGATTCTCTAGGTGGGCCCTAAATGCCATCAGAAATATCCTTATAAGTAAGAAGGTGATGTGAAGATGGAACATGGGGATGTAGCCACGAGCCAAGGAGCACCGCTGGACACCAGATGCTGAAGGAAGCAAGGGCCAGGTCCTCCCCTTAGAGCCTCTGGAGGGAGCGCCACCCGCCAACACTGAGTTTGGACTTCTGGCCTTCAGAAATGAAAGGGAATACATTCCAAATGTCTGAGGCCACCCAGTTTGTGGTCAGTTTTACAGTAGCCACAGGAGACTAACCTGGCAGGGCAAGGGGACGGTGCAGGGCTGACACCTGGCCAAATCTGAGTGGGTGAGGGTCAGGGAAAGCTTCTGAGAGAAGTGAAGCTCATGCTGGAATTTCAGGATAAGCTTTGAGTATATTCAGGGGAAGGGGACGGAAAAGAAATCTTCTACACCGATGAAAGAATACGTGTGAAATCCTGGAGCCAGGAGGGAGCGTGATGTAGTCTCCAAGGTAAGGAGAGGGTGGCCAAAGATGGGGTTGACAGGCAGATGGGTCACATGAAAGGGAATGAAGACTTTAAGGGCAATGGGGAGACATTGAAGGATCGTAAGCGGACGGCGTCCTGATCAGGTACAAGTTACCTGAAGACCTCTCTGGAAGCCTGTTAGAGTAGCTGAAAGAGAGAAAAGTATGACTGGGCAAGGTGACTAGGCAGGAGAGCTGGCAGGATTGGCATGGGGAAGGGTTAGGGAAGGGAAAGAGTGGAGATTGATGTCATGGTTCCTGGGCTGAGAACTGGCTTGGTGATGACGATCCTAACTGAGCTAAAGAACAAAGGAGGAGAATAAGGTTCCCAGTGGGAGGGGCATTTGGGAGCAAAACTCTTGGCCCAGGGAAGGCTTATCTCAGGGGTGGGCAGTGGAGGCAAAATCTTTCACAACCCTTGCAATTTCTCCCCCTTTGGCCCTGCCACAGTTCCAGCAATTTCTGTATTATTTCTTATTAGGGATTACAACACCAACATTCATGTTAAAATATAAACACTACTTTGGAAGGAGACCTGATTTGCCATGACCAGCCTTAAATAAGTTAGTTTGAACGAGATTGTCAGCTTGGCCCTCTGGCAAAAGGAACCCTTGGCAATGGAAGGAAGGCAGGTATTATCTCCTAAAGGAGAATCAGAGTTCAGCACTGGCTCTTACTGATGAAGGCAGGTGGGAACACATTAGGAGGCTAAGGGGATATCAGGAAGGCATGATTGGGGAAACCCCGACAAGCATGAGCTTGAAGGAAAACATCCCCTGAATAGTGAATGCTTTCTTCCTCTCCTGCTCAGCCTGTGGAAGAGGACAGGGTCCTGAACTGGGTGTTATTGGTGCAGAGATTTGAAAAATAGCCACACTCAAAGTTTAAAGTGTCCTCTGGCAAAATTGCCCTAACTTGTGATGAGAGGAAAGACAAGAAGCAATGCATGGAGAGTGGGCTTTACCTATGAAGGGCATGAGAATACGCCACCCCCAAATCTGCCACTTTGGCATAAGGATTGTTTTGACCTGAAGGCAATTAAGAAGCAGCAAACTCAGCAAGAGCTCTCTGCCCTCTGCCATCTGCCTAAAAGTTGGGACATAAATATCTCTTTGAGAAGATCTCCTCCCTCCCCTCCCATACCAGGAGGAAGAGAAACATCCACTATCACAAGAAACAAAAAGTCAGCACTGAGATGGGTTTACACAAAAGAACCTTACTAACAGAATCCTTATCTTCCTTTAGTTTCCCATATATTTACTTTCCCACAATTTACTGCTCCTAGAAGCCAATCCCCTTTTCCTTTCCCTTGTCACTCCTCCACAAATTTATTGCCCTTCGTGAAAATGATGTATGAGCCCCAAGGTCTAACTCCTTCTCTGGGACTTCACTTCTTTTTTATGAAGGTTTCCATGAATGTAACATTAAAATATTAACATCAAATAAGATTTTTATGCCTTTTCTCCTGTGAATCTATCTTTTGTAAGTTTAATTTGCAGGCCCCAGACACTAAATATAAGAGGATAGAGGAAAAGAGGTTTTTTTTTCCTCCCCTACACTTATAAGATCTACACATTTTTGTTTGGTGCTAAAGGGCTTTTCAACAGGGGAAATACCTCATTTTCTTAATGTTTCTACATACTGTTTTTTTAAGCCTTTTCTTTTTTATTTCAAATTTAATAATTTGCTATGAGTTGAAAGAAAAATAAAAGCAACTCTTAAGACTCGAATAGTTTATTATTAGTACTATGATTTATCACAGGATTATAAAGTGTCTGGAGCCTGAAGGAAACAGAAACTTCAACCTGATTTTATTTTTGTAGCTGGGTTGGTAATAATTAGCCACACAACTAAATCATGATTGTTTAGTCACCTTTTCTCTAACATTTTTCTAGAACCTTCTAGAACTTTCCTAGAACAAATCCATGTGTTCAAGTGCTCCTGGTGCTTCTGGTTCCATGACTCACATGCTCACAAGCTCATCTCTGATTTTAGCCACCTCAGGGTGGACAGGCAGTAAGGCTTTCACTCACTTCCCGCCAGCAGCCTTAGCCTCAAGCATAGGCTTCCTTCTTCCTTTCTGTCCCCTGGGCTCCTCCAACCCCTGCTGGGGGTCACACTGCCTGGTATACACGAACAGCCTGGGGTTCACATCCTCCTGGCACCATCCTCAGCCAAAGGTTAGTGGGCAGTGACAGATATATGCTCCTGCCCCCATCCTTTGGGTGGACAATTCTGGGAGAGGAGTTCCCAAGGATTTGCCCTCATCCCATCACCTACAGAGGTGACCTCAACAACACACTTTTGGATGAAAAATATTGCCCACCATATCAGTAAACAAAGGCTGTTGTGGCCATCAGCCTCTGCAGCCACCCCCGACTGTGCACCCTGAGGGGATTCAGGATGGAGAAAAGCAGGATACCTGCCCTAGATAGCTAAGGTGCCTATCAAAGGAATGATTTCAATGAGCCCAGACTCTTGCATCTTCCCATACATAGAAAAGTGCTAAATGTATTAACTTGAGATTTCCTTTTTTTTGTTTTTTGTTTTAAATTAACAGTTATCTTTTGATGTTCGACTACTTGGGTTTTGTTTCAAAACTCTTGTATATCCTGGGTCCTACCTTACCTCTTCGGAGCAGCTCCTCAGAGGGAATCTGAGAGGCACCTCACTAGCTTGAGTCCTCAGAACATCCACCCGAATAAAACATAATTCCCAACTTTTAGGTTGTGCTTTTTTTTTTCAGTCGACACTCTCTAATTCTGTAGCTTTCCTCCTGCTCCCTGACAACCTCCCAAATAAACTACCTGGACAAAATCCTTGTCTCAGGCTCTGCTCTGAGGAGAGCCAAGCTGAATCACTCTGTGAAAAGTGTACTAGACTCATATTCAGCAAACCTAGGGTCTAGCTGCTCTGTCACCATCACAGGCAAGTCACTTAATCCCATGGAGCTCTTGTTTCCATGATTGTAAAATGAAGATATCAGACTAATCTCTTTGGTTCTCATTCCTTCACAAATTCAGTTATTCACTTGTTTTTCATTCACACTGTCATGTCTTCTTTCATTCACTCATTTTTATTCTTCCTTCATTTATCCATCTACTCTTTCTGTCATTCATTCATTCACTCATTTTCATTAGTAAATTCATCCATCCTTTTCTAAATTCATTTCCTTCTATTCTTCTTATATATTTTCTTTATTTATTTACTCATTCATCCATTGATTTTAAAGTGTCAGTAATTCTTTTATCCATCTATTCATTTTTCATCCGTCCATTAATTTTTTTGTCCATTCATCCATTTACTGCTTTATGCATTGACTCTTTAGGCTTTAACTTTGTCTTACAGTTTCTTTTACTCTTCCTACCCTTCTTTCTTTTCTTCCTTCTTTATTTCTTTCTTCTTTCTTTCTTCAACTGCTGGTTACTGAGAATCTACTAGAGAACCGGCCAGTAATCTATCATTATTTGAAATAACTCTGCTTAGCACGTAATTGCTTCTGTGATACATTACAAGAGATATGTGAGAGTATAAACGGGGTGGTTCCCACACACTATAAATGGGGAAAATAAATGTTCCAAATTCAGGTAGCATCATGTCTTTCTAATAGAGATTCACTCTGTTTAATCATTTTTTTGTTATTTATGAAGGCCATAAGAAGTCTCATTTTAGCCAATGAGGAAAGGAAATTATTTCTGGAATACATTGTTCTGTGAGCTTCAGAGTTTTCTCATATTTTCTATACCCCAGGATTCATTTACTAACTACATGTATATTAAATGCAATTGGTAAGAAATTCAGACATGGAAAGTTTGGAAAAAGAATAATATGAACAGATCAACTAGAGCATTTGACCGTTTAACTGATTTTACTTTTTCTTATTTTCATATTTTAAATATTTTTTATATGGTTCCTAAGCCATATAAAAGTCATTCAGTAGCTTTATGGGAGATTATACTCGTATCATCTAAATGTTTATAAATTCAAAAACCAGATGAGTACCTAACAGAAAATGCAAAATAGAATGTAATTGGACATATGCTTTCTCCCAGGAGAAAGTCTCGCTATCAAAGGTACCTATTTACTAACATTCATGCAAAAAGTATAAATCCCTCAATATTTTTATGGGCATATATTTACAATTAAATATATATTGATATATAAAATAAGGCGTTGAAAATAAATTTCTACAAAGCTGAGCATTATAATCAACAGGGTCACATCATAAAGATTATTCAAGTTATTGAATTGGTAAATTAGCAATTGAAGATTTGAAATACTCATGAGCCAGCATATAACCTCCATGTTGCATTACAGGCCCACAGACATAATCCTCAAACTTTGAAGAATCAGGTACTATGTGCGTGTGTGTGTGTGTGTGTGTGTGTGATTTTCTAAGCTTTTAAAATTAAATTGTAAAAATCTTACTTACTGTTAGTATTTTGTAATATAGCCACATATAGAAAATTATGAAAAACAGAAAATGTATATCTTACCCAAAGATTATAAAATCAATCATCACACAGTTCAGCAAAAGTCCATTCCCCAACACCCTGGAAGCCCTCTGGTTCTCTTTCCCCATCACATGTCCCTTCTTTTTCAAGACTAATTTCTGTGGTATTTAGCACCTTGCATTTCTTTATGATGTTTGCCTGTTTTTAAATTGGATATACATTTGACATAAATAGAATCATGCAATATTTATTATTTTCTGCCTGGCTCTTACAATCAACATTACATTTGTGAGATTTACCTGGCTTTTATGTGTACTTGGACATTGTTCGTTTTAATTCGGCCATGATATTCCATTGAATGAACTTTCCACAATTTATTTACTATTCTTCTGGCCATAGACATTTAAGCTCCTTCCAGTAACTGATTATTATCAAGAATGTTCCTGTGAATGTTCCTGTGTATGAATTCTGGAGAACAAATACACAGGTTTCTCTAGCAGATTCTAGGTTAGAATTGTTTGGTCATAGGGGATATCACCAACTTTAATAAAAAGTATCAAACTGTTTCCCAAAGCAGCTTGACACTCCCACCTGTAGTCTATGAAAGTTCTCCTTTGCTTCACATTCTTGCCAACATTTGCTATTGTCAATCTTTTTAATTTTGTCAATTTCTTTTTAGTTTCATTGTGGTTTTAATTTGCATTTCCCTGGTGACTGAAGAGATGGAGGGCCTTCTATGATTTTATTCACCATTTGGGTATCTTCTTCTATGAAGGACTGTTCAAATTTCTTGGCTACTTTCCTACTGGGCTTTTTGTCTGTTTGATTTTATTTGCATTTTCAAAAAAATATATCCTGAATATATAACATATATTTTTCTGTGTATATGTGTTGCTTTTACAATATTATCAAAAATTATCCCCCAAATTATTTAAGACACGGGAATATATGTAACCAAAAATGTATGGTATCTCCACGTAGAAAATCATAACACATAATTGAGAAAAATTAGAGAAAGTCTAAATGAATAGACAGAGAGTACTCATGTATTAGAAGACTAATGTTGCAAAGACTTAAATTCTTCCCCAAATTGTTCTATAGTGTAATACAATTCCAGTTAAAATATCAATAGTTTTTTTTCTCTTTTTTTTATGGAATTTGGTGAACTTATTATAACATTTATGTGGAAAAGCAAAGGCAAACAGATATAGCCAAGATATTCCTGAAGAAGAAGATGATGATGAAGGAGGAGGAGGGGGAAGAGAAAAAGGGGGACTTGCTCTACCAGATATCAAGGCACCTTGGAAACCAAAGCACAGGGCAACATGGTATTGGTGCAAGGATAAGAATACAGATTAGTGGAACAGAAGAGAAAATCCAGAGACAGACCCATATACAGAGAGAGACTTGCTGTATAGCAGAGGTAACCCTTCAGAGTAGTGGAGAAAGGACAGTCTTGTTAATTGAAAAGCTCTGGGACAAACAAATATCTGTAGTGGAAAAAAATCAGTTCCAAATGGAGTCTAGACCAAAGTGTAAAAGCCAAAAGAGTAGAGCTTTTAGAAGTTATCTTGGGAGGTTTTATGGAAGGATATTTTCATGATCTTAAGGTATGAAAATATTTTTTGAACAAGACAGAAAAAGCACTAACTTGAAAGAAAAAGATTAATAAATTACTCATCAAAGGGCACCTTTAAGAGTGTGACAAGCACAAAACAGGTATTTTGATTGTAAATCTTTCTGAAAACCATGACACTTTTTCCTGTGTTTTTTTTTTTTAAGTAAATGCCCTGAATAAAATATTTTAGCCCTTTACGAAAGTGGGACTCACTGGTAATTCATATACTTCTGAGATGCAGAAAAGTACCCCTAAGTATTTTCTGGAAGTGCTTTCCTCCTTGGAATATTCTAGAAGCTGCAAGTCATACCTCAATTCATATTTCCCTCCTTTCTTGGATTTATCTCTTTCATCCTTTCTTACAGAGCAGAATGGTAGAGGACTTTCAAGTCCTTCGGCAGCTGTGAACCTCCTTAGAGAGGCACTGACATGCACACAGCCTTTGGATTTCAACAAAGAACCTGCTAGATTTTTTTTTTTTTGCTTTCTCTTCTCATCAAGGTTGCAAGATGGGTTAGTCAGAAGAGGGGAAATTTACTGACTATTCCTTTGATGATGTGGTTTTTATGAAAGCTAATACACCTGATAGCTCATCAGACACCTAGAGCCCTGTGTTCACAAATGGGTGATTGGACGAGACGCCTTCACCATAGTTTTGTTTTTATAAAACCGCACTGCAGAGCCACTATCTTTTCTTTCTGCACATCTGCACATGATAAATTATTTCTATTCCCTTTAATCCATTTTTTATTATTCTTCAAAAATATCTCATGCTTTTTGTCCCTGGTGTTGTTGGAAATAAATCCCTGCCAAGACCAACTCCATTGTCAGAAGGCCAGCATCTTGCAGGATGGCCGTTTCCTCAAGTTAATGAATTAGTAAATTAGCAAGTGGTGAGTTGAAATTAGATAATTGTCTTAACTTAAAAAATCTCTGTATTCATGAAGCCCATTAACTGAAAAAAATATTTATTGTCACTGACATCTTCACACACTGGGTGTTTCTGGGCTTTTGTGCTGATGTCTTAAAGGGAAATGGGGGAGGGGTTTGAGTGTCTAGTTTTCTGCTTACACCAGCTATGAGTGTATCAGCAGCTGCCCCATTTAGGGGCTTCAGATAACCTTCCACCTGCAGCTAATATATTCTTATTTCATCTCCACACTGGTGTTTATTATAGCAAAGACGGGGCTAATTCCCTGCTTTCCTATAGCCAGATTTTTACTCCTCAGTACCCTAAGGAATGAAATGGATACTTGTCATTTCTGCCCATTATGGAGAGAAAGTTCTCAAATTGCATTGCAAATAAATAATCATACTGAATGCTGATACAAAACTTCTCCAGATGCTCTCCAAGTCTTAATGAATTAAACCTCACAAACATCCTGTCACCTTGGAAATGCACTGGTAATTACTGGAAAGTTGAGGATCATTTGGATGAAAGATAAACCATGGGGTACAATTTCAAAATGGTCAGAGGAGGGGAAATACTCAGCTTTGGGATCTAAGAGATTGAATGGTAACCGTCTGGGAGAACTGGGTGCTTCTCTGAGGATACCATTCTCTCCAGAAAATGGATCTGTCCTTCTGTCTAGAACAACATTCTCTTGAAGCCACGAGGTAGTTGTCCTCAAACTTCAGTGAACGAATAAACCTCCTGGAAAACGTTGTATACATCCAGATTCTGGAGCTCCACCTCTAGAGATGCTATTTGGAGAGTCGAGGTTTGAGCCTAAGATGTTGCACTTTTTTTTTTTTTTTGAAACCGACACCCAGGTAAGTCTAATACAAATGACCCTGAGATGTTCCTGAAACTAAGCAAATGTGATTGTCACTTGGAAATTTTGAGTATCTCTGGTCTTCCGCCTTTGTGAAAAAGAGCCAGAGCCTTCATCCTCTGGTAGGTCTGAGGTTGATCAAAATGTTCCCTCTGGTCACCTAAGCAAGCGATCTGTTGGAAGAGCTGTCCAGTACTTTGGAAAAAGTCTGCCATCAGTAGCAATATCAGTGTAGATGGAATGAGATTAGGTGACTGTCTTCGGTTCACCAAGAGTGAAGTTTTAGACTGCAGACCTGATCAGAGGTCAGCTGGTCGGGTGGTGATTGCCATAGGCCTGGTGTGTTCTGAGATGTGTCCCCGATCCATTCTCGGAGCCGATAGTCTGGCTGATGACACAGAAGATGCATGTCTGAAAAAGACAAAAGGGGCATTTAAAAAAATGGAGATGCAAGAGAGTGCATGTCCCATGAAATCTGGAGACATGGGTCTGAAGCACTCTTTCTGCCCCTTCCTTAGCAGAGACTCATGTAGGAAGCAAAGTAAAACAAAACAGCCAATCAAATCTGAGTCACTTTTCATGGCACTCCTGTGAATGCTTATTTATGGGATAGACCCAGACTAAATGTGTCAAGTATATTTGGATATGAAAACACCCAAAGTGATGCTAAGTGCATTGTATCATTAAATGTGTGTGTATGTGTATATCTGTGTGTATGTGTGTACATGTGTGTTTATGTGTATGTGTGTGTATTGTGTGTATATGTATGTGTATATACGTGTGTATGTGTGTATTGTATGTGTGTATGTGTGTATATGTCTGCATGTGTGTACTGTATGTGTGCATATGCGTTTGTGTGTATGTGCACGTGTATGTGTCTATATGTGTGTATGTGTGTATATGTGTGTGTATTGTGTGTATGTGTGTATTGTATGTGTGTATGTGTGTACTTGTCTGCATGTGTGTACTGTATGTGTGCATATGCGTTTGTGTGTATGTGCACGTGTATGTGTGTATATGTGTGTATGTGTGTATATGTGTGTGTATTGTGTGTATGTGTGTATTGTATGTGTGTATGTGTGTACTTGTCTGCATGTGTGTACTGTATGTGTGCATATGCGTTTGTGTGTATGTGCACGTGTATATGTCTATATGTGTGTATGTGTGTATATGTGTGTGTGTTGTGTGTATGTGTGTATTGTATGTGTGTATGTGTGTACTTGTCTGCATGTGTGTACTGTATGTGTGCATATGCGTTTGTGTGTATGTGCACGTGTATGTGTCTATATGTGTGTGTGTGTGTATATGTGTGTGTGTTGTGTGTATGTGTGTATTGTGTGTGTGTGTGTGTCTGTGTATATGTGTGTATCTACGTGTGTCCTGGGAATGAGGCTTCAAGTGCTCTTTCTGTGTATGATACATAAATAAACTTTACTTGACTCATGTTTGATCCAAGATTTTTTTTCTGTAAATTGGAATTGGATTATGTAATCTGCTTGTTTTGCCAGTTTTGGTAGCATTATTAGTCTTAAAATGATACCAGTGAGCATAAAAATAGACTAGTGAATATGTATATATATATATATATTCTCTCTCACAGAAATTATGAGATTTACATTGTTCTATTTATTCTTCTGTGTGCATTTATTGATATTCTTTACTTCAACATTCAGAAAGTATCTTCTGTATGGCTTGTGGCAGGGTAATCATCCCCTAATTTTAAGAAAATGCATGTTGGTTTGGTAAATTACAATAAACTCTCTTTTGCAGAATAAAATTATTAGGTCAACTATTTTGAAATTACAGGCTTTTTACCTTTAGCAATTTCTTGACATGTTCCCATGTATTCAGTCAATAAACTGTAGAATCTTTTTAAACAGCCATCTCAAGTGTTATCTCTCAGGTCCTCCATATTCCTTTCTCAATCTGTATTAGCTTTTAAAAAATCCTCAAGAACGTTAGGCTTGAATTACGTCACAGGTAAAGGAATCTCTAGCTCTTGTAGCAGAGAAACCTCCGTGGACAAGGAAGCACCCCCAGCACTACCACCTGGTGGGTCTTCCCGTGTCACACTCCCCCAGTCCTCCTCCTCCCACTCTGGACCCGTGTACCTGGCCTTGGCTGAACATGTGCTCACCGTTGCCCAAGCACGCCAGGCTGTGCCTTCGCCCATCTACGCCATGGTTCCCACCACTCCCTTCACCCACGATGGCTTTCTCCTTTCTCACTCCACGTGGCTGCTTGTCATTCAGATTAAGTGCGAGACTCCTGAGCTCGCCGAAGCATTTCTTGAAACTGTCCTGGTCTCTCTTCTTGTCATCCCCTCAGTGATAAACTCCTTCAAGGGAATGAATCCATCTCACTCATCTTTGTACCACCAGCACCAAGAACTGTCTGGTGTTTGATAGATGAGGGACATACACCTGATGGATGCAGGAATGAATGAGTCAAAGGTGAGGTGCAGGTGAGGAAGCCAAAGCCATGCTTATGGCTTTGGTCTTCTACAGACTGAAAGGACTAGCACCATGAAACCCAAGCACCTCATGATATTTCTATGAAGAGTGGCTATGTACTAAGTTACCAAGCTCTACCTTCAGATACACCGTGAACTGGGTTAACTGAATTTTACAGTAGACCCATATTAACGGTGGGTAAATTAAGGTGAGAAGATGAGAATATCCAATTCCTACTCACCTTTGTCACACACAGTGACACATACTGTTTCCTTGAGGTTTTCTAGATTTTGGATTTCTGTACTTTTGAGTCTTGCACATTGTAAATGGTTAATGGATATTTGTCGTAGGACAAATGAATGAGTGGGTGGATGGATGGATGCATGATGAAGGCTCTGATGTTGTCATCATGCGTCCCTGGAGGAAATCAATTCTATTTTCCAAACATGGGCACTTGTATCATAGTAAAAACATTGGAATTAAGTTTAGATTCCTCCATTATTTGTATCTTTCCTAGGACCCACTGACTGCATCTTCAGGTTTCTTAATAGATGGGTTGTTTATATAAGGCCTTCTTCTATTGGCTCACCCTGGATGTGTCTTCATGTTTACAATCTGCATTCCCCTGGGAATAAGGCAGTGGTGGAACCTACCTTTTTTTCTTTTTACTTTGGATGTTCTTAGAGGCAGAAAGCAGAGATGTGAGTTTAATAGCACATTATTTATTCCTGCCTCTCAGGGGGAGGAAGATGGTGACGTGCTTGTGAGTGTAATATAATGTGGATTAGGGTACGAGAAGCTTTTTATCATGGATAGTCTTGTTACAGATGTTGCCAGCACCTGTTGAGGATGAGCTGCCTTCGAGAAACGTCTCCCCAGCTCACCCGTTTGGGGTTTCTCTTTGCATTACTATTCTAAACTCTTGTCTCCCAAGAGCTTCTCCTTCAGAGCTAAGCTTTGCTCTTTGTTGAAACTTGGCAAACAAAACCTCAGCTTGGGAACACTTTCTTCCCTCTGTCTCCCCATCTCCTCCACCCCCTGTTTATTAATTTCTTCCCAGAACTGCCCAACTGCATTTAATTGGGTACACGTTTTGCAAAACAAACAAAAAAAAAATACATAGCAATGAAATCTTGATCCCCCTCCTTTATTTTAAGCTTTTTCTAATTAAAGAAATGTTTTGATTACTCCCCCCCACCAACCCCTCAAAAGGAAAAGAAAGTTTAAAATTAGTGGTGACATCCAAATATTCTGGAATAAATTCTTCTTTTTGAGTTCAGAGTTGAAAGATGGTCAAACCTTACCCTAGTATCATGCAAAAGCCTTCTGTAAGTCTTTCTTTTTTTTTTTCCAGATTGAAGTTGTTAAGCAGCTTCCGAGAATGCTCAGGCCCTGCAACCACTGGATCCCTCCTTGGTCTTTTTTTTTTTTTTTTAATTCCAGTATAGTTGATTACAATGTTGTGTTAGTTTCTGCTGTACAGCAAAGTGAATCAGTTGTACATATACATATATCCACTCTTTTTTAGATTATTTTCTCATATAGGTCATTACAGAGTATTGAGTAGAGTTCCCTGTGCTATAGCGTAGGTCTGTATAAGTTATCTATTTTATATATAGTAGTGTGTATATATCAGTCCCAGTCTCCCAATTTATCCCTCCCCCCGGCCTTCCCCACGGTAACCATAGGTTTTTCTACATCTGTGACTCTTTTTCTGTTTTGTAAATATGTTCATTTGTACGATTTTTTTTAGATTCCACATATGAACGATATCATGTGAAAGAAGAACAAACAAAACCCAAAGTCAGTAGAAGGAGGCAAGAATAAGTGCGGCTGCCTCCTTGGTCGTATGATGCTTGCTGTCTCTCGTTCTCCTCCTCACCCTCTAGCCCTTTGGACCACAGATTGTGATGCTTAAGGAAATGGGCTCCCTTGGGAAATTTCCCAAACTTCTATGCCTCAGTCTTCTCATCGATGAATGGGGGGTACAATACTTCCCTGCCTCCGAGTGTTGTTATAAAGATGAAGTGGGTGAAAACAAGCCAAGCCCTCAGCACAGTGCCTGGGGGCACAGTAAACAAACCCTAAATGCTGCTTGGTGTGTCCTTATGACTGAGAACTCTCTTCCCTTTTCAACCTGTCCCCTGATTCTTGGTGTTCCCCAGAGTCTTATCTGTAGCCACTTTTCTGTTCGCTATTTTATTTTATTTTATATCATTTTATATTTTTGGCCGGGCCGCCCAGCTTGCGGGATCTTAGTTCCCCGACCAGGGATTGAACCCGGGCCCTCAGCAGTGAAAGTGCAAAGTCTTAACCATTGGACCACCAGGGAATTCCCCTCTGTTCACTATTTTAAAATATCACTGGGATGATGTGAACTATTATGATACGTGTTAACATGCATTGTGCCCTCCCTATGTAGATGGCGCTATACTTCGTGTCATCAAAGTCATAGACCCTCCTGTAGGCTCTGTGTTGGGCAACTCACCTCCCTGAGCCACAATTTCCTTCTCTGTAACATGGGGATAATATTAGTACCTACCTGAGAAAGGATTTTTGCATGAATTTGATGACCTAATACCAAAAAGCCCTTATCCGATGGGTACTAGGATTATCCCCCAGTTGTATAAGAAGCAATGAAGCACAGGAAGGTAAAGTCACTTCCCACGGTCACAGAATGGGAAAACAAGGGCATGCGAATCCAGCCAGGCTGGCTCCAGGCTCACGTTGGCAGCAAGGAATAACTTGGGTAGCGTCTAGTTCCCAGAGGCAGGAAAAAACTCAAGAAGTGGTAAATAGATGAGCTTCTGAAACCAGCCCCATGATGTCCTCAAATGCTAATAAAAACATTTTCCTGGCCCTAATTGATGAGTGCCCAGGCAGCATCTAGGCATGTCTGTTCTGTCCACATGGGCAGGAAGTCAAACTGGGCAGCCCTTGACAGACAGCAAGACTGTTCCATCATTTTCTAACCCAGCAACATGAGAAGAAAAAGCAAATAGGCTAGATATTCTTCAGGCATCTATCTCCCCTTTGGGCATCGGGTTCACACTGATTTCAAAGGAAGCAACTGCTGAACCGGAGTGAAGGGAAACCGGACCCAGAAGAATTGGGCTAGAAGAGCATAAATAATGACAAGGAGCAGAGTCTGGGAAATTGGCTTGAATAATCTGTTGTGCGTTTCAGCAATATACGTGATTAAGTTTTCCCTATAAAGTGAGATTTTCTTTTATCTCACAAGTGTCTCCTTAAACAATGTTTTTAATTAGGACCCTTGTTTTCTTTTATTTATTAGGGAAGCTTCACACTTAGCCTGAAATTTGAATGTTCTTAGAAATAAACAGTTTCCATAAAAGTAAAATTTCTTCATAAGATCATTATTATTACGTTGTATGGGAAATAGAATAGCCCCTCTGGGAATTGCATGCTGTCAAGAGTCTATTTCAGTAACACGTGACGCTCTCCAGTCAGATCGGCCCTGTCTCCATTTGCTGCTACTTCCCAGGAAACCAGAGGAGACCATCAAATCCTGCTGATGATTAAAATCAAAGGCATTTTCTTGCATGCACAGATAAATTATCTTTTTTAAAATGGAGCCCTTTTAGAACATTAGAATCCCCTAGTGCTTGTTGGTCGAACCCGGTGGTGAAAATTGGCCATCATGGCAGAGGGAGAGAGATCACTGCCAAACAAAAACGCTCCCACTCTTTAAAATGGGATTTCAGCTTTTCTTTTTCTTTTTGCTTTCGTTTGAGGATTTGGAAGAATGAGGAGAGAATCTGTCAAGATGAGATTCCACCGCACAGAATTTCAAATCTCGGTGGTGTTGGGTAGAATTTCTTTGTTCACAGTTGTCCAAAAAAGTCCCTGACTCTCTGCAAAGGCCATCCTGGGCCTCGGGCTGACCCCCTCCCCACCTCCCTCAATGACTCATGTGTAATATAACATCCGAGTGTGAATGTAAGCATTTTCACATGAAAAGGATTGATTTTGGCCACTGACATGGGATTCTAATGATTGGAAACAATATATTGATTTTTTTTTTTTCTTAATTAAAGCCATCTTCCCACTCATAATGGAAGGTCTTGCCCTTTGTGAAATTTATATCCATAGTCCTTGGGTGATGTCTGCAATTACAAGTCCCAATGGCTAGCACCACATTTGGGAAGGAGGGAGGACTAATAGGAGGGAAATTATTCTCACTCCTTTCTCCGTAACGGGCTTTTAGTGTTGGTCAAAGGTGGCTGATGGAAGGCTGGATGGATGTTGAGTGTCTCGGCCCCAAGGCACAGCCCTAGAGGGACAAATTCCCCAGGGCATCAGGGCTGCTCCTAATTCATGTGCTCAGAATTCCTTTTATCCTTGTCCTGCTCCTTGAGGCATCTGCAAGATGCCAATAAAGACACTCCACTTTGAGAAAATGGTTTAAATTTAGTCCCGTTTGGTCAAAGCGCCCTTTCTCATCACAGATATCATTCAAGTGCTGTCACTGGGATCTGGTACCCAGGTCGCGAAGACCAGAGTCTAGCTCCGCCCAGAATGGCTCAAAACAAACCCTGAAATACGGAACTGGAGTAGATTAACTTGGGGCCGTATTACCCTCCACTGCTCTCAGCTCCCGCCTCCCTCCCTCTCACCTCATACACGCGTGGTGGTCACAGCTGTTGGAGACCTCCCAGGACATCAGAGGGGATCTGAGTTAAGTCCTCTGTTTTATACCTGAGTACACCGGGGCCAGGGTGTTTAAGTCACGTGTCCGGGCTTGTTTCCGCAGAGCCCGTCCAATGGGAGTTCTCTTATGCTCAGTCCAGGGCCCTCTTTCTGATACCACATTCCTTCAAGCCCCAAGTACCACAGAAGCTTTTCCCCAAGTCCTCTTGGTGACTTACACTGTGGTCCACGGTGGTCTTTCGTGTGGCTCCTCGTGTTGGCCACTGCTCCTTCCCTCATCCCTGGCTCAGCCCCCCCCCTCCCCCTCCCCCTCCCTGCCCTCCCCCCAGCTGCAGGTTCACCCTACCCCCACCACTTCCTCAGCATCCTGGCTGGTCTTTCTCCCCTCCCCCATGGGCCCCCTTGCTCCTTTCTCTTTCCTTCTACATTTCTCTACACTTAGTTGTAGATAACGTAGATGGAAAGGGCATACGAGACCCGGGTGCTAACCCTGGCTGCCACATTCTAACTTTATTACCGTTTGAGTATGAGATTTCTCACCAGCAAGGGGGAAATCATATCCACTTGTCTCTTGGGTTGTTGTGAAGATCAGCTCAAATAATATTTATGAAAATATATGTAAACTAAGAAACTAAGAAATACCCCCAAACATAGCCTGGCCAACGAATGTGAGAACCTAAGGCAAGCATGATAGATAATAGTTGTGAGTGGATTAGGATTTATCCCTCTTGACTGACATGTTTGCCCGGGCGGCATCTTCTGAAGGCAAAGTGACCGCTCAGTGGGTGACCCTAATGGGGTGATGGCAGGCACCAGTGCAGGACTTGAGGAGATAATTTTCCATGCAATAATTCCAAGGTCTAGAAAGTTCCATCTTGAGCACTTTTATTCCACCATGCTTAAGGCAGGCATTGCCCTAAGAGAAACAAAAAGGGAGAAAGTCATTACCTTGAAGATGCACATTCTAGTAGAGGGGAGTGCTTTCCTAAAGTAAAAATGTGACCACTGCAAAGGACAGACGTAGACCATAGTCAGCCATGTGACCCACCAGGTGTGGGACCAGGTACCCTCTTCATCTCCAGGCTTAGCAATTACAGGTGACTGAAAATATCATCACTCTAACTGATGTGTTGCCTCGAATACAGACCCCTCACTAGCCTCGAATGTGGCCAGCATATGGAGAGGCTCTTACAATATCAGAAAATATGTCTGAGAGTTAAATCACTTGTCAGGTTTTTATTCTTTGGTGCAGCTGGGTTTGCTATTTTATTTCCTTACTTCATTAGATAATGAGAAATGGGTTGAGAAAGTAATGAGTCTTTTGGCTCAGAAATCAAGATAAGGGTAAGGGATTAAAAGGTATAAACTACTATGTTTAAAATAAATAAGCTTCAAGGAGATACTGTACAATACAAGGAATATAGCCATATTTTATAGTAACTATAAATAAAGTATAAGTTTAAAATATTGTGCATCATTGCGTTGTACAACTATAACATAAAATATTGTACATCAACCATACCTCAATAAAGAATTTTTTAAAAAATTAAAACAAAAAAACAAGGATGGTTCATGTTGCTGAAGCCCTCTTGTGTAAAGCAAGCTCCAAGTCTCTGTATGAAGGAAGGGGGAGAAAAAGCAGTATGCCAGGTAGCAGGCTGCCTTTCTGGCAACCTCAGGCCAACTCTGGAGGCTTCCTGGAAATGAGCTTTGCTGTTCCTCCCTCAGGGGGCATCAGGCAGATAGTGGAGTCATTGAGGGTCTTTGAAGATTTGATTTATTTGTGGGAGTGGCAAGCACGCCCTCAAGGACCCCTGGAGAGGTAGAAGGTCAAGTTGCCTCCTGGTGCATAGGCTCAGTGAGTCCTGTGGGCCACTGTTCATACCCTCCCCTGTACCTTCACTCCGTGTTCACTGTACAAATCCCCTACCAAACCCCATTCCAGTTCCTCTTTGCAACATGCCACAACTCCACAGTTTCTTCCTCTTTACTATTCCTGTGTCTCTGCGTGTCTTGCTGACTGAGACATGTATTTTTCTGCTGACAGAAATGTTTGCCTAATTTTACTTATTCAATAATTTCTTTTTCTACTAACAAAGCATAAGAAACAAAGGATTGCAGACAGCACCCTTTTCAAGGCCAAGTTTCTCTTCATGTTACTTAACCCAATAGGATTTCCCTACTTTGGGAAATTTTTCTTCAGATCCATACTGAGACAGGCTGGGACCTGGGACCCTTTGCTGCAGTGCTGCAATGCTTGCACCTGGACAAATGTCTCCTTGAGCAACAAAATACAAAGAAACTATAAGGGACTAAAAATAGCTGCGTGCATGTGCAGTGGGGCAAATTCTGGACAGAAAGATACAAAAAGACCAAAAAACGCAACTGCCACTTCTGAAGAGCCCAGAGCAAAAACAGGGTGTCGGGAGCAAAAGCAGGGTACAGTACATGCCCCCTGCACTCAGCACCACCAAAGCGCTGGGCAAACCACCTAAGCCCCCCCTCTGGCCTGACCCCTGGACGAACTCCTACCCTCATCCCATATAAGGAGCCAGCTCGCCCCCCACTCGGGGAGTGAGCAAGGGAAATTGTTACTTGTTCTCACTCCCCGCTGCTGCAGCAGGGGCCCCAATAAAGCCTTGCCTGAATTTCTTGTCTGGCCTCTAGTCAATTTCTATTGAGTAGGGAAGGCCAAGAACCTTGGTCTGCATCAATATCACCCACCCCTTCTCCGTTTACCGCACCGCACACGTCTTGACGCATTTCTTACCTCCTTCTGAGAAAGCTCCCTTCTGTGCTTTCACCGTGTTCCTTCCGCATCTCAGCAGTTGCCCCAACATGTATGTCCAGTTCACGTTCTGACCCAGTGCTGTACTGTGTGTGGCTTAACTCGCATGATCTAGCTGCTCTCCTGAAATGCTAAGAGATCGTCTCTGGACCTTCAGACACAGTGCAGTTTGAGGAATCTGCTCACAATGGCCAACAGGTGAAATGTGTGTTTCCTATGTTCCCTAAGGGCTGCAGGTAATCTTGGGAGCAGGGGTTGCCCAGGTAAAATGGTGACCACTGCCAACTTGGCAGGGACTAAAAATGGGGGAGAAATTGTTATCCCTCCATCTTCCCTGATCATGTAGAAGATTCACCAAAGCCATTGTAAGTGAGACCCATGACCAAGAGACCAGCAATTGTTTTAAATGCAATTTTGTACCAAGAGTTACACTACTTCAAAATGTAGTGAATTTGGATTAGCTTTTAAAGGAGAATCTCCAGATTATTCTGGGTTTCAATCTGATGGGCAAATCCCCACAAGTGGAAACTTGAAGTTCCCTTGAACCACTGCCAGATGTGACACAAACTAGAGAGTGGTGATGACCTCATGGAAAGCCGACACAAACGTTTCTTACAAATGTTAGAAAGACAACTCACATTGTCACTCTCTTTCGACACACTGTGATGCCTTATGTAGCCCCGGGGTCCCACTGATCTAGACGTGGTTTTCCATATACCCAAATTTTGCTGCAATCATGATAGACAAAAGTGGGAAAACTGGACACTCACCCCAGAATTGAGAGTAACATTTTTACTTGATCGCCATTATGAAAATTGTAGATAACGAGAAATTTGGATTTGAATCCTATATCCACATGAAAAAATGTGTCCATGCAAAGAAGGAATTGCATATAGTTTTTCTACGTGTTAAAACTGAAGTGTGATTTGAGGACCACAGGAGTCCAGGGCTGGGAGAAGGTTGTTAACCATGGGAGGGGAGACTGACTCTGTACCTTCTGATGCTGGTGACCTCCACAGAAAGTTAGTCACTTCTGGAGAGCAATAAAGGCCATCTGTTAGTGTCTACTGTATTCCTGTTAAAGGCTGGTGGGGACGAAGTGAACTTTTGATGTTTAATTCAAGCCCCTAGCAGCGCATAGTCTCTGCTTATCTGCAAATGGTATATGCTAGTGATTTAAAAGAGCTGCACAGGTGAGTGACTTCACACATAGGAGTGACAGATGTCCCAGGTTAAAGGAAAGCAACTTGGAGCAAAGCACTTTGGAAGGAGTCCTTTTGATTAGGTTTTCAAATTACTGAGGTCGCCTCTTGGTTAAATTCTGACTCTCTTCCTTATAGAAACCTGAGTGCTGAATTGAAATAGTGCTCCCAGGAGTCAGGCTTTGATAACCTGTGATTGTGGGGAAAAAAACTTATTTCTGTGTGAATGAGCTAGAAAAGGTGAACAAAAAGCCGTGGTTTATGGAGGGAGGTGGCTCTATTCTGGGGGAGTGTTTTCTGAGGCTTTCAAAACAAGCGGCAACACATCACGTAATTTCTGCCAGGGGGCTTTTTCCTCAGGCAGAACCTAGTTTGAGGAGGAGATTTCAGAGAATAATACACTGACATCTCAAAGAACTGGATTCTAAACCTTGCATTAGATATTAGGATCTCAGTTTCCTAATCTGAAAAGGGACAAACTTGGACTAGATCATTCCAGTGAAAATGGGCATATTTTTCTCTCAGTGATGAGAGTGAAGGAGACATGATTTGGAACTTCCGAGATCTTTCTAAACTCACAAATCCGCAGCGCTGCCATCAAAAACATGCTAAGTAGCAAAGAGCCATTTGCTTAGAAATAGTGAAGGAGGATAGCTGCTGTGCCATTTTTTTGGCTAAGAGACAAGCCTTGAAAGGGAATGATATTTATGAAAAGGAACAACATAATGGGATCTCAGGTTTTATTTCTGCATTGAATATGTTTGTATTATAGCCATTAAAATTAGGTTTCTCCCCAAAGGTGGTTTCTTACAGAAGGCATCTACTTTGAGTGGTGGATAGCTTTGAATAACAATGAAGTGATGACATTTTGGCAGCGGTTTCTCTTCAGCTTCTGGTAGGCTAATCTTCAAGTGAGAGCCTCTCCCATCTGCTGTGCTGTGCTGAGTAGCAGGAACACAGACAAGAAATTAGGAAAAACCTCCCAAGTTAAGCAAAACTATTCTGGCCTCACCTACTCTCTACATCACTAGAGAAAGTGCCGACAGGTTCTCAGAAAGAGGCAGAATGACTGCATCCTCACATGCCTATGCCATCTCAATAGGTATCTCTTCTGCAAAAATATTCCAAGTATCTTAGAAAGCAATGGACTTGGAAATTCTATTTGCTTATTCTTCATTTCGGTGTAATCAGCACATCCAGATAGGTAAAAATGACACATGTCTGGAGAACTGCATTGCTAACACAACCAGCGCAGCCCAGGCTACTTACTGATGCTCACAGCTTAGAAGTAGGCGCATTCCTGCCCAGCAGAGCTGTAATCTAAACTGATAAGACAGAACACTGGAGATATGCAAGAAAATCATCTTCAAGGCCCTTCTAGAAAGCTTCCACGTAAGCCGGGATTAATGAATTAAATGGAAAATGAACTAGCAATATGGTTCTTCTCTCTTGCCTTTGAGCTGGTACCACAGTCGTATTCCAGGCTCACCTCTACTAATTTTGCAATTCTTTTCTGCACTTGGAATTTCTGTTTTCCAAATTTTTGACCATTTATATGAGTGCCTA
Organism: Eubalaena glacialis; assembly: GCF_028564815.1. Lineage (NCBI taxonomy): Eukaryota > Metazoa > Chordata > Mammalia > Artiodactyla > Balaenidae > Eubalaena > Eubalaena glacialis. The sequence goes on along the minus strand of NC_083717.1, from coordinate 17,624,034 downwards.
GTCTTTACTTCCAGGCTGGACTACAAATGTCTTGAGGAAAATTGCTCTCTTCCCCTCCTCTCAATCCTTCAAGCTCGGAGACGGTGCTCTCATGCACACTCAATACACAGTTAATGACTACTCGTCAGCAAAGCCTGCCGTATCCTATTATCTCTCTCTAGCTCAGTGACTCCGAGATGTCAGTCACCTGACTAGGACCATTCTAATTGAGGTTTCCATTGATCTTCAGTGAAATGAGAAAAATGAAGGCAATGTAGATAGCTTTTCATAAAACTAAATTTATTCTATTTAGAGGACTAGCATATTCTAAAATGATGCCTTGTTCCTACTTTGGTATTGATATGTCCTTTCTTTTATCAAAATAATTGGGATGGTAGACAGTAACTACCTGTTTGTTATTTCATATTCTTTGTCGACTAAATTAAAATCTCAACAACCCTATGCTTTACTCCCATGTCCCTTATCCCTTCTTAAATGTTATTAGTCCAAGAAACTCAAAAGCCTGGGAAGCCTGCTTTAGAGGGCAGGACTCCTGATTTTTGTTTCTTTGTTTAAAACCATGTATGTATCATATGTAGCTTGGGTTGATTTTTCCAGTAATGGTCCCTCTTGCTGCTGCCAAATTCCTTTTTTCTTAACATTACCTGAGTTCAATGAGTAGAAATTCACTGATATCTACATCTCTGGGTAGACCCTTCTGACAATGGGTCGGGCTGGGCTATGTGATTTGCTTGCACCAGTGGGACAGCAGCAAAGCTGACACAGACATTGGAAAAGTGTTTGCACATTGGGCTTGCCCTTTAGCTACCCTTGAAGCCCTGCCTCTGCCAGGCTAAGGTGCCCAGGCTAACCTCATGGATGATGAGAGGCACGTGGCCCAGTGCCCCATATTATCCCAGTCAACACCCAGCCAACCGCCAGCCGTGTGAGCGAGGCCATAGGGACGAGCCAGCCTCACTGTCAAGTGAGTACAGTCACGTGACAGAGCCCAGCAGAGACCATCGGGCCAAGGCAAGAATGGCTCAGCAGAATAGTGAGCTAATTAAGGGATTTTTGTTTAAGCCACTCTGTTTTGGGGCAGTTTGTTACACGGCAATACATAACTGACACAGGGACTCAGTGCCAAGTCTTCAAAACATTGTGAAGAATATCTGAGATTATCTTGGATGTATAGGATATGACAAAATCCTTTGGCTAAAAGTGAATTTGGACTCAGAGATCTCTCTGCTCTTCAAGAAGTGCATGTCTCTCTCTCTCTCTCGCTCTCTCTCTCTCTCTCTCTCTCTAAGATCTTCTCCAGAGCAGGAGCCCAGTACAATGCCTGGTTTTTAGGATCAACATCTTTTGAACAAATCCAATGCCTAGGATCAGGGCCAGCCTAGTGGTAGGAATGACCCACAGCCTGTGATTTGGAGGTTGTAGGAAGGGCTGCCTCTCTGGTCACATCTCCTTGATGAACACTTGAAATTTCAGCCGCAGCAATTTGTTCTCTGGGCTGAAACTGTGCTCCCCATGAGGGCTTTAAAAAATTGCAAACATTCCTGGCTTGGTTAGCATACTTCCCCTTCCCAGGAATGCAGTTATCAGATAACTCGGTCACCAAGGGGTCAAAGTCGGGGTGAGAGTAAACAGCAAAAGGGAGAAGCAATGCTGAAAGAGGTGACAAGGCCCCAGTGACCAACAGAGTGCTGAGTCGGCTCTGCTTCCTGGGGAGAGCCCCAGCCAAGAGTAGAATGGCTCCACCAAGGAGAGGAGCAATGGAATCTGCCTGGCTTTGGACTGTTGCCCTGGGAGTGAGTTGGTTGGATGTGAGGACAGATTCATCACCTCTCAGTATTAGCATTTCCCTCGGAAGGCCTCCTCTGCTTCTTTGTACTCTGAGGCAATATTTTTCAATACCTTTGTGGAGTGCACAGCAGCCCTACTCTTGGTTACACTTTCCATCATCACAGCCCGCATGTCTCTCTCTACTTTTCTCAGACTCTTTGGATATCAAATGGTTTTGCCAACATGCAGAACTCCAGTGGCTAAGGGGGACAGGCCGGTGGGATGCATGGCTGGCTGCTGTCAGATTTCTTCTTTCTGAGCATTATCTGAGTTTAATGAGTTGAAACTCACAAGTATAATTAGCATGAGGCTTAAGATACTACTCTCTGTACATAATTGAATTTAATTTACAGCTTGAACAATTGCATTTACATGTTCAACCAAATGTTTGTCTTTGTTGGTAAAAGTCTCCATCCATATTTACCTAGGAAACCTTAGCAAGGCCAAGGAGGATTTGTAAAGAGCTAGGGTATTAGGGCTTCTCTTTGCTTGAATTGGAAAGTGCATTTGTAAAATGCAATCCTTGGAAATTACCTAAAAGACTTTAGGCTTTCTGATGTGAGATGCTTATCAGCTTTCTAAATGTATAGCCTTAAGCCTTAAAAGAATGCTACTCTCTTGCTTAATACAGCAACTTGGAAGCCTCCTGGGGTGAAAAGTACTTAGCATAATTAAACTGCTGACTATTCTTGAGGAGGGAAGGTGGGTTTTGTTTTAAGATTACAAGTGGCATTTCCAAGCACTTTGAGTGGAGGCCATCTTGATAGTCTAGGGTATCTTGCAGTCTGCCATCCTTGAATTGCTGGCATAGCAAACTAAAAGTGCTTGTAAGAGTCAATGTAATTCCATACACATGTTCCCCAGGGTACCCTCAGACATAGATGAAATCATCTCTCCCCTCCCTCCTCCCGTCCCTTCTTTAGTAACTGAAAGCAGAGCATGAACAAGACAAGTGTTTGCAAAACTGAGTTCTTCTTTCCCAGGCATTTGGAGCGAAGACTCTAAAGACCTATGATCTCATCCTCAAGCCCCCCAGGCAAACATGGAGGATCTGCAAGGCTTGGCCCAGTGCAACTGCTGTCTTTGGACTTCAGCCGAGACTTCTGTACTGTTGGGCTTTCTTTGTGTCACTGTTTCTCACAGTAGAGGAATGTACAGATAGATCCTCTTTCCAGAAAAATAATCCGTAGATTCCAGTGTTAAATTATAATGTTATTTAAATAGTAAAGTACCTATGCTTCGAAAAAACCTGCAAACAAAATAGAAGCAAACCTATAAAACCAGTGACATTCAGATGAACAACTTTAATTCAAAGAGATGCCTGATCTTGTTTTGCAGAAACTGCATCACCTTTATATCAGAAGGAAGCACAGCTGCCATGCTCTGCTCACACAGCCCTAAGCTATCAGGAGAGCATGTGATGGCACAGTCCTTGCCTCACCTTACTGTGTCAAAATCAAAGTGAATTTTAAATTTGGTAGCACTCTGAGCCATTGGTCTTTCATGAACTGAATGTCCATTTATGTCTGAAGTCTGCCTCTGTTCTTTCTGCACTAACCCATGACAATGAATGTCATAATGCTTTCGCAGAGAATGAGAACAGGGGGAGGGAGAAGCTGTTGGTTGCCCAGGCCAGCAAACCACTCCCCAGGAAGGTAGCCCTGCCTGAGTGAACACACTGCGGGCTCCAGGGTCTGGGGGCTCCTTGGCATCTTCAGAAGGGTGAGGGGTTTGGAGGGAGTGATGCCGGACATACTCCCTCTTGGTCAGGGCAGCTGTCATAAGCACACGTCTGAAAACAGCCTATTGTCTCGGCAGAGGCCCATCTATTCCCCGTGACAGCAGAAGGCAGATGACACTATCAGGAATAGCTTCTCTTTGCTGCAGCTGAAAGCTGGTTTACCCCTGAAGACCCTTACAGTAAGTCCCCTACATATGAGTGAGTTCTGTTCCGTAAGTCCAATTTGTTCATAAGTCCAACAAAGTTAGCCTAGGTACCCAACTAACACAATCGGCTATATAGTACTGTAGTGTAATAGGTTTATAATACTTTTCACACAAATAATACATAACGAACAAACACAAAAAATAAAGAAAACTTTTTAATCATACAGTATAGTACCTTAAAAAGTACACTAGTACAGTACAACAGCTGGCATACAGGGGCTGGCATCGAGTAAACAGGCAAGAAATAAAGATACTGTATACTGTACTCTGTACAGTATTATACAGTAAAGCACACAAAAGCACAACTACTTGTAGAGGATGCACACACGTGACAATGTACACCGGATACGTGAACTAACTTAACGTGATTAGACATGCGAACGCACGTTCATACGTTTGAAAGTTCACAACTTGAAGGTTCGTATGTAGGGGACTTACTGTATTGCCCGTGCTCCCCATAAAAAGATGGTGCCTACTGACCCGTGGTCACTCCATGGACCACAGTCTTGGAAGATGGAGTCCTCATCCTTCTGGAAGCCCAATGCCACTTCCGACACCATGCTGGTCCTCTCTCCTGCAGCTTGGAAGTACTGCCCCATCTATGCCAACACTCATGTGCTCTTTCTGTTGCTGACACTTACTCGCTCCCTGGGCTGACCTCTCAGTCACACACTTGGGAATCTGGTTCTTGGTCCCCATCAACACCTCTAATCCAGTCAGCATGTCTTATTGTTTCATTTGTACTGCTGGTTCGGCAACCAAACCTTGAAGCTCTCAGACTCCCTCAGTGTCAATGGCCTTTTATCACCCCCTCGCCAGCTCAGGTGTCTGCTCTGTGTGCTTTGCCATCACGCAGAACTCTTCTGCCTCTGAAAGCTTAATTTTCCATGTCTTCCTCTCTGGCCATAAACGTCTACCTTAACTCTCACTACTCCTGATCTTTGACCTCATGCATGCAACTCTGATTGCTTTAATTTATTCCATTCTACCACTTTATCATAACTTTCCAACCTTCCAGCCTAGACTACTTGGACCATTGCTTCAAGCACTTGTTTGCCAAAATTCTCAGTTTCTTTGGTCTATTATTCTTCTGTGACACATGCTCCATAAAACTCCAACTCCAAGTTAGCTTAACTGTTTGACTTCTATGTTTCCTTATATCAAAAACCTCTCAGGCTGGTGATGCTGATTTATAACCTCAGTAAGACTCAAAGCTGCCCAGTAATCTTGATATATCTTTCTTATTCCCCACAGTGCTTATTTCAAACCTCATCTCTTCTCAAATCTTCTACCTCTCTGCATGCCTTCTCATACTTTTAGCAGGGAGCTATATTCCTATTTCACTACAGTAAATGGAATAATTTTCTAGAACCCCCCACCATTTTCTGCTACCCTACCTAAAACTTAGCTGCACAGGCATCCCATTCTTTACTTTTTGTTTCCTGATTTAATAGAAGAGAAGAATTCACCCAGCTCCTCTTCACTCCCACCATGCTAATCTTAGCCTAGGGCTGATTTCTCCACCACTGCTCTGGATCAAATCTCTTGTTGCCTCTCAAGAGATGTTGTTCATCAGTTACCCCTTTGTCTTCTACAGCTTTGGCCCCTTCCTTTCTTTCTTTCTTTTTTTTTTTTTTTTTTAACATCTTTATTGGAGTATAATTGCTTTACAATGTTGTGTTAGTTTCTGCTGTATAACAAAGTGAATCAGCTATATGTATACATATATCACCATATCCCCTCCCTCTTGCATCTCCCTCCCACCCTCCCTATCCCACCCCTCTAGGTGGTCACAAAACACCAAGCTGATCTCCCCGTGCTATGCAGCTGCTTCCCACTAGCTAGCTATTTTACATTTGGTAGTGTATATATGTCAATGCTACTCTCTCACTTCATCCCAGCTTACCCTTCCCCCTCCCCACGTCCTCAAGCCAGTTCTCTACGTCTGTGTCTTTATTCCTGTCCTTCAGCTCCTTCCTTTCTATTGGCCTCCTTCCATTACCATTCAGACACATTCAAGTTTATCCTATATTCAAATAAAAAAATAAACTTCCACTCAATCTCATGTCCCTTTTTACGTATCACCCTATCTTTCTCCTCCTCTTCACAATTAGATCCATTGAAAGAGTTGCCCACTCACCTTGTCTTCACTTTATCAATCACCTCCCTTTTACTTCTTACCCCATGTCCTTCTGGCTTCTACACCCATCCTTGTACCAAAACACTCCTTGCACCTGTCTTTCTGTCCCTAAATCCAATGCAGGCTTCATTCCTTATCTTACCATCCTCTCTGTGGCACTGGAGACCACTCTCACCTATTCAACACTCAACCTTAGCTTCTGTGGCTCTGCCCTCTCCTGCTTTTCTTCCTATCCTTCTGTCTGGTGTTTCTCAGTCTAATCTTCACATCTGTCTCTTTAGCTTTGGAGGTTCTTGAGATTCTCTCTTGGGCCCTCTTCTTTTCTTACTTTAATATGTTGTACTAGGCAGTCTCAATAACAACCATGGTTTCAAGTTGCTGAAGAGCTTTGGAAGCAGCAAAGATGGTCTTGAATCCCAGCCAAGGGAATGCCATTCAGAGGTGAGTAATTTTAGCTCTGAGAATATTTTCAGACTCTGGGCCCAGACTGAGGGTTATACTTGGAGTGACCCACTCAGAGGCACTCTCTTAAAGGCAAGAGAAACTAGAGAAACTTTTGGTGATTGTGAAAGGCTGAAATGACATATTAGAAATGTAGGAGATCTAAAACTGTGGTCTGTTTTTCTCATAGGACATTTATTTAGTTCTGGGATAGCATGGAATGTGGTGAGTTACAACTTCTTAGACATTTCTGCAATTGATAGTTGGGGATCTATGTCCCCTACCCTTGAATCTGGGCAAGCTAAGTGACTGCTTTGACAAATAAAATACTGCAAAAGTGATGCTGTAACAAATCCTAAGTCCAGTCTTTAAGAGATTTGCAGCTTCCATTCCCTGCCTCTTAGAACCCAGACTCTATGCTGTGAGAATATCCAAACAGCTCCATAGAGAGGCCCATGTGGAGAGGAATGTCAGCCAATAGCTCCAGCTAAGCTACCAGCTGACAGATATCACCAATTTACCAGACGTGAGTAAGCCATCATGGAACCAGAATGATTAAAGACACAAACCAATAGATTCACAAAACTCAGAGGGCCATAAGTAGAATAAATACAGAGAAACCACCCCTAGGTACATCACAGTCAAATTTCTGTAAAACAAAAACAGAGGAAAAAATCTTTAGAGTAGCCTGAGGAAAAAACACATTACATTTAAATGAGGAACAATAAAATTGATGGCTGACATTTCAACAAGAATCATGGAAGCCAGAAGACAATAGAATGACATCTGTAAAATGCTAAAGTAAAAGAAAAAAAAAGCTAAAGTTCTATGAGAAAATGGCAGCAAAATGGAGATCAAAATTGAAGGCAAAAACAAAGGCATTTTCAGACAAGCAAAAGTTGAGAAAAATTTTCTCCAGACAACTAGAGCTGTCAGAAACATTGAAGAAACTTCTTCAAGCTGAAGGAAAATGATTCCAAAAGGAAGCACAAAACTGGAGGAAGAGTAAAGAACAATAATAATATCTGTGAGTTAACGACACATAGATGTAAATTATACTCCATAAATAATGGGGCAGTAAATGGAGATAAAATACCAAATGCTTGCATTGTTTGGGAAGTAATAAAAATACTAATTTAAGGTGGACTATTGTAAGTTAAGGCTGCAGATTACACAATGATGTACAACTAAATAATTAAGAGAGGAGAAAACATTAGAAATATATTTGATTAACCTGAAAACAATGAAAGAAGGGAGCAATAAAGGAATGAAACACCAGAAGGAACAAATTGTGGAGAAGTAGAATTGAGTCACCCCCCAGAAAACTCACACTTAAATCAAGTCATTTAATGAAGCCAGTGAACACTTACAGAGCAATTGTGAAAACTGATAGTCATCTGAATTTACGGGGTGGGGAACAGTAAATGCAACTGGCACTCACTCCTGCTGCACTTTATTAAGTTGCATGCACAGCACCCTGCTATGTCCATTTGGATCTCCCAGACTGGAACTGGCTGCCTGAAATTAGACTTTCCCTAGCAGAATATGAAAATCTCATTGTGGAGCTCTTGTCCTATAAATGTTTGTCCCCAAGTCTGTGTGCTCTCTCTCTCTTCTCCTCAGTCTTCAAAGATCACTTTTGCTGTTGGGCCTGATCCCTTACCCAGGACTCCCCTTTGCTTTACATATGCCTGCTTGAGTAGGAGACTTTTAAATTCCTGTGACTGCTGTCTTGTGTATGGTAACTACTGACATTCAACACCTTAAAAAAGGGAGGGAGCAGAATACCCAGCTGGCAGAGTGTCATCATAACACAAGTGAAAATAAGTAAATAAACAAATAAATCAACAGGATGATAAACTTAAATCCAATTATATCCGTAATTACATAAAAGCCAAGCAAAGATTGTCAGACAGGATAGGAAAAGCAGCTACAAACTCTTCATAATACTTAGGACATAAGATTGAAAAAAAAATAGATGGAAAAAAGATACACCATACAGACACCAACCAAAAGAAAATTAATGTACCTATGTTAATATCATATAAAGAAGGCATAAGACAAGATATTTTGTTAGAGGTGATGATTAAAAAGTCAATTCAAGAGAAAAAGGTATAACAATTCAACGTGGCCCAGTAACAAAATTCAAAACATATAAAGCAAATATTGACAGAATTTTTTTAAAGAAATAGAGACATTCTCAATCTAGTTTAAAAAATAGCCAATGAGGAGACAACACAGGGTTTTCACAGTTACACTTCTCACAGGGTTTGTACAGTTTCTGCCTCTCTTGATCTAGGCTTGTATTTCTGAGGGTGGGCCGTCCAGAATCTTCCCCTCATCCCAACATAAAGGAGAAAATCATACTGATTGCTTCCTCCTTGGCTGTCAAGGTGCCTCTGGGCAATTTTCCATTTTGTGCCCTGGGACTTGATTCATACACACAGGGATGACCCCCTTTGGGATTTCCTCACCAATTTAGCCATTACCATCCATTAATGCCTCCATTTAAATGAGTTTATCAAATTAGTGTTGTCTCCTAATGGGCTGGAATTCCGAGTTGGTCAGCTTTTGCAGAAGAACAGTAGGAACTTAAAAGGATGACACAAGATGATGTTTCTCAGACCAAGGGAGAGACCCATAGCACAGGTGTCCAATGGTTTTCCAGTGACTGTGTGTAAGACAACACTCAGCCACCGAGTGTGGAAGCTGGTCTCTTTATATCCTTTTCATTAATCAAAGAGAGTTTCTCTTTTTAGTTCTGGAGAGTCCTTGGCATTTCTGTCACCCGCATGAATCTTCCACTGAAGCCAAGGAAGTTGTCTTAGAGTCTGGGCAGTATTATCAATATTCCTTCATTTTTTATACTCGTTATTGTTGTCACCATGGATTAGTGGTCAGTGGTACTAGTTTTTCATTTATTCATTTAACCAAAGTAGGATAGCCACTTTGTGCCAGGCATGTCATTCTAAGGAATTTGAATTTTCTCCTTGAAGGGGTTGAGGAACCACAGTGAGATTTTAAACAGAGGAATCATTTGACCAGCTGTCCTCTTCGAAAAATGACACTAGCTGCTTCTCTCTGAACTTTTCATTTAAAAAGAAAAAACAACAAATCTATCAAAGTGCTCTGAAATTGGTGAGAACCAAAAAAACCAAAAAATCTCTTTTCTCACCCTTCTGCTACCATCCAGGAAAGCACAGTTGGCCATCCTCTACTTTCTGCTCTTAAAGAGTGCGCCAAGAAAGATGGTCCAGACAATGAAAAGTCATAGTTGCTTGACTACACCTTCAGGCACCTGATCACTCTCTATCTGCAGCCTTTGGGAAGCCGACTCAGCTTCTCCATCTCCTTGGAGGCTGACGTAATCCTCTGAGGTCTACCTCCTCTCGTTTTTTAAGTGAGGAAACAGACCGCCCCAAGGTGGTAGAGTCCAGGCTCAAGCGGATATATTCTCATTTTGATTGCTCCTTCCAAAACACCACAGGGCCACTGAAGAGAAATGAACTATTGTCCACCTGGGACTGAGCTTTATGGCTTCTTTCCACAGTGTTCCATGACCAGGATCTCATCCCCTTTGGGGACGTCACCTACTGGCTTCCCTTAATGACTGCACTTTATCTTTCCACTCCTCATTCACATTAAAGAATAACTTTCATTTCACTTTTACCCTTCAAGTGAGTCTTGACAGCGATTTTTCCTACCCCTTTCCAGTAGTGTTCAGTGATAATGTCAAAACCTGGCTGTAGACCTACTTTGGCTAGGCAGTGCTTTTCTCTCAGCATCTTTAGACTTCACTACAGACCTGGCATTGTAGGGTGGATGCTCTTTGCTAATATGTTTTCCCCTTTCATTTCCGCTCCTCTGAGAAGCAGATTATCACTAAACTAAATGCCGTGAGCAAAACTTAATTCATTCCGCGAATTCACATCTGTAAAACAAGCAATGATGGGAGAGCTATTTAAAATGAAATAAGAGCTGAAGCTTACACAGTGAAGAAGAAGAAGAAGAAGAGGAAGGAGAAATGGGCTGACATTCCTCTCTCAGTGTGAAGGGATGAAGATGGATTTGATTATCTCACCTGGCTGGTGTTATTTCATTTATTCTTGCTCCCTATTGTTTTCTTTTTTTTTAATAGCTCATATGATACCATAAGGTCTGATGTTATCATCTGGATTTCTCCCTTTAGGAAAGTTGAAGAGCCCCAGGTTAAAAAGTCAGAATCACAGCTCAAAATGTTCATATGAGGCTTTAGTCACTGTGTTCAGTCATGTACGAATGCCAACAACAACTGGAGACTCAGGACTGAATAGCTTACACTTTTTTTGAATAAAGTAAATGGGTTCCTAGTGTGATCTGGATGTGGAAAGAAGACGTGGTTATTGAACGTATTGGTGAAACATCGCGGAATGTAACCTCAGATCCATCCTCCTGTCCAGGCCAGCCGTGTACACACAAAAGTGGGGTGTTTGGGCCCACGGCAGTTTCTTTTACTGATTAAAATATACACATGCACTGACATAAAGCAGTAGTTTCTGCTTCTTCCCCTTTATTCTAAGATGATGGCTGGCATCAGTTTAATATTTGCGGTTTTCTCCTCTCCTCTGACCTGGCTGGGAGCAGGGGAAGGAACTTTCCATAGTTCTTTCTCTTAATTACCAAACACCTGAAAATTCTCCTGTGATAAAGACCCAGACAGCAGCCTTGAGCATGAACTATATTAAGGGAAAACTTGAAGGAGAAAGGAGTGAATAATATAATGCAAAGGGGAACCAATCCAGGGAACTAGAAACTATTATTCCAAACCCTGGGAGCAGAACAGGTGATGCAGGAAAATGAAGGGAGGTGGCATGTGCCTTGTGGCTGCCTGGCAGGCAAGGAGAGCAGGGAAAGAGAACGTGACCAGTGTGGAGCAGTGCAGACCTTTGCGGGGAGGAGACCCCGAGTGCTTGGTCCAGCTCTTGGTCACTTCTGCTGTGTAGGAGACTCTTGGCTGCTGCTTTTGTTCAGGAGCTATAAGCCAGAGAAAAACTAAGGAGCAGAAAGTGAAGATGTATCAGCCTCTGATGGGACCTGGGAGGCAGTGATGGGCATCTCACCCTGATCCTGGCTCCAGAGATCTAAGAACAGCCACGAAACAGGATGGTGTTCTTGAGGGTTAAACCCCGTGCCTCCTGGCTGAGACACATGTCAAAAGGCTGGCCAATGACAACATATGATTAGTAGTTGCAAACAGGACACCCCCCCATCCCAGCTGTCCCAGGGCTCTCCACACCATCAGGAAGATTCAGAGGGAGGCAGATAATCTCTCCTCTCTTTGGAAACATCGGAAGAAAATCTAAGAAATTACTTCCAATCTGATCCTTACCACTGAATGCCCCACTGAAGAGGATAAGCGAGGGACAAATACATTAGCCCCCTTGTAAAATGGCTTTTGGAGAAGTCAGATCGGATCCACTGAGCCCGATGATCATTACAACCTGTAATCAGTGAAACCACACTTCACAGTTAATGGGACACTTGCTTAGCCTCATCCAGCTCAGGGGAGCCGCGTGTGGACATGGTGCGGAAGGAAGAAAAACATCCTCGCCTGCAAAACTGCTCCGTCCCTTTCTGTGCAGGCTCGAGGTCAGCTGGATTTTATTTCTCGGGCGTTGTTCATACTGGTGGTCCTACTAGCTGGGGTGAGCCAACTGAGCTGGTTTGTGGAATGTGGGCTGCAGCCTTTGGCTTCCAGCTCAAGTCAGAGCCCTGGGATCTGGCCACTGCTGAGAGCAGGTCTCCCTGAGTCTTTGTTACCAAGGTGAACACAGGTAAGCACCATGAACCAATAAAATGCAGATGAGGGCAGTGGTCATGATCCGATTACCCTCCAGAGTCCATTTACAGCAAATTCAATGCTACTAAATCCCAATGCTGAACATCTAAGGAACCCCATGGGCTCTGTCCAGAAGGAAGATAGGATGATTTAGTAACCTGCTGGAGGCCAGAAAGGAATTTGTCTTTATGAGAATAGGCTACACAATTTAAGGTCTCTCAACATGGGCTTCTTAAGGACATAGCATTATTTCCCTCTAAATCTTTTCTAAGTTACAAAAATTTTCAACTAGAACAAAAGGAACTTTTCCTGTTTTTCAGTAGCATTCCCTTGCTTTTGATTTCTAAATGTTGGCGTCTGGGCTAAAAATCAGAGCATCCCCAGTACAACGGGCAGCAGAGCAGGCTTACCACCCTGTGGGCGAGCAGGAATGGATGCCCACTTCCTGCTCTGGCTGAGTCGCCTTGAGAAAGTGCACCTCAATAAACGTTTTGGATAATAGCAGGTCCTACCTCTGAGGGTGCCTCTCAGGGAAAAGGCCTCCACCAGTGTCCACAGTGGCCATCAGTGCCCTTCGACAGCTCTAATCATTAGGAAACTTTTCTTTTTTTAAGCCCTCATCAGCTTTACTATGCCTCCCACCTCTTCACAAAGGAAACATGAATTTTAAAATGTCTTTGCCCTGGAGCAAAAAGCACTTGGATATAGATACTGTATTTGCCAAATTCAGATAAAAGGTTGATGTGTATTCTTGAGTGGCAGTAGGAACCAGTGTGTCCCATATATGCAAACTCAAATGAACACAGCTGGAGTCAACTTCAGCATTCTATTAAGGGGAACCACATGAAATTGCTAACTTTGTAGGTAGCAGATGAACAATTGGCATCTTTGTACAGTTCAGCCTATAACATGATGGTTAAGAATGCAGACTTTGGGGGCTTCCCTGGTGGCACAGTGGTTAAGAATCCACCTGCCAATGCAGGGGACACGGGTACGAGCCCTGGTCCGGGAAGATCCCACATGCCGTGGAGCAACTAAGCCTGTGAGCCACAACTACTGAGCCCAAGTGCCACAACTACTGAGCCCAAGTGCCACAACTACTGAAGCCCATGCGCCTAGAGCCCGTGCTCCGCAACAAGAGAAGCCACCGCAGTGAGAAGCCTGCGCACCGCAAGGAAGAGTAGCCCCCACTCGCCGCAGCAAGAGAAAACCTGCAGCGCAACAATGAAGACCCAACACAGCCAAAAATAAATAAATAAATTTATTAAAAAATAAAAAAGGAATGCGGACTTTGGAGGGCTTCAATGTAAATTTTTGACATTATCTCCAAATAAAGGTAAACATGCAGTCACACAGACACACTGACAGTATTTACAAACTACTCTTAATTCATAGTAAGTTATTAATTCTTAACACTGTATTTATTATAATATTTAGAGACTTGTTTTGGCATATCTTCATTTTTAATTTTTTTAATTTTTAAGAAATTAAAATTTTTTTTATGGTTTATTTTTTTTTTTTTTGGCCATGCCATGCGGCTTTTGGGATTTTAGTTCCCTGACCAGGGATCGAACCCAGGCCCTTGGCAGTGAGAATGTGGAGTCCTAACCACAGGACTGCCAGGGAATTCCCTTCATCTTTTAATATACTTGAACCTCATAAAAACATACAATTGGCTTGATTTCCTTAATCTCTGAGAGGCTGCAGAGAAGGTAACAGCTAAAAGCCATTAACCCCTGTATATTTCTCATGTGAAAATACAAAAGGAGAATATTGCTCAAAGGATAAAGCTAGCAGAGTCCTCCTTTGTTAGAGACCTTGAGTTCTACCCACAGGTCCCCTGTATCTCCAGCTCAATGATATGCTCAAATGTTTGGGAGGGGGGTTGGTGGCACCATGGAATACTGTATATCACTGCCCATGCCAAAAAATGCAACCCTGAGCTCATTGCCAATGTTCGTTAAATGCCCTATTGAGAGAAATAACATTTAGGAAAAAAAAATAATTGAAGATTACAGTACTCCACATCCTCAGATGCTCTGAAATCTCACCATGGATTAATACAGTTCAGTAAAGAACTGCTTAGTTACAATATTTTAATGACTATATTCCCAAACTGCTTCACAGAATTGCCTGTATAATGGGTCAATATGATAGTGCACTGTTGCAAAGTCACTGTTGAATCTATTATAATAATATTGTTCTGATTTCAAATGGTGTTCGCTTTATGTATAGAGGAACTCCCATTTGGTCTTGAAACCAAGACCAGTACATTTTGTAAATGACTAGATTACCATTTTCAGGATGGCAATTAGAAATCTTAGAACCAAATTCATGGTCCTTTAAGTAAGCGTCAGTTTTTCTTAATCTTATTCCAAGTGCACTTTATGTACCTGCCATTATTTCGTTTTCTCTTAATTTTAAAAATCAGCCTTATTGAGCTATGATTTAAATGCAATGAAATTCACCAATTTTAAGTGTAAAATTCAATGAATTTTGACAAACGTTGTAGAGTTCTGTAACTACCACCACCCTGATGGTATATAGAGCAATCCCATCACCCAAATAAAGTTCCCCAGTGCTCATTTTCTATCAATCTCCATTTCCCATCTCCAGGTTTTGGAAGCTACGGATCTGCCACTATAGTTCTGCCTTTTCTAGAATTTCATATAAATAGAATCATACAGTCTTTTATCTGGTCTTTTGCATTTAGCATAGTCCTTTTGAGATTTATCTGTGTTGTTGCGTTTATCAACAGATCATTCCTTTCTATTGCTAAATAGTAATTTCATTGTGTGAATATACGGATATGCTAAGATACAGATTGATTCCAATTTGGAGCTATTATAAATAAAGCAGTGACGAACTTTAGAAGTATTTGTGTGAACATATATTTTTCATTATCTTGGGTAAATATGTAGGAATGGAATTATTGGATCATATGTTAAGTCCATGTTTAACTGTGTAAGAAACTGCCAAGGTGGTTTCCAAATTGGTTGTACCATTTTGCATTTCACCAGCAATATATGAGCATTCCAGTGTTTGCATATCCTTAGCAACACATGGCATTGTCAGTCTTTTTCATTTTATGTATTCTAGTGCATATGTAGTGGTGTATTATTGTGGTTTTAATTTGCATTTTCCAATGGTTATTGATGTTAAGCATATCTTTATGTTATTTGTCATTCATATATCTTCTTTTGGGAAGTGTGTGGTCAAAACTTTTGCCCCTCCTACCTTTTTAAAATTGGGTTGTTTGTCTTATTATTGAGTTGTAAGAGCTCTTTATATGCTCTGCATATATTCTGGGTACAGATCTTCCTTGACTTACCATGGGGTTATGTCCCAATAAACCCATTGTTAAGTTGAAAATATTGTAAGTCGAACCAATATAAGTTTGGGGCCATCTGTATATTTGTGCAAATATTTTCCTCCAGTCTGTTTCTTGCTTTTCATTTTCTTAACAATGCTTTTCAAAAGCAAAAGTTTCTAATTTTGATAGTCTAATTTATAAAATTTTTATTTTATAGTTCTTGATTTTCATGTCCTAAGAAATCTTTGCCTAAACCAAGGTTAAAAATATTGTCTTATATTTTCTTCTAGAAGTTTTGGTTTTTGACTTTACTTTTACATCTATGATCTATTTCAAGTAAATTTTGGTACGTGGTGTGAGGTAAGGGTCCAAGTTCATTTTTTGCACATCAACATTCAATTTTTCCAGCATCATTTATTGAAAGGAATAGCAGTTCTTCATTATCTTTGCACCTTAAAAAAAACCCAATAGACCATATGTGCATGTATTTATTTCTGGACTCCGTGCTGTTTCATTGATTTAGATGTATATGTGATTGCTGCAGCTTTATAGTAAGTCTTGAAATTAGGTGATATGTGTCTTCCAATTTTGTTATTTTTTTTCTCCAAATTATTTTAGGTATTCCTTTACATTTCCATGTACATTTCAGAACCAGCTCATGGGTTTGTGCAAAAAAAAAAAAAATACTGATGGGATTTTGATTGAAATTACGTTGAATCCATATGGCAGACATGAAACTGTGCCTTATAGACCTTCTGCTACACGGAGGTTAATTGATCCAGGGCCCCAGATGCTTCCCTTTGAAATCCACTGCTTCCTTTGGGGCAATATCACACCTGCCATGGGCTGCTCCCCAGTCAAGGACTGAGTGCTATGGGGACACTAAAAATGACTCATTTCTGGGGACATAGAACTCCTCTTTTGGCCAATTTAAGCTCAAGGAATCTTTGCCATCTTTGTTGAGGCTTCCTTAGACTGCATGACACCCTACCCTCCCTCTTTCCCTCACTGGGGCTCACACTTGGCTCTTACTCTGTCCTCTCTCCCAGCCTTTTCTGGCTCTCTCCCTAATCGTTTTCTCACAGGCATCTTCCTTAATAAAATTCTTGCATGTTTTTCCATAACCCTGCCTTTATGTCTGCTTCTCAGAGGGTCTGGATTAACACAAATAGTACCAAGAGTGATCTGGGTAAACAGGCAGCAAGATGGGGCAAAGAATGAATTTACCTAAGTCTTGGCAGTTAGGGAGCACATGTATGGTCCCTGGCACAAGATGCAGTCCAACTGCTAAATAGTTCACTGGCAGTGACCCTTGAAATTGTCCCTGTGGATGCAAAGCTGTGGTGGGTGTGATGATACTGCATTTGGAAATACGAAGAGAGCAGTGTCTGCAATGTGGGCTGCCCCACATTTCACACCTAGGGAAACTGCTCCAGCCCATGAACTGGGTGACAAAGAAGGCTGCCAGCTCTGATGAGCACCCAGAGCGGGTAAGAACACTGCATCAGGCCCAGGCCACGATGCCCTCAGCCCAGCCATTGGGATCATCCAATTAAGCAGATCCTCTGCTTTAGGAAGTGTCAGTGGGCAAAAGGTGTTGCAGTGTAAAGCTTATGCTAAGCTCCAGTAGGAGGGTCACAACACAGGCCAATGTGATTCTGGAGTCAAGCCAGGCCATCCTTAGCAGAGAAGGAAACAGAACCTAGTATGTCACTGGCCCTGTGAGAGCTAGAATGCTGAACTATGAAGCACCAAGTGACCATGAATCCAGAACGTCCCATTATGAGCTGGGTTCTCTCAGACCAACCAAGTCCTAAAGTCAACGGGCCCAGAAAGTCCACCACAAGACGGAAGTGGGGCATCCAAGATCAAGTCCAAACAGGACCAGAGGGCACATGTCAGTTGCATGAGCAGGTAACCCCAAACCCCTGTCACCCACTGGGGTTGTACCAGTGTAACTACTCCGTACCTAAGGAGGAGGAAAGATTCAAGGTTGGTTTGCAGATATGTTGGCTCCGTATGTGGGTACAAGTCAACAATGGGCAGGGGCTGCATTACGGCCACTTTCATGGGTGACTAAAAAGCAGGAG
Source organism: Eubalaena glacialis (assembly GCF_028564815.1). Taxonomy (NCBI): domain Eukaryota; kingdom Metazoa; phylum Chordata; class Mammalia; order Artiodactyla; family Balaenidae; genus Eubalaena; species Eubalaena glacialis. Next base: position 17,606,458 of record NC_083717.1, on the reverse strand, counting down.
AAAGGGAAAATTTCCCCAGTGGGCAGAGCATTGAACCTGACGTTGCCTGATGTGAGAATACAGACTACTGGGCAGTGGCCAGGAAGGAAAAGGACGGGAAGACTGGGGCAAGGATTTCTGGGATAGAGACATGTGGAGGGACAATAAACCAAGTCAGCACAGAGTGTACAGATGTTCGCATCACACTTTAATGCCCACCACAGAGCATCCACAGAAGGGGCCCCGAATAACTAAGCGGACAAAATGACTTGACCAGTTGACATTCGTCAGCTTCATCATCAGCCAGCCAGAACTCACAGGATAGGCCCAGGAACAGAATGGCTATGGTGGCAGAGACAGGCTACAGACAAGTCCAGCAGCGTGAACTTCCTCTTCCCAAGGCCTATCTCACTACTTCTGGCTTTGAATGTCCAACTTGTCTGCAACAGACCCCAGTGCTGAGCCCCAGTGTGGCACTGAGGAACCACCAGGTCCTATAGTTTCCATATTGGGGGGCCCAGAGGTTTGTCATCGTAATAGATACCTGCTCTAGGGATGGATTTTCCCAGGAGCCTCAGCTGTTTAAGAAGCTCTTGAAGGTTCATGAATTTATTTACAAAACAAAAATAGACTCACAGACATAGAAAACAAACTTATGGTTACTAAAGGGGAAAGTGGTGGGGGGAGGGATAAATTAGGAGTTTGGGGTTAACAGATACACACTACTATATATAAAATAAGTAGGGGTTTCCCTGGTGGTGCAGTGGTTGGGAATCTGCCTGCCAATGCAGGGGACACGGGTTCGAGCCCTGGTCTGGGAGGATCCCACATGCCGCGGAGCGACTAGGCCCGTGAGCCACAATTGCTGAGCCTGCGCGTCTGGAGCCTGTGCTCCGCAACAAGAGAGGCAGCGATAGTGAGAGGCCCGCGCACCGCGATGAAGAGTGGCCCCCGCTTGCCGCAACTGGAGAAAGCCCTCGCACAGAAACGAAGACCCAACACAGCCATAAATAAATAAATAAATAAATAAATAAATAAATTAAAAAAAAAAAATAAGTAAAGAGCAAGGACCTACTATATAGCACAGGGAACTATATTATTATCTTGTAATAACCTATAATGGAAAAGAATCTGAAAAAGTTTTATATGTATATATATATAATACTATACATTTATATATATATATATATATATATATATATATATATATATACACATATAAATAACTGAATCACTTTGCTGTACACCTGAAACTAACACAACATTGTAAATCAACTATACGTCAATAAATATATATATATAAACATAAATAATTAAAAAAAGAGTTGATAAGAAATGTTGGTTGTGTGGCAGTAAAGAGAGATGATAGGATTCAAGTTTAAATAAATACCTAAAAGGTCAACAGTATATTAAGGTAAAGGCTAACTTTCTTTTAAGGATCCTCAGGCCCACCTTTCTACATTTTAATAGCCAATAGTTTTCCCTGATTATCCTCTGAGTCAGTGAATCCTTTGATAGAATTGCAAACAGTGTTTCAGGGTTCCACAGTCACAAAGAAAGCAGGGCAACTATCTAGTGGCAATGTGCCCAGAAAGGGTGTTCCTTTTGGCAGAAGGAACCGGAGCAATTTCCAAAGTAGTATTTATTCTTTTTAAAATTATGCACACAATCAAGGTCTGGGTGAACTGACTTCTCTCATCCATGAGCTAATGTGTAGGTAGGCTTATAATTTGGAGCCCTCACTCAGGAAATCCTGAAATGAAGTTTCTTTCAGAAGTGTTGACTCATCGCCTCGGCATTTTCTCAATATATCCATTTAAAACACCAATTACTAATTCTAAATTGCCTTCTAAATTCTGCAGGTGATTTTCAGATGAACTGTGGCTTGGCTAATTCTGGTGAGTGTTGTTTAGAATTTGGTTTTGCACTGAAAATAGCTTTGATTTTTGCTTTTGATAAAAAATAAATGGAAACTACTAGAAAAGGTCCAACCAACTGAATATTTCCTGGATCTACCACTGTGACTCCAGCACAATCTACACGAGTCCATGAGGTTTACATTCAAAGATGGCATTCATCCATGCACACTTTTCACATCTGTAGAAAGCAACTCCTTGGCACAGGATAGTTTATGGAAAAACCATTGCTTTTAACCATCTATGTGCAATTCCCAGGAAACATGCATGAGATGTCAAACATTAATGTTACTCAGTGTCAAACATTAATTTGTACTACTCAGTGTCAAACATTAATTTTAATTTAAAACTAATGATTTCAAACCTTCAACAAAAGCAGATACCTCTCATGGAGAGCCATGAATATGATGGATTTTTAAGTGATTTTTTTATGTTGGATGCATGCAGAAAGCATCCATTCTGAAGCAGAATTTCTAAGTTGAGAAAAAGGAGAACAAAGGTAAAGATAAGAATTTGGGGGCTTCCCTGGTGGCGCAGTGGTTGAGAATCTGCCTGCCAATGCAGGGGACACGGGTTCGAGCCCTGGTCTGGGAAGATCCCACATGCCGCGGAGCGACTAGGCCCGTGAGCCACAATTGCTGAGCCTGCGCGTCTGGAGCCTGTGCTCCGCAACAAGAGAGGCCGCGATAATGAGAGGCCCGCGCACCGCGATGAATAGTGGCCCCCACTTGCCACAACTAGAGAAAGCCCTCGCACAGAAACGAAGACCCAACACAGCCATAAATAAATAAATAAAAAATTTTTAAAAAATGCTAAATACGTATATATTTATAAAAAAAAAAAAAAAAAAAGAATTTGGTTTCTCACCTCATCAGTTGTGTGTGACCACAGTTTGGAAACTGGGGATACACACAGTGAAAGGGAGGGCAGGGCGCAGGAAAGGATATTGGCAGAAGGAAGGCCTTCTTTTTTGTAAAGTTTGCTTCTAAAAGAGCATCAGCCTCCCTGGGTTGGCCAATGGGATGCTTATTCTTCAATAACTATAACATGAAGTTGCTTAAAAACAAAAATATTTACAGCCCCTAAAGTACTGAACACAGCTATTCACTCTGCATGTATATTTGTTTACAGCCCTCAGTGTTCAAGCTATAAAAGAACATAGGACCTCAAATTGTTACTGAACATAAGTTGGTGGGCCTGACACACAGTGAGGCCAAAAAATACTGAAACGTCGAAATCTGGAACAGAGAAAGCTTTATTGCAAGGCCATGCAAGAAGAACAGGTGGTTCATACCCCTCAAAACCCCGAACTCCCCGAAGGTTTTCAGCAAAGCATTTTTAAAGGCCAGATGAGGGAGGGGCGTTGTTGGTTGTTGCAGACTTCTTGGTGTTGGAATCCTTCATTCTTGCAGCTGTATGCGTAGGTCAGGTCATGATGTTCCTGTAAACCTCCGAAAAGACCAATGTTATTCTCTGTTCTGCAATGTTTTATCTCTATATGAATGGAAAAGTGTCATACCCTTAAAGGTCAGAGCCTTGAGAATGGGCTATCCTGTACATTTCAGGCTATAGGCAACATTTCTAACTGGAAGCAAAAGCAATAGGGTACAAAGGTTAAAGTAAAAGAAACAGATCTAATATGGAGTTAGATTTGTTCTTCCCTATGACAAAATCTCATGGAAAAATCAATCTCATATAGTATTAGGGAAAGAAGGCAGTGGATGGAAATGACCAAGCTACAGACTCTCAAGGGATACTTCCATTTGGAAGTTATGAAAGAGGAACTTAAGTTTCAACTTTGGGGTAAGCCTTATGAATTTTAATGTCTATTCCTAATCCTAGGTTCTATGAAGTCATTAAAAATGCTACCTATGGCCAAATTTTTGTCATACTCTTTGCTGCCACATCCCTTTATGCCACCCTCACATTTTCACAGGGGAAAAAAAAAAGTTTTATCAAAGACTTACATGGCTTTATTTTCTTCATGAACATTTAGTACATGCAAATTATTTGACATTGACTAGTTTGGAGTTCTTCAGCCAGGACTGTATTTTCCAAACCTGAAGAATTGAATCGAGACACGTGTTCCACATGGTGGTATCAACAGGAGAGCATATTTGAAATTTCAACATACGGCTAAGAAAAGGCTCTATTCTCTTCCTCTGTCCTAAATCCCTCCTTTTATTGCTCTTCTTATCTTCTCCTCCTTCTATCCCTATTTCCATACTCCTCCTCCAGTTTCTTCTGATTCCCAATCAAACACACACACACACCCCCCACCCCACATTTTTATCTCTTTTCTTTCCTTTCGAATTTTGCTTACTTCTCTACTCTTCCTCCCTTTTATTTCTTCTCTTTCTGTTCATCATTTTAAGACTGAGGTATTAGAACGGGGCTCTGAGGACTCATTAAGGATGGAAAGTACAGATCAGCTTTTGTTGTCCTCCAAATTGGGGGACATTTCTAATGCTCCCTTTGGGGAAGAAAGGAAACTGAAAAGTCAACAATGTTAGTGAATTCTTAGTTTCCAGGAATTAAATTAAAAACTAATTCTTGATATTTAAGACCTTAGAGACTAAGCCTCAGGACATAGCACCAATGGACACAGAATTTCAATAGATTTATGTATTAGTAAGTTTTATTCACAGTTGCCATTCTGGATAGTATAACAGGAAGAAAGTTTCTTATTTTTTAAGTAAAAATTTTATTAAAATACACTATACATACAGAAAAGTGCATGAATCATAAATATACAGCAGATTGAATTTTCACAGTTAACCATCCTTATCACCAGATCAGGAAATATAGGGCATTACCAGACCCCTAAAACTCCCTGAACTGGCCCCTTCCCAGTCATTAAGTCCCATCAAAACTATCTATTCTCCAAAATCCCTTCACCATGGATTAGTTTGGTCACTTTCTGAGTTTTACATAAGTAAAATTGCACAGTAAATATATATTTCTGACCATTTCTTTTGCCTAACATTATTTCATGACATTTGTTTCTATTGCTAAGGTATAGCCATGGTCTATCTCCTCACCACTTTATTGTAATTAATTGTATGCTCCTATTTATACATTCTATTGTTGATAAATATTGATTGGTTTCCAGTTTTCTGGCTATTATAAATAAAGCTGCTCTGAATGTTCTCATATATGTCTTTTGGTGTACACATATATGCCTGACAAAATTGCTAGGCATTTACCTAGGAATGGAGATGCTGGGTTATAGAATATGTGTAGTGTAGTTTTAATAAATACTGCCAGACAGGTTTTTAAGGTGGTTGGACAGATTTATACTCCGGCCAGAAATATATAAGAATTCCAATTGTTCCACATTCTTGCCAATAGTTGGGGTATTCTGTCTTTTTATCATTAGCTATTCTGTCAGTTGTGTAGAAGTATTTCATCGTGGTTTTAATTTTTATTTCCCTCCTGACTAATGGGCATGTTTTCTTATGTTTATTGATGATTTCAGTATTTTCTTTTGTAAAGTGCTGTTCAAGTCTTTGTCAATTTCTCTATTGTGCTGTTTGTCTCTCTTGTTGATTTGTAAGGTGTGGTAGGCAGCTCTAAAATGGCCTGCAATGGTTCTCACCTCCCGTATTCATGTCCCTTGAGTGTGGACTGAGCCTAGTGACTACATGGCAAAAGTAATGAGGGAAGAAGTAAACAGGGAAGAACAAATCTGACTCCATATCCGATGTTTTCTTTTACTTTAACCTTTGTATTCTATTGCTTTTGCTACAAGTTAATCACTAAAGAGATGTTGCCTATAGCTTAAAGTATACATAACGTCCCATCTCTGGGAACCCTGACTCCTATGCCTGAGTGTTAAGCTAAAATACCTTTGTTTAAGCTCACAGGAAATATCCTGGCCAAGCCCACCTGTGAAACATCTGCAGGAAGAAATTAACACATCCCCTCCCTCAGGAGTCTGGCCAGAACCAGGATAAGTTCCAACAACTTATCACCTTTTTTACTTTACCTCCTCACCTCCCCTTCTTTGTTCTATAAAAGAAACTAGCATCCAAACCTGGGCAAGATGGTTCTTTAGGACACTAGCCCACCATCTTCTTTGTGTGCTGGCTTTCCAAATAAAGTTGCTACTCTTTGCCCCAACAACTCATCTCTCAGTGTATTGGCCAGTTGTGCAGCAAGCAGTAAGCGCTTGGTCTCGGTAACAAGATATCACCTCTGACATTAGGTTATAAAATGATGGTGACTTATGTCTTGCTGGTTCTCTCTCTCTCTGTCTCTGTCTCCCTCTATCTCTCCCTCTTTCTCTATCTCTTTCTCTATCTTTCTTTGTCTCTCAGAGTCTTTGCTTGGGGGAAGCCAGCTGCCATGTCGTGAGCTGCCCCATGTGATGCCTGCTACCTCCACGTGAGTGAATTTGCAAACAGATTGTCCCCTAGTCCTGCCTTGGGGTGGCCCAGCACTAGCTGACAGCTCCACTGCAATCCCGTGAGAGACCCTGAGCCAGAGGCACTCAGCTAAACCACATTTGGACTCCTGACCCACAGAAACTGTGGGAATCATGCATGTTTGTTGTTTTAAGCCACTGAACTTTGGGGTAATTTGTTTTGCAGCAATAGATAAATAATATAAGGTGTTCTTTGTATATTCTGGATATGAGTCCTTTGCCATTTATATGTATTGCAAATACCTTCTCCCGCTCTTGGCTTTCCTTTTCATTATTAATTCATTTGATAAGCATAAGTCCTTAATTTTTCATGTATTTCAGTTTATTCTACTTATCTTTTATGATGAGTGCTGATGTGTTTTATTTAAGAAATTTTAAGAAATCTTTGCTTATCCAAAAGTCAAGAATATCACCTTCAACTGATGCATTTTCAAAGGAAAAATTTATTCAACTGAACAGAACATTTCCAAATAATCATATTATAATATATAATATTTATTGAACAATTACTAAGGGAAAAGCTCCATGCCAGTTACTTTAGGTACAAAATATAATTCAAACTCACAAGCTACTACGTAGCAGAGGTAGGATTTGAAACCAGAACTGTATGATCCTTTCAAAGACTTCACCATTTACTTACTTATTGCTTTCTTGACACAAGCTTGTCATTTTAGGGTTCTAGCTTGTCTAAAGTATTTTCTGTCTCAGTGAGGCAGGGTACGGGGTGGGGGGAAAGGGTTAGTTTGAAACTAATCAGTGAATTAAAACACATTGATCTTCCTTTTTGTTCCTTTTGGTTTCTGTGTAGTAATTTCAAAGTAGTGTCAAAGTTACAGTTAATAGAAGGTACACCCAGCTTCAGATGTTCTGTCTTCTAGTCCAGAGGTGAAACTTTTGTAGTCTTGTGAGCTTGGGCAATTCATTTCACCTCTTTGAGCGTATTTTGGTGTTTCTGAAGCAGACACTTTTCCTTCCCTGAGTACCCAACATTTTGCCTTTTTAATAGTGTTCTGATTTTTTTCCTGGGGAGTTCCCTCTTTACCATGGGGCACAGCCTTGGTGGCACAGATCAGGAGCACTGCCTTCCTGCCAGGAAGACATCTATGTCCCTGGAGACTCCTTCTCCCAACTTCTTCTCCCATCACAACAGAGCCAAGGACCAGGCACATAACCTGGGCTCAGCTAACCACAAACTCATTCTGGTGATACAATGGGGTGATGATGCAAAATTGGAGATTAACTGGTTTCAGTTCATTCATTCCAGTGGAATTGACTGACATTCAAGTAGTTCCCGTCCTGTTTCCACCTCTACCACATAGGACCTGGTAAGGACTGAATTATGTTAAGTAGTTGCAGCAACTAGCATAGCACTTTCCCTTAGTAATTGTTCAATAAATGTTATGCATCATATGGTGATAATGAGGAAATGTATGTTCTATTCTGGTTAATGAGATTTTCTTTTGAAGCTACAATAAAACAAATGGTGTAGTTCAATTTTTATCTTCATGATGTTTGTATTTGGGTGTCTGATTTATGCTCTAAGTTCTTAATTAAGACTGAAGCCTTGTCTCTCTGAAAACCAAGTGGATACAATGTAGAAAAAACTTAGCATAACTAGAAACAGCTGTTAAGAAAGTGACTTTGAGGGCACTTGTGTGCACATAGGCTGTTTTGTCTCCTTATAGATTATAGTACTAGTGCCTGTTAACAATTTGATAGCTATGTTTAATTATTTAATGTTCTTGTTCCGAATATCCTGTTAGGTCTTAGGGGTTAACCTCTTTGACTTAAATCTTTATGTTCTTTGAATGGAGCATTCCAGGGGCAGGATGATTACACAATCTGTTTATATGTATGTTTCTATATAAATATATTGGGTTGGCCAAAAAATTCATTCAGGTTTTCCCGTAGCAGTGTACAGAAAACACGAACGAACTTTTTGGCCAGCCCAATATTTTGTCCAAATTCTCTCAGAGCAATCGTCTATACCCTTACCTTTCTTTTCCAAAAGTATTCATTTGGGGTGGGGTGAAGAAGTTGGTGAAGAAGATCCAGGGCCCTAGAGAGAGGATGAAGAAGAGAAATGGGGTCAGGACAAGAAGAAAGCCCCTGATTCTTATAGCTCACGAGGGTGTGTGACAGCCCACAACCTGCTTCCTATAGCCCGACCCACTCAAGGACCTCACCTAAGGCCAGGGCTGTTCACACAGTGCATCACATCCTCTGGACCTCTGGTCCACCAGGGCCAGCTGCCACCCTCTGGGGGAGAGGTGGGGACAACCTGCCGACAGGACAGAGGAAGGGTCAGGGGCCATCGGGGGGCTTCGGGGAAAGGCAGCTCTCAGGGATCCTTCAAAGCTCATGCTATACAGAGACCACTTATGAATTAAAGTCTGTCTCTGGACATTTAGGAAATAAAACACCAAAAAGAACAGAACAGAAAGCAACCCTTTGCTGAAGCAATGATGGTCACTTACTCTTTGGTAGAAGCATGATGATAAAATCACAAGCCGCACCTCATATCTCTACAGAAAACACCTCATTTGTGAACACTAATACCAAACATTTGGGGACTGCAGTCCTGGCTTTAGCCCAAGTTGAAGGAAATTCCAGGTTTTTGTTGCAATGAGGCAGCTCAGCTTTAGCAACACAGGGACTGTGTGAGAGCACCTCTGGGCAGCCAGAGGCTAGCTTAGAATTTTCCTGATTGTCTCACCACAGGCTCTTGCTACCTTCTTTGGGACTGTGGTCTCCCCAGACCTGACCCCTGGTACTCTCTCTATAGCTATTTCCATCTAGATTTGGACGTATTTCTTTCCCCATTAGAAGCAAAAGTTCATAAAATTCTTTAAAAGACAATAAAGGACAAAGTTGGGAGTTTCCCTTAGGAAACTGATGAAGATTCTAAAACAAAACTTCCCCAAAGAGTAACTGCTAACATGCAGAAATCAGTGTTCTGTATCGCAGGTTAATTACAATCTGATGGCACACTGGCTATGCAGGAATGTTCCCCATCCCCTCTCCAGCCCCCCTCCCACCCACTCCTTGGGCTTGAATGCTGAACTCGGGTATCTAAAGCCCAAACCTCAGGAGGACAAAATGGTCCTGGTGGACTTTCATTTCCTCTTGGAACCTTCCTCCAAATCTCCTCTGCAGATACACCTCTAGGTGATCCCCTCTGGGTCTTTACTGTGCAATATATTTGTGTGGCCCTGGTCACGATGAGTTCAGCTCTGATTCTTGGCTCCTGAATCAGTTCCAGGAAATTTCTTTTCTTGGTTTTAAGTCATGTGTGCATGGATCTTCAAGCCATTCATGTGTCACAGGTATCTAAGGACCTGAACACCTATAACCTTTACTCTTGGCTGACTTAATTCTTACTGCCCTGGTTAAGTAGTCTAAGTCAGAAGCCCTCTTGGAGGGTTTGTTAAAAAAAACACAGATTTCTGGACCCCCCCTCCCCCCAGAGTTTTGGATTCAGTAGACCTTAATAAGCAGCCAAGAGTCTGCATTTCTAGTAAGTTCCCAGGAGATGCTGAAGCTGGTCAGAGATCACTATGTGCAATCTGCTTGTCTACAGGCTCGCTGCTCAAAATGCAGCTCCTGGACCAGCTGCATAGGAGAAACCTGGGAGTTTTTTAGATATGCAGAATCTGGGATCCCATCCTGGATGTACAGAATCAGAATCTAAATCTTAACAAGTTTTCCAAGTGCTTTATACAGGTCAGTATGTCCTCCGCTTGGTGCTTATTAAATTGAGGCACTTACACCCCACAGTATGCCAGGGACATACAAATGGCAATTTAAAACACTATTTTTATATTAAAGCAAACACATGTATATCAGGGGGTAGAAAGCACAATTCACAGAGCTTTTTCTTATTTTTAAAGTGAAAACAAGAAATTATAAATAAATTTCTGGTTTACAGAAGGTATCAGACTCTACCCCCAAGGATCTTGGGCATGTACAATATTTACCATCCTCCCTTATGAATAATTACATTAGAAGGTTTGAGAAGCTGTAGTGTTTTACCAGTTTCTGAAAGCATATGAGCCTAATTCTATTCATCATGGTGTGCCTTTTTTTTTTTTTTTTTTTTTTAATGATGTGGTTTTAATAGTGGCTGTATCTTCCTTGAGGGACAGCACAGGAAATTTTCTTATCATAACTAGCAGAAGACTTCTCTTTTAGTTGGAAGTTTGGTAATCTTGTTGGAATACTCCCTGTTCTCTATTTCTGGCCTGAGTTTCCAGTTACAGCATCTTCTGTGTAGAGAGAAAAATTATGTTTTAGTAGAAACTATAATACACACTTGTAGATATTAGGTTCTAGTTCTGTTCATTGTTTTCGAGGTTTTGTTTTCTACCTGTAAACTGAACAAGATCCTGAATTCTTCTAGATTCCTCCAATATTTGGCTGCAACTCTCCAAACTAATGCTTCCAATTTTTCTCTCACTCTTTGACTTAGAATCATTGAGAACTAAAGCAGCCTTTTTCTCAAAGCCATGGAAGCTAAAGTTGGACAATTTGATATAAACTTTGGAGAGATCACCACAACAGCTCACGTGAGGACAATCTTCATGCCTGTTGCTGTATGACCACTCAGGAAGACCACCTGAGACCTTCAACCTACAAACCAGGAGAATCTGTCAGACTGCCACTGCCACCCTCACTCCACCTGAACATACTTTTATTCCAGAGAAATCTTCTGGACTGGCTGCCTTCAAAACTCAGAAACTGGGGTTATAGTCTGCTCAGATCATTAACCATTGTTTTTCTTTTGTTTCCATAGAAATGTCACTTGTTAAATACCTGACGGAGCTACTCACACCGTATAGGACTAACTTTGGAGGTCCACCGACAACAGCACCTCCTAAAATGAGACACAACTGTTTAGCTAAACCAACTTATTTTCAAGACCAAGATACTGGTTCAATAGAGCAATCTATGTACTCAGTTTCAAAGGCAGAGCTGAAGGGGAGCAAAATAAGCCACCCCAAAAGTACAGGTGCAGCAAGGGTACTCTGATCCTCCTTTGTCCCCCTGAAAGCAGGAAACAAATCTCCCATGCGAAGGTACACTCCCTATACCAGGAGGATAAAAGGCATCCTTATCGCCAGAAATAGGGAACTTAGTGCCAAGAAGGCTGCATAAACAAACCTTGTTACTTCTTCACTAATTTACTACCACAAATCAAACCCCTCTGTTTTGTCAATTCCTCACAAATTTATTGTTTCCTTGTCCAAAAGGTATTAAAGTTGCCTGCTTTGGTCACATCGGGGAGTCATATTTAATAGGTGCCCTTACATACACAATTAAATTTGTTTTTCCCCTGTTAATCTGTCTTACGTCAATTTAATTATTAGACTAGCCAAAGAACCCAGAGGAAGGGGAAGGTTTTCCTCCCCAGCATCTGTAAGTTCTGATGAGTTGTTTCCCTCTCCTCCCCTTCTCCACTCCGCTCCCACCAGAGAACTGATTTTCTTCAAAATCCTATTTTACTCAGAGTTACAATGTTAAGCATTTTTATGCATGCAGTAATGATAATAAACAACGCTATGAGAAAGGCTGTCCTCTGTTCTCACAATAACTCTGACATGCCTCATTAGAAAATTTGGTTGATTCTGCTTTGTTGAACATCTAAAGAGATATTGTAACTAGAAAAGAGGCTTTGGAGATGAAGCTAGAAGACAGAGGCTTATCAATTCCTTAGAAGACAATAAAGGATGCAGAGAGAAAATTGTGGAGTTATATATTTGGAGAAAGAGGTAAACGCATGGGAAATGTGAGAAGGTGTATTTGAACTTTGATAGTGAAATCATACCCAGTAAAATCCCTTGCCAACAACCACCATTACTTTTGAACTTCTGGCTCTACAAGATGGGGGAGAGAAAAAAGACTCCAATTGTTATTTTGGTATTCTGGCACACCAATAAGATAACAGCCTTATTATTACTTCTCTTATAGATTAAGAATGCTGTTTAGGGCTGTATAGGAACTTCTTTCTGAAAGTAGCTCATGATAGTGATGAAGTAGGGTCATAGTAAAATAATCACAACGGACTCTGGCTGAAAACACTATACTTGTTCATTTTATTTGGCCTCGATACAAAATAACTCAAGTGATAAAAGCTCTCCTCGGTCACCAAGGAATAGTAGTTGTAGATAAGTAGCTGCGAATTTGAGATGGAAATGTTTTATAAAGAACAAAATTTCTTAGAATGTTCTGGATGATGGCCGTCTTAGGGCTCACTTAGTTACCCAGGCTCCAAGGAAGGCACTTACACGCCAATCTAAGTCACACTGCACAGAAAGGGCTAGAACACCAGAATTTCCTTCCTTGTTATCATACCTGCCCTCTCCCTGCCTAAAAACTTCCAGCCCTTTTATCCTGATGTATATGAATTAAATTAGAATTTTATGGTAGCTTACATAGTACTTTACATTTTAAAAATTGTTGAAGAAACAGATGGTGGTAGTTTATAAGGAATAGAGTGGAAATATACACTGATGGAATTTTCTTCTCTACTGTAGACCTTGCCCTAAAAAGGATGATGGTTTTCCAAGTTCTGGATTTTTCTCCATGAGAGCAGCACTGGTCAGATTTTGGAACTCAAGACATGCTCACCCAGTGTGATGCTTGTTTTGCAGCAAATAGCAGGTTTGATACAGTTTTCCCCTTTGCATCTTGCAAAGCAATTTTGAAACTGCTTTACTGGTGCCCCTCCTCAAAGTAGGGTGTGATTCCACAGAAAGAATCATGCCCAGGCCAATAATAGATGCATAAAATCTGATATCCTTGGGATTTTCACATGACTGTCAGAAGGCAAAATATAGAAGATGATGTAAGTTTTAGTAGTTATGAATTTTTAGTCTAATCTCAATGTCCTCATTAATACATCAACTGTGTAACTTCATTATATTCTGCGCTTATTATTTAGTAACAAAGAAGCAGAGAAAAGCTCTTAGAGGGAAAACTGTTCCTTTTGAGTAATGAGCTACAGCTCAAAGGAAGCAACTGTGTTTCTTCTCTGCTCCTACGTGCTCTTGAGGGAACCAAGACCCCTGCAGGAGGTGAAGCTGGGTTACCCTGGACTCAGAAGGCACCTGGGGTCCTGGAGGCTCAGGGGGATGCAGGGAAAACCCTCCTCTCGTGGAGGGGGGGGCGGTTATAAAGTGCCAGCAGAGGGCTTTGGGTACCACTTATTTATTAAAATAGGGGCATCAGGGTCCCCATGTTTCTTGTGGAAATCCGAGAGGTCACACCCAGGAGGTCCTCCCAAGGAAAGTAGAGCAATATAAAAACTGGCTGCCCTCATGCCCTCTGCATGGGTGGTTTGTACCGTCTCTCCTCTCAGGAAGTCTTGGATCAAAACTGCTGAGCACAGACAAAAGGGCGGCCCAATTTCCTGGCGGCTTTCAGGTCTTTGTCTTTCTTTACTTGAGTAAAAAGATGGGGACTTTCTACTGAGTAGTATGCTTAGGTGAAGGACCCTGGCATACTCCTTTTCAAATGCCAGGAAAGAATCCATAAGTCTTATGAATAGTCACATTTATATAACATTTAAAAAAGGTAACCAAATAGTATTATATTAAATCCAACCAGGCTGAATGTGTCCTAGAGACACTGACAACAATAGTATTTGAGTGAGAACATAGATTAAAAAAAAAAAAAAAGTGTTACGTGAAACCCAGACCACACTCAGTCCTTCTGATCCAATTCAAAACCTTGCAGCCTGGCTCTGTTGGTTTGGCTTTTCCATGCTTTCTGGAGAGTGTTTCCACCAGGATGCTGGAGTTCTGGGAAGCCTGCGGCCAAGTCCGATGCACTGTGCAATAGGGAGCTGCCTAACGGGGTTCCCGGAAGAAGCAGTGACTATTCTCTCCGCGCTGCTGCTACTCCGACACGCCTCACGCCACTCAGCATCCTCCGGATAGATCTTAGTTAAAAGCCATTTCCCAGTCACCGAAGTGCAGCTATCACTTATGAGACTGTTATGAGATGGTGCATGACCATCGTGTATTTGACAGAGACCTTAGGTTTCATCTGTGAATACTTTTTCATTAAAAATGAGTCATAACAATGTGAAAAAGATACTGAAAAATACCGTAATCACGTCGTCCCAGCACAATTGCTACCATTTTTTTTCTTATTGTGCATGTTTTACATAGTGGCAATCATAGTATCATTTTTAACTCTGATTTTTAAAAAAATTTTATTGGCGTAGAGTTAATTTACAATGTTGTGTTAGTTTCAGGTGTATAGCAAAGTGAACTAGTTATACATATGCATATATCCACTCTTGTTTTAGATTCTTTTCCCATATAGGCCATTACAGAGTATTGAGTAGAATTCCCTGTGCTTTACAGTAGGTCCTTATTTTTTTTAAAAAATAACGCTTCATCCCACTTTTCACATTGCCCATATATTTTTCTTAGCTATTTCTCTTGGTGACTGCATGTTAATTCACTGTGTAATGTACCCACATGGTCCTATTGTTGGACATTCAGTGTGTCCTTTTGCCTCCTCATGTTGATAATGTTATAGAGAATACACTTCATAGAGCTTTTGCTTCTACTGAATTATTTTCTTAGGATAAAGTCTTAGGGATGAAATTACTAAGCCAAACTTTATGACCTTCTTTGTTGCTCTATTCTATGCCATATTGCTTTCCCCAAAAAAGTTTATACCAATTTACATGGCCAACAGTAAACATATTGCAGTAAATGTATAAGATCATTCTTTTCGTAAAGTTTGGGTCGGATTTTTTTGCTAATTCAGATGAAAAACAATTCCCCAAGTTTGCTTTGGTATGCACTTCTTTGGTTATACTTCTGAAAATATGAATTATTTCCCTGTGTTTCTTATTTGTATTTCCTCTTGTACCAATTATCAGAATGTTATATTTGTAATTTCTCTTATGTGCTGGAACCATCAATTTTATAATGGGGGCTAGAAAACCTGCACAGCTGATGAAGTCTCAATAATCTACGTGTTTCTTCCAGTACCTTGAGGAATGGCTTCATAATGATGTTTTTGACTCACAGACATTAGTAAACAACTATTCAGGCTTACACTTCGTGGGGCTTCATGCTTCACTCACTATCTCCTTGGAGTCCAGATTTCATCCTAGGGCAGAGCAAGTGGTCAGTATTAATAGCCTCAAACCAGTGATTCTAAGTGTAATAAAAACAATTTTACCAGGGAAGTAGAGCTGCAGAAGCACTGAGCTATTTAAGGTGCATATCTAAGCAGTAGAGACCATCTTTCCCAGCACAGGAGAGAATCTTATTTAAAGACTTCTTTAGGGCTTCCCTGGTGGCGCAGTGGTTAAGAATCTGCCTGCCAATGCAGGGGACATGGGTTCAATCCCTGGTCCGGGAAGATCCCACATGCCGCGGAGCAACTAAGCCCGTGTGCTACAACTACTGAGCCTGCAATCTAGAGCCTGAGAGCCACAACTACTGAAGCCTGCGCACCTAGAGCCCGTGCTCCGCAACAAGAGAAGCCACCACAATGAGAAGCCCACACACAGCAACGAAGAGTAGCCCCCGCTCACTGCAACTAGAGAAAGCCTGCGCACAGCAACGAAGACCCAATGCAGCCAAAAATAAATAAATAAAATTAAATTAAAAATAAATAAATAGGAGCTTCAAGATGGCAGAGGAGTAAGACGTGGAGATCACCTTCCTCCCCACAAATGCATCAGAAATACATCTACATGTGGAACAACTCCTACAGAACACCTACTGAATGCTTGCAGAAGAACTCACACCTCCCAAAAGGCAAGAAACTTCACATGTACCTGGTAGGGCAAAAGAAAAAAGAAAAAACAGAGACAAAAGGATAGGGACAGGACCTGCACCTCAGGGAGGGAGCTGTGAAGGAGGAAAGGTTTCCACACACTAGGAAGGCCCTTCGCGGGCGGAGACTGCGGGTGGTGGAGGGGGGAAGCTTCGGAGCCACGGAGGAGAGCGCAGCCACAGGGGTGCGGAGGGCAAAGCGGAGAGATTCCCGCACAGAGGATCGGCGCCGAGCAGCACTCACCAGCCCGAGAGGCTTGTCTGCTCACCCGTCGGGGCGGGCGGGGGCTGGGAGCTGAGGCTCGGGCTTCGGAGGTCGGATCCCAGGGAGAGGACTGGGGTTGGCTGCGTGAACACAGCCTGAAGGGTCTAGCGCACCACAACTAGCCGGGAGGGTGCACGAGAAAAAGTCTGCAGCTGCCGAAGAGGCAGGAGACTTTTTCTTGCCTCTTTGTTTCGCGGCGTGCAAGGAGAGGGGATTCAGAGCGCCACTTAAACGAACTCCAGAGATGGGCGCGAGCCGCGGCTATCAGCGCGGACCCCAGAGATGGGCATGAGACGCTGAGGCTGCTGCTGCCGCCACCAAACAGCCTGTGGGCGAGCACAGGTCACTCTCCACACCGCCCCTCCCGGGAGCCAGTGCAGCCCGCCACGGCCAGGCTCCCGTGATCCAGGGACAACTTCCCCGGGAGAGCGCACGGCGCGCCTCAGGCTGCTGCAACGTCACGTCGGCTTCTGCCGCCGCAGGCTCGCCCCGCCTCCTCCGCACCGCTCCCTCCCCCCGGCCTGACTGAGCCAGAGCCCCCGAAGCAGCTGCTCCTTTAACCCCGTTCTGTCTGAGTGAAGAACAGAAGCCCTCAGGCGACCTACACGCAGAGGCGGGTCCAAATCCAAAGCTGAAACCTGGGAGCTGTGCGAACAAAGAAGAGATGTGCGAACAAAGAGGAGAAAGGGAAATCTCTCCCAGCAGCCTCAGGAGCAGCGGATTAAATCTCCACAATCAACTTGATGTACCTGCATCTGTGGAATACCTGAATAGACAACGAATCATCCCAAATTGAGGAGGTGGATTTTGGGAGCAAAGATATATATATATATTTTCCCTTTTCCTCTTTTTGTGAGTGTGTACATGTATGCTTCTGTGTGTGATTTTGTCTGTATAGCTTTGCTTTTACCATTTGTCCTAGGGTTCTGTTTTTTTTTCTTTTTTACTTTTTAAAACTTTTTTCTTAATAATTATTTTTTATTTTAATAACTTTATTTTATTTTACTTTATTTTATTTTATTTTATCTTCTTTCTTTCTTTCTTTCTTTTTTATCTCCCTTTTATTCTGAGCCATGTGGATGAAAGGCTCTTGGTGCTTCAGCCAGGTGTCAGGGCTGTGCCTCTGAGGGGGGAGAGCCAAGTTCAGGACACTGGTCCACAAGAGACCTCCCAGCTCCAGTGTAATATCAAACGGCGAAAATCTCCCAGAGATCTCCATCTCAACGCCAAGACCCAGCTCCACTCAACGACCAGCAAGCTACAGTGCTGGACACCCTATGCCAAACAACTAGCAAGACAGGAACACAACCCCACCCATTAGCAGAGAGCCTGCCTAAAATCATAATAAGGTCACAGACACCCCAAAACACACCACTGGACGTGGACCTGCTCACCAGAAAGACAAGATCCAGCCTCATCCACCAGAACACAGGCACTAGTCCCCTCCACCAGGAAGCCTACACAACCCACTGAACCAACCTTAGCCACTGGGGGCAGAAACAAAAAACAACGGGAACTACGAACTTGCAGCCTGCGAAAAGGAGACCCCAAACACAGTAAGTTAAGCAAAATGAGAAGACAGAGAAACACACAGCAGATGAAGGAGCAAGGTAAAAACCCACCAGACCAAACAAATGAAGAGGAAATAGGCAGTCTACCTGAAAAAGAATTCAGAATAATGATAGTAAAGATGATCCAAAATCTTGGAAACAGAATGGAGAAAATACAAGAAATGTTTAACAAGGACCTAGAAGAACTAAAGAGCAAACAAACAATGATGAACAACACAATAAATGAAATTAAAAATTCTCTAGAAGGAATCAATAGCAGAATAACTGAAGCAGAAGAACGGATAAGTGACCTGGAAGATAAAATAGTGGAAATAACTACTGCAGAGCAGAATAAAGAAAAAATAACGAAAAGAATTGAGGACAGTCTCAGAGACCTCTGGGACGTTAAATGCACCAACATTCGAATTAGAAGAAGAGAGAAAGAAAGGGACTGAGAAAATATTTGAAGAGATTATAGTTGAAAACTTCCCTAATATGGGAAAGAAAATATTTAATCAAGTCCAGGAAGCACAGAGAGTCCCATACCGGATAAATCCAAGGAGAAACATGCCAAGACATATACTAATCAAACTATCAAAAGTTAAAAACAAAGAAAAAATATTAAAAGCAGCAAGGGAAAAACAACAAATAACATACAAGGGAATCCCCATAAGGTTAACAGCTGATCGTTCATCAGAAACTTTGCAAGCCAGAAGGGAGTGGCAGGACATATTTAAAGTGATGAAAGGGAAAAACCTACAACTAAGATTACTCTACCCAGCAAGGATCTCATTCAGATTCGACAGAGAAATTAAAACCTTTACAGACAAGCAAAAGCTAAGAGAATTCATCACCACCAAACCAGCTTTACAGCAAATGCTAAAGGAACTTCTCTAGGCAGGAAACACAAAAGAAGGAAAAGACCTACAATAACAAACACAAAACAATTAAGAAAATGGTAATAGGAACATACATATCGATAATTACCTTAAATGTAAATGGATTAAATGCTCCAACCAAAAGACACAGCCTGGTTGAATGGATATAAAAACAAGACCCATATATATGCCATCTACAAGAGACCCACTTCAGACCTAGGGGCACATACAGACTGAAAGTGAGGGGATGGAAAAAGATATTCCATGCAAATGGAAATCAAAAGAAAGCTGGAGTAGCAATTCTCATACCAGACAAAATAGACTTTACAACATAGACTATTATGAGAAACAGTGAAGAACACTACATAATGATCAAGGGATCAATCCACGAAGAAGATATAACAATTGTAAATATTTATGCACCCAACATCAGAGCACCTCAATACATAAGGCAAATGCTAACAGCCGTAAAAGGGGAAATCAACAGTAACACAATCATAGTAGGGGACTTTCACCAATGGACAGATCATCCAAAATGAAAACAAATAAGGAAACACAAGCTTTAAATGATACATTACACAAGAAGGACTTAATGGATATTTATAGGACATTCCATCCAAAAACAGCAGAATACACTTTCTTCTCAAGTGCTCATGGAACATTCTCCAGGATAGATCATATCTTGGGTCACAAATCAAGCCTTGGTAAATTTAAGAAAATTGAAATCGTATCAAGTATCTTTTCTGACCACAATGCTATGAGACGAGATATCAATTAAAGGAAAAAAACCTGTAAAAAAATATAGAAGCATGGAAGCTAAACAGTACACTACTTAATAACCAAGAGATCACTGAAGAAATCAAAGAGGAAATCAAAAAATACCTAGAAACAAATGACAATGAAAACACGATGACCCAAAACCTATGGGATGCAGCAAAAGCAGTTCTAAGAGGGAAGTTTATAGCAATACAATCCTACCTTAAGAAACAAGAAACATCTCAAATAAACAACCTAACCTTACACCTACAACAATTAGAGAAAGAAGAACAAAAAAACCCCAATGTTAGCAGAAAGAAAGAAATCATAAAGATCAGATCAGAAATAAATGAAAAAGAAATGAAGGAAACAATAGCAAAGATCAATAAAACTAAAAGCTGGTTCTTTGAGAAGATAAACAAAATTGGTAAACCATTAGCCAGACTCATCAAGAAAAAAATGGAGAAGACTTAAATCAATAGAATTAGAAATGAAAAAGGAGAAGTAACAACTGACACTGCAGAAATACAAAGGATCATGAGAGATTACTACAAGCAACGATATGCTAATAAAATGGACAACCTGGAAGAAATGGACAAATTCTAAGAAAAGCACAACCTTCCAGGAAGAAATAGAAAATATAAACAGACCAATCACAAGCACTAAAATTGAAACTGTGATTAAAAATCTTCCAACAAACAAAAGCCCAGGACCAGATGGCTTCACAGGCGGATTCTACCAAACATTTAGAGAAGAGCTAACACCAATCCTTCTCAAACTCTTCCAAAATATAGCAGAGGGAGGAACACGCCCAAACTCATTCTATGAGGCCACCATCACCCTGATACCAAAACCAGACAAAAATGTCACAAAGAAAGAAAACTACAGGCCAATATCACTGATGAACATAGATGCAAAAATCCTCAACAAAATACTAGCAAACAGAATCCAACAGCACATTAGAAGGATCATACACCATGATCAAGTGGGGTTTATCCCAGGAATGCAAGGATTCTTCAATATACACAAATCAATGAATGTGATACACCATATTAACAAACTGAAGAATAAAAACCATATGATCATCTCAATAGATGCAGAAAAAGCTTTAGGCAAAATTCAACACCCATTTATGATAAAAACCCTCCAGAAAGTAAGCATAGAGAGAACTTACCTCAACATAATAAAGGCCATATATGACAAACCCACAGCCAGCATTGTCCTCAATGGTGAAAAACTGAAACCATTTCCACTAAGATCAGGAACAAGACAAGGTTGCCCACTCTCACCACTATTATTCAACATAGTTTTGGCAGTTTTAGCCACAGCAATCAGAGAAGAAAAAGAAATAAAAGGAATCCAAATTGGAAAAGAAGAAGTAAAGCTGTCACTGTTTGCAGATGACATGATACTATACATGATACTATACATACATATATACATGTATATATGATACTATACATAGAGAATCCTAAAAATGCTACCAGAAAACTACTAGAGTTAATCAATGAATTTGGTAAAGTAGCAGGATACAAAATTAATGCATAGAAATCTCTTGCATTCCTATACAGTAATGATGAAAAATCTGAAATAGAAATTAAGGAAACACTCCCATTTACCATTGCAACAAAAAGAATAAAATACCTAGGAATAAACCTACCTAAGGAGACAAAAGACCTGTATGCGGAAAACTATAAGACATCGATGAAAGAAATTAAAGATGATACAAACAGATGAAGAGATATGCCATGTTCTTGGATTGGAAGAATCAACATTGTGAAAATGACTATACTACCCAAAGCAACCTACAGATTCAGTGCAATCCCTATCAAACTACCAATGGCATTTTTCACAGAACTAGAACAAAAAATTTCACAATTTGTATGGAAACACAAAAGACCCTGAATAGCCAAAGCAATCTTGAGAAAGAAAAACAGAGCTGGAGGAATCAGGCTCCCTGACTTCAGACTATACTACAAAGCTACAGTAATCAAGATATTATGATACTGGCAAAACATCAGAAATATAGATCAATGGAACAGGATGGAAAGCCCAGAGACAAACCCATGCACATACGGTCACCTTATTTTTGATAAAGGAGGCAAGAATATACAATGGAGAAAAGACAGCCTCTTCAATAAGTGGTGCTGGGAAAACTGGACAGCTACACGTAAAAGAATGAAATTAGAACACTCCCTAAGACCATACACAAAAATAAACTCAAAATAGATTAAAGACCTAAATGTAAGGCCAGACACTATAAAACTCTTAGAGGAAAACATAGGCAGAACACTCTATGACATAAATCACAGCAAGATCCTTTTTGACCCACCTCCTAGAGAAATGGAAATAAAAACAAAAATAAACAAATGGGACCTAATGAAACTTAAAAGCTTTTGCACAGCAAAGGAAACCATAAGCAAGATGAAAAGACAACCCTCAGAATGGGAGAAAATATTTGTAAATGAAGGAACGGAGAAAGGATTAATCTCCAAAATTTACAAGCAGCTCATTCAGCTCAATATCAAAAAACCAAACAACCCAATCCAAAAATGGGCAGAAGACCTAAACAGACATTTCTCCAAAGAAGATACACAGATTGCCAACAAACACATGAAAGAATGCTCAACATCATTAATCATAAGAGCAATGCAAATCAAAACTACAATGAGATATCACCTCACACCAGTCAGCATGGCCATCATTAAAATATCTACAAACAATAAGTGCTGGAGAGGGTGTGGAGAAAAGGGAACCCTCCTGCACTGTTGGTGGGAATGTAAATTGATATAGCCACTATGGAGAACAGTATGGAGGTTCCTTAAAAAACTAAAAATAGAACTACCATATGACCCAGCAATCCCACTACTGGGCATATACCCTGAGAAAACCATAATTCAAAAAGAGTCATGTACCACAATGTTTATTGCAGCTCTATTTACAATCGCCAGGACATGGAACCAACCTATGTGGCCATTGACAAGTGAATGGATAAAGAAGACGTGGCATATATATGCAATGGAATATTACTCAGCCATAAAAAGAAGTGAATTTGAGTTATTTGTAGTGAGGTGGATGGACCTAGAGTCTGTCCTACAGAGTGAAGTAAGTCAGAAAGAGAAAAACAAATACTGTATGCTAACACATATATATGGAATCTAAAAAAAAAAAAAAAAAGGTCATGAAGAACCTAGGGGCAGGATGGGAATAAAGATGCAGACATACTAGAGAATGGACTTCAGGACACGGGGAGGGGGAAGAGTAAGCTGGGACAAAGTGAGAGAGTGGCATGGACATATATACACTACCAAATGTAAAACTGATAGCTAGTGAGAAGCAGCCGCATAGCACAGGGAGATCAGCTCGGTGCTTTGTGACCACCTAGAGCAGTGGGTAGGGAGGGTGGGAGGGAGGGAGACGCAAGAGGGAAGAGATGTGGGGATATATGGATATGTATAGCTGATTCACTTTGTTATAAAGCAGAAACTAACACATCATTGTAAAGCAATTATACTCCAATAAAGATGTAAATAAATAAAGACCTCTTTATTCTGATGGTCAGTCTAGACAGCCAGTGTTTCTTTCCCCTGGACCAAAAAAAATCTGTCATCTCTCCCGAGTTCAATCGCATCCTGAGTGTCCAGCACAATTCTCAGCACGTAGCAGGTGTTTAATAATTATTTGTTAAATAAATAAATGAAAAAATGAAATCGTATGATCACAAAATTACTCTCACTACAACTGGGACATATCAAGATATAGACCTTATCTTTCTTACGACCTGGGAGCCTGCCTGCTAGGTGGTAGAGAGATAAACTTTAGTTCAAGTTTCAATCTTGGACAGAAACAAGAATTGACAGTCTCTTTTGAGCATTAACTCAATCTTTTTGGTAGAATTGCTCAGGCTTTCAGATTCTTCTCCTGTCTCCTGGCTCATCTCTGAGACGCTGTTCGGGGCACAGGGAGAGGCCAGCATGATTTGTGTCACTGGAGGAACAAAGCCCCCAGCCTAATGGTGATTCTGCTCTGGCTGGTGGTGAGGATCCATGTTTGAGCCAGAGTTCAGGGTCACTGTGGACGATGAACTTGTAGCCTATTCGGAGCCCTGGAAATTTGGCTTTTTCCCAAAAAGTGATGGTGCACAGATGCCACTGAGTGTCTGACACATCTTCCATCTGTCCCCTGGCCCAACCTGCATGTCTCCCAGGCCCCTCGGCAGCCACCAGCTCCCAACTCAGTAGGAAGCCGGGAGCCTTGGAGCACCACCCAGGCACCTCTCCTAACCAGGATGCTTCCTCTTCCTACCTGGGCCCAGGTTGCCTCATGTTGAAGGATTATACAGAAAAGCAAAGGAGAAAAGTAAAAATAGCGCCCTGCTACATGAAAGAGTGACTGTTGGGAGGTCTTCACAAAGAAGTATATCACATGACCCTGGATGTGAGAAAACTTACAAATTAATTTGGGAGGGAACTTGGAGGACTGTCCTGAATTCTCTTTTTTAAGTTGACGGCCATTTTCATTCTTTTTTCTGCTTCTTTTTAAAAATTTTTTTAAATTTAAATATAGTTGATTTACAATATTCTGTTATTTTCAGGTGTACAGCAAAGTGATTCAGTTATACATACATATACATATATATATATATATAAATTCTTTTTTAGATTCTTTTCCATTATAGGTTATTACAAGATATTGAGTATAGTTCCCTGTGCTCTACAGTAGGTCCTTGTTGGTTAGCTATTTTATATATAGTAGTGCATATATCTTAATCCAAAACTCCTAATTTATCCAGTGAATTGTTAATCCAGTGCCCTACGCAACCTATAAAACTGAGATTCAGACATTCTTGTCTTGTTCTTGGTCATTCACTGGTCCTCTCTGTGGAAGGATGAGTGGAGGGGTGGAAAGATGGAGGCCAAGCATCTGGTGCACATGAAGTCTGTCCACTGGGAAGGTGCGGGGATGATCAGGTGCAGATGCTGTCCTCACACGGGGCCCGACAAGGACGCCAGAGAGAGAGGAGTGTCTGTGCTTCCACAAGAGCTGGTCCCAAGCTGTTTTGCTTCTTTCTTACTGATTTTCTCTCCTTACTTCAGTCCAACCTCCCACCCAAAGAAGCAAGAAAGCTTGAAGAAAGCTACCCAATCCTTTTTTTTTTTGCTTCACGTCGACCCTGCTACAGCTGAGAACAAACCCATCTCCATCACCTAAATGGGGCGGTCTGCAGCAGCCTGGGCTCCCTGAAAAATAAGGATGGTATTTATCAATACTTTCATAAGATGTTTGACTTCAAAATGCCATCATATATATGTTTATTTGTATTGCTGTTCTCTTTAGCAAAACAAACGAAAAACAAAAACAAAGAGGACAACAACGAAAAATCCTTCTGTAATGATCTTTGTTGAACTCAGGTTGCTATTAAACGTGGTTGGCATCTGCTGAGCCTGTGCCAGTGGGGCAGAGGGGGACCACTGGAGTGAACCGGGCATTGGGAGAAGGGGCTGCCCAGGATCTGCCATCCTCTGGGGCAAGTCCTCCCCGGTGAGTCCTCCTCAGCGAGTCAGGAGTGGCCTGTTTCGCTGGCAGCTGTTGAAGGCAAGCACGTTCTCTGTTTGACTCTCAGAGAGGCACGTGCCCTTTGGACCATAGAAATGGCCTCTGGCTTGACAGTGAAATCAGGTTCAGGAAAATGCTTCTGAATAAACTTCCACCAAGTGAAATGTGAGCAATAAACCCAGATGGTTGCCAAAGAGGGCAAACATCAACCCCGGGCGGCCAGGTGCAGGCTAACTGGCCCGCTCACGGCAGGAAGGGGTGCTGCGCCCCGGGCAGGGCTAGGGAAACGGGGGGCCTTCCCTCGAGTCCGAGAGGGTGGGGCCTGGTCCAGGGGCTGACACTTCACTTCGTTTGCGCAACGCCCCTCCTTATTACATAATTTCCCCGTGAGCCTGCACAGTAGGCAAAATATGTGCCCAAGAGGCTTTCCTTTGCCTCCATATCGTTTTCTGCACACATGATTGGCGAAGTCTTCTCTTCACACCCCGAGTCTATGATTGGCCTTGATTACTCGACAACGGGAGGTCAGGGATGGGATACCCGGCTTCCTGCCTCCTCGTCTCCTTCCTTTCCCATCCGGGGATAATCACCATGATTCGCAAATTCTAAATTCGCTAAGGGTTGATTCGCCACACTTGCCACTTATCCAAACAATTTAGCAGCAAGGCACTCTTGGGGCCTAATTTCTGATTTGAATCGTGTTCATCCGCATCTTAGAACAAATGAAGACTCATCTGATGGGAATGCGGTGTTAGTTGTGTGGCCGGTTAAATCTTGGGTGAAGGATGGACGTGGTGTGGCACAGAGGGATGCTGGAGGATGGTGACCCTTCTTCACCTGCTTCCCTCTGGAGTGAGTGGCCGCCAGCCCTTGGAGGTAAACACTGAACCGGGGGGCAGTGCCACGACACGCAGTGGAAACACAGCTGCAGGAGGCCGGCCGGCTGCTCCTGCTTTGCAGATAACCGAGGAAGCTGGGGCCCAGGAAGCTGAGTGTCCTTTACAGACTCAGTGGGTCTCATTGCCCCACTGCTGTTCTCACACCAGAAGCCACGTGGTCTGAATTCTTCTGGGGCTTGTGTGAGAGGCACCAGGCTGCCCATTTTAGGAGCCATGACCTGGGGTCCATGTCAGGATTTCACAAACTTACCAACAGGTTTTGTCTTCAGCCCCTTGTCACCTGTCTTAGACCCTCTGTCCTTTCTCAGGTTCTCTACCTTGAGTACTTATTCCTATGTCATCCATCGACTACCCGAACTATTTGTGAATGTTTCCTAAAAGCATCTTAGCCAACAAGAGAATCATTACTTTTTTTCCTGGCAAACTCTGTTCCTCCAATATTTACTTGTCTCAACTCAAAGTGGCCTGTTGGGCATTGATCTATCTGACTGACTGTGACCAGGCGGTAGGTCTCTCTGCCTTGATTCTTTCCTGAATCTGCTTCGTACACTGAAATCTACCTCCCCTGTATCCCATCCCTTCAACCCACCTGTTCCCAGTCAACTGACTGTCTGATTCAATGCAATGAAGTAAGATATTTAGAGACAATAAACAACAGCATGGGTCTGTTTTAACTGGTGACATGACACCTTAATCCAAAGAAGGGACTCCAATGCCAGGAATGTCGGACTCTCAGGAAGACAGTGGGTGGATGGGGCTGAATACATCAGGTCAGTCTTTTCAGAGCCCCTCAGCTCCCACTTGCCAGCTCAGTGCCGCCTACTCTGATCAGGCTTAGCATAGCTTATTCATCCATCACGTGCACTCTTGTCCCAAATCTATATGTAGGGCAATTTTTCAGAGTGGTCATATTTTCCAACCAGAAATTAAGATACATGACCTAAAAAAAGGGACTTCTTGGTTGTGAATTTATTGATAGAACAAAGAGAAATCTACAAAAACACACTATTCAGGTGAAGAACAAAAAGAATTCTTATTAAAAAGTAAAAAATCATAGGAAATGGGAAGTTTTTCAGGATATCGAAGGTACATGGTTTTATGGTTGCCACATCAGGTCATAATGCTGCAGAGCTATAGCAGAATGAGAGCCTTGGGTCTGGAGACCTTTGTTTTTATCACAGCAGTGCCAGTCATGTGCTGTGACATGGATCAAGTCCTTCAATACCTATAGACATCCTCCCTCATCCTTTAAAGAGGAGAAGAAATGTAGAGTAAGAGTGCACAGTGTGGTCTGTGGCATCAGACAGACCTCTGTGTTGATTCTGGCTCTGCCATGTTTCAAGCAGTGTGACCCTAAGCATGTAACTTACCCCATCTCTGAGCTGCGGTTTCCTCATCTGTAAAACAAAGGTAATGATAGTACTCAGCTCACCGGGGCACACATATTATGTGTCCAGTGAATGGTAGCTATAATTATAAAATTAATACAATATTGTGATTAGATTCACTGAATACAAAGTTCCTTTCTAGTCAATCTATCAGGAGAGATAGTAGAGGAAATAAAGGGAGAAGTTTATCGGTTATGACCATACTCTTGTTTTTCCCTCCATTTTTCTCTGGTGATCTAGAAGGAGCTTAATACAACTTCTAGATCTGGATGACTCAGCCAGTCCCCTTCCCACCCCCAGCCAAGAACATTTCCAGGGAAGAGATAGGCTGTACATTTTAAGTATAATCCCCGGTGAGTTTCGTTTCCCTGGTGAGCTCTGTCAGGATCCAGAATCTCCCTCTCTAACAATAACCTTCCCCAGTGAAAATTAAAGACTCATTCATCCAGAGACAGCCAAATGTAAAATTGTGCTTGTAAAATAACACCAGCTAAGTCATCATCCTTCAACTTTGTGTCAAATAGGAAGCTTTTAACCTCAGAACAGTTAAGAATTTGGGTTTTAAGAAGCCATAACCCAGAGGTAATACATGAATCTTTTGCAGAGAAACTTCCTGCCATACTCTTTTGCTGTAGTTTTCTTCCCAGCCACCTAAACCTCATGAAAATAAAAATAATGATCAATCACCCAAAGTAGTACTTGTCTAAGATAACTGAAATGCGATAGAAAATGAGTGCTAGAAATGCACAGCAGCAGACACTGGCTATCAAGCCAGGAGATTACTCATTAATATTTGGCCCAGGTTGATAGGGGGTCATTCCCAGAGCCTCTGCACTGTGTCTTGACAGCCTGGTGTCCACTTATGTTCTTCAACCGCCACATCAACTTGAGTAGACCAGTTGTCCATGTGAGCCGGGAGCTTTAGCAGGCAAAGATGGTGAGCTGGTTCTGTGCTCACGGACCCAAGGAAATCAGGGTAATGAGCCTTAGAAAAAGTTAGCTTGTTTTTTTATGATCATTTTAACCTTTTTCCTTAAACAAGAATTTTATTAAAAAATTCACATGTACCCTCCCAACCTGCTTTTAAAATAGTGTTTCAAGCTTGTTGAAGGATGATGCTTTTGTAGTCTAAAACTAGGATGAAGCAGGGATAACTCTGAGGGTGAGGGATTTATTTGAACCACTTTGATTCTGGCAAATATGGTAATCCAAATGGGCACCTGTGAGTCATGCGTGACATGTGATCCAGGAATGTGTTGAGTTTGCTTTCCTCTCCTCTCTAGGTGGCTTTGATACATTTGTTAAACTTACTGACTCATTCTAAAATTATTTTTCACCAGGTGCTAAGTGTCTGAAATAGAAAGATAAGAGAACACAGTCCTTGCCTTCAAGGAACTCACAGTCTCCTGGGGGAGGTAAAAGAGGACACAAGGAATCACACTCCCGCAGTAGGGTGACCCCAAGGAGCCATGGGGGCCCCAGGGAGAGCAACCAGCTTGGAGAAGGACACAGGTGCCTCGAAGAAGTGACATCCGCCAGCAAAGAGAATAGTGATCCAGAGTGGAGGGCCTAGTATTGACGTAGGAGTAGAAATCCAGATTGGAAATTTAATCTAAAACTCGAGCGACTGTTTGCAAAATCCATTTACTTTCAGAAATCTAATCTCTGAAGTTGAGTTCTTCAGAGGACTAAACTTCCATCCTAGTTCTTAGGACGGAAGAGATGATATTTGTGGCGTCTGAGTGACAGTGCCAGGCCTCCCAGAAGAAGAGACTGCATCCCTGCTGGGTTTCTGAACTGACACTGGAAGTGGGTTTCTACGCCATTGACCTTGGACACACCTGACAAGCAGACTCTCACTGTGGGAGGCAGTGGGTGGGACAGGGGGGCAGGAGTGAGGTCAAATGGGGGCGGGGGATGAAGCTGGACCGTTCACAGCCTCTCTAGGGGAGTCATGATCCAGAAAGGCCTTCCTTCACCAGCCCCAACTCTGCTCCTCGGTTCCCCCAGCTGCTTGAGAAGCCGAAATACTGAGGCTGAGACCTACCCAGGCTGCTGACAGGGGACTCCAGCCCTCCTGCAGAAAGAACCAGGCACATGGACACGAGTTGTCATCACTGCTAACAGTTACACCGCCAATAAGCACAATGCCTGGCTGTCTGTAGCGTGATGCTCTCAACCCACAGTTATGTGTAGAATCTCATATCACCAACCTCACTGGGTCGTTGTGAGGATTAAGTGAAACCGCTTTCTCTATAAACCGTACAGCACCATATAAACACGGATTATTCCTGTTATTTTATTATCATCAGTCTGCACAGAAAATCCCAAGAGGCCGGGAGGCAGGCATTATTAACTCACATTTTTGTGTGGAAGGAACACAGAGAATTGGGAAGAAAATGCAGTACATGGACTTAGAAAAGCTGTGGATGGTTTTTGTTCTGGAAGAAAGGAAATAAAACAGTAGATTTTACAAACTCTTTTCTCATCCAACAATTTCAAGTTTAAATAATATGGTTTGATTTCATTTTACTTTTTCTACGTCTCGAAGGGCTCCTCTGGGAGAATAGTCAGAAAAAGGTGTTTTTCCCTTCATTCTTCACTTTATGAGCAGTAAATTTGGTATGGTTATGCCTGAGAACAAAGAAGAACTACATCAAACTGCTGGGTTTTTATTTTTCCAGTGAAGATCAACTTCAAAAAAAAAATGGGACGTGTGTTCAGGTGGGGCAGGTGGGCAAGTGTGGCAACTTCCAAGAGCAAAATGTTGACTCCCGTTTCCCTGGAGGGCAGGGCAGTGCCTGAGCACGGAGCATCTTTGTTCTTGCCTGAGCTCAAGGGGCTCTGCTCTAACGCCATCCATCCCCTCTGTGAAGTGTCTTTGTCATTTGCAGCTTTAAGTGATGCAGCGGCTGTAGGCTGATGGAGTGCGGCTGGCGTGTTTGGGCGGCCAGAAGTGCTACTAGGGCTAGAATTCCCTGCTGGAGAGGGCCTTATCTTGATGAAAGGAGCCAGTGGCCAGACACCGCGAAGGGGCTTTGCCCTTTGCATCAGCTACAGGGCATTGCTTGCCGGAGTTGCTGGGCTTGCTTAGGTGCGGTCCGGGGGAGAGGGATGAAGAGTGGATGGATCTCCATCAGGCAAGACCCCTGCTGAGGAAGGAGGACGTGATTTTTGCGAGGACGACTTAGGTCTGGGACTGTCCCAGGTCCTGCCTTTGATCCGGTGTGATTATGAATAGTGCTTCCTCTCACTCTCCCAAGTGTCACTCTCAACTCAGGTATGTGCCTAAGGTGTGACCCAGGTGGCCCAAGGACCCAATGCGGGCTGACACTTACCCAGCACTTAATCACGTGCTAGGCATGATTCTAAATGCTCTGATCATACTTTGAACTTTCCATCAGCCCTACCATCCCAGTTTCATTCTCCCTAGGACACCACTCAGGACACAGGCTTAGAGTGGTTGCATCACTGATCTAGAGCCGTCCAGCGGGAAGTGGCAATGTTAGAAACCCAACCCAGCTCCACCCCAAACGGTCGGCTGGGACTGGGGCCCGTAATGGCTCTTCAAGGGTTCTTTAGTGCAAGACAGAATCGGGGGTCCACTGTCATTCTCACCTTGTTGGCTGACTTTCCCAGAAACAAGCTTCCCAGGGTGTTCATGCACATGACGAACCATAAGGGCTGTCTTCCCACCTAGCTGGGAAGTGACCGGAAATGACTTGCCTTCAAGTGGGATGCTGGGCTGGATAACAAAATGCAAACCCCTTTAACTCTGAGTGGGAAAGCTATCAAGTGACGCCTGTATTTGTACACGCCTGTATTCGTATTTCCCACCATGCCACAGAAGTGTGCCTTTTTAGAGTACTACCCAATGTGTGTGACGATGAGTGAGTTTTTAACAAGACCAGAGAATTTTAAAATAATACTAATAACTCCTTGAGGTGCCCATTTCTTGCAGATTCGAAGCAAGTGTGATGTAAGTAGGTCTTTAATCATGTCAGAGAACTGGACTGGGAGAAGACCTCAAGGCTTGATGTTGGGAATATCTTGCATTAGGTGCTGGCCATTGAATCTGACCTCAGTGAGGACATTTGTTGCTGTCAGGGATTGACACTGGGGTGCTTTCACTCGCATCAGAAAAACCCTCACTTAGAGGATTTCGTGTTAGGACCCCTTCGTCCTCTGTGAGGTGCTGGCTCTTTCAACCTGGGTTTGTAAACTAGAGTCTGCACTGGCCCCAAAGGGGTCCCTGCCACTTGCCCCAAAGGGATCCCTGCCACTTGGATCTGTACGTTCCCCTCCTGGAATTTAGATGTGAGAGCACTCAGAGAGGAGAGTGACTGAAACGGAAGACCCAGAGTAGCCTGGCTCTAACACACCTCTTTAGCCATTTGAAACTGTTCTGAAAGGCTTCACAGCCCAAGGGCAGGGAGATGGTTCTTCATTTCCCAGGTCTCCACAGGGGAGCCTGACTTTCCACAGAGCTTCCAGCAGATTCAGGACTGAGGTCATGTGTGGTCTCTCAGAGAAAACTACTGTGGCCTCCAAAATGGTGGCAAGAAGCCATTTGGTCTTGAGGGGCTGGGATTCTCATCTGGGTGGGACTGGGGCAGAAGAGCCCAGAAGGGGAATTCAGTGAAAACAAAAAGCCATACTTCTTTGGATTTTTGATGACTACTATTTAAGGAAAGAGGAATATTCATCTACCACAATATATAATAGTTGATGTTTTATACCAAGAAATTGTGTAAGGATACATTTACGGACATAATTAAAACACCACTTTAATGGTGGAAATGGTTAATGATTCTGTCTAAAAAAGAAGACAGCTTCCTTTTCCTGGTATCAAGATGGTGGATTAACTTACCTGTTGATGCTAAAAATCTCTCCCGACTCTTTTAAAGTCTATGTCAATGGCCTGATCTTTCAACTCTTTATTCCGAACTCCCCAAAGGGTAGGCACTTTTCTTTAATACTTTATTTCACCCGCCATCAGCAATGTAGATGGTATTTAAAATCTCCTAAGATGTCCATATGAATTTTCCTTTGTATCTCTCAGGTTGAATTTTTTTGTTTCTTTTCCCCTTTGAGTCTCTGAAATCAGGACACGCGCTGGTGGGCCCCCCAGGCATCTCCTGTATTTCTGACTCAAGCGAGATCTTTTTGATACCCTGATAGTGGGGCAAGTCAATTCCATAAAACAAGGAAAGAAAAGAAAGCATATTCATTCCCTCTCCTCTGGCCTATCAAGAAGGTCCTTGCACTGCGATTCTTTATCCAATCTCTGCTTCTTTATGTCAAGATTACAAAATTTAAAGGACTATCTTAAACAACAACAAAAACCTCTACCTACATTAGCAATTATCATTAACTCCCTTTTACAATCATTCCATTTTCCCTCCTGCTGTTCTCGGAAAATCTGAATTAGAAAGCCTGGTGCTGCTCAAGGGCAATTAAGAGCAATGAGATGACAAAAGATCTTAGAACAGCTGACAAAGTGGCCCTGGGAGGGAACCAGGCCCCAGCTCAAAGTCCCGGTGGGGAGCGTGTGCCCCGTGCAGCATGAGCTTTCATGCATGAAGAATGAAAAGATTTTCATCACCCAGGATAATGCAATTAAAAAGTACACCACCAGAACCCACCCCATGCCAACTTGTTCAAAATTGGGCCTCAGACCCAGGGGCCCGAATTGAAATTTGAAGCTGAAACATCTCCATCTGCAGGGAGGGAGGGCAAGGGCTTGGTCTGCTTCCTAGTGCAGACAGGTGCCTGTTAGAACGGGAGGGACATATGTTCATCGCCCGTGGTAAGAAATGATTACAGGACCTAGGACGGGTGGACAGAGGGAGACCCAACTAATGTCAGAGAAGAAGCTAATTAAAGCGGGATCACAGGTCTCTTTTTCTCCTTTCCACGCGGTGTTTCTGCCCTACGCCGTACGCACCCAGTTTAACGTGCATGGAGAGAGGAGAGCAACCATCTCTAACGGCCCGAAAAGGACATCGTGTTTGTTGTCCTGGAGGCCGCTTTGCCTAGGTGGGAATTGTTTTCCTGATTAGTGTGCTCGCACAGACTCTGCGAGGTCCACCTTGCGGCTGGGAATTTGTTTCTCATCTTATGGAGCTGAGCACAATTCAGCGTCCTCATCACTGACACACCAGAGTAATCGGTCTAGGCAATTGCTCTGACCCTGGATTGCCAGGAGCACGGAGGAGAGGGAAAGGCCGCCTCCCTACCCGGGGCACGTGAGATGAACCCGCGGAGGTGAGGAGGGCCGCCTTCCGTCACGTGGCTGTAAAGGCCCCAGCAGCAATCTTGGAGCTGTGCGCTGCTGCACCATGCTCACTCCGCAATATTTACACTTCCCACTCTGACTCCTGATGTGTCTCCTGTTCCCAGGGTTACTGCTAACGGCACACAGATTCCGTGAGCGAGTCAGGCCCTCGGAGCTGAGCTTAAGTCGGCAGGCATCTGCGGCTGTTGGCGGTGACGGACTCCTATCGGCTTGTTGTGGTGAAGGCTTCAATGCAGAGGGGCAAGTTCACAGCACTCTTCTGTCCAATCAGGAAATTTCCCTGTGAAGTACGTGGTGGGAGAAGAGCGAAGGGACATGAAGGAGCTGGGGAACATACACCCTCACGCACCACGAAGAAGGCAGACCAAGAGGTTTTGGCTACCTTAAGAACGACGGTTATACTTGACCGAGGGCTACCTCTGTAGCAGGGACTGCGCGGTCTTCACACGCATGCTCTTTTTTAACGTTCACACGAAGCCTTATAGGCAAGTCCTTTGATGGTGTCCATTTTACAGATGAGAAAGCTGAGGCTTAAAGAGGTTAAAGACACACAGAAGTGGCAGAATTCAAACTGGTCAGTCTGTCCTCGGACTTGACCCAAACTCCTGACCAAGCTGAGGGCCCAATGTGTACAGAGAAAATCAAAGATTCTCAAGGATAGACCCATTTCCAGTTAACAAAACTAGATGAAAAATGGCAACTTCTACAATTTGTTATAAACGAGTTGTCTAGCCAGACTGAATAATGGGCACTCCTAACCAATCACCGTTTATATCTTCACCTCCCTTTGTGATGATCTTCTATGGAGCAGCCACTATGGGGCCTCTGGGCTGACAATGGTTCACATTTGGAGTTTCTTGGGAAAGACACAGAGTTATAGCCTCCCGAAGCCTGGGGCACAGGGAGGTAATTGTTTCCAGGACGCACAACTCAAAGGGTGCTTAGGAAGGTGGAGAGGGCAGGGAGGGGATGCAATAGGAGGGTGGAGAAAAGTGTTATTTTAAAAGGTGCAGTTCCTTTGGGAAGAGTCTGTGTATCTGCGTGGGTGAATGGTAGTCAGGTGTAGAAAGCAGGGCCAGTCTAAAAGCTAAAGCCTCCCTCTCCTCGGAATGAATAGTCCTCTTGTCTGTGCTCTGTTGGCAATTAATGATACAGCAGCATGTAACGTCTCCTTTACTACTGTCTTGGATTATTGTCTGCAGTCTTTGTTGTTTACTTCCTCATGTATTATTGACCAGCCCTCCTACCTCAGTGATAAGCTTTCGGAGAGGGGAAAATGAAGTTCTAAAATTACTTTTAGCCCCCGTCGCACGTAACAGAAACCTAGTCCATATCGATCAGCTGCTAAAAGAAGACGCTTGTGCTCATTTTTTCCTCCTAGCTTGAAGTGACAAAAGGAATTTAATCTAAGACATATTGGAGGGGCTCAGAGGAGAATAGTAGTAACAGCTTTTTCACTACAACTCCAGATGCTTCATTCATGCATGCATCCATCCATTCATCTGTTGAGCCATTTATTCAATGTTCCTAGAATCATGCCAGTGAGAGGGGTACAAAGAGGAATAAGCACTTGGTCATGTCCTTCAGGACCTCACAGCACCATAGGCAGGAAGAGAGGGCTATGGCTGCTAACATTTGGGTAAACGGGAATACCTGAAGGTCTCAGGTTGCTGGTAAGTAGTCCTCACATGCGTATCTATTAACTCAGTCATTCACCCAATAAATGTTTATTGAGTGTTTACTGGAAACTGGGATATATGTGTGAATAAGATAGATAAAGACCTTATCCTCATGAAGCTTGTAGTCTGGTGAGGGAGACAGACATCTACAAAACAATGCCAATGATTATTTAATTATAAGCGCAATGAAAAAGAAGCACAAGTTTATGTGGAAGTATACAGTGGGTGAGTGGGGAGGGGTCTAACCTAGATTTGGCCAAAAGTGGTGGCAGGAAAAGTATTTCCCATGGAAGTTTCGATGAAGCTGCAACTTAAAGGCTCAGGAGGGGTTCACTGAAGGAGAAGACCGGAAACGGTGGATAATCCCAGTCGAGTGGCTTGCAGGTGGAAAAGAGCTTGACACAAAAGAGGAAATGAAATAACACTAGTCAGTAGAGCAAGGGGGTGGTGCCAGATGAGGCTAATGAGTGAAGCAGGGACAGATCATGCAGGAGGTTTGAGTTGTTTTTGTTTCAGTTTCACCGTATAGCATCCACCCCTTCTTTCTGTTTGGGGGGCAGCTCCCACTGTGCATGGCATCAATCATATCCATAGCTATAGTCTCCTGTTATGGAGGATGAAGCAGAGAGATCCTCCTTCTCCCATCTCCTAGCATCCAAGGCATAGTCATGGGACCTATGATTGTCTGCTTACTCACCCTGGATCACCCTGGTCTCTGGATCTGGAGCAGGAAATGCAAAGTCACAGGAAGAGTGCAGCATTTATTCGTGGCAGTGGCACCCTGTGGCATCCAGCAGTGGCAGCAGCGCTATCTGGTGCCCTGTCCTTCCATCTGGCCTCCAGAGCACCCCCCCCCCCCTCCGTTCTTCTCATTTCCCAAGCCATCCAGGGATTCTTTGAGCCTGCTACCATCTTCCAAAAAGCTCCCTCTGTCTAAGCTCACCAGAACTCATTTCAGTTGCTTACAACCCAGAACCTTGACCAGTGAACAGTGGTTAGGAGGTTGGTTTTGAACTTAAGGACAACCGAAGCTATGAAGGGTCCCATTGAAGGTGTAAGTTGAATATGAACATCACTGAAAGTCCTTTAGTTTTCAAACTACTTCCACGTCACTCATTTGGTTTTTATAGAAACCAGAGAGGTAAGTACTATCATCTCTCCATTTTGCACCAAAAAGAGAGTGCCATGGAAGAATCCCATGGGAAACAGCTGGTTCATTAATGGCAGAACAAGTGTCAGAGACCAGGTCTTCTGATTTCTTGTACATTGCATCTTCTGTTTCATGGCTTCTGTGTCAGAAGCAGTAGAGAATTGTTTAAGCTTTGGACTTAAACTCAGCAATAGAAATTCTTGTAAACTCCGTGCTCATACCCACCTCTATTTATACTAGATAGTAGATCCACATGAGAAAGAAGGTAGCACGCCTCAGAACAGAGTCTGTCTGGAAACACTTCTAAAGCACAAAGGGGCAGTTAGGAATTTACAGGTTCACAATTCTGTAGAGCTACAGAGACATGCATTCTCACTAGAGAAAAGTTTGAAGCTTGGAATCACAAGATGCCAAACAACAACAGAAAGTATATTAGTAAAAGGATGGAACAAGGTATTAGGTAGCCTGCTGGGAAGCAGCAAAGATTGAGAGTCCAATCATAAGCTTTGACATGAGACACAAAGACAATACCTATCTTGTAGGGCTATTGTAAGGATTAAACAAAGTAGCCCATGGAATGTTCTTAGCACAAACCCCAATACAGAGAAAATACTCCATTAGATCTTCATGACCTTCCTTTGTTTCCAGAGACATTAGAAAGCAAGTGGGGATTTGTCTCCTAGAGCCCTGGATTGATATGATGGGTCAGAGAGGACCTTTAGCACAGAGAGCCATGGTCAAAGCCAAATCTGTCAGGCAGGGGCTGTGGAGAGAGGCTGGAGGGACAGCTAGCAGAGTCTCTCCCCTCCTTCTCCAGGCCAACCATGCTGCTGGGATTTTCTTTCTTATAAGTTCTCTGGAATTTAGATGACCTATTCAACCTTCAAGGATGTTAGAAGAAATTGGTGTGTTGCTTGAAATAAAACACACAAACATTAATCCAATTCTTTTACATGTTTTTCTAAAAACCAACTGATAAGAAAAGTTTTTTTTTTCTGTTTTGGGGAAAGAAACAAAAGAATCTTTTGATTAGAAAAAGAGTATTTTCTTTCCTATGAAAACCAAATACATTTCAAAAAGCAAATTTTATTTTCCCAAATATTTGACAAGAGCAAGCTGTAAAATTCTGAAGGAGTTTAGTCAGCTGTGCAGATTGACTTTTGAAGTGTAAAATAAACCTTTACTTAACAGATGTCAGGACTGTGGCTTTGAGAGATAATGACAGTTTTTATAGTAGGTTGGTGACAGAATTTCTAAGGAAAATGAATAAAGTTTTGGTGCCAAGTCTGGAAAAAAAATGAAAACATGATTATTAACAATTGACTGAATTGAGGAAAGCAAAAATAAGTGTTCTAATTTGTTTGATTAGACAGCATAAATTGTTCCATAAATACCAGTAAAATACATTTAACAAAAGGACAGGCTGTACCTTCAGGTAAGAATGAGAATAACTCAAAGGCCCTACCTCCTTCCAAAATCACCATGAATGAAGTTGATGGAAAATCATTTCAAAGTCTTTAGACAAGGGATCAAACAGCCACTTGAAGACTTTTTAATGACCATATTCAGATTCTACCCCTAGAGCAGCAAATAGGAAGTCTGCAATGCTGACAAACGCATTTCAACTGGATGATGTAGGGTCAACAGCCACTGCAATATTTAGTAGAGTTGAAATTTTAGGCAAAATCAAATACCCCTGGGCCCCATTCTGGTATCCTGCCATCTTCCCCTCAGTCCAACTTGCATGCCACTGGGCAACTTCTGGATGCAACTTAAGTCCTATTGCTTTGCAAAACCCTCTTGGACTCCTCTGTTCTCCAGGCAGCTCTCTCTTCCTGAATAAAGAGACCCCTGGTATAATCTACACTGCAGGATTGTGCATTGTCCCGCAAGAGTCTGGTCAAGCCAGAATCTCCAAACTTTTAATTCCACTCTAGGTAACTGTTACTGCACTTGGCGGTGTTTCCTAGGAGATGATACACAGGGACACCAGCTTCACATAGGGATCCTGTTCTTTTCTGGAAAAGTGAGTTTGGGGACTAAAATAGATAACTCCAGAATATTTTACCTGAAGGCTGAAGCAAGAATCTGGTCTGACTGTCCACCTCCCCCCTTCACATTTAGTGATTTTTGAAATGGTTGGGTTAAATCAACCATCTTGATATTGGATTTCTATTTGTTCCATTTGTTCTTTATTTTTCTTCTTTTTCTGACTTCTCTAGGTTTAATTAAG
Source organism: Eubalaena glacialis (assembly GCF_028564815.1). Lineage (NCBI taxonomy): Eukaryota > Metazoa > Chordata > Mammalia > Artiodactyla > Balaenidae > Eubalaena > Eubalaena glacialis. The sequence goes on along the minus strand of NC_083717.1, from coordinate 17,567,682 downwards.
CAATTATAATTCAATTTCATCTCCTCTATTGAATTATCTGACTTCTTTAAGATAATTGCTAGTGGCTGTCTTAGGATTTACAATATAATTTTTACATAATTTGTGTCCAATTTCAAATAAATTTTACTTCCTTGTGTTGGGTAAGCACCTTATAATGGTGTATTTCCAATGCCTCACTCCAATCTCTTGCAGCGTTGTCATAAATTTTACTTTTACACATTCTGTAAACATTCAGTACATTGTTACTACTCTTTAAAGTTATTTTTAGGGCAATTAATAAGAAAAAAATTTTACCTCCATTTATTCCATCCCTAGTGCTCTTCATTTCTTTGTGTAGATTCAAGTTTCTGACCTCTATCATACTTCTTTTGCCTGGAGAAGCTCCTTTAACATATAACATCTCTTATGAAGAAGTTCTGCCACCAACGCATCCATTCCCTCAGTTTTTGTTTGTTTGAAAATGTCTTTTTTTCAAGTTATCTCTTTTGTCCATTCATCCATAATTGTTTTCATATCTTAACTATTGTGAATAATGCTGCAATGAATATAGGAGTGCAGATATCTCTTTGAGATAGTGATTTCATTTCCTTGAGATATATACCCAAATAGGATTGCTGGGTCATATGGTAGTTCTATTTTTAATTTTTTGAGGAATGTCCATACTGTTTTCCATAGTGGCTGCACCAATTTACATGGTACATGACCATCGTGTATTTGACAGAGACCTTAGATTTCATTTGTGAATACTTTCTCATTAAAAAGGAGTCATAACAATGTAAAAAAGAGATTGAAAAATACCATAATCATGTCATCCCAGCACAATCGCTACCATTTTTACTTACTGTGTGTGTTTTACATAGTGGCAATTTACATGTCCACCAACTGTGTACCAGGGTTCCCTTTTCTCCACATCTTCTCCAACACTTATCTCTTCTTGTCTGTTTGATAATAACCATTCTAACAGGTGTGATGTGAGGTATCATCACGGTTTTGTTTGCATTTCCCTGATGATTAGTGATGTTGAGAACATTTTCATGTACCTGTTGGCCATTTAGATATCTTCTCTGGAGAAATGTCTCTTCAGGTCCTCTGCCCATATTGAGTGGACTATTATTATTATTGCTATTGGGTTGTATGAGTTCTTTATATACTTTGGATATTAACCCTTTATCTTATGTGTGGTTTGCAAATATTTTCTCTCATTCTGTAAGTAGCCTTTTCATTCTGTTGATTGTTTTCTTTGCTGTGCAGGAGCTTTTTAGTTTGATGTAGTCCCACTTGCTTATTTTTGCTTTTGTTGCTTGTGGTCTTGGTGTCATAGAAAAACCCTGCCTTGAGAACCTTCTTACTGTGGGGTGGTAATAAGGCTGCTTTTATTGTCATTTTCATTCAAAGTAATTAGTTTAAATACTGACATCCATCAGCTTCCCTTCCTTCCTTCCTTCTTCTTTCTTTTCTCCTTCCCTCTCTTCTATTCCTTCTTCAACAAATATTTATAAACAACTTGCTAGGAACCAGCCCTCGAGGAAGCACAGATGCTTACTAGGTGCTTGGAAGCCCCAGATACCAAATATCAATATCTTTGGGGGTATCCCTAGTTTTAAAAATTCTCAGCTTTATCTTAACCACCATGGCAGGACTAAAATTTCCCCGGAATTCTACCATCTTTTAGGAGCAAAAATAATGACAGAAGTATAATTGGAAGTCTTCTGGTCTCTGGCCTAACTGATCGAAAGAAAGTATTTTGGTGTCCTACCGACAAATCTCAGTGAACAATCAGATAAATTGTTCATATCAATGAAGAATACTCTTGGGAGGTCTACCCAAGGGGAATGGTAAGTTCAGAACTTTTCTGTTCAGTCAGGGATATCTTGTTTCGATATGCTCTGCAGTTCTATTTTACTTTTTTACAGCAGAGATTTCCAGATTTTATGTGTTTGGAAACACCTCAGGATGAATCTAATTGACTAAGAACTGATGTAAAATTCTTAAGACAATATTACTTGTAGGGTTGGGGGAACACATGTGATTGTGTTCTTTTTCGTTATTCTGCTTCTGTATTTTTTGGTACTGATTATTAGCTCAAAGTAAGGTATTAGGCCAGAGGTAAAGGTGTGTAAACATCTTAGTACTTTCTCATGTAAGAGAGTATATTCTTCATTTTAATAATGCTTTTTACCCTACGAATTATACTTGAATATAGCCTCCCTGTAAAAAAAAATACACACTCCATAATCAGAGTAAAAAATTTCTCCTGATTTCCTCTCTCAATTCCAATGGAATTCCTCTATTATATATATTTCATTTGAGTCCAGTTTAAATTTTTTAAATGTGTTGAAAACACCTCTAAGAATGTGAGAGACTTCTAAAAATTAAATAACAACACAGCTTGTAACTCCCAAGAATCTGGAGATCCCTGTCCTGTACTCTCAGAGCTGGGTTCCTGTTGAATACTCCTTATAAGGTGTCATCATGACATTCAGAAAAATAACATATAAAAGTCATATAAGCTACAGTGAAACTTTCCTTGTTCATAAAACATTTGAGCTACCTGGATCTTCTGATTCCAAATTCAGTGTTTTTACTTTAAACCAAGGCTACTCATCTTCACTCCTATACTTTTTTCAAGATCTCTAAAATTCTTTTTGCTTTAAAATTCTATGATTATTGACTGATGGAATATAAAAGTTAAGTGCTTTTTTTTAAAGACACAGACTTTATTATTTTCTGTCCATTTTTTGGATGTTTTCATGAGTGCAGTAAGCTGTACCAATTTTGAGACAACTTATAGTGCACACACTAGGACAGGGATGAATAATTTCTTTACCTCTTTACCCCACTGTGTGAACAAGAGATTGTGCTGAGTGGGTGCATGGGGCACACAGAGTAGTATTTCCAGCTGTCTCCCCTCATATGATGCATGAAAAGGAAAACAGACTCGCATTGGCATTTGGGAATTAATTCATGGCTACATAGGAATGCAAGGTAGAGGCAACCCCTACCCCTGCAGTTAATAAATTTGTGTGCAGATGAGAGAGAAGAAGGCCAGGCTCTAAGGCCAAACCCACAAAAGCTCTTTCTGATTGTTACCAGGCTAATTTCTTCACAGTTTCACGATCATGAAGAATTTTCTAACAGCCGTCTGTCTCATTGCTCTCTTCTAAGGGAACTCACTATGTAAAGGGGGCATGGACTGCCTTGCAGGTACAAGGGCAGTGTCTTTCGTGATTTGGTCTCCACTTGCTGCAGTACTAGGGCCTCTGAGACCATTTAAGCCACAGCAGATATTAAGTACAATGATGATAACTTTTTTAAAGTTCCATTCAACTAAAGATTCTATACCATGATCCTTTCAGTGGATTTAGAACCCAGGTGATGAGCAGAAATATTGGGTTTGTCACTGACGAAATGTTCCTCTAAAATGAAATATACAATTGGAGGTCAGGCTTGTATGGTTGATTACTGATTTTACTCTCTTAATTGACAATATTGTCAATAACTAATGACCTAATTTGCATTATTTTGTGTAAGTAAGCAGAGCATCAAAATGAAGGAAATAGAGAAATTGACTTTTTCAGTTCTGTATTTCATGAAAAATATAAAACTCCTGTCAGTGAAACATGTGACTCTTCTAGACCCTGGTTCTCCGTACACAAACCCATTCCAAATGTTCCAATTCAATCAGACCAGTTATTAGATGTCATGAAAATAATGAAGGGAAAAATATGAGCTGGTTTAAATCATAAGTAATGAAAGGAAAACTATCAGCTGACTTAAAATTCTTTTTCTTAACTAGTTTGTGTAATCAGAAACAGACACGGTCTCTCTCTCTACCAACTTTTTTGAAAGTCAGAATGTTTTGCATCTTCTAGAGCTTCCCTTTTTTTTTTTTAATTTTAAGGAGTAAAAATCTATATAATTTCAACTTTTTATTGGTCAAATAAAGACCAGGGAAGCCATTTAGTTTAAACTAAATATACCCATTGATTAAAATATAAAGTTAAGGATTAACTCTGATTTGAAAATTGTGGGTTCACTGCCCCTTTGTCAGGACTTTTTTAAAAACCATCTTTATTGTGGAAATATACCATAAGATTCTGGGAAGAATGTATTTGGTATGTCAAATAGATGGTTATTCCTACAACTTCCTAAGATTTATTTTTCTACTTGGAGAAATATGAAAACTAGAATATAAGATGTGGGCTTATGTGGGAGAAAGGAGAACTAAAACAAAAGAAAAAAGAGATAAAAACGAAAGCAGGAATAAGAAAAAGTATTCACTACTATACATATAAAAAAGACATCAGGTTGATTACAGAAAAAACTACTCAGTTTTTTACACCAGAATTCTATTACACTCATGCCATTTTTATGATTAACAGCAACAACATAAAAGGCTTCTGGGGTGCTAATTTTGTCAAGTGGGAGGTTAAATTCTACTCAGAAATAAACATAAAATGATAGTATTTTCAAGAAGGTCCATGCAATCTAGTCCCAGCGCTGTAGCCTTAGAAAGAAACGGTAAATTAGCAATGTTTGCCGTCGCTTCCAGCCTTGCAAAAGGTTAAAAATGTTTCTGAAGGAAAACCACCCAGCAGAACCAATAGGGTCCCCAGCCCGCGGCACTGTCTATCCTTGTTACCGCGGCCCTTGCACTTCCCCAGCTCTCTCACCTCCGCAAGTGAGCACCCCGTTCTCCAGCCCCCAGTACGTCTGTTACAGAAGCTTCAGATCAGAGCCTGGAAGCAGCGACTAGCGCCACCCACTCCGAGGCCCGTGCTGCTCCTCCAGCCATCAGCAATCGAGCAACGTGTTTTGTCCTCTCCCAATCTCTCAGTTCAGGCATTTCTGGAAGGTAGCTGACAGGTAAAGAGGATGATTTTCCTGCCAAAATCCACCCCCCACAGTGCACGAAGCTATTTGCCATTCTTTAGAAATAAACAGAGAACATAAAGAAAAATATAAAATAGGAAAAATGTGTCATAGCACCAGAAGCCTGAGAATGAACCAGTGGCCGCCGCATCTGCTCAGACAGACAGAACATCAGACATGCATTGATTCATTCAACAGATGTTTACTGACCCGACTGTGCAGAGCTGATGTTTAAATAGATAAGTATCAATAGAAATAATGAATATTAAGATACAGTTGAATAAGCAACAATAAATGATGAGTCTTTTTACATTATTGTACTTAAGGGCCTAAATCACATGTCTTGCTTTTGCAAATTTTATAGTCTCCTGTTGCTCCCGGTGGTGAGAGTTTCAGCATGGGTATGAAATAATGTTATACATCACTACCTCATGACATAGGGGTGAAAGGAGAAGTGGAGCTAGGAAAGAAAGATTTCGGGATGAAGCACTGCACTCGGTGGGCTGAGATAAGGAGAGATCATTGGCAGAAGGGAAGACACAGCTTGGAGAAAGTAGAGCTGCCCCTACCTGTATTCGGGGTCGGTAAAATAGCCTCTCTCAGGGAGAGATCAAGGTCCTAGGAAGTCCCTGGGGAAGCATTGGAGACTTCCCACCTCCTACGTGGGTAGTGACCATTCATAGTTCAGGACCTACATGGCTATGGACACCCAGTTTGATGATCTGCACTGGAGTTGAGTTTGGACTAACTTGCATTTGGAGCCGCAGAAATGGAAGAGAACTTACGCCTTCCCCATATGCAATCTGTTTATTTTATGTATGACACCCAGCGAAATGGAATGACTTGCCCATGGTCACACAGCAGATGAGGAACAGCTGATATTTAGAATGTAGATTTCCCGATTCCAGCCTTTTTCCAAAGGGCTCCTTCACAGGGGTCTTCTGAAAAAGTGACCCAATACCCTCTGCCAATTTGGGATGAAGGTTGGAAAAACATAAGCATTTAGGTGTGTCGTCTAAGAAATAAATGTCTTGGAGTTCCAGTTACATGTAGGCCATCCTTTTCCTTATTCCTTAGCTTAGGTCACATCCAGAAGTGTGCTGGAGCTGTTTGTTCCCACTTGCTAGAGCCGATTGTTGAATTTTCAGCAGTTGTGCAAGTCAGATGACATCATATCGGTAGCTTGATATCCACCCACCCTGAGGGGAGGGTCTTCACCATGCTCTACACCATGAAATCCATGCTGAGAAGCCAGTTGTCAAGCATTTGCCAGCACATCATGGATTACATCAGTTGCTGAATTTATAATTGGATGAAATATGCACTACATCATTTTCGAACCTTCACTCGATGGACCAACTCTCTCCAGCAACAGCATAATAGTCTGAACATAATTACCACACTTAATGAATATTAAATAATATGAGCTGTGGTATTCTTTTCTCCCTATGACTCACTTCGAACATCCTGTGACCTGCCCACTTGTGTAATAAAAAACTGCAAGTTCAAGTCAGCATTATCTGGAGGGCTTGTCTTTGAAAGCTTACGTACCTGCTCAGTATCTACATGCTGTAAACTGCTAGAATTAGGACGTTTACGGTCATAAATGTTCATCTCAAAGCCAGTCCCTTGCCTTCCCACAAATCTGAACCTACAGACCATTCCAGGATTGAAAGAATTTCCTTAAGGGAAGCAAAGACCACAAACTGCTTCCCGCACGCACCTGCCCCAGTACAGGGAAATAAACCACTCAAGAGAGGCTCATGTCCTATTTACACAGAAGGTCTAGTCTTACCGGTTTTCTTAAAATTGCTGTGTGATATAATTTTTGGTTCATGATTATATATGCTAAGTGATCTTGCATCACTATATCTGCTAAATCAGATGATCTGGTCATTTTCTTTTTCATAGAAGGAACAATTTGAATTCACCATGAAATAGTAGCTCGAAGGCAAATAGTAGGTAGTGGTGGGTGGCTTTTTAAGTCTAAATGTTTTTTTCCTATTTGATTTACGTAATTGAGCTAATGGGTTCTATGATCGGCTGAATAGTCTGGTAGCTAAAGTCATCATTAGCTATTTTCTTGGCTAACCCAATAATGACCCTTAAATTGTCTCCAGTATTTCCAATTACCTTTGAAAAACATGTGGAATGTCAGAAGCCCTAATAGGAAACATATATGATATGATGTTTGTAGGAAATGTACTAGGAAAACTAGTAGTTTTCACAAAGTCCTTTTAAGTGTCAAGAGGAAATGGGGAAACAAATTACAAAACAAAAACAGAGAAGGATCTGAAGAGAGGATTTTGTCTTGAGAAATACTGGAATCAACGGGTACTGGAATGATTTAGAAATCCTTTAACCCAATCATTTCATTTTATGGTTGAGAAAACCAAGGCTGGGGATGATAATTACCTTATAAAGATAACATAGCTAACAAGTCGCAGGCAAAATTAGAGCCCATTTTTTTCCGTTGAAAAGTGTATTTCTTGTACTAGTGTATTAAAAATATGCTTTACTTAAGAGGCATTTAAACTTCAAATTCCAAGTGGCTTAAGCCTCTCTTCCTTTTCTCTCTCTCTCTCTCTCTTTCTTCCTCTCTCACTCTTCTCTTTCACATAAACATAAATTGCAATTCATTTGCAGGATCATTTTCAAAGCACTGAAGTAGCTGCTGAGGATGGGGTGGGGCAATAGAATACAAGCGTGCCTGAAGCTCAGTTCCTAGCTTCAGTTGTAGCCTGCTGAGGATGGCATGTTGTATTACAGATGGTATAATGTAGTAAACAAGGAGAAATCAGAGTTGGAGTAAAATTGCTGAGTGTGGATTGAGGATAAATGTAACTTTGGGTTCTAAGGTGGATCATTAGTGTTGCGATACAGGCTGGAATCTCACGGGTGGGCAATTCCTCATTGGAATAATCGGTTTGGGCTCCCATCTTGGGGTTTTATAATATTTTTCTTAGTGTAGTAAAATTCGAGGAAATGGTTTTGGTCAAGCAAATTCACAAGAGAATGACTGACTGCACCTAACCTTATCTTGTTAAATCACAATGTGGAAAATCATTGCCACAGGGTCTGGAATACCTGTCAGCTGGCCATCACACTCTCTACCCTGCAGCAAAATCTATGAGCTGCTCGAAGCAGTGCATATGCATTATTTATCTTTGTATGCCCAGCACCGAGTGTGATATTTGTCACAGTGACGGTGCTCGAGAAATGTATAGTGAATGAATGAATAAATGAGTGAACTACCAGAAGGCCGCTTGCTGAGCATGAATCTGGCAAAGGGAGTTGGATGATTCTAAGAAAGGGTGTCAGCTCACAATTGTAAGGGTACATAGAGGCTATGAAGGATCTTCACTACACCCTCTGCATCCAGTCACCTCAGAAGCAATGACGAGATCAAATCTCTGACCTCAAAAATGTGAGAATCCATACTCTGTACGATTATGTATGATACTCATTAAGATTACACCATCTTGTTGGAAACTTGGCAGCTGGTCCTCCTTGACAACGTCCCACCCTCATCACCTACCTCCATTTGAAACATCTCCAGTCTCTATACCTGAGGAAGCCCTCTCTTCTGCAGGAATCCATACCCCAAGCCAGCAGAATACCCACGATAGCAGAGCAAGATAGATTCCTCCTTCACAAGCTGTTAAGTTGATTGTTTCCAGCAGGAGACTGAAGAGTGGTGGCAGTTATTGAATTCCAAAATGACTGAATTCTTGCTGATGGATGTGTTTTGCCAAGCTGCCTAAAGCAATATGACAATAAAAATGAATTGCACCTATATCATAATGCCAATCCTTAGTCGGTGGTTCTTTTAAATGTTCTCTTTCCATTTAGAAGCTAAATTTATTCTTAAGTAAATTATAGTTGATATTTAAATTTTAATTTAATTTTAAAATATGTACAATAAAATTGACCTTTTTGTGTATAGTTCTATGAATTTGAGCACATGTAAGAATCATGTAAGACCTAGTATGGAGGTTCCTTAAAAAACTAAAAATAGAGTTACCATATGATCCAGCAATCCCACTCTTGGGCATATATCTGGAAAAGATGAAAACTCTAATCGAGAAGATACATGCACCCCAATGTTCATAGCAGCACTATTTACAATAGCCAGGTCATGGAAGCAACCTAAGTGTCCATCAATAGATGAATGGATAAAGAAGATACAATGAAATATTACTCAGCCCTAAAATAGAATGAAATAATGCCATTTGTAGCAACATGGATGAACCTAGAGATTATCATACTAAGTGAAGTAAGTCAGACAGAGAAAGACAAATATCATTTGATATCACGTATATGTGGAATCTAAAAAAATAATACAAATTAATTTTTTACAAAACAGAAATAGACTCACAGACATAAAAAACAATCTTATGGTTACCAAAGGGGAAAGCGGCAGAGGGATAAATTAGGAGTTTGGGATTAACAGATACACACTACCATATACAAAATAGATAAACAACAAGGACCTACTATATAGTACAGGGAATACTCAATAGTTTGTAATAACCTCTAAGGAAAAAGAATCTGAAAAAGAATATATATATTTATTTGAATCACTTTGCTGTACACTGGAAACTAACACACCATTGTAAATCAACTATACTTCAATTAAAAAAGAAAAGAATCACATAAGCCCCACAACAATCAGGAAACAGAGTAGTTCCCCAACTCCCTTGTACAGTCATTTGTAGTCACACCCTACGCTGCTCCAACCTCTGTCAACGACTGATGTAGTCTCTGTAACTAGTTTGTCTTTGCAAGAATATTATACCAAGGGAGTAATACTGTATGTAATCTTTAAGACTGGCTTCTTTCTCTCAGGTTAATGCCTTTAATATTCATCAAAGTGGTTGTATGTATCAATACTTCATTCCTTCTATGTTGAGTAATATTCCATTGTATGGATGTACTGTAGTTTATCCACTAACATGTTGAAGGAAATTTGAGTTGTTCCTGGCATATGGCAATTATGAACAGAAATGCTGTAAAATCTGTGTACAGGTCTTGTATGAACATGATTTCATTTCTCTTGGGTAAAATACTTAGAGGTGGATTGCTGGATTATATGGCAAGTATACGTTTATTTTATAGAAATTGCCAAAGTGTTTTCCAGAGCAGCTGGACCATCTTCCCACAAGCAGTGTATGAGAGTTCCAGTAGCTCAGTATCCTTGCCAGGACTTGGTATTATTTTAGACATTCTAATCGGTATAGAATGCTAGTTTATTGTGCTTTTAATTTGCATCTCCCTAATGATTATTGATGTGGAGCACGTTTTTATGTGCTTATTTGCCTTCCCTATGTCTTCTTTGATGAAGTGCCTAAGTATTTTTCTCATTCTTAATATTGGGTTGTTTGTTTTCTTATAGTTGAATTCTGTGCACAGAGTAAATATATTTAATTTTGACAAAGTCCAATTATCAAGTTTTTATTGGATGGACCCAGTTTTGTGGTCTTGTGCAAAAACTCTTTGCCTAGCTTCAGATCTTAAACGTTTTCTCCTATGTTTTCTTCTAAATATTTTCTGGTTTTACATTTTACTTTTAGGTCTATCATCCATTTTGAACTAATTTCCTCCACTGCAGGGGGCATAGGTTCGATCCCTGTTCAGGGACCTAAGTTCCCTTAGTTCAGGAAACTAAGATCCCGCATGCCATGTGGCATGGCCAAAAAAAAAATCATCATATCAACTGTGAGTAAAAATAGTTTTATTTCTTCCTTTTTAATCTGGCCTCCAAGGTTTTTGATGACTACAGTCATATGCATTGGTGTCCCCCTATGAGCAATTTATTACTTTTCTCTGCTAAATTTCCTGTTTTGTTTTGGTTTTTTTCTTTGTCTTTAGTTCTCAGCAGTTTGAATATAATGTACGTGAGTGTAGAATTTTTTTGCTATATCTTGTTTGGGGCTCAGTGAGTTTCTTGGATCTATATGTTTATGTCTTTCACCAAATTTTGGAAGTTTTTAGCCATTATTTCTTCAGATGCTTTTTCTCAATCTTGATTTTCTCCTTCTGGAATTCTGATGACATGCACATAAGACTTTTTGGAGTTGTTTCAGGGCCCCTGATCGTTTTTCAATTTTGATCTTTTTCTCTCTGTTGTTCAGGTGAGATAATATCTATTCTTCCATCATTGAGTGCACTGAATTTTTACTCTGTCATGTCCATTCTGCTGTTGAGCCATCTAGTGAATTTTTTATTTTGGTTATTGTATTTGACAGTTCTAACATTTCCATGTGGTCCTTTATACCTTCTCTTTCTTTGATGATACTTTCTATTTTAACTTTGTTTTAAGACTATTTGTGATTGCTTGCTCAAGCAGTTTTATGGTAGCTACTTTGAAGTCTTTGCCAGAGAAACCAGAATCTGTGTCATCTCATTTTTGGGGCATCTGTTGATTATCTTTTGCCATGTGAGTTGATATTTTCCTGGTTCCTTCTATGTCACATAATTTTGAATTTTATCCTGAGCATTATGAATAAGATAGGGCTGTGAATCTTGATAAAATTCTATGGAGAATTTTGATGTTTTTGATTCAGCAGATAAAAAATTTGATCTGGTTAGTTATGACTATCCTTATTTGAGTTTTCATTCCAATGTCAGTTTGGTTTTCCAAACCTCTGCAGGGCTACTCAGACTGTCACCCATGTGTACCACCTAGAGGCCAGTCTGGGGCAGGGGTGGTGGTCTATCCCACAGTTCATATCTCAAGGTCTACCTGCCTCTGCTGTGTAGGTGTAGATCCAGACATGAGCTGCTCAAGTGGGAACCCAGGAGTTCACAGACAACTTTACAAGGCTGTTTTCCTAAGCTTCTTCCTCTCCATGACCACCTTGGGACTTTCCAGTTCCCTGGGGCTCTCCTTTTCAGTCTTCAAGCCAGAAAGTGGCAGCTCACTCTATCAGGAAGACAGAGAGAAGAAAAATTGCAATCAAGCTGGCCCACCCTCTTGGGATCGCAGTCTCCTGCCTCAGAGTTTTATATTCTTGCACAAACCCATCACCACCACCACCAGTGCAAACACAGAACAGCTCTGGGGCTAGGTTGTGAGGAAACAGAGAAAAAAATAAAAACAAAGAAGATAAAAAGAATAACAGGATTTCCCTGCTTTCTCTGAGAGTTAAGAGCTCCCCTTCAGGTTCCTGGAGACAGAACTGGAGGTCTTCTTCTGGAGCTCTCTGTGTCTGGTCCTGAGGCCCACTTCCAGGTTTCAGGCTGCATGGAGTTCAGGTCAGAGAATATGCCAAAAGATGGACAAAATGGTAGACTCTCCACCAGTTCAGTGGTAATTCAATTTTAGACATATTCCCCAATGTGTCAGCTGCTTTTGACTTTTCAGAGTCCTCAAACAGCTGCTCCGTGCATTCTGCCACATGACAAGACAGGGTGGAGAGTGCTTCCTCCATCTCAGAGGAACTGGAAACTTGCTGGTGGGTTTTTAAGTCTTATTCTTGAAGGAAAAGCTAATAATTATAGCCCTGATGCTGACAGATTCAATCCTGGGGACACTGTTTGGAAATTTTAACTGTTGCTGTATTTTCAAACTTCTACAAAACTTGCAAAAATATAGTACAAGATACTCCCTTATACTGTTGACCCAGACTTCCTAATTTTGTACATTTTGTCCCATCTGCTATCTTATTGTCTCTCTTCTCGCTCTCTAGGTAGGTAGATTTTTTTCCCTGAATCATTGAAAATTAAGTTGAAGACATCATGCTTGCTCTGTAACTACTTCATTGTGTGTTCCCTAAGAATAGAGAACATTCTACATAATCATAGTACAATTATCAAAGTCAAGTAATTTAATATTGACATAATGCCACTGTCTGTTCCACAATCCATATTCCAATTTGCAATTCAAGATTATGCATTTCATTTAGGTTTTGTGTCTCTTTAGTATCTTTAATCGGTAACAGCTTCTAAGCCCTTTCTTTGTCTTCCTTGACCTTGACCTTTTGAAGAATGCAAGTCCATTATTTTGTAAAACATCCTCAATTTGGGTTTGCTGATATTTCCTTATGCTTGGATTCTGCTTATGAATTTTTGGCAGGAATACCACAAAAGTAATGTTGTGTCCTTCTCAAGGAATCATATCAGGAGTCTCTTGATGTCCATTTGTCCAAATACTGGTTTTTATAACTTGGTTAAGGTGGCATCCACCAGGCTTACCCATACAAAACTAATAGAGTTTCTGCCCAAGAACAAGTCTGGGGGAATCAGTAGCTGCTTGCTCTTGTGAAACTTCTTTCTCTTGCTTTGTTTAGGTTGGTGGTTGTTTTGACCTAACATCTAGGGAATGCGTTATTTGCATTCTGCCTGGAATCAAAACAAGTTCGAGTTATCCTTTTACTGCTTGCTTGCTATTCCCGGCTGAGAGCTGTGTTGATGCCTGGGTGGCAGTGGGCCTCTCCCAGCCACCGTCTGGGCAACCACCATTATTCTGCATGCCTGTGGTGCCCAAATGAATGGAGGTTGACCAGCTCTGTGGGTGGGAAGGAAAAGATTTGCAAGACAACAAGGCCTTAATTTTCATGGGAAAAAGTCTATCCTAAACCTTACTTCTGGTTCTCGAAATAATCCAGTGAGAAAATGCTTTTTGAAAATGAATTTCAGCCAAAGAGCCATTCAAGAGAGTTCAGTTCCTGAAAGTGCTGGCATCCTCCACCCCCTCGGTCTCTGCAGCTCTGCGGTGTGTGATCTCGCACAAGTTGTGGATGAGTTGAGACAAGTCATCAATATTTCATTTCTATATTTATAACTCCACTGAAATGCAAGTCTGACAAAGCAAATGTCCATTAAGGAAAAAGTAAAAAAGAAAGACATTTGCTCCAGGGCGTTTCCTGGATGTATCCACACTGATGAATTGAGACCACATCCTCAAAGAGTTCATTATATCCAGGTGGGTCCTGGTGAATGCTTCCGTCTCACTGCAAACTCAGCCATTAGTACCCAACTTCCAAAGTTACTGGAGGGATCTGAGGAAACAAATACAGCCCTGAGCCCCTGCCAGGTGAAGAACTGTTGTCTGGAGTTTCATTTGCCCCAGCAGTTTAAGGCATTTAGAGGCTAAATTATGGATTCATCCTTCATCGTGATTTATTAGTCTCAATATTTCGATGCACCCTTTTCAGAGACTTGAGTGCGCCGACTCAGCACCATGAGAGCGAGAACCTTGAGTAGCTTGCATTCCTAGATTTTTCTAGGTTTCCCTCTCCACAGAATTCAGACATTTAAAAAAAAAATTACAGATGTGACAAGTGGAGCGGAGAATGGACCAGGGCTACAGAGGAAATTCTTCAGTTCTTGTTGCTCCAGTAGCCAGAAGTTTCTCAGGGCACGTAGACAAAGTCTATGCAGACACACAACTCGTCTTCAACCCTGCCTGAGAAATGTAAGGCTTGCCCTTGTCACAGGGAGCAGTCCGTCACTGCGTTAGCATCACCCTGATTACCTCTGGCTCTCACTTCCAGCTCTCTCCACTTTCACAGTGAACAAATTGGTCATTTTTGACACATTTATAGAAGTTTATAGGTGTATCCTTTTTTGTTGTTTTACACTTTGTCTGGGATTCCTGGGATGCTTTCTTTACTACACCCCTCTTTTCCTTATACGTTCAAGATTCACACGTCACTCTCCATTTCACACCTGTCTGTCCTCAATATGTCTCTCATTAGAATTGCTTATTCTTTCTAGTTGTCTTCTGGGGAGTGAAAGATGCTTGAAACAAGGCCCTGGTGACTTCTGGCCATGTCTGTTTGGAAGGCCGTTGAGTCCCACCAGTTCTGGGAGGCCGTGAGGTAGAGGTTGGCAGTAGATCCAGGCAGGCAAGAAAAGGTCTTCCTCTTGAGGCGATCCTGAGATGTTTACCCACCTTGTTTCTGCATGAACCTTTATGGTTGATGGGGGCAGGCACCTCCCAGGTATCTCTCTCCGAGATACCTCTGACTGGCTTGGACTTCTCAGCCCCTACTTAGAGACAAGGACAAGGAAGGTGGCAAGGAAGAGAGTCTGAGTGAATTTATTGTGAGTCAGAATTCCTCAGCAACATTGTCTTCCAGACCTCCATGCAGCTCTCCATCTTCCCACTTTTCCCTGGAGTAACGTTTCTGCTTGCTTTTCCTTTCTCTATTTATTTATTTATAAGATTTTTTTTTTTAATATGGACCATTTTTAAAGTCTTTATTGAATTTGTTATAATATTACTTCTGTTTTACGTTTTTTGTTTTTTTGGCCACGAGACATGTGGGATCTTAGCTCCCCGACCAGTGATCGAACCCACACCCCCTGCATTGGAAGGCGAAGTCTTAACCACTGGACCACCAGGGAAGTCTCTCCTTCTCTATTTAGAATGATGCTTATAGTTCTTTGAAGCTAAAATGCTCCTTAGAGCTTTTCTAGTATAGTGCCTATTTTGACAGATGATGAAACTGCACCTCTTTAGATATAGGAACATGGAAGAGAATAGTAGAAAAAGCTGGAGTTTGAAGTCAGAAGAACTGGGGTTCACTTCTGACTCCATTTACTTAAGTTTCAGTGCCTCTGAACCTTAGTGTCTCATCAGTAAAATGAGAGCAATGATTTTGGTCCTGTGAACTTTCTGAGAGTTAAAAGAGATAACGTATGTAGAGTGCCTAGCACAGTGGCTGGTATATAGTAGGTGCTTAATAAGTATTCATCTCCTTTCTCTTTTCTCAGTATCTCCTCCAATGTCATCTTTGAATGTCTCCTTATTCTCTCCCCAATAGCTTTCTCTTAAGTGACTCTCCCAAGAAACCACCTTGCTTGTTCTCTTGCTTTCCACCTGCTTCTGTCTCTCTCGCTGTTTCTCTTCCTGGTGAGTCTGAAATCCTACTTACAGCTCCCAGCAGGCTTTCACTTTCATCCACCTACGAGGATCATTTCTTTCAAAGGCAATTTCTGGAAGCATTTCTTGACTCCTACAGCCTTCAGGCTCTTTCCCCCTTTGAGCTCCCATCAGTCTTCCCGTCTCCATCACTCCCATTGACTCGCCACACTTTGCCTGTATTACTGGTTCTACTGGTGTGCATGTGTCCTACCTCCTGAGCTAGAATGGAAGATCCCTTTTATTTTTATTCAGGTAAAATTGACATACAACATTATATTAGTTCCAGATGTACAAAATAATGATTCAACGTTTGTATACATTGAGAAATGATCACCACAATAAGTCTTGTAAACATTCATCACGATACATAGTTACAGGATATTTTTTAATGAGGAACTTTTAAGATTTACTTCCTTAACAACTTTCAAATATGCAGTGCAGTGTTATTAACTATAGTCTCCATGCTGGACGTTACATCTCCATGACTTATTTATTTTATAACCGGAAGTCTATACTTCTCAACCCTCTTCACCCATTTCGCCCAGCCCTCACTCCTGTCTCTGGCAACCACCAATCTGAATCACTGAATCTGTGAGCTTAGGTTTTTGTTCTTGTTTTGGCTTTTGTTTTTAGATTCTACATATATGAGAGGATCATATGGTATTTGTCTTTCTCTGTCTGACTTATTGCATTTAGCATAATGCCCTCAAGATCCATCCATGTTGTCACAAATGACAGGATTTAATTCTTTTATGGCTGAATAATATTCCATTGTATTTTTTTTTTTTTTTTTAATGAGAGCCTCTGGGAACTACATTTTTTTGTCTTTTTTTTTTTTTTTTTTAAATTTATGGCTGTGTTGGGTCCTCGTTTCTGTGCGAGGGCTTTCTCCAGCCGCGGCAAGCGGGGGCCACTCTTCATCGCGGTGCGCGGGCCTCCCACCATCGCGGCCTCTCCTGTTGCGGAGCACAGGCTCCAGACGCGCATGCCCAGCAATTGTGGCTCACGGGCCCAGCCGCTCTGCGGCACGCGGGATCCTCCCAGACCAGGGCCCGAACCCGCGTCCCCTGCACCGGCAGGCAGACTCTCAACCACTGCGCCACCTGGGAAGCCCCCCATTGTATTTTTATGCCACATTTTCTTTATCCATTCATCCATCAATGGACATTTAAGTTGTTTCCATATCTTGGCTATTGTAAATAATGTTGCAATAACCACGGTGGTGTATATATCTTTTTGAGTTAGTGTTTTCATTTTCTTATGGTAAATACCCAGGAGTGGAATTGCTGCATCATACTGTTGTTCTTTTTCTAGTTTTTTGAGGAACCACCATACTGTTTTCCACAGTGGCTGCACCAGCTTACATTCCTACCAACAGCACACAAGGGTTCCCTTTTCTCCACATCCTCACCAACACTTGTTATTTCTTGTCTTTTTGATAATAGCCATTCTGACAGGTGTGAGGTGATATCTTATTGTGGTTTTGATTTGCATTTTCCCAATGATTAGTGATGTTGAGCATCTTTTCATGTTTCAAATAGCCATTAGTACGTCTTCTTTGGAAAAACAGGTGGTATGTTAGATTCTCTGCCCATTTTTAATGGGATTGTTTGGGGTTTTTGGTACTGAGCTGTTTGAGTTCTTTATATATTTCGAATATTAACTCCTTATCACATATATGATTTGCAAATATTTTCTCCCTCTTTCAGTAGGTTGCCTTTTCATTTTGTTGATGGTTTCCTTTGCTGTGCAAAAGCTTTTTAGTTTGATGAGTCCCATTTGTTCATTTTTACTTTCATTGCTTTTGTTTTGTTGTCAAATCCAAAAAACCATCACCAAACCAATGTCAAGGCGTTTCCTGCCTGTGTATTCTTCTAGGAGTTTTATGGTTTCAGGTCTTACATTCGAGTCTTTAATCCATTTTGAGTGAGTTTTTGTGTATGGTGTAAGACTGTGGTCCAGTTTCTTGCTTTTGCATGTGGTTGTCCTTTTTCCATTGTATATTCTTGGCTGCTTTGTCAAAATTAATCGACCACATATATATGGGTTAATTTCTGAGCTCTCCACTCTGTTCCATTAACTTATGTGTCTATTTTTATGCCAACACTATACTGCTTTGATTACTATGGCTTTGTAATATAATTTGGAATCTAGCAGCATGATGCTGCCAGCTTTGTTCTTTCTCAAGATTACTTTGGCTTTTTGGGGTCTTTTATGGTTCCAGACAAATTTTAGGATTGTTTGTTCTACTTCTGTGAAAAATTGGAAGCTTCCTGAGAGCTGGACCTACTCTATATATTTTTTAGTTATTATTTCTTACCAGGTCTCATAATCATCTCTCTCAAATGGTGGATACACAATAGATATTCATTGGTAGATTAATAGATTCCTATTGCCTTTTTCCCAAGATACCTTCTCCTTTATGAGAGGGGACAAATATACCATGCGTTGAATATTAGGTTGCCTTTTTACAGCTAATGGAATGTCCACGAGTAAAGGCACACTAAGTAAAAGGGTGCAGTCCTTACGTTCAGTGGCCTGCAAACACGCTGCCACAATGTGGGGTTATGAGCACACCACTGCGTCTGCACGTTGGTTTTTCTGTTTGCACTGGGAAAGCACAGAAGCTTGTGTCCGTGGTGATGAACTCACCTTCTCCCTCTTGGAACACAAAACCATTTCCCATGTACCTGTGGGCCATCTCAGAGACCCATCCATCAGGGCTGGAGAGGCCCTATTAAGCCATCCAGGCTGTTCTAGGGACAGGCAGCCTGCTCTCCGCTGTGCGTTTGCCAGCCCTTCATTCTTTCCACTTGAAGCCCTTCGGACTGAATTTACAAATGGGTTTTAAACTGGATCACCTAAGATGAATTTCTGTGCTCAGTCAGATGCTAGCAGTGTATTACTTGGGTTGTGTAAAATGGGAGTTTAGTGAGGTTAATTTCTCCCTCCTCCCCACCTTAGGCTAATTATTGAAGAAAGTGTTTGCAGACCTGGAACTTCTCATAATTCATCCTGCCTTCTGTTTCCTTAGAGTCGGGGCTCATAAATCTCTGTTTGTGATGACATAATCGGTTACAAGAGGAATGAGGTGGTATTGCCAGCTGAGAATTACAGCTACCGACAGACTCCAAGCAAACCAAAAGAGACTCATCCGGAGAGATATACCCCCGCCCTTTTCTTCCCTGACTTGCAGGAGTTGATGTGTTGAAACACTCTCATGAAAAAGGGTAGCCACAACATATTAAACTAAGAGAATTTGATGCTTATTTGAAAACACAGACTCCCAAAACCTTATGAAGATAATAAACATACCCTAAGAGGAACCAGTCGCTTCAGAATTTATTGTCTATTAGCAAGTGCAATGTTAAAAATATATGTCAAATCAACATCTTTCTCTTTAGAGATCACTTACCTTTGAAATATAGTCAAATATAATGTGATCTTCCATTTAAAATTTCTGCTTCCCTCCTCTCTTTATAGTGTCTATGAATTTACATCTCTTTGACGTACATATATATTATGCATTCGAAAAAAATTATATAAAGAAAGTGAGAATCGTGGTGCATTAGAGCTCTAAGAACATTTATAAGATTTAGTCCAACCCCTAATTTTAGAGAAGCAGACACTGAGATCCAAACGTATGTCTGAGAGCTGTTTGCGGAAAGCAGGGTTAGTGTCATAGATGAGGTGGGGTCCAGGCTTCTATCCCCAGCCCAACAGTCTGGGGGCCACACTGCCCATTAGCAAGATGTCAGACGGACAGACATTTCCATTCATCTTGGCACACTTCCATCAATGGTTATGAGAATCCTATTATTAGAAAAAAGCTAATGTAAGTATTCTCATTTCACACTCAGGAAATGGAAATGAAATGGAAAAATATTGAAGTTCACCACATAGAACATTGAAGTGGTTCTACCATCACTGTCTTCATCTTTATTGTTTTGATTTTTTATTTTTTGGCCACACCATGCAGCTTGCAGGATCTTAGTTCCCTGACCAGGGATTGAACCCACGCCCTCTGCAGTGAAAGCGTGGAGTCCTAACCACTGGACCTCCAGGGAATTCCCTGTCTTCATCTTCAAAATGATGGGGTTGAGTAGTTGATCCTTGAGTCTTCTCCAACTGAAATACTCAAGAATTCTAAATCTTGTTGAATATTCTCTGTGAGGTTTGTGCTTTTCCTCTCCTGAAATATTGCTCCTTAACAATCCTAAACCTTCATTTCCCCCAAATACAAATAGAGCTAATTATATTTACTAGGGCACTGGTGACAGTAAACAAAGATGATACACATAAAGCACATTTAATTCCTTGAATGAAAAGTAATGAACAGTAAATCACTTAGAGCAGCTCAAAAATAGCAGTAACTGTAGAATATAATCATCTCTAAATCCATGTATGGATTACTCTTTGGTGGATTATTTCTAGGAAATGTTCCATTTCAGGTTGACTCCCCTGCCACTCAGGATGTATCAGGACAAGTCAGGATGAACTCAAGGAAACACTAACCACTTTTAATATTTAATAAAACCATCTATTATTAGAAAGGTAATTTGCTATTGCTTTGAAAATATAAATCCCAATACACTTCAGACCTAGGGTTTAATGGCATTTTGCTTGCCGTTTGAGATTACGTATGTACGTTCCCTCCCTTAGCAGAGCTATGTGAGGGCCGATTATAATGCCTTTTATAAAATTCAAAACATGTTTTTTGTATATTATAATTATTTTCTCCTTTATCATCTCACTTGCAGGTATATCTGTCAAGATACTTAAAATTGGTTCATGCTCTCAAATGAACTTTCTGTGGCTTGATCTTGGCAACTATTACACCGACAGGATAGCTGCCATCATGGATGTGGCTTGAGCAGAGTGATCTAAATCTGACTCAACATAGCCCCGTAGTCAGCTGATTATTTGTTTCAAATGTATAAATCCTTCTGCATATAGTTAATGGCAAAGAGTAAAGGCTTGCCTTAGGAAGGAACACAAAGCCACCGGGGTTACTTTGGTGTCAGGAATTCCTTTTAAGAAACAGAAGGGAATACACCTGAAACTAACACAACATTGTAAATCAATTATACTCCGATAAAAATTTTTTTAAGAAAAGGTTACACACAGCATGATTCTATTTATATATTATTTTTGAAATAACAAAATTATAGAAATGGATAACATATCAGTGGTTGTCAGGAGTTAAGGAGTGAACTGGGGCAAGAGAAAAGTGAGAGTGGCTATCAAAGGGCACAGTTCCTTTGGTGATGGAACTGTTCTTTACCTTGACTGTATCAATGGCAATAATCTGGTTGTGATGGTGTGCTATAGTTTTGAAAGATGTTATCATTGGGGGGAAAATGGTAAAAGGCACATGAATTGTTCCCTGCATTATTTCTTACAGGTTCATGTGAATCTCTTAAGTATCTCAAAATTTTAAAAAATGAATGCAAAAAAAAAAAGAAAGAAAGAAAGAAAGAGAAGAAACAGAGGGGAAAGGTGGGCATGAATTTTTGTCTATGTGGGTGAACCCAGCCTGTAGATAATAGTATCTCCACATTATTTCTCTTGCCTATCAATCCTCACCCAACTTGAAGGAGTTAAGAAGATGTGTAAAGAGTGGAAGTTTCAAAGGAGACTTAATGAACAAATTAAAATATTATTGAAGTATTACGTGCCATTCGCCACTCGAATCATTAAAGGGAATATAAACAAACTGACACCTTTCTGAAGCGGGGCAACCAGACTTGACAGAATCCATGTAGTCTGAGGAACAGACACGGAAATGGAGATGTTGTCCCTGGAGATGACAGAGCCAGTGGGGACATGTTAGGTGTCTTCAAATACCTGAAGTGTTGGCATATGGAAAAATGACTTTAATTCTTCTACTTGGCTCCTAGGGATATGGAAGGGCAGATTTTAGCTTCTTATAAGGAAATGTTTTCTAAGGACTGGACAGATGGGGAGATTCTGTAGACCATGAGCTCTCAGTAACAGAGGCTTGGGGCCCAGTGTGGGTGAACATAGTTTAGGGGAGGCCAATGCTGGCGGAAGTTTGGACTGGGTGACCCTCAAGGGTGCTTCTATCTCAGAGATGCTATAATTTTAACAGAGTGGCTTTGGCTAAATGACTGTTTAGCTCTCTGTCTTTTCACCTATAAAATGAAAGATTGTCACAATCACTAGCTCAGCGATTGTCACTCATTTTTTTCAGAATGGGAAATCTCTTATTTTCCCCTAAATGAAATCTTGTGTAGAACTCTAATGTAAAAAGGAGAGGGAAGTTTTTGTGTTTGGAAAAGGGGATTGAAAATCTGGAGCTCTGGCCCTCGGCCTTCCCATCTCCTCCACCCCTTCCTCCCCTTGGGCAGCTCTGAGTACCTTTGAGCAATCTGGAAACTAGTCTGAAAACCACAAGATTAAATGCTTTCTGATATTCCTAGCATAGCTACAATTTTATGATTGTCATATAATTCTACAACTACTCTTTAACTAGATTACTAAACACTAAAATTTATTTTTCAACCTGTTTCAGGCTTGAGGCTTCCAGAAGGGAAACTATGTAGCGGAGTGGTTAAACAGATCAGCTCCAGGATCAGCAAAGCTTGGGTTCAAATCTCAGCTCTGTATCTTAGTTTCGTGACACTAGGTGAATTGCTTTGCCTCTCCAAGACTCAGGTGATGAATGTACAGAAAAGACCCATCTTATGGAATTTTGGGGAGGATTAAAAAGATCATTTATGAAAAACTCATGTTATGTTTGAAATGTGAAATAAGTGCTCAACTAGGTGGCTACTTTATTAATAAAAAGACCAAATTAGACCGAGCAAAACATTTTCTTCCATATAGATTTAATTTCTTTTTAAAAAAATTTTATTGGGGTAGAGTTAATTTACAATGTTGTGTTAGTTTCAGGTGTACGGCAAAGTGAATCTGTTATGCATACACATATATGCACTCTTTTTTAGATTCTTTTCCCATATAGGCCATTACAGAGTATTGAGTAGAGTTCTCTTTGCTATACAGTGCATCCTTATTAGTTTAGATTTAATTTCTTATACCGGTAATAAGAATTAGAAGCCAACAACCTTATCATTACCTTCTGAAGCTTGGAATAAGATAGGTCCATCTAGAGGAGGAAATACAATGACATTGACATCAGCCTCCAGTGCCACCACTCACCCTTCTGTATGACCTTCATCAAAGTTCTCGGCCACCTTAGGACTCTTCCCCGTTAATAAATGAAGCTTACATTTTCAATGTAAAGAGATGCTTTTAAGGAGGATTGAGGTTCAGTTTATCCAAGAGAGCCTAACTTTTTTTTCCCATTTATTTCATTATTTATTTATTTGTTGAGAGATATAGTTGATGTGCAATGTTTATATTGTATACATGCAATATTTATATTTATTTTCAGATGTACAACATAGGGATTCACAATTTTAAGTGTTGTATTCCATTTATAGTTATTATAAAGTATCGGCTATATTCCCTATGTGTGCATCCTTGTAGCTTATTTACAAGACAGCCTAACTTTGGGGACAACTTTCCCAAAAGCCAAAAGCTTTCTTGGGAAAATCCCAGAGCTGCCTCTAAATAACCCTAAGACAGTCCCTAAGAATAACCCCAAACATTCTTGTTAGTCCTTTTTTTCTGTCTAAGGATTGCCTATTCTTTTTGCCTAAAGTGGAAGTATATTTGCGCAGCAAACATTGCCTGCACACTGACTCTGCATAGAGTTTTGGAGAAAACAGGAACCAGAATAAATCCTACCTTTATAGAACTGATGGTTTTATCCAGAGACTTGCAACCACACGGTAGAGGTTCTTCTAAGATGTTTTGCAGCAGCCCTTTATATCGCTGGGTTCCAAGCTCCAGCACTAACCCTCTTGTTTTCCTCCGTATTCCTGAGAACTCCCATCCTTAAAGATTGGAGGAAACGGTGAGAATACGGTTACTATGCTTAATTCTCCTCCTTCCTACCTGTCATTGAGGGAGAGCTGATGTTTTCCATAACCTTAATAAATTTAAGATTCAATCTTTAGTTGATGGGATGCATAAGAAAGATACTTTTCTGCAGCTTTCTATTCTGAAATTTTGCCGATCCTTGCCGACATTTGCTCTGAATTATGGAACCAAGTATCAGTACGTAGAGGAACGTTCCTGTAAACAAAAAAGAATACATAGTAAACACTGCTTCAAAACAACATAACAAGCAACATACAGAAAAGCAAATCAAGGGCAAGGAACTCTTGTCCTTGGGGAAAGGACTCTCTGGGTAGGTATGCTTCATTTGGGTTTGGAAGGAGGTGGTAAGCATATGCATACTGGATCCCATTTTTTTCTGTTTTCTTGGAAGTTTTGAAAGAAGGCTGAGAGCACAGATATAGATTAGGACTGCCTGTCTAAAGATGATACCAAAGGTAAGTGTGCTCTGGGGTTTAACAGTTTAACATACGTGCTGGAAGCTCTTTACTGACTGGTTACTAGGAGACAGCATGATTCATTCCTTCCTTCTCCTCTGTGACCAACCTCCCGTCATTTATCACCCCGCACACTGGATCAAGACTGATAGAATCTTCAGAAAAAATTATGGAGTACTCTATTCTCGTAAGGAGGCACTAAACTGTGGAAATAAAATGATCCCTGAAGATGAGGTCTACTCAGAAAGCGTCCCCACATATGTCCTGTATGCATTGACAGCCTAGGGCTTTACTCCTGGTAGAGAAACACAGGATAAAATAGAAACAATATATTTTTTAAAAAGCCCCACACATGGCAATATTGAAACCAATATGGACAGTAAATACTGTATCTTCCCTAGAGATTTTCTCCGCAACTTTCTGAATAACTATATTTAATTATAGCCCAGTGTTCCTAATTTCCATAAAATGAGACACTTAAATATTCCTTTAATAATCTTTCTAAAGATTCGAATAACTGGAATAGCTTAATTGCGAATTCCAAACAATCAGATCTTCCAAGATAATTATAAATTAAAATACAAATTATAAGACATTTAAGAAGTACTGTGGGTATGAATTGACATATAGAAAACGTTGGTCACCTATGCACCAACCACTACCTCTAGGGCATCAGCTCTAATGTACAATTTGTTGGGAATTTTAATCAAGGAACATTTAATGTATTTTCATAACAGCATCTTTATTGTCAGAGACAAAGCCTAGATAATATAAGCCTCACCTGATAGGAGAAGAAAGTGTTATTAAAGATCAAAAGAATGGGAAACTATGCCCACATGGGAATGATTGTGTGCGTGTGAGAGCTAGGGCCAGCGGTGAGGCCAACGCACAAGTGTGAACGTAAGTGAGGGGAGATGCAGCAGGAGTGTATTTTGCAATATTTCCTGAAGTTTTCACTCTGTATTCTGCCCTTACCTTCTTCACCTGTTTGAGCAGATATCAAGATCAGTGCCTGCTGGGGATTTGCAACAGGGAAGAAAGCAAAAATTGTCAAAATTCTACAGCCATTGAGAAGTGCAGTGACTCAGGAGAGAGTGTCTATATGCATCTTCCGGGGAGATAAGGTGGGGGGGAAGGAGGGAAGGAGGCAGGTGATCTCCCTCTGAGCAACTCAGATCTCCCCAGTTCAGGCAGGTGAGGGCTTGCTCCCTGCTCTGGGCACCATCTTGAGGCTGACGCGGGGCCTCAGGGGAGGTGGGCAGGTGATGCCCCCAAGACTCGCGGCCCCAAGCTTCGCATAGAAGCTGCAGAGCAGAGCTCATCCCGTGCCCTGGGACCATGTGCCACCAGGCAGACGGAGGAACCTTGGCCACCCGAGGTCTCATCATCAGATCCCCAGACCCTGTTCAGATACGCTGAAGGTGGTGAGGAGGAAGCCCCAGCAGTGGCTCAGCCTTTCTTTCCTCCAGCCCAGGGGGAAAATGACTTAGAGATGATGTGAAGGTGATTGATGGATGGGAAACCACCGGACTGTATAAACTAAGATTTATACCTGCTACAAAAGTATAGAGCTTTCTACCCTGTGTATCTCAACAAGCACGTGCTCTGAGACAGACTGCTGGGCTCTGGCCCCAGCTCCACCACTACCTAGCTGTGTGTGACCTTGGCAAGTCTCTTAACCTCCCTGACCTCAGTTTCTTCATCTGTAAACCTGGGATGAACAATAGCATCAATACCAATCTTACATGCCTGTTGCAAGAATGAAGCAAGAGCGTCTGAATCTTTGACACAGAGCCAAGCCTCAATAATTATCAGATATTATAATCATCATCAATGTTATTATTTATCAATAGTTTTCTTTTTTTTTTTAATAGTTTTATTCTAAAACTGCCCCAGTTGTTACCTAAATGTGAAGGAGAGATTTATACCTAAAAAAAAATTTCAATTGATACCCCAGTTATTTGTGGATTTTCTTTCATCATAGGCTTAAAAAAATAAACAAATACGCAAAAATCTCTTTTTTCCTTTCGGCCCCCAGGAGACTACTAAATTGTATGTGAAACAAACACCTTCAGGGGAAGTGTTCCTGGGAGAAAGAGATTTTTCCTAGATCTTCAGTAGTTTGTTGAGTCCTGACTAGGGGCAGTGCCTCCCAACAGCCAAGTCGGAGTGCCAGCTCTGAGGGTAGCAAGTCCAGCCAACTCTTTTTTTCCATCCAATGGGAATCAGATTTCTGATACCCAAAAATCCAACGGGCTCTTCAGGGTCTTGGAACGCGTGCCAGATAGAGGAGGGAGAAGGATAATTCTTTCTTATAACTGACACATACGGGAGTGCTCTGAGATGAGCCGGATTAATTCTGGGGGAATTCAGAGTGCAGGTGGGTGCAGGAGTCCGTGAACTGTCATCCCTGATTACACTGGGAGGACAGTTTATGAAATGAGCCTGTATTGAATTGTTGTGACAATATGTAACGGTTGTGAGTGAAATAAGCAAGTGATTTGTTGACGGAATTGCCTGGGCGGGACTGAGGGCCCTGCAGACAGTCCCCAGGACATCACAGTCATGCCTCGGCCCCTGACCTCTAAGTAAGTGGAAAGCTAACGGGCTCTGTACCTGGTGGCTGTGACTCTCTTGGGTAGATGTGACACAGGTGGACAGAGGTGGCCAAGTGTGCGCTACCCCCATCCATGCAACAGTGCATGTGTTCACTGATGTCTATTCGTTCATGGCCTTGTGGACCTCATTTCTCTAGGTGGCCTGTTCCAGTGGCACAAACTGTGGGCTCCCCAGCTCTGCACACACAGGTCAGAACCCTCTTAGTACAGCCCCACCTCCCCGCAATCCTTCACCTTCCCCATGGTCTTGACCCTTAGCATCTCCTACTTGGCACCTTGAAAGTACTGGGGCTGATGTCTTAAGTTTTGACCTGTAGAGCTGCCCGAGCTCTCCCTTCCTCATCATGTAAGATGCTCCAGACTCCAGGCCTGGGGGTACACACGGCCTGCCCACCTGCCTCTGCACGGTTCTCATGCTCTACAGTCAAGGAAAATGTATTCAGAGAAGTCCTGTCCCTCAGGGTGTGAAGCTGGTCCAGGCCCCTCGGAGGCTACAGAGGCTCTTTCTTCCTCCATGGGGTTATGCCCTCACAGGAAGATGGCTACAGAACCGGATATCTCTGGGGCAAATGGCACAGAAGGGTTAAAATAGATACAGGTTATTTGAAGGGGGAGGAGGCTCCTGGGTAGGAGCCTCAAGGAAGACCCTTGGGTCTGGAAAGGGAAGGAGAACTGTGGCCGTGTGGGTCGGGGTAACAGGGTGAGGAAAGGCTTGGGCTTATAAAAGGAGTATTTGGGAGGCTTTGAACCTGGGTCTGAGGTTCCCTCAGAAAACTGTAGCAGGAAGACAGCAGCTGAGTGGGAATCAAGACATTTTACTCTTTTGAGTTCTTTGAAAATAGAGTATTATCTAGAAATAACTCCATAATGTAACCTTGAAGAATAGGCATGGGACATGGGGGGGGAAAGGGGACTCAAAGACCAGAAGCCCCAAACCCACTGAGACTTGGATCCATCTCCTGAGGCCGCTGTAACAAGTTACCACAAAATGGGAGGCATAAAACAACAGAAAAGTATTCTCTCACAGTCTTGAAGGCCACAAGTTCAAAGTCACTATCACTGGGTCGAAATCCAGCTCCTTCCTGAGGCTCTGGGGGTGAATTGCTTCCTTGTTCCTCCAGCTTTTAGAGGCGTCGGGCGCTCCTGGGCTGCTTGTGGCTGCATCACGGCAATCTCTGCCGTGTGGTAACATCGCCTCCTGTGTGTGTGTGTGTGTGTGTGTGTGTGTGTGTGTGTGTGTGTGTGTGTGTAGACCCTCCCTCTTATAAGGAAACGTGATTGCATCTAGGGCCCACCGGACAATCCAGAATAATCTATCTCAAGATCCCTAACTTAATCACAGCTGCAAAGACTCTTTTTTTTGCCGTGTAAGGTAACATTCGCAGGTTTCAGGAATTAAGGCGTAGATATTTTGGGGGGGGCTATTTTTCAGCCTACCACAGAGCTCATCGTTATACAGACTGTCATGAATTTCTCAGCAGTTACTCAGTTGTGCTTTACTGACCCAAAGGGGTTCTGTCCTCCCCAAGTGCCTCTGTCCTGTTCAGACCTCTGGCCTAAGTCTAAAAACTAATGCAGACCCCACTTGGCAAAGTCCTCTTCTCAAACAAAACCTTTCCAGGTCTTACCAACCTCATTAGGAGATGTAGAGAAACAGGTCAGAAGCTCTTCGTAGACAGTCGGTCTCATTGAGCATGAGAAAACGGTGAGGCTTTGTAAAGGAATGACCATTTGGAAATGCCTTTAGAAATCCAAATACAAAGACTTATGATGGTTTGACATTGATTTCATACCCCCATCTACCAATTTCCACTTATGTCTTTGTTCCTTATTTTCATTATTTTAATGTATTCCGTCTCACAATTGTAAAAAGGAGCCCAACTGTGCATTTCAGGGTCATGATTGCACATCTTAGGAAGTTCAAGCCCCCGTCTTTGACTGTATGCTTTCTAATACCACCCAAGGTGTGTCAAAATTGCCCACAAATGCACAATCTGTCAGGTCTTATTGCTCAAATGAAACCCACTTCCACAGTAGCACAAGGAGGGAGGGGGTAGCTCTCCTGCTATTTGCATCAGCACTTGTCCTTGGGAAATGCTGAATCTTGGCACTGAAAGAAAGTGTAAAAATGATCAATTTGTCACCTAATATGGACCACTACACTCACAAGACTGCAACTCCTTATATTAATGGAATTTAGGATATAACTTTTTAAATTTGGAGCCTCATTACACAGTACAAATAAAAATAGAGCCCCAACTATATCATCTTTAATTGCCTCTGGACAGAATGCTGACTGTCTACTGAGGTCTTGGCCATGTGTTTCTGGGGAGCCAGCAGAGTTTGTGCCTTGGTTTAAAAGCAAAGGCAGAAAAGATGTGTGGGTATCATTAAGAGAGGGCCGAGGGCTTCTCTGGTGGCGCAGTGGTTGAGAATCTGCCTGCCAATGCAGGGGACACGGGTTCGAGCCCTGGTCTGGGAAGATCCCACATGCCGCGGAGCAACTAGGTCCGTGAGCCACAACTACTGAGCCTGCGCGTCTGGAGCCTGTGCTCTACAACAAGAGAGGCCGCGATAGTGAGAGGCCCGCACATCGCGATGAAGAGTGGCCCCCGCTTGCCGCAACTAGAGAAAGCCCTCGCACAGAAACGAAGACCAACACGGCCAAAAATAAATAAATTTAAAAAAACAAAACAAAAAAAATGCAGCTTAAAAAAGAGAGGGCAGAGCTGGATGCCTGTAGTCATTCCAACTAACATCACAGTTGAACAAAATGTGTGAACAAAAATATGACGGGATTGTCAAAGTGATGCCTTCCTGTGTGTGGCGTTGGAGGGAGGATGTGCATTCACCCATGTGAGTGTATGGAGCCATCCAGCCGCTTCTACTCAGTGTTCTTGTTACCAAGAGTTTGAAAATAGCCACAGTTTTCACTCTTAGTCTGGCAGAGACCCAGAGAGAGATGTTGGTACGCAAGCTGCGATTGCTGAGTCTTTTAGCATCCCTCTGGACAACTGATTAAAGCAATTGATCAATACTGAAGTTTGAGAAAAACTAGTGTGGGTATGTTACAGACAACGTCGCATGAATAAATAACTCAGATAATGGCATTTGTCTTACTATCAAGCTCATCCATAATTTAGCAGGAATATCACCCATTAAAAGAACACCTAGGATGATCTGTGCCAAAATAAAGAGTTAATTGGTTTCTATCTTCTGGGAAGTCTCTCAAACAAGATAGGGAAGGGAAAGTGGCTACCTACTATAATAATAAATGTAAAGCAGCTCCTACGCCATACCCTTATCTGCTGGAGACTTTCCTTCAATTGCACTTCAAGGAGCATCTTTGGGATCCACCTTCTACAACTCAATAGAAGCTTTTAGAAAGGTCTTTTTCTTTTCCAAGTAGGGATCAAATCTGTATCATAGAAAAATATAATTCACTGCTTTAAATAAATTAATTCACTGAGCACTGGCTATAGAGAGTATAAGTAAATTCCTCCTGGGATTGAAATGTTTCTGTAGTATAAATGAAACATTACACGAGGCATTCCTCTCCATTCTGGCCGGTATGGGCTTCAGATATAAATGGCTAATGGTGCCTCATTTGCGTGCTCCAAGACTTGGGGGTGGTCAAAAGGGCACGAGAAATCAGGACCCACTCTGGGATGAGAGTAGTTACAAGATGACACCCCAAAAGGCCAGCAGGTAGAAATGGCGTGATCAAGGGCCAAACTATCCATTGAAACATATGGTTCTTGCTTCACCACCGAAGAAATTAGGTACAAGGAAATCAAAGCGATTCCATCAAGGTTCAAGTTGGGAGCCCAGTCAGCAAGTTTATACTGAGGTGATTGACTTGGTAGCTTCTAAATTTTAATGGGATGATGCTAGTAATAGACCGTGCATTAGAGGCTGGGGTCTTGGTTATTACAGGGTAAAAAAAAAAAAAAATGACATCCTTGTCACAGTGTTGATGGGCATCAGCTTTTGCGTCACCAGTTGACCTGTCATTGGATTTCTCTGAGCCCTTTAGAGGCACACGGATAAGGTTGGAGTGTGTGAAAATCATTGTTGAACCCTATCATCTCCAAAGGGGTATTGGGGAAAAATCATGTCTTTCAAATAATGTCCATGCTTATACTGAATCAGTAATTGCTGTATAAGATAAACTTGAGTATGTTCTTAATGTCCTCTAGAGATGCTGTAAGTACCGTTTGCTAGTATTTATGGTCTGCAATCAAACAGGAGTTGAGGCCATAAATCATTACCCTGAATATAATATTTTTGTTTCATGAAAGTCTGAGCTTTCAACCCCAAAGCAACAAATCAGTCCACTTCTTATTGAGCCTGTCACAGACCCATCCTTGAGTGTGGCCACATTTATTACCATTGTCAACTGCCTCGTGTGAAGGAACAGGAGAGGAGGGAAGAAGAATATCAATATAAATTGAAAAGCAGTGCTGGGAGGGTAGTGGCCTGGCTGAGGGGAGAGGTAACATGACTTGGAGGCTTCACCTCAGGGTCACATTTTTGATGGCCTGTGTGCTGATGTGGTGATCAAGTTTCCACGTCACCAAGAATCCGGCTGTTAACTGTCACCATCGCTGAGAAGCTTGACATGAGGGCAAAGTGCTCAGAGGAGTTGGAGGCTGAACTTTCAGCCTTTTGACTGACCCCTGAAGCACTCTGGGCTCCTCTGAGGACAAGCCTGCTTCTCAAGGAACTACATTCTCTTATCTCCAAGGGAAGTTGGAGGGATCAGAGATGGGTAGGTATTAGCTTGCTTGTGGAGGAAAGATTTTACCTCTAGGGATTTATCTTTGACAGATTTGATGAAACCTTAAAAATGCTTCTTCTAAAACAAGAAACTGCTGCTTTCACTCTCATGGGGAGATTACGGTGTGGACACAGCCTTTAGGGAAGTAATGCCACCAAAAGAGGGGAAAAGCCAGATTTCCAAAGGCAGAAGGTAAATCTGTAACTGGAGTAACCACCCGGAAGATGCCGACCAATATTTGCTGGAGACACAGAAGAAATCTGGTCACAATGTGGAACTTTCCTCTGGTGTCTCAATAAAACCATCATCCTTTGGAGTGTTTTTTCATATGTACGATACTTGTAAAAGCAGGCTTCTGCTGATGTCTTAGGTGCGGATGCAGTGAGATACCTTTTATTTTCATCTTCCTCATTCAAAAACAAACTTTAACTTGAGCATAGGGTTTTACTAGGTAAATTATCTCATTAGAGGATGTTATATGCCAACACATACAAAACTGGAACATGAAAGATAGACACAAGATGTCATTAATGAATTGCATTCAGATGCTTCCAGAATCCTTTACCTTACTCACATTTGTCCTTCTTTACTCCACCTAAATGGTCCCCAATATAACATGACTAAGGAATTAATTTTCTTTTATTCTGTTTTAAGTTGTTCTGATGATATTGGTTTAAAAGTCTTCAAGGAGGGACTTCCCTGGTGGTCCAGTGGTAAAGAATCTGCCTTACAATGCAGGGAACATGGGTTCAATCCCTGGTCAGGGAACTAAGATCCCACATGCCGTGGGGCAACTTAGCCGGCGCTCCACAACTACTGAGCTCGCGTGCCTCAACTAGAGCCCACGAGCCACAACTACAGAGCCCACGTGCCCTGGAGCCCACGTGCCCTGGAGCCTGTGCACCACAACTAGAGAAGAGAAAAAAAAACCCACACGCCACAACTAGAGAGAAGCCTGCACACCACAACGAAAAATTCCACATGCCTCAAAGAAGGTCCCACGTGCCACAACTGATACCTGACGGAGCCAAAAAATAAATAAAATAAATAAATAATAAATAAATCTTAAAAAAATAAATAAAGTCTCCAAGGAATCAGAAACCAGTCCTTGCCAAAAAACTTGAAATGAGTAGTTTTGCTTGCAAAATACCACGTGTACTTTATTTCTACTTCAATGTGGTTCTAATCATGACACTTCCAGCACGCTGCCCCAGGCCGATCTACCCTTAGCGATGCAAAAATTCAAACACTATTGACGTATTTATAAAACAAAAAACCAGCATCTTAGTCTAATGTTACAAAGAGCGTGGTGCTGTCGTTTTGTCAAGAGAGCAAGTAGAGACAGAGCTTTGGTGTTCCATGAACATTAGGTCGGAGGAAGGCCAAATTGCTGCTGGGTCCACGTGATGTGAGGGCGAGGTGTTTCTTTTCTCTGTGTCTCAGCTCCTCCATTTGAAACAGAGGGCAACTCTTTCCCGGGTGTGCACTGGGCGTTAGAGTGCTGATGCGCTGCACACAAGAAACCCACGCCCATCCCTCCCTTTAATTCAACTTCAGACAGGCCTGGGTTAGGGAGCTGTATTTCTCTTGGAACGGAACTAAAATAAATTATGGAGAATTTGGACATAATTCAGAAGAACAGTGAAGATAATTTGATGCCTCCGAAATGAATTCCATGAGAAAACCAAAGAAACTGGGGTATTTGGGGGATAGAAAGATGATTGTGAAATCTAAGGCACACAGTCCTCACGTGTAGTAAAATGTGATCCATAGAAATTCAGCACACACAAATGCGCATTTATAAAGCTTTCTTCAGAAATGGTCAACATTCTGTACCTGATTACAGGTGAACAAACAACAGTTTGGAGAGACTGAACTAACTTTTCCATGTTCACGCTGCTAGTTCAATGCCACAGCTAAGATATGGATGCGAGTTCTGTCTGACCCCAAAATCCATGCTCTATGGAAAATCATAAGGTCCAATACATAAAGCACTTGCTCTGGGGTCTGGCACACAGTAAGTGAACTAAACCAGGTATGTATTAACTTCTTGAGTTTGTGCCACTATTTTTGTTAGATATCCATCTACTTTGCCACCATTCCAGAGCTTCCATCAAACTAGTAGTTACAAAAGCCAACAAATTAGACACAGGAACTGAATGGCCCAAGACACTTCCTGTAGAATACTGGGGAGACAGTTTGCCACGAGACTTTTCACACTTGTATGTTCTGTTTGGCTGTTGTAACTCCCCACCCGGCCCCCCATCCTGTTCCCATTATTTCTTTGAGTTATTGTGCGGAATACAGTAGGTTTCTGAGTATTTTAATAACGTGCTGTGAATATGATTGTGTTATAAGACACTGTGCACTTTCTATTTATATAGATAATTTTTTAAAGGTTGTAGTGTGTGTATATATATGTGTATGCACGTATACATGTATATTTGATATTTCCTGGAGTATTCCTCAGGAAACATAGATTAGAGTACTCTAATTACAAATTACAAAAGCAAACAAACAAAATACCAGATCTTCAGAGGGCCAGGGCCCCTGTACGGGCTCCCTCCGTGTTCTGTCATTCCGAGCACGTTTAGCTGGATGAGATTTTAGTGATTCAGCAGATGAAGTCAGACAGCGAGAGTAATTGTTCTCAACTTGAAGACTATTTAGTAAGTGAAGAGAAGACAGTTTCTTCTTTAACCAAGATCCACACAACTAAGAGTCTTCCAGATTCAAACTGCAATACCCAGTCAGTTTGAGTGCCAAAGAGAAGATGCTGAAAGATCATGAGACAGTCTGTTATTCCAAGACTGCCAGCGACAAAGAAGTCTAGAGGAACTTGTTGGGGAGGATTGAATGTGTTCCTCTTAAACTCAACACTTCCACAACTCCATTTTAAGTCCACTTTAGTGAATTACATTCTGTCAAGAACTGCCAAATATACCAGCAACAAATATGAAGAATTACAGAGAATAACACAACACTTAACTACTATATTTTTTAAATTTCAGTTTTATTAAAGTATAATTGATATGCACAACTGTAAGATATTTATTTATTTTTCTCTGTCAGAATTGTGTTTCCTGTTTTTATCATGGGTCATAAGCTTTTAGCTGGATATGAAGTGAAATTTGAATATTACTTTCACACGCGTTTGAAGATAGATATATATATGTATATATATAACCATAAAGATTATCCGAGAGTATGCTGATAAGATACTCACAATCTCTATGCTGGAAATATTTCTAAAATGGGTAGCACGTGGTTCTAGAAGGTATTTCATCAATGCTTAGTGTTTGCTGGATTTCTTTATTGTTCATGGAGGTACTTTTGAACACTCAGCTACTTTAGATTGTCTTCTGTTTCATGTCCCATCTTCCCATAGCTAACTCCTCACTTCCAGATCTGCGCAGAGGCTAAGTCTACAAGGTGACCATACAACAAGTCAACTTGCCCAATCAATTTAGTCAATCAACTTGTAAGTTCGGTGGGAACTGACACATTGATTGAATTCACCTGGAAATTAAGTTAAAATGTTCAAGCATGTATATGCCTTCTGTTGAGGCTCTGACTCTTAATAGGCTAACGCCAAGGCTGGATTCCAATTTTAGTTCACTTGTAAATGAAAGTTGGTGTTCTTTGAACATTAAGGGCTAATAATTATTGAGATTGCTGTAATTATGATTCGCACAGCTTAAAAGTTAGGAGTATCATTTTATTTGCTAAACGGTGTTGTTTTATTCTGCATGTTTACAGTTACCAAGCAAATAGAGCTTTGAAGGTATCTGTCTCTCTTGGGACCCCCATGGAAAATGAGGTGCTGTGTCGCATAAGCATAAGACATTCTTGGCAAATGCCGTATGTAAACCAAAAAAAAAAAAAGAAAATCCATATGGTGCACAACATCTCTCAAATGAAAATAAGGCTTCCCAAGGAAGGAGCCTTGGGGGATTCTGAAGTCAAATTGCAAGGAACAAATGTGCTATTTTAATTTTGGCCTTAAAACTTCCTCTCCTGGAATGGTCTCAATCTCACGATCTCTGTTCAACAGCACACTTTAAAGTAGAAACTCGTTTTCTGGTTTACTTTCTTCAGAAAAAAAAACCATCAGGGCTCTGGATGAGATTTGCAACCCCTCCTATACCAATCTTAGAAGCTCAAGAAGATTCTATAACTTAATCCCTAAGCAAGCTGGAAAAAAGGGAATTCTCCAGGAGAAAAGACTTTTTTTTCTTTCCTTCCTCCTCCTTTGTTTGAATTTCTGAGGCTTTTTCCTGGGCTTCCCGCTGTTCAGATGGGTTTTGCCCCTTCCTCTTCCCATTGTTGAGAGGCTGCCCACCCACCCCCCCCCCCCGCCCCCCGGCCATGGAGGGAGCCCTGGTGCAGCAGCTCGCACTGGACCTCTGTAGTTTCCCTGCACCTGGGAATGTGTATCTCCTTCCTGATGCTTCTCAGTGTGGCTAAGGCGGTCAGGGGAGATCCTGTAGGGCCACATGCAGCTATGACAATTTGTCCGTCTTCATTATCACAAGATGTGTGGCAGCACCGCTGGAGTGAGGGGTCAGTGTGGCTTCCAATTAAAACTCCCTATTGAAGATGGATTTATGTTTGGTCTATTTCAAAACACATTGGGCTGCAACTTATCATTTAAGTTGTCAAGCTGGAGCACTTTCCTTTTTTAGTGCAAAGGGTTTAAAAGCCATTAATTCATTTTGTTTAAGATGTAAAGACATAAACGAATGAGTGGGTTGTTTTTGTTTTTTTTTTCTAAAGAGGAAAAAAAAAAAAACTTTGGTCCAGATGTTTTCTGGATACACTGAAACAGTTAGAATGTGAGTCAAATTTTCAGGTTTTTTGTCCTATTTACCGGGCATTTCTGCTTTTAATGTGTTTACTATGGGAACGTTTTGGAGAAAAAAAAAAAAAAAAAGAACAGACTCTTTCAGATGATCCTCAAAATCACATGCTGGGAATTTCAAACAGAGTCCAACTCTTTTAGGGTTGAGGTCCATTTCTGAAGAAGAAACATGATTTCCTGTTTTTAAGGATAAGAAATATGCATTATTAATCATCCTGAACACAAAGTCGAATTCATGTCGTGACATTTTGATGATGTCAGCACAAATAAATCACTTTCAGGAATGAAGATTCTATTACATACCTGTGATTTAAAAAAATTAAAGAGAAGGGAAAAAATGGAAAGGGACAAAATGTTTTCAGGGCACATCCTGGCAAATCAGATTCAAATCAGGTCTGGGGATGATCTCTGTCTTTGAAAAATGAGAGCTGAAAGGGGAAGGAGACAATAGCAAGATGGGAGCGTGTCTCTTGCCAAGAAAGACCCAAACGTTTCAAACCCAATATGTCTCCGCTCATTTATCTTTGGTAAGAGCCATCTCTTGGCCTTCCTCTAATCTTGTTTCGTTGTTTTCTTAGAGGGTGTCCTCGCTGAGGTCTTCTTTAGTGAACAATGAAAATCTTTAGATTTCTCATCTCTTTTTAAAAAAAAATTATTTCATTGAAGTACTGTTGATTCACAGTGTTGTGTTAATTTCTACCATACAGCAAAGTGATTCAGTTATACATATGTATACTTTCTTTTGCATGTTCTTTTTCATTATGGGTTATCACAGGATATTGAATAGAATTCCCTGTGCTATACAGTAGGACCTTGCTGTGTATCCATTCTCTATAAAATAGGTTGCCTCATCTCTTTTTTTTTTTTAATTTTTTTTTAAATTTTTTATTTTTTTGGCTGTGTTGGGTCTTCGCTTCTGTGCGAGGGCTTTCTCTAGCTGCGGCAAGCGGGGGCCACTCCTCATCGCGGTGTGCGGGCTTCTCACTACCGCGGCCTCTCTTATTGCAGAGCACAGGCTCCAGACGCGCAGGATCAGCAGTTGTGGCTCAAGGGCCTAGTAGCTCCAGGGCATGTGGGATCCTCCCAGACCAGGGCTCGAACCCGTGTCCCCTGCATTGGCAGGCAGACTCTCAACCACTGCGCCACCAGGGAAGCCCCCCCTCAACTCTTTTTGATAACCTTAAGCTTACTCCTCTCTAGAACCCATTCTTGCCCCTGCCCCACGCCCCATAACGTGGGCAAAATCAATTAAGCTCACTCACTCCATCTACTTAGCTAGATCCATTAACCGTGAAACCCAGAGTCCTGACATTCACAATCCCCATCAGGCAACCTTGGGATGGGAGCAAGTTAATGTAGCTGATGATGTTGTCATCAGCCAGCACTACTTTGCAGCCAGGGAGAAACCCTCAGCAGGTCAAAAAAAGCCCAGAAACACAAGAATTGGAGGGTGTGGAGAGCCTACGCCTGCTCCTTCATCTCAGCTCAGACCCTCGACACTACCCAGGCTGATCCTGGGATCATAAGGTAATAAAGAACCACAGTTTTTACCCTCTAACTACACTGGTGTCAGAGGGAGTCTGAAAAGGATCGCCTTTATGTTAGGAAAACTGGGAGATCTTCCTAAAACCTCAGAGAAGCAACCTTAAATGTCATAAGGAGAATTATTGAGAAGTTTCCTTTTTAAAATCTGGTTGAATCCAGGAAATGCTACTGAGTTGTGTAGCATCCCGTCAAGATTAAAGACATATAATGATAATAAAATGATAATCCTAGCTCCTATTTATTGAGCCATACTTACCCCTTGCCACACACAGGATGCTAAGAACCCGACAGACTTGATCTCACCTAATCCTCACAGCAGGGACGATTTTATAATTATTTTTAAAATGAAGTAACTAAGGTTTTGAGAGGTTAAGTAATTTGCCCCCTGGACATAAAATAGTGAAGCTGGGATTTGAACGTTGAGATCTGCCTCCTGAATCTTCAGGCTTAATTCTCCCCAAAGTGTGGCAGATAGAATGCCTGGTTATCCCAAATGTGTCCGTTGAGTTACAATTCAGCCACCCGAGCGGCAATCTCTGGTTGGATTTTCCTGCCCCCAAGGGTTGTCTTCCACTCTGACTCAAGTAAAAATGACGTATTGCCAGTTCTTAAAGGAAGAGAGAGCATTACGTGTGGGTGACTGGTGTGCAAATTTACAGGGTGGAGTGTGCATTTAGAAAGGAGGAAAAGCCATTAAAAGAGGCACTTGGGATCAATTTCGTCACAATTAAGCCCAATATATGAATTCATAGCCAGAGAAGTGTTACTGGTTCAGAGTTCCCTGTGTGCCAGGGGTGACCACTGGGGCCTTCCAGTAAATGGGCAGTTGGGTGACTCAGAGGAAGAACATCTCCTAGCTGAAGTAAGGGATTGGGTAGGTCCAGTTTCTTTCTACAGAATTCTGCTCAGCTTTTCTATCTGCTTTGCCAAGTGTGTCAATGTTATCAAGCAAAGGCTGCTCATAAATATTGAATAAAATGGGTTTGACTCTGTTCTGCCATGGGTGGACCACCTCGGCCTCTCGCCTGGGCTCTGTTTGTGCCTATACAGTCATAGCGCAGGGGAAGGAGCAGGAGATCTTGGTGGAGGGTTGCATTTGTTTGTTTGTTTTTATTCCCAATTTATTTCAGCTCCTTTTTACATCGAAGGCATTGAATTAGCCAAAACACTGAAATGAAACTCAGACTGGACCCAGAGCTAATAGTGAAAGAACTTCATCTGAGAACAGGTTTGGAGGGGTTGTCCCCAAAAATTCTCAGAATCTGAAGAATTGCCGGCTTCATTGGCTGTGAAGGTCAAGGCTTTGTCCAAGGAGTCCTTGTTTCTCCTCTGGGTAGAGGAAACGAGTCAGACTAGCAGAGGTGCCAAAATGGGGTGGGTGTGTGTCCAAGTTACCCTGCAAGATACAAGGGCCCAGGAGAGCGATTGTGTTTCTGTCTTATCAGCCCCCAGATTGCCCATCAGTCCAGGTTTTCTTAGGAATCCAGTGGAGAAATTGCAGGATTTGAGTTGTCATCCAGCTTCCCTCCCTCCCTCTGCCCTCCATCCAACCCCAGCTATGGGAGTCAGGAAAGCCAACCTTTTTGAAAATGCAGCAGCCTCAGGGGGCTGGAAGAAAGCTTTTCCTTCCGGGAGTGCACGTTTGGTGCACATTCGCTTCGTCCCGTGACTCAGAACCCGCCTGTGTTTGCTGTCACCTGAGAGAGTTGCTCAGAAGGTAAACAGTCGCTTTGCCAACTGCAGTGTGATTTTTAATGTCTTCAATCAATCCATGAGAACTGCTGGTATTTCCCATCCAAGACACCAAATACAAGTCCCATCTGTGGTCTGTGTGTGTTTCACAAAAAAATGTTGTTTAGACGGATGGGGTGTAACCTCTGACTAGGAGGCTCAGTCCGAATGGGAGAGGTTCATCAGCATCCAGACCGTTTGGCCAAGCTTCTCAGATCCAGAAATCAGGCTGGAAGTTTTGCAGAATTCTGTGGGAAAAGACGTTTGAAATACATTTTGAATTATTCCTTATTTTAATCAGGCTAAAAATACCCAAACATAGCCTTTCAGTCTTCTATCATTGGTCTCTGTCCCCTCTGTCAGCACAAACATATCAACAATAAGGAAGAATTAATCTCCCTCTAAATATCTGGCCTCTTACATATATATCATGGCTTGGACTTGGGTTGGCTCCAGTTTGGTGGAAAGATCCAGATTAATGATTTAGTTACTTTGATCCAAACCAGATTTCTCTAGCTGGAATTCGATTTTCTAAGATTTATCTTTGCCAGGGAGAATCTAGAGGCATTTCTTTTTTATTCCAAGTTGGAGCAACACAGTTCGGGAGATTACACTGCAGGAAAAGTACAACGAAAGACTGTTATCAAAGGTTAAAGATGTGATCGCAACATAGTGTTGAATGTTAGGGGGTTAATAAATATTCTGCCTGCATATTGACTATTGTATAGGTTTCTAACCTACACAGAAGCCCTTATCCTATCAACTCTGAAATACAACAAATCTTCACAGTAATAAAATAAGCAGAGTGCAAGTGAATGCCAACTTATATTTGAAATCAGTGGGTAATTATTCTAAGGGTTTTTTGTTTTTGGGGTTTTTTTTTTAAGATAGGGCAGTTATTCCCAAGCCTAGATGCACATTGGAACTAGTTGGGGATTTTTTTTAGGTGCCAATAGATAGATCCCTTCCCAGTAAACTCTGATATCATTGGTCTGGTATGAGGTGCTGATGCCACATAATGAAAATGGGATTAGCAGTTAGACAGAGCTGGATTCAAATCCCAGATATACTCCTTACTAGCATAAGACTTTGACCAAGGTACTAAAACTCTTTAAGTACCAGTTTCCTAGTCTGTAAAATGACAGTGTAATAGTGTCAGCCTTGCAAGACTGCCATGGAAATATATGTGCAAAGATCTTAGAAGAGTGTCAAGAACATCAAGTGCTCCAGAACTCTTTCTGAATGAATAAACAGAAGACCTCAAAAACGCCTCACTGCTCTTTGTGTTTAGTTACTAAATCAGATACCTCTTCAATAACACTTCAGAGCTCGTCCTCATCTGTCTCTTTTTCCAGCCATCAAATGGAGGATCATCCTTTTCTGCACAGTTTTGGACTGTTCTGCACAACCTTGATGTCACCTTCCCTCATTCCCATGCCATGTGCCTCTCACCTTCCATCCAAGGGAAACCCTGCCCAGAGTCCACATAAGTACAACCTGAAGAGTGGAAGGGTTTATGCACCCTGGGCAGAGCATTGAGTGGTGAGAGATGGAGATGGAGGATAAATATTCTCATTTTCTCCCCAAGACCTACTGACCAGATACAGTCTATGCAGCTTCTTGAAGGATGGACCTAGCAATCAGTCACAGTCAGTAGAGACAACTGTAGGCTCGCCCTCTTCCCTTTTCCCTTTTCCCTCCCTCTGCAACTTGGTATTGCAGTTCCTAATGAAGAAATCAGGCTCTGATTTCTGACAAGCTTAGTCTAAACAGTTATCCTCTTGACAACAGGGCTGCACATTGTAATACATTTATTATCTTGCTTTCCCTAATGTCCATTTTTTAACCTGCTTGAAATTGGAGATAATTATGAAATAGTAGAGCTTATAGTTACTGTTATGGACTGAATGTCTGTGCACTCCCCCAAATTTGTAATTTGAAACTCTACCCACAGTGTGATGATGTTGGGGCCTTTGGGAGGTAATTAGGATTAGATGATGTCAGGAAGGTGGAGCCCTCTTGAATGGGATTAGTGCCCTTATAAGTGTCATGAGAGAGCTTGCTTTCTCTCTCTCTCTGCCATGTGAAGAAGCAATGAGAAGGAGACAGCTTCCACCCTGGATAGGGTTCTCATCAGAGCTCGTCCATGCTGGCACCCTGATCTTGGGCTTCCAGCCTCCAGGACTGTGAGAAAGAACTTTTTGTTGTTTTTAAGCCACTCAGTCCATGGTACTTTGTTACAGCAGCCCAAGCTGTCTCCTCAGGCTCTCATCCTCCATCAGTCTGGATGGAGGTGCCCAGGAATCTCTCTGTGGTGCTCTTATTTTCACTGAAAACACCCAAAGCATGTTTGCATAGGTACATGCATGTTTTATTGTCTCTTTTAATTTTTTTCTGCTTTCATATTGTTAAAACTCTATCTCCAACACCAGCCACTTCTTGTTTTTGAGCTCTGTCTCACCCTCTTCCTCTCTAGATTCTCTCTTCTAGACAGGAATGGTTATTACGATCCTGGTCGTTACCAGGCAAAGGTCTAGAGAAGAAATAGCCTTTTTTAAGATAATGATACTGTAAACCCATCTAACATTGTTCACAATACAGTAGTGTCTGTCAAGGGCCACTATTAAGTCTCTTTCAGATACCCAAGAACTGGAAAGTTCCTGAAGACTGCAAGTCTATTCTCCGAAAAACCACATCCTATAGAGACACAGCCAGCCCGGGTACTGCTGTGGACCAGAATAGACATAAACCCACTCCCTTTTCCAGCACCTTGCCCTCTGAAGCCCAGTAAAAACTTAAACCCCCACCCCCTTTTGTGCCGATGCCACTCTATGCATCTGGCCCTTTTCCTCCCTCGGAAAGTGAATAAAAACTTTTCTTTCTTCCCTTGTTAATTTTTCTGTGAATTGTTTCACAACCAGCGTCGGCTCACCTAACAGATACAGTATTGGAAATATCCTGTACCTTGAAGCTCAGAAGGAGCTGAAGAAACCCAACAGCAGAACTTAACGTGTTGATATGGATGACGTGCTTTAAGATTAGATATGACTTATAGCCAAAGTTTCCAGATGGCTTTAAAGATCACTGAAAGTTGGAAATCCTGCAGTAATGTATTCTGAGCATTCATAATTTTATATATATATATATACACACATACATATATATACACACACACATATACACATAATCATGACATTGTACAACCTAAATATACACCATTTTGTCAACTATACCTCAATAAAGCCAGAGGATAAATGAACAAATAACAAGAAGAGGGTCTATATTAGGTAATGGATATCATCACAAATATACTTGCCCAGGAGAGCCATATAAATATTCCTTGGTACCCCCATCATCAGCAGCCCTTATTTTCAGCCCTTGTCCTTGGCAGGATATACAACCAGAATGACTCCTGCCCCAGGAAAAACCATACAAAGGGTCTGCACCAGAGGCAGAGTTGCAAACCTTGTCACCCGTGCATCATGAATGGAGTTTCTAGATGTCGACAGGTTTCTGATCTTAAAACCTGGGACTCTGGAAATTTTTCCTAGTTGCTGAGCCTCTGTCTTATTGTAACTGCTACCCTTCATTCTGACTCCTGATTTCTCACCTGTGAGGATTCCACTGCTTTCTAAAGGTTTGGATTCTGCAGATTTCAGGTTCTAACTTTCTCCCTGGCCTGTGAAGCATCAAAGGTTCATGACAAAAATGGCAAAGAGAACTACACCTCACTGCCTGGGAGCTAGAGAATCTATTCTTGCTCTAGACTTCGTTGGGAGGGAATAAATGAAAGCGATTCAACTGTCTTTTCTATTATTTTTGGTATTTTTTTACTTTCTCCAAGAGCATGAGCTTCATGTTGTTCTTAGCTGAGATTTAGTAAATGTTTTCTTTTACCCACTTTCTAAGTTAGCCAGACTCTGAGAAAATGGGGATCATAAAACAAGATACAGTGTTTCCAGAAAGTATAAAAAGATTTCTTAATTGATTACCCAGATCTGCCACCAATGGATTGAAACTTGGGAGATTCTTGAAGCCTTAAGAGAATGATTATATACCTGGTGCAGGAATCCCAAGGAGATTAGTCAAAATGAATAGGGATTGGATAAGTCTTAGGAAAAAAAGGTAAGTATAGTTAAGGCTATTTAAACTGGAGAACAGAGGTAGAAAATTGTTTTGTAAGGAAATGGGCGGGCTTCCCACTTACGCTGCCCTGCGCTCCTGGAAACTCCATTATCCCAGCAGAAAGTCATAGAGGAACAGCCTGCCCATATACATCTCTACACTGAACCTTGAAAATGCCCAGCATCATTGGTAGAAACCATTGCATGAGCAGATAAATGCGTGAGAAACAAAGTATCGATATTCACAAGGCTGCGTTGACTGAGTCAAGAAAAACATCTTTGAAGTAACAATAAATTAATAAGTCAATGAGGATTGCCATTATGACCCTGGGTCATGGCATCTGTTTTTTTCTTCTAGTAACAATACGCATGGCATTAATACCTTGACTGTTGTACTTCAGTAATAATTTTTGTGACCACCCTGAGCTCTATGGCTCTCCTCTGGTCTTAGGCGAATGACCTATCTTTTTCAAAGAAAAATATGATACTGAATGTGTCCTGAGCAGAAACTAGAGAGAAGCAATGCAAATAAATACATAAAAACAAGCTGGTCCTTAAAACGGGAGCAATGGCTTAGAAGCCAGCATTTTGGTTAATGCTTTGGCCTTGGTCCTTACACCAGACCCCAATGAGTCCTTTCTAAAGCACTCTGATGCTTGTG
Organism: Eubalaena glacialis; assembly: GCF_028564815.1. Taxonomy (NCBI): domain Eukaryota; kingdom Metazoa; phylum Chordata; class Mammalia; order Artiodactyla; family Balaenidae; genus Eubalaena; species Eubalaena glacialis. The sequence continues at coordinate 17,523,194 of NC_083717.1, read as the reverse complement.
TATTTGAACTCAGATTCTCTAGATCACATTCTAAAATGCATGTTCTAAGGTACAAGGCTAGAATGATCTATGTTGTATGTGGCTAGACCTGCCAAGTGTCCAGGATACAATTACTGCTCGTCCCAAAGAGTGCTGTACAACTGTATCCAGGAGGCTACTTTAGGGAACAGTGTCTTGCATAGGTTTTTTGTTTCTTGTGTTTTTTGTTTGTTTGTTTGTTTGACCCTCTCAACTGGAACGTCAGCAGCTAATGCATGGACCGGCCCTATGCTTGTGTAGCTACAATGCTCTTTGAGAAGGGCTCTGTGTCAGTTACCCTGATGGCTCATGCACTAGTTGCATACTCTTTCCTTAATGAAAATATATGGACCACTGTTTTCCTGAGCCCGTGTGCTTCCCTGGGAGTCCAAGTGACACAGCTGCCCCTGACACAAGCCAAAGGACATTGCCACCTCTCTTTCTCCTATCTGCCATGTTGGCTTCAGTCTAACATAGCTTGGGAAGGTGGAAAATGAAGAGTGTGCCTCCGCTGGATATCATTCCCGCCCCCCTCCAAAATCTTGCAGCCACTAGACTTCAATAAACATATCTAGCAAACCATTTCATAATACAGGGTCTTGAGCTCTCATGCAGCAGCACTTAATTCTCATTCAGATTAAACAAAGAGAATAAGTCTGTTGTTGGCTTTGTTAGAAGTCTAATCACTCAGGCATGGCATGAAGCTTGGGTCCAAAATGAGCTTTCTCCAACGGAGTGGCTGGCGTTAGCGCTGTAAACAATGACCACCCGCTATTCTCTTGAATGCATCCAGAAGATAAGCAGCACTTTATTATTTTAACTAGCAAGCAGCCTCTGGAGGCTATCCTATAGACATCAATCACCAAATTTATGACCTGTAGTGATATCTAGGAGGGGACGAGACTGCAATGTCTTTAAGAATCCCTTTCATAAAATAGGAAGTCGAATTGAACTTTAATCTTTAGAGCAAAGAAAGTACATCCTTTTCCATGGGGAATTAAAAAAAAAATGTGAGCAAATTGTAAGTGACTTTTAAAGCATACAATAAGACTGCCAGACCTATTCAAGGGCAAAAAATAATTGGCACTTTATGTCAGTATTTTCCATGAATTATTTGAAAAACAGATAAAATGTGTCATTTATATGAAACCATGTCCCACTGTTCCTCAAAGCTCCTCTCTCCTGAATAAGTAATCACCTTTCATTGGTGATTGGCACGTGTGTATAATGCCAGCTTGGGCAAAATATGTCAGAAAAGCCATGGGTTGGTTTTATATGTAATGCATCCAGAGTCAGTGGCGGAAAGAAAGGAATTGGAAAAACAAAAGAAGATGCTCAACTCTGTCACCCTGGGGTGACAAGCTCAGATGTCTATTCTTCCTCTGGGCACCGAATCCTGGGGACTGGGAGAGAGTTCTTTGCAGATAAATCAATGCTCACTGGAGTTACAAACCACAATTTTGTCTCCGTTTGAAATTTCAGCTCTTAGTGAAACATTTCTCTGACACTTACCCTTAAATTAAGTGAAAAATCATCTCAAGACAAGCTAATTTGTTGGAGAACAGTGTGTGTTCCTGGTGTTTCTCATCTTTGTGACAAAAGCTGAAAACCTAAGCAAAAAGATTTCCATCGTCTATAGGAGAGAGTGATGCGTAAAGCTTGCCAGGGCAATGTGTTGTAGATTGTGCATGGAAGGGAGGTTAGCTATCTCAGAGACAAATATTTTGTTATTTCTTGGCAGGAGCATTGGGAGTGGGCGTTTGAAGTTAAAACCCTGAGTCCTGCTTCTAAACGTTTCCATGTCCTTCTTCTAGCAGCCACGTGACATTGAAATCTCCAGCAAATTAAGCAAATGAGTAAAACATGTAGCGCATTGAGATGTAGGCAAGCTTAACGTATTAGTCCTTCCGTGTATGAAAAATACCATGAGGTAATATATATAAGAGCAACTCTGGAAGTTATTTCATGAAATCTTTCTTTAAAAATCTTTATAAACACCCTAAGCCTACAACTATTCAAAGTGTTAGGTTAGAAGGTATATACCGGTTGTGTTCATTCATTTTCAGAGGACACACATTTTCAACACATCTCTCTTTATTTTGGCTCAGACATTATATGTGACTGGAGCTGTTACCCTTTTCTCCTCTCAGGAATCACTCACCCTATCAGGAAGGGTTAAGAGAGAGACCACCACTGAGCAGGGGGCACGGGGATGGCACGTCCCCACAAATGCCATTCAGAGCAAGTGGAAGTCCTGAGGACCCTTCCCGTTCTGTCCCAGCAGAGGTCACGTCCTCAGCCCTGCTGTTTCCTGCAGGTTCCCCTGGGCCCCTACTCAGAAAGCCACCCGAACTGCTCAGCTGGGTCTCGAGGCCCAGGTCAGCAGCCCATGGGACTAACTATCCCAGGGATAGTCCCTTCCCCTAACCTCGAGCTCTAGACTAAGAGCTAGGCTTCTGTCTTGTCCAATCCATGTGTATTTCAAGGCCACTTCCTGGTTCGCACTTCTTCCGAGGTAGGGCCCTTCCTTATGCTTGTGCCATAGGACCTGGAGCTCAGCCAGAAGTGGGGACCCAGGAACATGCTCCCAAAGCTCCCCGTGCTGTCTGCCCGCTTCCTCATGGTGCCCGGGTTCCCACTGCCACGCAGGTCTGGGGTCTTAGACACCATCTAGTCCTGTGGACTCAAGTGGTGAACAGCAGTGCCTTTGCTGCCTGGACCCCTGGCAGTCCTGGATCGCATGTCTGTGCTCAGATGCCCGGCCTGGTTACCTGTATTTCCTGTAACTAAGTTGGTCTCCAAGCTCCAGTCCCATTCCAGTTTGCGTGTGTCTCCACCTCCAGTGTATTATTTCAGTGACTTTCTAACTGCTGGGTGACCTGACCAGCTCTTCTTCTCTGGGCCCTGACCCCTGACCCACAGCAGCCAGGTTTCTACTCCATGACCCTGTGACCCCCTTCCTCCCTGCATACCGCCCCCCACCCCATCGCAGGTGGTGGCCCTACCCAGACTGGATCCATCCTGATCTTTGCACATGGGATTCAGAAGTGTGTATGTGTGTTTAAAGGGAGAGACAGAGACAGAGAGAGACAGAGAGATCTGATGACCTACCGTCCCAGTTCTAGGTCCTCCCTCAAACCCAGCTGCGTGAGTGACTCCTCTGGGTCTAGGAGGTAATTGTTATCATCATCATTATGACTTTACTTGATCTCATCCTTACTCAGGTTGAGTTCTTTCCTTTGCAACTAGAAGAGTCCTAACTCATGCAGCTCCCCAGAGATCTAAGGGTCTGATAACTTCCCACAGGAAGACTTCGTGGGACTATGGCACAGAGCCTGGTGGGGGGGATGGCTATCCTCCACCCCCTCTGCCTTCAACCCAGCCCCTCTATCTTACATGTTTCATATATTGGGATGTCACACATTATTTTACTTCAAACGTGGTCTTTTGACTTTCTGTTGCTAAAAAATGAAAACCACTCCCTGAGGACCTGGGGGGCTCCCCACTCTCCTACCCTTTTCTACACTGGGGCAATGGGGTTCCTCAGCTTCAGGCCTCACCTCATCTCTGACTGGGAGAATGGTCTGTTCTAGACCATTCCTGAGGTCACTGCAAACATTGAGATGCTGTGATTGAGCCCAAATCCACATTTTCTCATTTTTAGTCTCTCTTTTCTGCCTCAGATCTGCATAGACCTCTGACAATTCAAGGGTCTGGAACCAAGCGTTAGGTCTAGGAAGGACCATCTCTTCTTACAATCGCTCAGACTCCCTACAGAAAAGATTATGTGACTACTATCACCATTTATCTCACAATTCTGTAGTTTGACAAGCCCAGTGATAAAAGGCAATACATATGATAAATCCTCTTATAATAACATATAAAGTCTTGTTAGAATGATTTTTGTAAGGATATTTTGTTCTAACACTTGAGATTTTAAAAAGGAACAATCTATTGCCTGTTTTAGAAAGTAATTTTTTATGTGTATAAAGATTTCCATAATGGAAATTGTTGCTAAAAAAATTAATGGGCAAGTAAGAAATAGCCTCCAGTGTTCTGGAAGATGAGAAAGATTCCTGATTTTGTTTACCTGCTCTTATCCTTGCAAAAGTCTAGGACTAAACTGACATTCACAGAGAGCTGCTCAAATCCTACAATCTCATTTAAGGCATTTGGAGCTTTCCCATTAGCCTTGGAATTTGGAAAAGTTCATTATAATTGGGGTTGGAGGGTTACTTCATGTACTTCATTAACTCCTGTGCCAAAAAGTCTCTTCACATTAATGATATCTCCACCCAAGTTATTACATTTTTCTCTGAAAATTATTGGGCAATAAATGTTTGAACATAACTCACGTGATATAATAATGGAATTAATGTAAGTAGAGATATAATGGCTTCTTTGATTAATGGATTCTTGGACAACACAGCCAACTGAGACTATAATATCTTTTAATTAGAAGTGAGAACAATTTTCTCTTTCAAATATTGGTACTGCTTACATGGTTTTTACCTAACCATGAGTGAGATTATTTACAATCTAAATGAAAGTACTTATCTGGCAAACTGAAAGCTGGGCTGTGATCCATTCCCCATGGCATAATTTGCCTGCTTTTTCTTGTCTATTTAAAGAAAAGCTCCTGCACCCACTCCCTACGCCCCAAGTTCTTGGCTCTCTGTACTCGACACAGCGAACTCCACCTCTGACTTTTTAGATGCCCCACTCCACCTCTTTTAATCTTGTTTTCACATTTTTGTCAGCACTAGAACCACAGCTCTTATCCTGATAAAGTTTTTGCAGAGAGTCCTCATGGAATTTGGCTAATTTTAAAGTCACTCATTTCCTTTTCTCAACTTAACAAGAGATATTTGTAAATGCTTTCAGATTTTTGTCTTTCTTATTTTCCAGACCATTTCATTGAAGAAAATTGGCATTTTGATCTGTTTTATAGAAGTGGAACCAGAGGAACATGGAAGTAATAATCTCATCCAAGGAACATAGGGCTCAATTGCAAAGAATTAATTAAAACTATCATGTCGTTTCTTTAGTCATTCAGCTGCAAATGTGTTTAAAGACCTGGTGTCTGCCGTTGGCCACAGTCCTGGAAACACGTTCAGAGAACAGGAATATTCTCAGTGTCAGGCTATGAAATGAGGTGTTTGGGGAGACCAGGAGGCAGTGCTGGGTGGCAGTGGATGGGGAGTGGCCAGGGTTGGAAACTGTTAAGGTTTTCCTGCATGAGTGTTGTTTCCGGGCAAGAAGTGTCGGTAAAGCTTAATTAATTGAACCCTGCAGCAAAAGTGGACAAAACCTCTGGTTGGGAACTCAATAGCTAACGCACACACATGGATGGCAGAGGACCATTTGTGCTCATTTCTCCAAGTCTAACACTGACTTGGTATGATCACCGCCATTTGCTCCGCAGACCTTCTCCTCCGCCCTGGGACTGAGGGACTGGAAATAGCCTAGTCTACTGTACCCAAGAGAATCCAGCAAGCTCCCACAAGGGCATTCCAAAGTCTAATGGCCTTTTTCACTGATCACCCTGGAATTAAAATTCCATAGCTCTTAGTAACAGTAGTGATAACAGTCATTGCAGATTCTCTGTTGCTATAACCTTGGATAATTTAACTGGTGATGGTAGTGGTGCAGCATCTCAGGGAAGGTGGCCCGCTGGCATTGAAGCCATTCCAAGGACAGTGTCCTTGGACTATTCTCTATCCTGCCTTTTAGGTAAGTTGGAGAAATTCAGTACTCAAATCAAAGCCAGCTGAAAAATTTAAAAAGTCATTTTTAAATGTCACCTGAGGTCTTTTCATGGGCACATGAAAAAATTAGGAAAGCAGGGACAGGAAGATAATAAGTATCCAACTTAAGTAAACAGGAATATTAGAGCTCAGTTTCATTCTGCTCTTCATTTTTCTCTGAACCAGGTCACCTCTTCCTAATTATGACTGAAAACTACTCAAGCATAGAATTATCACGGCATTTAAAGACTGCTGTGTTTAGGGGCTGCCATTGTCCTATAAAAATCTGCATGTAGAATTGAGCTCTAATCCAAGGATATTTGACCTCTGCTGTACCAAGGGCTCCATTTGCAACCTCCCAGAAGCCCAGTGGCTGTGCCTGATTTGCATGGATATTTACATAAATCTACATATGCTTGGTTTGCAGGTTTGGACCATGAGTTGATTACGTCTTGTTTGCTCTAAAGTTCAGAATTGAAAGCAAAGGTGAAGGGTATAACTATCCAAGAGAAAAACATTTGTTGCCCAGGAAATTTCTTTTAGGAATCTCTTCCTGAATATCTGAATATGTCTTTTACAAATGAGCACGTAACTAAAACTCAAGTTCTTTGGGAACTGAAAAGCCCTTTGAAAGTAATTATGGTCAGTCCTCTGACTTTCATTTCCATGGGGCCATAATGAAACTTCTCATCTATCAATTAAATGTTAAGCATTCTTAAATAATATTATAAGAGACAGTTCTCACCTTGAAAGTGATACATGCCACATGTTAAATGATTAGAGAAAAATATAAGGGGAACCTTTGTTTTACAGGCCACCTCTGTTACTGGGAAATCCAAGGCTGCACCATTCTAACTGAGGTCACCCCTCCGGATTCTTATGTCTTAACCCCATCAGTCTCCCATCCCACCCTACCTCACCGCAGCCATACCCCATCAGTCTCCCATCCCACCCCACCTCACTGCAGCCGTCAGGTGGCCAGTTTTAGGACTCCTTTTATGAGGCAGATTTACATGGGCTTTGTTCTTTGATACAAGAACATTCCTCTGCTTTGTACCATCGTGTAGAAGACATAGAACATAGGGATTAAGAATAGGAGCTATGAAATCACGTTAAGTGTAAGTTTGAATTCTGACCCTGCCACTTATGCCCTATGTGATTCTTGGTAAATTGCTTTAATTCTCTATGCCTCAGTTTCCTGCTCTGCAAGATGACTTAATGATACTACCTCAAACAGTAGTTGTAAGGATTAGATGAGATAATGTACGTAGTGTTGACCCATAAAGAGAACTCACTCAATCAAGGATGAGTATTATCATTATTACCTTTAATTATTGTTACTCTGTCTTTTAGCCAATTCAGTACTTATGCAGAATTGGTCAGTTTTCTCCCAGCTCTGAGATTTCCATCTCCCACTACTCATCATATCTCTTACCAACAATTGTAACAGCTTGCTTGACGTCTGAACAATGCTCTTACTTTTTAATACATTAGAGATAATTTTTGAAGGATTTAGGCTTAACGTTCATAGAGCTGGACCATGGAAATTCCTATGGCATGATCCCACTTTTCCTGCACTAACGCCACTTCTTCCCTGCCATTTCTCCATGACTTAAAGTAGAACCCATTCCTACTGGCTGTCTCTGGGATCAGAGCTGGGACCCTTCTTCATACTGTAGTACGAGGGCAAGTTCAATGTCGTTTTCATAGAATCATTGGACGGTGCTAGGTTCAGTATGGCCATTGCATACTGAACCTAAATTCTCCAAAACACTTTTTTTCCCAGATGTTTTGTATAACTTACCAGGAACTGTGAAAAGGAAGTTTAAACTCATTTCTCACCAGCTAAAAAGATTTTATATGTAAATCAAAGAACAAGAGGCATGCCATCATATTGCAGAATTCCTAGGGGAGGTGTACTCAGATTAGACCCTTTCTGGACCCCTAGTTATATTCTATGATGCAGACTTTAGGTACAGTAGCTCATACCTAAATCTGGGATTTGCCAGAGATAAAAGCTAAAGATTCCAAATTTCATGTTCAAGAGTTACTGTGTGACAAAGATAGGTAGAGAACTACAGGATTTCATTAAGTTGAAGATGCTCAATGGTAGACTAGATTCCCACACTGGTCAGTGATTTCTTACTGTACGCCGTGATCCTAATGCTCAGTGAAAGTAATAAGAATTGGAATCCTTTGCAATAGTTGAAAGTACAAATGGTATATCTATAAATTCCAAAAGTCTGCTTTGTTGCAGAGGTTTATAGAAGGTGAAAATCACCATTGTGGTATTTGAACTATGCCTTGAAATAAGTTATGGCTTGAAAACAGAAGAAAAAGGAAAGAGTGCATGGGATGATATATTCAATTATAGAAAGAAGGAAGTGACTGGGAGAGAGAATAGGCTGAAATGGACCTCAGAGGAATAGAGTTTATTTTTAAAGCCCTCATTTGGTGTAAATCATGCTAGTATTCAACAGTTGCTTTATTTCCCAGAAGTTTGAGTTATAACTAACCAGAAATTCTCATAATGAGGTTTCAAGCCATTCTTGTTGTGTTCATTGTGAAGCTAGGTCAGCATCCTTGCACCAAAGACGAGGAGACGTTCAATTATGTGACACTGGTAGCAATTGGTCACCAACCTCTGCATAAGTTGTTTTGTTTGTAAATTGCTATGGAATTATCTTTCAGCCTCTGTCCTTCAGAATTAAGCTTTTCGATCCATTTTGATCTTTTTTCCCTGGGTTTCACTTTCTACTTCTTAACTTATTTTATTCTTTACTGAACTACACGAACAGCAGATCTTCTCATGGCTAGAAGTAGAAAAAGTATGATAAAAATATATTGCTTCTAAAGGATGAATGATTTGTGTGTGTGTGTGTGTGACATATATGCTGTTTTACAGCTTCTTTTTCTTTTGGCAAATAAGCATTTTTTCCTTTTGTTCCACTTTCCCTGCCAGGGAAACTCATTCCTCTACTAAGTGAAACAACATGAAAGAAAAGAAAGGATGCAGTGACTTACAGACCCTTGTTAAGTGACCAGACTAGAGTAACCAGAGTAGTGGATGAGGAGATGGATGTGGAGTTTCTAGGTTGAATCTGATCTTCATGGAATTGAAAGCAATTCTTCTCACCTCTCTGTGTTCCATTCTCCTGCTTAGAGAATGGAGACGAAATTCCCTTTTCTCACTTCTTTATATCTGGTGGACGGAAACCTACTTTTAAAGAAGAGCGCTCTATAGATCATATGTCTATCTATCCCCAACTTTCTTCAATGGTCTCAAATTAAACAATAAGGCTGCTTTGTCTACATAAAGCCATGAACATTTCCTGGCAATTCGAACATTTGGATATTCAAGATACATTTCCTACATTGCCAAAGATGCACAGAAATGCTACAAAAATCCTTTTCTCTGGCCATACTTCTTAGATTTTTGGTGTTGAAAATGTAATAAATCAGTATCCAGTTCAATGGAATATTTTATTTTGTGTGTGTTTCTTGTGCTCAACCATCTACATCTCTATAGGGAGTGTTGAGGATTGGTTGGTGTGTCGAAATCCCAACATCACCACCTTTCCTCCTAGCCCAAGATTATCTTTCTTCGCTTGAACAACAATCCCCCTTGTTATCATGTGTCTCCATTTGTCTCACATAATTTGCCTCATTTTCTTCATTTTGGGAGCTTCCATAAATATCCTTCCAGTCTAACTAGGCTTAGCAAGAAGGGAAAATGTGTTTGACACCAACTGTAGGAGACATGGTTGCAGAATGCTTTTGTTCAGGATTCTTATTTCTGAGATTAAGAGGGCGAGACGCTGAGACAGAGATTATGAAAGAATACCCACGCCAAACAAACCCAGAGGAAGATTTCTAATGACGTTACTTGATGGCACTTTGATATTTGCACCATCATTTCTCGCTTGCCTGGGCTGCTGAAAAAGCCTCCTACCAGCTCCCACCTTCCTCTTTTTCCCCATGAAATAGCCAAAGTGATCTTTTAAAGTACAAATCAGATTTCATCACTCGCCATCCAAGTCTTCAATTCATCACCATTACACTGAGGATGAAGTTCTAACTTCAACTTGGCTTAAAGACCCACTTCACTGGGGCCCTGTCCTCCTCGGCTCCTAGCTCCACACCCACCTCCTTCCTTGCTTTTCAGCACCTTCTGATCTCACACCTCCACTGGGCTTTTATGTCTGACGTTTCTCTTGATGTCATTCAGGTCTACATGTGGATGTTACCTCTCAGACAAATGCACATCTGTCCCCTCTGCTTTACCCTGCTTTTCTTTTCTTCGTAGAATCACCTGAAATTATGTTAAACTATTAGTTTGTTTTTTAAATGTCTCTCTTTTGAGAACAGGGATTTTTCTGGAATTATTCACTATTGTCTTCCCAGAAACTAGAACCACACCAGGCACATATTCAGTGCTTAATAAACATTTGTCAGATAAATGAATAAATTCTTATATACACATTATACAAGCTTCTTATAGCCAGTGTTATTCTTCTTCAGAGGGGAAGATAAATGTTAGTCTCATTTTTTATGATTGAACTGTTTATGGAAGATAAAATCATTTTGTTATCGATTTATATGAAACCTGTTCATTCACTTCACAGGAAGTTTCTACATTATTTTCTCCCCAATAAAGCAGAGGATCCTCAAGCCTGAAAATGAAAGAGTTCATCATCCACCTGGCAATCCTTCACTAACTTTTGACACAACAAAGAGGAACTAAGATAGAGATGATGACTGTTTGGGTACATAGGAACAAGAGGGGGAAAGAGCAAAGGCAGTGGTAGCATATAAATAGATCACCTTTGTCCCTCTTCTGTCTGGCCCTAGAAGAAATATCAAGATGCTGGCAGAACTCCTAGTAATTGAACCCAAGACTGCCAAAGCTGTGACTGGACATAGTTGAGGGGAAAAACAGGTAGCTTTCCTTTGATTCCATGTTTACGTATTGCAAAGTTGATGCGGCTACAGTAATATTTGTCACTTCAGAAGACCTTATTGAAAGACACTGAGAGAAAAGTCTAAACTTAAACTTTCTTAGAAATGACCCTGGGAGAGTGGGGTGTTCTTTCATTATAACAAATTATTCTAGGGAAGAATCAAAGGAAAAAAAAAATTGCTGTTCTCATTTTCAGTGAACCTAACAGAGAACATTTTTCTCCAGACATTGTTTTGCTGGCATTTGATGAGAATTTACCATACCAAGAATTCACAGATTCAGGTCTGCCAGGACCAATCTGAATTGGTAAAGAGAATGTTCTTGATTTTCGATGGAATTTATAATTATCCAGTAGAATTATGCTAGGGAGCCAGTCTCTGAATGGAATCAACCAATCCAAACTTACAGCATTTTACAAAGGATCGTAACGCACCACAAAGATATTTGCAAGCTCCATATACTCGCATGTTGTTAGGACCCTAAATTCTTGATTCTCCCATTACTTCATTAATTTAGTAACTTTATTCAACAAACATTTAGTAAACACCTACTGGCACCAGGGACCACACCAGGTCAGGGGATGCCAACGTATATTCTTTTTCTCGTATAGTTTAGAATCTAGTTTATTTTGAACTTTCCTATCATGTGGCAGAAAATTTGTCTGGGAAAAAAATAGGAATTTTCCTCATGGAGAGAAAACAATACATTTAGAACTCTTGGTGGAAATCAAATGGAAAATGACAGCTAAGACACAGAATGAGATTTCTTAGATTTAATTTTGGTCTCAGTGTAGTACGGATTGAACAAGACTAAACTATGGACCCAAGATTTAAGTTCATCAGTTAGTTTTCTTTTCTTCCAAAGCTACATACTTCACCTCTGAATTCAAGCCAGCAGTTTCCCAAATGTTTGTGTACTCAGGACATAGGTGACGTGCAAAGAGGAAAAGTTTTACCCAAATATTGCATTATTATTAAAAATGACACACAACATGGGCACCGGAAGCCCTTCTCTTTAATTTGGTAAATTGTTAACTCCATAATAGTGTAAATGTTGGATACATTTGTTAGACTTCTTGACCTTCCCCAAGTTGGGAAGCTATATTTGCTTCTTCCTATTGCAAAGTAAGAGGGCACAGAGTCCTATGGTCAGGAGTGGACAGGATGTGGGATTGCAGGCATCAGAGGTATAGAATTTCTGACTTGCAAATTCCTGAGGATAATTGCTGACTCTCTCAAAGGTGACCAGAGTGTATGGATTTTTGTCCCTTTATTGGACAGAGTTGAGAAACTGTTGCCAAGCACACTGCTTGAACTTTTTATACAGTCATATAATTTATTAATGTGATTCCCATGAATGAGTCTATTTTTGCATACACACTCTAAACACAGAGTGTCCAGAGGAAATACTGTCTTTGGCTTACAGAGATCTGTGTGCATTGCATTCTGAAATACACACACCCAAAGCTGAGTTTTCCCTCAATGCAGGTGTTTCATTTTGCCCACTTAAATCTAGACTATTTGAACTGGAAGGGTCTTTAAAAGAGACAATTTAACCCAACTCCTCTAAATGCCCCAAGGCCACTCAGTGAATTAGCAGAGGGGCTAAGGCTAGAACTCAGAGCGTTTGGGTCCCAAACCATTGCTTACCTTAGGATGAGGCCTGGTGAAGATGCTCTTGGAGCCCCTCTAAACACCTCTTGAACAGCCCAACGTCATGGACATAAAAAATTCACATACGGTCTTTATTTTCTGCAGCTCATCTGAGACCCTGAAGAAAGGTTTTCATTACTTTGAGTCATGGTGGAATCTAATACTTTAATTTGTTTAAGGCCCATGAAGTTCAAAGATTACAAGTGGAAAGGGGTGAAAGGTTATAGGGGGTTCTTTTCTCAATCCTTTTAAGCAGGTAAAGTTTACCTAGGGAAGACACACAGTGATGGTCAATGGTAACAAGCTGCCAGTCACCAGCTCTGACACTTTGTTAGGAATCTGTGTGCCCAGGACAAGCCAAAAAACAGTGTTGGGAACCAAGAATGAAGACGCCCTTTCAAGCTGAGGTAAATCTTTACATTTGGAGTACATTGAGATACAAGGTGCTCTTTCTCTAGGCTTCCAACATCAGTTGAGGTTCTCTAAGAGCAAATGTGGTTTTTTTTGCATTTGAAAGGTTCCCTGACAATAAGATGAGGGAACTGTGTCTCCATACCCAGGAAGCCAGGGAGAATCTTTTTCAGTTATTTGGGATTCTGGAATATATCTTATGCCTGCTTTTTCAGTTTAAAAAATAAAATGGTTGGGGGGCATGTCTGGGGTCTCAGTTTCTGAGATGGATACTGATACTTGATCTGATAAGGAAGACTTGATACTTCACTGCGAGGCCTTGTGTCCATCTGGGCCCAGGCTCACACTAACAAAGGCAGGTCAAGTTCAAACATGTAGGCCTGGGTGAGAGTGAATATTAGGAAGCCTCCCCAGGTCTTCATGTGAGGAAAGAATGAGTCTAGAAGGCTTTTTTCTCCTGACACTTCTGATCTGTCTCCTCTTTCATGCATATCTTTTTCATTCCTGTCTCAGAGAAAGAGATATCCAATTTTTATTTATTTACTTATTTTTTTGCCAAGGTCAACTCACTCACTCTCCTGGCAAACTTGATTTGATCCTACCTAGTTATATCAATTAATTCTCACTGTTTCCCTATCTCATTAATCCCTTCTTTTCTGCCTACATTCTCGTTTCAGCCTGATTTGAAAGGTCGTGTGAAGCTAGAGTCATGTAAACCCGAGTCTGAATCCTCTGTCATTTGACAGCTGTGTGCCCTTGAACAAATCATTCCTCTCTTAGTTTCCTCATTGTAAAATGAGAATAATAATAGAATCTATGTTTTCAGGGTTTTTTAACAAGATAAATGACAATGTATATGTAGTACCTGCCATATAATATAGACTTAATAAACAGTAGTAATTGGTTTTTTTGCTGTTATTATTATATAAGTAATATAATAGTATATTATTATCACTAATATATTGTTATATCTCATCTGCTGCTAGACAAAAATCTCCTTTAATATATGGGAGCATTTCTTCTTCATTACTTGAGAGTATCTGTCATAATGTTGTGATATATCTTCACTAAGTGTTTATTGAGTAAATGCGGCCAACAATTTGCTACAATGATTTGAGAAGTGTGAAAGTTTGGTTTGGATGTCCAAGGCTTTAGCCATTTGTCTTTTTGAGCTTTTTGACATTTGTTTCATAATTGAGTAAGGCTTAAGCTATTTGTGGTCATTTGCTAGTGGCTCAGAAGTCTCAGTGGCATAAAAAGTTGTGGTCCAGGGCATGCATAAAATGTACGACTTTTGGTGTTCATGGAAACTAAAAAAGTGGGACTAGTAAGATATCATTAGGAAGAATAACAGGATTTCAATGCACACACAGACTCCAATTTTTGTTCTTGAAAGAAGAGTGAGACTCAGCTTTTCATTGTCTTGCCTTGAATTACATAAGACAGCACCATGTGGGATCTGGAGCACACCCTGCAGATCATACGGCCAGAGTTTCTCAAAGTGCTTCCAAGTATGCTAATTGTTATGCAAAGAAAACAGAGGAAGAAGTCTGTGGCCAAATCACTTTGGGTAATTTTGGCAAAAACAAAGATAAGCAAGTTCCTTTACTACAGGATTGTGAATATCCTACTGGGGATACAATGTATAATGATTTCCAAATTCATTTGCCCAAGGAACATTGTTTTTCAGAGTATATCTCAGGATTATTGTCAGGAGTGATCTGCTTCTAGCCTCTTTATTTAATAGATGTGGAAATCAAGTTCCAGAAAATTAATTTGCCAAAGATTGCTCAGCAGTAGAGCACAAAGAATCTAGACGTCTTTATCCTTATCTGAAATTAGTCTTACTGTTTATTTTTGCTTTCTTGGAGAAATAATAAAATTCACATATGAATGTCTTACAAGCTTACACTAAAACTATCACAACTAACTTTTGAGAATTAAACACATTAATAATAATGAAATTATTTTCCTGTGAAATTGGGAATAAATTACTTCCAAAGTTCTATTAGGAAAATTGGTAACTGTTTTTTTTTTAACTAGAATTCCCCAAACAAATTTCTTTGATATTTTACTCATTATTTTTATAATTAGGCATAAAATGATTCATGCTTTATCCATAATTTAACAGATCCTTTTGGTTATTTCCAAATAAGATTAGTCTTCCTGCATATTATAGATAAGCAGTCAGTCATTTGTGACATAACACTCTTCTTAAAAATAATTAGGTTTGCAATGTGATATTTAGAATTTCTCAAACTGTCTGATAAAAATAATCAAAAATTCATAAGAAATGTAAAAATCTGCTGTCGACGTGATGAAACTAAAAGAGTGTGAAAGTCAAGTTATAGGATTTCACTCACTGCAAGACTGTTTCTCTAGCTGCATGGTTTTCAAACTTTTGACCAAGAACAGCTAATGTCCACTAGTTTCTCACTGGATTAAAAAAAAAAGACAGTTTAGGACCTGAGTCTAAGGTAATCTTTAAAGAAAATCATTGTGTGTTGTTACTGGTGATGTTCTAAGTACACTGACCACAGGCCACTGGAGCAGGTGATAAGTATCTTTACACGTACTGGCTTTTCCACACGTAAAAACCAGTGACTAGAAAACCATCAACTGAACCAGCAAGTTTCAATTGATAAAGGTTACTTGGGCCTTTGTTACTGCAACAGGAAGTAGACTTTCAGTACCTTTTCCTCTTTTGATTATGGGAGACAATCTTCATCCATATAGTTGGAAGCGCATAGGTCACCTTTCCAAGCAATGATGCTAAAGACCACAGCATGGAGGGGCCAGGGGCTGCCCTCAGACACGGTGCAGGGAATACGGACACTCAGTTACCCTGGGAAGCTTTTGTTTTTCCCTGGAAAGTTGTACCATTACTTGTAAATGAGGGATGCCCAGCTACCTAAGCTAAAGAATATCTCTTAAATTTTAAAACAAGTATTTTTTAAGAGTGAGAGGGACGTTGTTATATCTGTGCTGTTGGCTGGGAAAAATTACTTAGACATTCTTGGGTTTCTGAGAGTGTTTAGAATTGGTATTTGTTTAGAGACTTCTTGAAATGAATGTGCCAGAAAATGTGGGTCTAAGAACAGAACTTGAGATCTGAGGTATGAGAAGGTTATGAGCTTTGCGAGTTAACACACTGGCCACTGACCAACGCATTACTTCATCTATCTTTATGTCATCCTCTGAATGTGCAGCCGAGTGCGCCAGGTGGATGTTTTCTATGTAGTAGCCCTGGTTGGGCTGTTCCTGAATCTCCAAATGAACTAGAGGCAGCATCCAGTGCAGGTCCTGCACTTCTCAGCATCTCTAGTTGCTATGGTATCAGGTGTCTTGTACATTCTCAGTAAATACTTGTTAATTGGTTGATTGATTAGCTTCTGACTTCACCCTTTAGCCTCAGTAGCTAAGTTTCTCTCTCAAGTCTCAGGACTCTCTCTAAACTCTATATTTTCCTCGCATTTAGCATTCATCTGGTGTCCCCTCAAGCCATTCTGTTATTTCAGATACTGCCTTAGCAGAATTTCTAAATGTCGAAGACTCTTTTTTTTTTTTTTTAACAACATAGAAGGGAGATTGAGAATCATAAGTATGCTGCCAGCCCTGGAACGTTTGCCTAGTGACCTAATTTCATGGGAATTTGCCAGGCCAGCTCCGTGGAAGAAATCCAGTCCTATTCCTCCAGTTTCCTTGGGTTATTCAGCTGACACTCTCCACAGCCATCTTCTTCACATTGTTGTGACCTTCAAGATACTCTCCCCTGAATACTGCTCTATTTTAATTTTGCTATATAAAAAAACCAATAAGAAATAAAGGTGTACTAATTTATGTGGCTTAGGCAAATTTACACAATATAAGGAGCTTAACTCAAATGGTATTTCTTACACTGAATTATGACAGACACTTGTTTCTTATTACTCTAGACTTCTGTCACATGTATTTTGGGTAATTTCAGAAGTTTATCAGTGTAATTTATCCGGTGCATCATCTAGACCTGTTCCATAAGATGTAAGTTACTGGTTGTCCATCACAGACCTTCATGTACCTTCTCGTCTCTATTTTGCCCACTAGTTCCTTCTAAAGCCAGATCTACAGTTATTTTAGACACCACACTCCATTTGACATGGTAGTATATTGATCTGACATTCTCTTCAGAAAACCAATACCAAAGTACTGTGTGTTAGTACACCAAGAATTGTACGTTAATTCTGTTCTGTCTACAAGCGTATAACCTCTTCTGAAGAACACTCTACCCGTTTTATCCCTCCGTCTGGAAGTACTGCAATGGCCTTTGGCCAAAAGCAATGAAGTTGCGACTTTCTTACTTCTCTATAGCCTGCCCAGGGACATTAATGAAAGAAAAGTAAACCTACTCTGTTATCCCAAATGGCTTTTCAAATAATTAGGAGATTTTAATAATAGTGTCCCGCTGATGCTCTCAGGTTTCCCACAGGCACTGCAGCATTTCCGAAGTGAATAAGATTGCACCGATGCTTCAGGAGAAAAGACCTCGCTCTCACTACCCATGACCTTCAATTCATACAAATGCTGAAAACAGCACCGGGCATCCCATTACTGAAATGGATTGTCTGGCATCAACTTTGCAGTTTTGGAGTCTAACACCATTTTGTGAAGATATCTTTGAGAAAAGAAGTGATTCAAATTTTTAAAGAGGCAGAGACTTTTGAGAAGGTTGGATTTTTGACATTTTTTTTTTCCAGGCTGGTCCCCAAAATCATTGAGTCACCTCCAACTTCTCTATATAGAAGGTGATGAAAATAGATGGCAAGACCTTAGGTATTTCAGAGGAGTAAAGGGATTATGTTAAAGTGACCTCAAAATGAATCCACAGCCTTGAAAAGTACAAACTCATAACTAGCAACTCCACTACTAAAAGTTCATCCTCAGTAAGTAGAATCAATAATACATACACGGGACTTCCCTGGTGGCACAGTGGTTAAGAATCCGCCTGCCAATGCTGGGGACACAGGTTCGAGCCCTGGACCGGGAAGATGCCACATGCGTGGAGCAACTAAGCCCATGCACCACAACTACTGAGCCTGCGCTCTAGAGCCCACAAGCCACAATTACTGAGCCCACGTGCCGCAACTACTGAAGCCTGCCTGCTCTAGGGCCCACGTGCAGCAACTACTGAGCCCACGTGCTGCAACTACTGAAGCCCGCATGCCTAGAGCCTGTGCTCCTCAACAAGAGAAGCCACCACAATGAGAAGCCCATGCACCACAACAAAGAGTAGCCCCTGAGTAGCCCCTGCTCGCCACAACTAGAGAAAGCCCATGTACAGCGACAAAGACCCAATGCAGCCAAAAATAATAAAGTAAAAAGAATAAAAAATAAAAAAACCTAAAAAAAGAATAATGCATACACACATTTAAATACAAGGATAATCATCACAGTGTTCTTTATAATATTGACATTTTGGAAGCAAATATCCAGCAATAGGAAAATGGTTAAACAATGGAACACACTATAGCTATAAAACATTTTGTTGTAAAATATGTTTATTGACCTTCACAATACTTTACTTGAAATAAAAAAGCAGATTATAAAATAGTTCCTATCGTGAATTTTTTTAAAGAAACAGTGACATATTAACGTGGTTGATGTATTAAAGATGGTATTTTTTAACATTTTGTCTGCATTTTCTGATTATTCTACAGGAAATATGTAGTATTTATCAAAAAAAAGGAAAGGAGAAAATAGGATGTATTACAATTCATATTAAAATATGTTCTCCTCTTTCTTTTAAAGAAGACTTTAAAGGGGAGTGGAGTGCAGTTGTCACAAAGGCGGATAAGAATGCCCTGATCAGCCTCTGGCACCCTAACATGAGGGGAGAGGGGAAGAGGGGTTGCTTTGAGGAGGAAGAATGGGGCAAGTAAGCAATTTCTTAGTTTGAACAGAGAGGGGCAGTACTTCTGTGCATCTGTTCATATCCAACCCCACAGGGTGTGATGTCCCTAGATGTCAGGGGATGGGAAAGAGGCAACAGTTTCCAAACACCATCAGTGGAGAACATTTTCAAGGTGTTGGCTTCTAAGAAAGTTTCCAGAAGGAATATCATGCCTTTTCAAGAACACATGTACGCGCACACACACACACACACACACACATACACAGAGGCACACAAAGAAGTGACAGCATTTCAATTTCTACTTCCTAGAGTAAGTAGATACCATTAGTCGGGAATTTTATCCACTTACTTCTTCACCTGTTCTTTTGTCCTTTTCTCTTGTACAGAAGAATGAGTTTCCTTTCGAAGAATAGTCCCTTCCCCTCTGCTCTTTACCCTGACACCTCCCATCTCCTCAAGAACCTTGTTCTTTAGACCATTTCGGCCCTTAAGCAATAGAGATAAACTGACTGGGACTTGTGAACGATTCTAGTACCTACAGACATGTTTGTGTCCAGAAAAAAAGTTTGAATTCAAAATATAAATAATGAAAATCAAATGTAATAAATAACAGAATGTATATAAAATGTAACATTATGTCAGCATTGTGAACTTAATATTCATGAACATTTCACTCCATTTGAAAACAATTTGTGAGTTGGATGTTCTCCATTTTCCAAAATCCGGACTATGCACATTAAGTGTTGATCAAGAGACTGAATTATAAATTGAGTTATCTAGAGCCAACTCATTTTGAAAGCAAAATTATAAACATCCTTTTACTTTTTTTCTTTGTGAAAAATGTACTGAATGTGAGCGACTGGTGCATTTAATATGTTTAATCTGAGGTCGGGACGGACCTCAGTATTAAGAGTGCCGGGGCTACTAGCCTTGCGGCTCCATAAGCTATGTGCTCATCATCCTGTACCTTTCTTCTCACTTTGTCCTAGCTCCTTTCTCTAAGCAGTTACATATGCTCTCACATTGTAACATTACCATCTATGTACCGTCCTCACCTTTCAGCAGTTGCCCTATTCCTCTACTCCTCTTCCCAATTTCTTAAATGTGGTCTGCAGAGATGGTCTATATTTTCTCACTTCATATTCACTCTTTAGCTCACAGAAATATTATTTCTATCATAGCCATTCCACCGAAATGGGATGTCCTCACCAAAGACACCAACGACCTCGTTCCTCAATCCAATTCATAGATTTCAGTTCCTTATTTACTCACTTTATCTTTCTTTTTCTTGAAACACAGTTGCCTTGGCTTCTGTGATATTTTTCTCTCTTGGTATTCTTCTTACTTCTCTGGTTGCTTCTTGATCTTCCTTCAAGATTCCTCTTTATCCCTTGGATGATGGTGTTTGGGGATTTTACCCAAGGCTTTCTCTCTTCTCCCTCTACATACTCTCCCTGGGCAAGTCCCCTGATACATCTACCACCTATGTGGCAATGATTCTCAAACCTATAGCCCCAGTCTATCTCTCTCTCTCCTAGAGTTCAGACCAATATGATAGCCAGCTGTCTACCGGTCATCTCCAATAGAGTTTAGACCATGGTACTAAACGAAATTTCTATTCCTCATCCTCATGCCCCACTCCCATCTCTTCTTCCTTATGCTCATGATATCAGCAAATGGTACCAACATCAAACGTAGCCAGAAACTGGGAGCCAGCTTTGACTCCTCAGCCTCCCCTGCCTGCCATATTCAACAATCTAGAAGTCTTAACTCTTGTATCTTCTATAAATCCATCCCCTCTTCTCCATCCCCAATGCTTCTTTCCTAATCTAGGCCGCCATCATTCTGTGTCTGAATTACTACAGCAGCCTCTGCCATCAATCATTTTCCCACTCTGCTCCACAAGTGATATTTTTTAAAATATGAAACCAATTATGATATGTCATGGCTTAAATCCTTCAACATTTTCCCCAGTACTCTCAGGAAAAAAGTCCAAAGTCCTTAACATGGTTTACAAAACTAGCAAAACCTGGTTCCAATATGTCCACAGCCACATCTGCTTCCCCTCTTCCTACCCTATCCTGTGAGAGTGAAAATCTTGTCCTCCCCAATCACTCCACATCCTTGCTTGCTTCCAGGCTCTCATGCACACCATTGCCATGGCTGGTAACACTCTTACCCATGTTCCCCCATCTAACTGACCCCTACCTGCTTTCCAGATTTCAGTGTAGAAGTCAGTTACTGCCCTATGCTTTCCCTGATGCACCAAACAAGAAATGGATAACTCTCTTAAGTGTCACCAAAGTATTCTTTTTTCTAATGGGGCTTTTGTATTGTTTATCATTGCTTGGCTACTTGGCTATCTCATATTCTCACTAGGCTGTAAACTCTGGGAGGCCAGGGTTTATGTCTATACTGTCTAATAGTATAACAAATTCTTGATAAATATTTGTCAAACATGTAAATGAACAAGCAGCGCCACACATCTGATTGGCTGCTAATTGTTCTGACTTCAGTAGGAGACTTCCTGAGTTAGATTTCCCATCTAACAACTTTGTTCTTAACCATTGTTATAATGCTTTCCAAAACCATTGAGAAAGTGCACTAATATTTACCAAGCACTTTGAAATAGTGAGATAAATGCTCCTACTGAAGGTGGCCTATTTTAAGTAAGACCTGGGTCTGACTACACAGCACAAAATGGGCTGCCTTTACTGCAATGATGCCATTCAAGGTTATTTGTTGCAAGCATCAAAATTTACTGCTGGTGGGGAAGGAAGCCACCGAGTACATCCAGAGCCAGATTCAGACAAATGCTTGCTGCTGTTCGCAGCAATCGGTGAAAGCCTCTGTTCCACATGCTTTATTCTCAGTAACGTGGGGCACGGTTGTTGCCACATTTAGGAAAGTAAGCAAAGAGGTTGTCTGATTTCCTTCCCAGTTATAACTTACAGTCATGACTGAACCAGTTAGCAAATATACTTTGTTGATAATTAAGCAGTATTATTTGTGAAATTTTGCACAGGGGCTGCAGCAATATTAGCTTTTCACCTGTGATTGCCAGGTTAATTCATAAAGGAAGCAGCAAAAGTGAAAGACATTCCAGATGATTAGGGTGAGTTAATTTGAAGGCAGGGGAATATGAAATTTAGGCTTAACAAATAAAGGGACTTTTGGCAGAGTTTGATCAGGCATCCAGAGAGCCTCCATTTCTTACTGTGAAAATGGTCTGAGTCCAAAGGGACAAGAAACGCCTGCAGCTAGACATTTGGAGACACCATTATTTTTATGTGCTTCCTGTACTGACATAATTATGGCTATGCGTCTGTACTCTTGCTTTGGCATAAGCACCAGGAGAAGCTTCTTTAAAATATGAAGTTAATACTACCTATGTGTGACTCAAGATCTGTAGGTTAATTCTTTAGGTAGAGGGAATATCAGTGCATAAAAAGAAATCCTAGCCCTTTAAAGTAACAGCATTTATAATACACATCCTTGCAAAAGAAAAGAACTAGAATTCGTGATTTTGCTGAAGTCCTCTGGTGGAGGTATGTCCCCAAACCCACATAACTGGAGCAGGTTCTAGGTTTAACTCCCACACTTTTGCTTCAAGCTAACGAACTATAAACTTCAATTTTTTTCCTTATTTACATCTCATTTAAAACATGGTGCAGTGGTATTTTCTTGAGGACTGGAGAGCTAGTTAGTTAACATTTGCCAAGCACTTTGAAGATGAAAGGGACTACATTAAATCCAGAATTACAACTATTATCATCACAAAGCTCAGATTAGCTCAGATATTTAGGAATGATGATTCAGGAACCCACATTCCAGATTCTAGTGAGATTATGTCTGAAAATAGTCAAACCAATTCCTGCAATGATTCAGATGCTAAGGATTTATGGGGTTCAGCATGACTGTATCCCAAATCATGCATGACAATAAAAATTAGACTGCATTCCGACTCATAATTTAGGAAACAAGTTATTGAAGGAATCCCAAGGAGTCTTGTGTCTGTGTTCTCTCCAAGGCCAGATCCGTGCACAGTTAGACTGAAGAGACAGCAATCAGCCAGCCAAGTGAAGGGCGGTGCAGGCTGAAGGCAGAAAGTGCCAAATGCACCAGATAAAGTATTTCATAAGTCACAATGCTAGAAACTAAAAAATTTAGTAGGGACAAATCCACATCAGGCAACTATCCTTAGCCCTTCTTTCTTGAAGACCCTTTCCTGGGCACCATTGCTCACAGTAATCTCTCATTAATTTTTAAAATATTTTTGGAAGAAAATGTCAACTACAGGTAAAATGCCCTTAATTGGGTTGAGGAAGTCCCCTTTTAGTTTGCTCCTAGTTTGCTGAGAGTTTTTTTTTTTTTTATTATTTTCTAATCAAGGATGGATGCTGGATTTTTGTCAAGTGCTTTTTCTTTGTCCATTGAGATGATTATTTGTTTTATCTTTCTTAGATTAATATGATGAATCATACTGATTTTTTAAAATGTTAAATCAGCATTCCTGAGATAAGCCCCATTTGGTCATAATATATCATGACTTTTATATATTTTGGAGTTTGATTTGGTTAAATTCTACTTAGAATTTTGCATGTATGTTTTTAAGGATATTGTGCTATACTGACCTTTTTTTTTGTAATGTCTTTGTTTGCTTTTGATGTTAGTGTAATGCTGGCCTCATACAACAGGTTAGGAAGTATCCTCTCCTTTCCTGAAAGACTTTGTGTAGGCTTGGTATTATTTCTTCCTTAAATATTTGGTAGAATTCACAAATGAAACCATCTGAGCCTAGCGTTTTCTTTATGGGAAGGTTTTTAACAACAGATCCAATTTAATGGCTATATTTAGTTTCCATTTATCTATTTTCCAAGCATCTTTCTGTTACTGTTTTCTAATTTCTTTGAATGGTGGTCAGAGAGCATACGTTATATTACTTGGATCCTTTTAAATTGTGTACTGAGACTTTCTAATGACAGAATATGGTATATCTTGGTAAAATACCGTGGGTACTTGAAAAGATGGTTTATTCTGAGTCGTTGGCTGAAGTTTCCTATAGATGTCAGTTAGATCAGTTGGTTGTAGTGTTGTTCAGATCTTCTATATCCTAACTGATTTCCTGTCTGCTTGTTCTACCAATTATTAACAGAAGAGTATAAAAATCTCTGATTATAAATGTAGATTTATCTATTTCTCCCTGTATCTCTGTCAGTTTTTGCTTCATGAATTATAAAGCTCTTTCATTACATGCATAAATGTTTAAAATTATTATGTCCTCTTGATTAACTGACCACTTTATCATTATGACCTTTTTCTATCCCTATTAATATTCTTTGCCTTGAGATCTACTTTGTCTAATATTAGTATAGCCACTCTAACTTTTAAAAAATTAGTTTTTGCATAGTATATTTTTGCGATTCTTTTACTTTTAAACTATCTGTGCCTTTATATTTAAAATGTGTTTCTTGTAGATAACATTTAGTTGGGTCTTGCTTTTTTGTAATTTAAGGGCCTCTGCCTTTTAAGCAGGATATTTAAACCATTTCTATTTAATATAGTTATATATGTGGATAAATATAAATCTACTATTTTTCTATTTGTTTTCTATTTGTCCTACCTATTCTTTGTTCCTTCTTTCCCTCTTTTTAGGTTATGTTTTTAATCAACTGCATATTTTTTTATAATTCCATTGCATATCTTCTAATCATTTCAAATACTTTTTCTCCCTGGCTTCAGGTAGTCTCCTCACATGCACAATCTGGTCCATACTCAGGTAAAAACCAGAGGAGACCCTCTGCACACCCTCAGAGTTCACTCTCCTCTCTCTCTCTCTCTCTCTCTCTCTGTCTCTGTCTGTCTGCAGATATCTCCTAACAGTATGGTATCCTGTGAATTCTACCTGCATTGGTTCCCTTAACTCTCAACTCCTTCTCCACAAGTGAGTGAGACCACCAGACTCTACCTGGGTTCCCCTTCCCTACACAGTGGCTTGTAAGTAGCTGAGGCAATAGCTGGGGCAATTGTAGAGCTTACCTCATTAGTCTACCATCCCTCAGGGATCATGGTCCTTTGTTGTCTAATGTCCAACGTCTTGAAAACTGTTGCTTCACATGTTTTGTTTATTTTGGGGTTTTGTTTTTGTTTTTTTTTAGTTGTTTCAGGCAAAAGGGTAAATCTAGTTCCTTTTACTCTGTCTTAGCCTGAAGTGATTCTGGATGGAAGGTGATACTGTTGACAATCACGAGTTATTCTGATGCAAATTGGACATGTTTTGAAACATGAGTCTGAAGATTTTCTGAAACCATTCGTTGAATGTCCTAGAATATTTAAGAAAACCGGTTGGAATTTTTTATTATGTTAATTACTCCAAAATTTATAGTGTCATTAAAATATTAAAGCAAAGTAACCCAGAAACAAATAGCTAATTCTTGCTCCAGTGTAACAATCTCTGAAAACACTAATGTAACGGCTCTCTCAAGGGCTTAGTTAAAAGGAATGCCTGGGGGCTTTCCTGGTGGCCCAGTGGTTGAGAATCTGCCTGCCAATGCAGGGGACACGGGTTCGAGCCCTGGTCTGCGAAGATCCCACATGCCACGGAGCAGCTGGGCCCGTGAGCCACAATTACTGAGCCTGCGCGTCTGGAGCTTGTGCTCCGCAACAGGAGAGGCGGCGATAGTGAGAGGCCCGCGCACCGCGATGAAGAGTGGCCCCCGCTTGCCGCAACTAGAGAAAGCCCTCACACGGAAACGAAGACCCAACACAGCCAAAAATAAATAAATAAATAAATAAGTTCTGTTTAAAAAAAAAAAAGGAATGCCTGTTAGATTTATTTCGTTTTCAGAAAAGAGAGAGGTCATTATGGCTTAACAATTACACAGTTCCCTCCTAGATTTCATCTTAATCTGTAAACACAGGCCTATGTTTTGAAGACTATCATGCTGAATGAAACAAACTTATTATTGACATTGGTGGCTAAATGTTTACCCCAGTGCCTGGAAGATACATACACAAAGCTAATTTACCATGTGTGATTATCTGAAAAATATATGTCTTCCATGTAGTGTAGTCTAAAAATATTTCCTTAGGGCTCTGAAAAAAAATGGTTTTTAAGAAAAAAATGAATAGAATCATGTAAATACTTGTACATTTTCCATATGTCAATTTTTTTTAAAGGGCAGCTTTTTTTTCTTGGTTGTATTTCTCTCTGATTCTATGATATCTTTATGATGTATCAGCTATTTTCCCTTATTCTTTCTCAGACCCTTCAGTTTTCAAGAGCACCTGATATGAACAATGCCAGTGCCCTAGATTTCTGTGTTAATGGCAATGCCTGAACTTTCTCTGGATCAGATTGCTTGACCATCTATCTTGTTTTTTTCTGGACAGTCCTCACTTTTGAATCATCTCATTTTCTTTTATGAATTCCCCAAATTCTTCAAGTCTAATATATATATCTATATTTATGTAGATATAGATATAGTATATTTATATATTATATATTGCACATATATATATTCGATTTTAAGAGTATATGTTCACATATATATGTATTGTATATATAGTTTCATTTTTACCTAGAGTTAATTTCCTTGATTTTAAGAAGAGGAAAAATAGTAATATCCTTAAGTTTGGAGGAACAAAGAACTGTCCCGGGAAGAAGGGAAACACACAGCTTTGTCAGCTTGAATTCTTTCTGCCTTCCATCCCTGTGAAGCCAAAGCAGGTAATGAGGATGGGAGCCTTCCTGAGCCACTGACCCTCTCCATCCTCTTCTTTCTGCAGACCTGAATAGAATATAGTCCTCCAGTTTAGTCCTGTAAGTTTCAATTCACAAAACCCTAACTGACCTCAGGACTCTTACAATGCCTCTCTGATTCTGGAACATTCTCAGGGTTAGCCGCCCCAGTCTCTCAACTGGCTTCCACAGCGCTTTGCATCCTTCATGTCCCTCCCCTGTGACTGGCTGTGATCAATCTGTCCACTTCAGCTTCTGAGGACTTGTTTTTACTCTGACCTTCCTGTGTGTGTTGATGCTGGGAGGGGCAAATCACTGTCACGACAATTTGTCCCTCAGTTTCCCGAATTCCTTCGCCTAATTTATTTTCAAGTTGCCATTTCCTGTTGGTACTGTGAGGCAGTGGCACACCAAGTGTGCCTTTTTTTCCTCTGTGCATCACCACCCCTCCTGGGAGACACACTGCTAAATGAATGTAAGCAAATGGCCGAGGTGGTGGGGAGGCTTAGAGATGAGAAAACCTGAAGCACGTCCAGGTAGAAGCTGCTCCCTCACCTGTTTGGCCTCTACTGTGACTTTCTGCCATTAAATTAGATGAGAGAGGGATGTGAGGAGAGGGAAGTGGGTGTGGAATTTGGATTGGAGTAGGAATTAGGAGAAGCAAAAATATAGATTCTGAACATTTAGCAGAGAAATGGTAGAATATTGAAAGTTGAGTCAGTTGAAGGGGAAGAGATTGGGGTATTGGTGGGGAAGGAAAGAAGAAACATCATACAAGGAGCTGGATGTGACAGGATTTTTTTCACAGAAAGAATCATGTTTTGCTGGGACCAGATTTTGTCCATGTTAGGGATATTTCCACACTTAGTTCTGTGAAACGCCTGGAGGTACTTTTTCTTTTTTCTTACAAATGTTTCTGTAGATGTGTAGGTTTGCTATAAACTGCTTTCACCATGCAAGGGATTTTTCCTATAAAACCTTCCAAGGTACCACATTTCAAAACTCTACGTATGAGAAGATGGTACATATGAGGACATTGTTATAAGATATTTTAACTTAGCAGAGAGAAGAAGCTGAGACAGGTGCCGGAAGTTAGGCATAGATGTTGCCCACATTTGATGTCAGGCAGAGTCTAAATGTAACATCTTTCACAGTGTCGCATGCCAGCAAAAGGCAGATTCTTATACTGATGATCGTAAGAAATCACACATATCAAGCTTGATCTTACAGTGCATATGTATGCAAAACACCAGTCAAAATGATGGGAGTTTGCTTGTGTAGACTTGGCAATATCGTACACAACTGATGTTTATTTACCTCTGTAGCTGCTTCATAAATACGACACATTATAAGGTCAGTTATGGCTTCCTAAAACATTCTCTCGGACTTCCTACGTTTAAATCTTCTACTGTCTCCTCTACTTTGCCAACCCATTTATGAGAAAATGGGTGAGCTCTGCTTATGTCACTTCAGAGAACCCTGCCTTTATTTAGGAATCAGTCAGCTAAACTGCCAAGATTTTAAGAGTTCATACCATCTATCTATATTAATTTCAAGTTCCTTTGTAAGGAAAGATGCATTTTTTATTTCTCTGTCTCTACCAGGACAGTAATAGAGCTACTTACCAATTTTTTTTTCCTCAGAAACAATGAACTAGGCCTCTTCTGCCAGGAGGAAGAGGGTCAATGAGAAATGGGAGAGTTTACTGGCCATTAGCAAGGTCACAGTTCAGGTAGTTAAATCCTAAAGAAAGTTTCATAGGCCTGGGACTGCCTATTTCTATGTTGTAGATACAATAGGGAAAAAGGTAAATATAGTCAGTGATAATTCCCTCTTTTCTTGTCCACCATCATTGATTCAGCTGACCTCAAATGTGTAAGAGACAACAAGTTTTGGAGACAGGAGGGCTGGGTGGGAGGGGAATCAGGTAAAACAGCTAAGTCTTTCTGGTTTTAAAAGTCCAGGTCTGAGGACAAGGGAGTGTACACACTGTTAGCTGTACTAAGTGATCACAGTTTTTGAGCATATTTTAAATAAGGGTCCCTCAAACACTCTCTCCTCTGTACATATGCCTTTCACAAGTATTTAAAGCAGAGATGAAGACTTTCCGTACCTTTCATAGCATGTCCAAAGCTCTTTAAGAAAACTAGTTGAAATTTTTTCTAAAGTCAGTCCAATTAAATAGGGTAGGTTATTAGACCCTTAGTTCCCAATTTCATAGCGTGATTAAAATTTCATAGATAGCCTTTTGGTGGTACGTATGCACTCATGCACAGACATACACATTTTCCATTGGCAGAATAGTGAATTAAAATAACATTTTAGTAAGTGTTGGGAAGCATGAACACAAGGCCTGACTTTGACATCAGCATGTAGCCTTGTGCCATCACTGAATTTCTCTGGGCCTTGGTCTCCTAGGCTGTACAATGGTGATAGAGAGAAGCCCAGCCCAGGAGGGGCAGTTAGTAATGTTGGACCAGATGAGACCCTTCCCTTCAAGGTCCCTTATGGGAAACTTGCTTATAAATTCTTCCAAATTCCTCTCACTCCCTACCATTCCATGAGAGGAGGGGGCCACCTCTAGGAGAATTGTTTGATTTTATTTGTACTTATCTTCCCATGAAATGTTTGTCCAGGTCCCAAACATAACTTGTCTCCAATCAGACTTAAAATAACGCATATCTACCTACAATATATATCTGCTGAACAATGAGACCCTGCAGGAAAAAAATTAATTTCTGAATTTCATAAAATTTTGTTTTCCAAGACATTTATCTTTCACATGGTAGATAAATATTTTTTCAGTATTTGACCATTGACATAAAGAATTCAAGTATATTTCGTTTTTTTCGTCTTGATCTTGCTGTCTCTGTCTGGAGTCTAAATGCAAATTAATTTGCACACCAATTTACAGTACTAAAACTGACCGCACATTTTAAAAAACTATATCTGGAGAACACTGACTCTTACCTGGAATTGTGTTGTTGACATAGTGTCTCTCATTTTTCACTTTCTATGGTGTAGTGTCTTTAGTGGAGTTTGTATTTATCTCTGTATGAAGCTGGATTTCACTTTACTTTCTCTTTATGGTCTTATCACATCGTTTACAAACACTTTATCTCTGTTACACAAAATAAATGGAATTCCAGGCTTTCGATGAAATGTCATGCTGAAATGGATGGTCCAAAAATCTATATTTAGATGACTGACTCCTGTTTGAGGAAGACATGATAAATGTTTCATGCACGTACACTGAAGGATGATGGATTTAATGACCATCCCCTAACCGGGGAATGCTATTTTGGAATAATTAAATGTTCCATCATTTGCAAGTCTAAATAGTCCATTGTTAGTTCCTGTTTTTGTCTGTCAACAGATCATTCCATTTTCTAAAGGAAATTTATCATTAAAACAATTGAACACATCGCAACATCCCACCAGAATGTGTTAGCAATAGCACATTTCATGGGACTCTGATTCATAGCTACAGTTTAGGAAGACTTAATTTATGTATAAGTCTGCTTCATATATGACAAACATGGCAAGCATTATTTAAAGGCTACTGGTAGATATTTATCTTCAGGTATTGAAGTGATCTTCTGCTTGAAGAGGTGGCTAAGCCTTTTGTCAGATGAAAAACTCTCATGGAGTAAAAGAGCATTAACAAAGTATTTTGTAATTAAGTAATAATAATTTTGCACTCTATTTTCTTGCTGATCCTTCTATTTTAGAGGTTTTTACATCCTAAATTCCTTTTTAACTCTTAATTGTTGAGGAATTTTGAAATAATTGTATCTAGTTATCTATATGTATATATGTTAATATAAATTTTAATATTTAATTCTCCTAGGTCTTGGTCTTTTAGCTGCAAAAGGCAGTGGAGAGAAGGCGTGGGACTGGAGAATATTTATTTATATCTGCATAATATATATTATATATATATACTTATATCTGAATAAATATAGCATCTTTCTCATGAAAACTTTTTCTTATTTATGAAACATGGATATAGAAAAATTTCCCCAAACTCTATCAAAATGTTTATCCTTGTGTTCAAAATCTTTATATACCTCTCCAGATAGACAGATAGATAGAACAACTATATAATGGGAATGACATAGTTAATACATTAGTAATACATATGAATAGCAAATCACTTAATTGTTGAGTTAATGCTTCTCACCCTTATCACTGGCACAGTAATGCTCGTATGAATTATTTCCATAAAACTGCATTGCATGAATGTTTTTGAGAACCTAGTCAAGACTTCACAATTTCTGTTGACTAGGTACTGGAAATCAAAACAACTAGATCAATTATCAGGAAAGCCTGGCCACGTTGCTGACCAACTCGGATCATGGAATTATTGATTCAGATGCTACCCAATTAATTATTAAGATGGCTGAAAATACCAGACGGATCATCCCACGACTAACAGATTTTGATTGCCTTGCCTGTGCTGTGTGGTCCATATGTGGAAGTCAGAACATTTGTAGATAGTAGGACTGGCTGGGCATGACCAGATGGGTTTTGCCCAAGTTGGGAAAATCATGGAAGCCATTCAGAACTTTCTATTTATCAATGCAGTGGAGAGACATGTTGGTGAAGTTGATGATGGAATTGATTCAAGCAGCAGCAGTCATGCAGCAAGTAATTCATTAGAAGCTATGGTCTGCTTTTAAGAACTCTATGTTGAAGGTTTCCAAACTCTACTTGGACAGGGTTTATTGCAATCCTTGTTGATTATTTTACTTGATTCAAGCATAACCAGCTGCCTTATTGATTATGAATGGCTTAAAGCAGTTCCTCACATTGGAACAAGGCTGTTTGAAGATGCATAAGTTTCTGTGTATAGGCTGTAATGAAACACAGTGATCCAAGGCCATCAAATCTGACCTGGTCAATTTGGTATTTTCAGACTCCCTAAAGACCAAATGTACTGCAATCCTCAAAACTATTCTCGGAAATTTTAAACCCAATTTATATGTGATTTCTATCATTAAAGATATAATGATGCTAAATCATCTGCAATTTAGGAGATTTCATGAAGAGAAGTACCAATGATTCAACAGTCTGCCCCCGAAAAGGTAAAGTCTTATACTGAAAATAAGCTTGTATTAGTGGACATGAATGGATTTTTATGTTTCCCTGAAAGAAAAAAATCTTTAAGGCATGTTTCAGTAAATGTTTTGAAAATAATTTAAAGAAGAGAAAAGAAAATGCTGGTCATTAGAAATCAGAAAGATAAAGCATTGTTTAGCTACAGAAAGGTTGATTTCTGATTTGTTATGAGTTCTATCTTAAGTATTTTTCAATATATTTTATTAATTAAGGTGGTATTATAAACATTAGAATGTTGGTAAAGGTATAAATATCAAAATCATGCCTTGACTCAAAATATTGTAAAGAAAAAGCCAAT
Organism: Eubalaena glacialis; assembly: GCF_028564815.1. Taxonomy (NCBI): domain Eukaryota; kingdom Metazoa; phylum Chordata; class Mammalia; order Artiodactyla; family Balaenidae; genus Eubalaena; species Eubalaena glacialis. The sequence goes on along the minus strand of NC_083717.1, from coordinate 17,491,359 downwards.
CCAGTGATATCAACAGTGATTCACATGGATTTACTGCAGTTATTTGTTTGATTAACCAGAAGTTGGTTATTAGAGAAGTAATAAAAGTAAAATGCACCCTCAAAATTTTTGATTTAGTGAATCAGTGTAGACATCAGAAATTAATTGCACTTTAATCAGAATCCTAATGATAAATGAACATTAAACCATAATTCAAATTTATGGGATGCTCACAGAGAAAGTTGATTTAAAGTGGAATGGAAAGACATGGCTGCCTTCATGCAGCAAAGCTTTGGTTTGGATTGCAGGAAATATGGTGCAAGCTAACATGAGTTCCTAGAGGAGAGAAAACATGTCTTATTCATCTTTTTATTCTCTCATAGTACCCTCCTCAATACCTTCTTATAGAATGAATGATCTTTAAACAATTATTTAACTGTTGAAACATTGCACAGGAAAAACAGAAAAGAGAAACCACTAACCCATTGTTTTAAAAAATGGGTTTTATTGTTGGATCTGTCCTTTGTTTATTGCTTTTTGTTGCCAAGTCACTTAACCTCTTACTCTTGTATAAAATTAGAACTAGCTCTTTCTGTCTACTTCTCAAGATTGTTGAAATGATCAAACAAAAGACGCATATGATGCAAGTGCTTGGAATATGGTGAGATACTAAAAGAATGGATTGATGATTTCACAATTTATATCCGTAATTCAAATCAGGCAAGTTTGATTGGATATGTTAGTAGATTGAATGCTGACAATGGCCACCCAGGAAGCATGTGGTTGGAATCACCATTCCAGTGGTCTTTAACATAGAGTTTCATCTCTATAGGATGGTATCGATTGAGAAGGAAACTGGATAAGAAATATTTTAGGGTTTTTGTCAATAGTATAGATTCAAGAGTCTAACTCTTATTTTCAACAGAAAATAGAGGATTTAAAAAATTAAGCTAAGGAATTCCCTGGCAGTCCAGTGGTTAGGACTCCATGCTTCCACTGCCGGGGGCCCAGGTTCGATCCCTGGACAGGGAACAAACATCTCGCAAGCTCCAAGGCACAGCCTAAAATAAAATAAAATAAAATATTAAGCTATGATCTGTGAATGTTACTTTAAAACTAAAACAAACAAAACTTTAAAAAAATTGGGAGTCGATATAAACTGAATTGCGTTTCCCCAAAATTCATGTGTTGAAGCCCTAATCTCTAAAATGATTGTAGACGGCCTTTCCAGAATTAATTAAGGTTAAATGAGGACATAAATGTTGAACCTCAATCTGATAAGATTAGTGTCCTTCTAAGAAGAGGAAGAGAAGCCAGAGGTCTCACCCACTTCTTGTCCACACCAATGAAAGACACGTGAGCAGGAGGACAGAGGGCGGCCGTGTGCAGGCCGAAAAGAGGGCCCTCACCAAAACCTGACCATGCTGGCGTAAGCCGATCTCATAAGCCATTTGACTTTCCACTTTTATTTGGTTCAGTTCTTTTTGTTTAGACTTGCAGAGTTGCATGTACAACCTATATGCTAGTCCTTTAGAAGTAATGTAAAATGGAAACATCTTCTCTCAGACTATGCCTTATCTATCACCTTTGTTGAATAGAAATCTTTCATATTTATGCAATAAATTCCATCAATTTCCCTTTATGATTTATAGCTTTGCATGTTATTAAATAAATCATTCTTCAAAACAATGTCACAAAATACCCCTTACATTGTTTTCTAATAGAAGTGTGTTTTGCCTTTCATGTTTGAAACTTGAGACCATCTGAAATTTATTGTGGTGTATGGTGTGAGCTAAGAATATAATCTGATTTCTGTACATATGGCAAACTAATTTCCTCAGCACAATATATGTAAATATTGATATTTCCCAATGATTTGTAGTTTCTCTACTATCATACACTAGGTTTCCATAGTGTATGTATCTGTGTATATGTACACATAGTGTAGTGTATCTGTTTATGATTCATTGCTCTAGTTGTCTGATCATTTCTTGGCACTAAAAAACGTAAATGTTCTCTCTAATTTGACTATTAAAATATTCTACATTGTGTTTTAAGTGTGTGATACTTTTTCTATCATTTGCCCTACACTGCATTCTGTATATCTTTTAGTATGAGTTCTGATATTTCCCTTTAAATCTGAGAGTTCTCAGTCTTTTTAATTGCTAAACTTTGTTCACTAATTCCATTTATCATCTTTATTTCAAAAAACTTGAACTTCATAGTTGTCTTGGATACATTTTGTGGCCATCTTCCTCACCTTGGGGCTGTCATCTGCCTCTGTTTATGACATCTTCCCAAGGTATCATGGGTTTATTTTATACATTTATCTGTTTGTTATTTTATGCCTCCTCATTAGAATGTAAACCTCTTGAGAGCAATGAATATAACTGTCTATCCCAGTTACATTAATTGTTCCACTAATAATGTCTGATATATACTACACCCAAGATATATGTATTTTACAAACAAATGTATAAATGATTCCCTGTACTAGCTAAAACAGGCTAGGTTATGCTATAGAAATAAACAATCTCAAATCTTAGTAGCTTAAAATGCCTGAAGGCTTTCCTCCACTCCATTTTTCTTCATGTACTCAGGCTGATGGAGTGATGGATTGTGGTTGCACAGAGTCAAGGAAGGGGGTTCAAGATGGGTTCAGAAAGGTAGACAGGGGCCAAATCAGGTGGCCTTTAGAGCCAAGGTATGGATTTGGGGTTTTATTTTTACGGTGAGGGAATACAGTGAAGAATTTTCAAAAGGGAGTGAGACAGTATGATTTACCAGGTTACTCTGGCTGCTGTGTAGGAAATACATTGAAGGGGGCAAGACCAGCATCTGGAACACCACTAAAGAGGTGCCAGCAGCATTTCAGGCAAGAGGTGATAGTAGTTTAGAGGCAGTGTGGGAGTGGGAGGTAAACAGAAATAGTTGGGTCTGGCACATGTTCTGGAAGCAGAGTTAATAGATCTTGTGATGGATTGAAAATAGGGAGTAGGGGAATAAAAGAAGTCAAGGATGACACCTAGGTTCTTGGCTTGGGTGACTGGTAGATGCTGGAATATTTTGCTGGCAAGAGGCAGACTGGGAAGATGTTTGTGGTAAGAAATCAAGAATTCTGTTTTGAACAGGAAGTTGAAAGCCTGTGAGTCATTTACATGTAGACGTCAAATAACCAGAGGAGGTCAGGACGGAAGTAATAGATTTGGGATTCATTATCATATAGATGACAGCTATAGCAATGGGACTTGATAAGATTACCTGGGGAAGAAGCAAAGATACAGAAGCGAAGGAGGCTGGGATTATAACTTGGATATTGAACAGAGGAAGAAGAGCTAGTGGAGGAGACTAGCAAATATCAAAGGAGGGGAAGAGCATGATGTTAAGGAAACCAAGGGCGGTGTTTTACCAAGAAGGAAATGTTCAAGTGTTTTTGAAAGGTCCTAAGAAGTCAAGTAAAAAAAGGAAGAGGAAATGACCACTGGTGACTTTTAAAAGAGCAATTTCAGAGGAAGATGGGCATAGAAGCCTGATTGGAGAGGGGTGAGTGCTGAAATGAGGTAAGAAGCAGAGACCCACTACAGAAAATTCTCTCCAGGGGAGAAGGTGAGCGGGGGATTTAGACAGAAAAGCAGAATGCATCTTTGTTTTCTCCTTTTGTCACAGAGGAAATCAAGAGTTTGACTCAAGTGAAAAAAAAAAAAAATGAGGAAAAGAAAAAAAAATCAGTACCAAGTGAAATTTTCACAAAATCAAATGGAAGTAATAAAATAGTTGGTTTTCTTAGATTAAACTTTTCAGGTATAAATTAGTGATTTATTGAAGAATTTTTATCTGTTTTGCAAAAGAGCTGGAAAACTATGTAACCAATCAGATTTGCGCATTTGTTCATTATTTTATATTGCTACTAAAATGCCAAAGGTAATTTTCAGTTGTATATGAAGTACTAGTAACATGACTACATTCTTGTAATTTAAAAATTATTGCATGCCAATAAAACTATTAAATTATAATTTTAAGCCATGAAAATGAATAATTTAAAGGGTATGAGGAAAGCTTTCACTTTAATAAGTTCATAAGGTGTCAAACTTTGCAATTTATTACAGATTCTCTAGCCAATTTGCTGTAATTAATGTGAATGAAAAATATTTCTCTGCTTAAATATTCTGTTTATGTATTCCTTTCTAATGATGAAACAAAAGAACTAATCTGTTAAAGATGTTCTTTAATTGATTCCAAGGGGAATACTTAGAATATAATTTGCTGACTGGTTCTGTGCAATTCCTGATTTCTACCACTCAATGACATCCATAATTTTATGATGACAAACAGTATAATCATATAGGAATGGGATTCCTAAGCACTGAAGTTCCCAGTTAATTTTCACTATCAACTGTGTGGTTTAATAGAAAGAACACTGGCATTAAGACCCACATACTCTAGGCCTTCCTCAGCTATTAAGCAGTTGTACAATCTTGGTTTTTTAGCTTGGTTAAAAACAATTTTTCATTTTTAAAGATGGAGATAAAAACAGGTTCTTCTGGTGAAGTAGGACCTTTCAACCAAGACTACAGACCCAGGAGTAGGTAGGCAGACAGATGGATAGACAGATGTACTGCCTTTTATTGCCAGACACTTGCCCATCTGGGGAGAAAGGAAGGTCCCCTACTTCAAGGGAGAGTCGGCTTATAGATCTGTTCACTCAATTCCAAGTGTGATGGGCGTCATCAGGTATTAAAGGGACAGGATTCCACCACCTAAGAGGAAGGTGGTGGCTTTGTCTTGTCAGGGGAAAAATACCAGTTCTGCCCGGCACCTGCTTTTAGGGTCTTAGCTGAGCAGCATCGTGGTCTTACTGACAGTGGTCAGGGACCCACCAGCTGGGCTGCATGGGCCTCAAAACAACTGACCAATCCTCTCAGCCACACCCTAATCATTCAATTATCGCATCTGAATTTTAGCTACTACAATACAACTTAAGGAAGTTGCATGTTCTTACCAGTGATTTAGGGCGTATATGCTTTGACAAGTTAGGGGAGACTCGAGGCAGAGTGTTTGCTTGAAGAGGCAGGTCTCATGAGGGTTTGTTTGATTTCAATTCGATTTTTAGTTCATCACTTAGGATCTACTTATGTAAATAAATTACCATATTCTAAACCTTAGTTTGCTCGATAGCAAAACAATGATAGAATTAGGAACCATTCAACATCCACAGTAGGATGTTTGTGAGACCCTCAAAGATGCCTGTGAAGGTTCTTAGGTGAGTTTGTGCTACTTTACCAATAGAAGGCTGCTTTAGTTTCAGTGTTCTAATATTAAAATTCTAATCACATTGGATATTCATTACAATATAGCTCGTGTGAAGGGTAATAACTCCTAAATCCTATGACCCCGCAGAAAAGTGTAGTGATCTGTTCATACAGTCAAAACTTCTCTTAGCTCTGGAAGTCATGATGGGCAGAACAAATGTGGGCCCGTGACATGGTCCTGACATTAGGAAGTAAACATCACGTGATGTCATGTGCATGGAATATGAAATGTGAAAGCCAAGTCATTCTTTAACCCCATCTGTCATACCTAAGGCCCTTTATTAATGGGTTCTGCCAAGATGGGGTCTTTACTATTAAAGAGACATAGAGAATTTGGACTAGGTCCAGAGGAGAACATGACAATTATTAATGACTTAGAAGAAGGACCTATGAAGAAAGGTCAAAGAAACTCAGAACTTTTCAGAGAGGAGTTAAGTATCTTCACAATTCGAAAGTGGGTAATTAACCATCAGGGAACACAAAATCAAGAAGAGTAGTCTGGCTGTGAAAGTTGTCAAACGTTAGGAGGAGAAGTTTCCTAGAGACAGTGTGGAATCTTGTCTGGAGGTGATTATGGGTTTCATGGTCTTTGGCTTGGATGGCTTCAATCTCCTCTTATCTCAAGTCATAGGTTTCAACTCGTGGACCTCCTGAGGTCATTTAGAAAGGGGTGGTGAGGCTTATCTGAAGGGAGATGTTTGTTCTGTGTGTCAGACTTAGAGATGAAATCAAAAGGATAGAAACTGAGACTGCGTTTTCATTCTGGTAGCCAAATTGTCATGCCCTTGATGTAATTTGTTGAAGTAAAAATCCACCCAGTTCATAAAAAATCACTTGAATATTCAGTTTCAGTTTTAGTTCTTTCTGAGAGGCACCCTGTTTAATGTCCCACACATACTTACTGAAGACACCCTGAATTCATCCCATATTTCCTTATATCTGAACGTTTTCTTACACTTTCCTTTCCTCCAGGAATGCTTTTGTTCATCCCTTCCATCTGTTAAAATACTACTATTTTATTTCCTATTCCTCAAGGCCAATTCAATTGGTATTTTCTCCAAGTAAACTTCCTTAGTTCTCTCCTTCCATTCTGTTGGAACTAATCTCTCCCATATGCACATATGGAAGTATAGCTTCTATAGCATTTTGTATCTTTATTTTACTTCTGCTTTTGAAAATAGATGCTCAATTATTTATTCGTTTCTCTCCTAGAGACAAAGTATCTTGAGGACAAGAGAAATTATTCATTCTTCTACTCTGCATAGTGCCATGTATAGAATAAACAATAATATTTCTCAGGAAGTATTCTCTGCAATGATGGGCCTATGAGTCCTTGTACATTCTTTTCTTCATGACTGGGCTATACTTTCTTATCCTAAGAAAAGTAATCTTGTTTTCTCCTTCAAAATTCTGCCTAGGACTTACATTCTCAATTATAAGTTTTAAAACTAAGACATTGGTTCATATTAGTCTAGACTCGAGACCGTAATCTGTATTAGTTACCTATTGCTGCATAATAAATTACCCCCAACTTTTAGTGGCTTAAAATTCTTATTATCTCACAGTTTATGTAGGTCAGGAATGGAGGCATGACCCAGCTGGTCTTCTGCTTCCTGTCTCTCCCAGGTTGCAATTGAGGGTCCAGGGTCTGCAGCTTCATCTGAAGCATCAACTGGGGAAGGATCCCCCACGTGGCTGTTGGCAGGATTCAGTCTCTAAAGGGCTGTGAGCTTGAGGTTCCTTGTTGGCTGTTGGGGGGAAGTTGCTCTCAGTGTCTTGCTACACCAGCCTCTCCAATATAACTGCTGGCATCATCAAAGCCAGTAAGAGAGAGAATCTCTAGAAGGTAGAGCTTTTGCCATCCCACTCCCATGCTGTGTATTTATTGGTTCTCAAGCCACCTTAGACCACACAAGCTATTCGAGGCTGAAAAAAAATCAGTCCTTCTCCCTCTGTGACTCCTACTGGTGCATTGCAGTGCACAAAGCATGTCTGACAAAAGGGTTTCCTTGCAAAAGTTGAGTAAGTTTGAGAAATGCAACAAACAATATAACTCTCCGGAAGTTTCACAAAACAAATAAATGTACTAAAAGCTCTATAGTACGTTAAATTTCCATGGTAAAGAAAACTGTTTAACTTTATTTTTCCAGGGTTTCCCAAATTTGTTTGGCAAGGGACCCATTTAACAACCTACAGAACTAGCGCTCTGCAGAATGCACTTGTAAAAATATGGTATCATTAATTAATATAATGAAAAGTAATCACTTTTGAGAATGTAACCAAAACATGGAGAAACTGAAAGCACTTGAGGGACATTTTATTTCATGTAACCTACCCAGGAGAGTGGGACAGAAGGCTGAGTGGTACAGTTAGAAGCAGGCAGTATTGGGCGAATTCCATGAAGGAGTTTGATAAGCAGTGGTTGGGTGAGTTTAGCACACAGGTGTGTACAGGCAGGTACACATCCAGCCAAGAAGCCAAATGATGGGTCTTGCTTGTGAAACTTACTTCTAAATAGGTAAATTATTAACTTGCCCCTTGCAAACCTGGGGCACGGCCCCATCACCCTCCTGCCCCTCCTGCCCCTCCTACCCACGCTCCTCCTTGTTTCCAGTCCTAAGGTCAGGGGTATTGAGGGAAGGGATGGAAAAGAGGGAGAGGTCACATGGTAGTTCATTGCTATTGCTTGGGCTGTCATTTACAGACAATTGAAAACCAGGACTGTGTTTCCCTGATGGAAACAATGCCCAGATAAAATGGGGGTGCAGTGGCAGGGAATTGTGCCGAGAGGCACTTCTGGCCGAGGATGGAAGCGTGTTCCAGACAGTGGGGAATCTGCTGAGCCATGACCAACTGCTCAACCACTGATGATTTTATCCTCTAGTGAGACTTCACCATTTATTCCTCCAAAGCATGGTATTAATAAACTGTTCTGGAAAACATCAAAGTTATTTGAAAAGGTCCATTATGGCATATTATTTCTTTATGCAAAATGGCTGTTTAACAAGATTGCCTCCTTGAACTTCTCACATGAATAAGAGAGCCAATCTCATTTGCTAATGGAGGCTTTACAGCAGATCCTTTTCCTGCCCTTGTCTCTCTTTCCCATTATTTTATGGATAATAATTTACAATTTGCGTAAGCTATGGGGGAAATACCCTGGGGCATAGCGTGACAGTCGCAGTGCTGCCATATGGCATGAGCATCCCTGAGGTCCATTTTAAGGAAGCCAGCCCTGTCTTGGTTGGCAGCTTGAAGGGAAGTGAGGCAGGTAACACTTGCCACTAAGGTGAGTCCAGGACTCACTGAAAAGCTCCCAGCCTTTGCTCAGAAATTCTATGCATGATACGCTGTTTGCATCATTTATCAAGAAGGCGATGAATTCATAAGGAAGGAACAGCATCCCTCTTACCCGTGATATGAGCACAGAGGGGATGATGTGGATAATGAGGCTTCTGCTGCTGCTAGTGATTATTCAAGTGAATAAAGGGATAGACAAGAGTGAACAGTGGGAATATCTTAGCAAGAAAACATGTACTGGATGAAGGGCTTACACAGCATTCAGATCCCTCGGTGACCGCCCACCTGAGTTTGGGCACTGGTCAACTGGCTGCTATTTCTTGAACTTACCATCTGTAGAAACTACTCCCTTGACATCATAGGAGATGTTTATGTTCTCCATCTGGGGAATTCCTGAGTAATTTTATGTTAAATGGATGAATTCCCTCTGAGTAGCAAGCAAAGATGTTTTCAATTGCTTTTCAGAAGGGGAAAAACAGGAGCTGTAAGGGGCAGCCCAGTTTCCCTGGATAGAAGGAGGGGGAAAAAGGAAGATTGAATCAACTATGAAGAGTATAATAAGACAGAAAGAATAGGAAAAAGGAAGTTAAGAAGTTATGGAATTTAATTTTTTCAGAGGTGATGTTACGAGTATTTAAATGACCTGTGGGAGTAATTGGGGGGAAAGTGTATATAATACAAAAGTTAAGTAATTTAGGTTTTATTTTGGTTTTGGTTCTTCTAGTCACAAGTACAGACTAACTGAAAACAACATTTTGGGAAGGAGGGAGGGAGGGGTTGGAAAATTACTATTATGTCAAGATTTTCATTAGGATGAGAAAGAATGGTTAGTTCTTTTACAATACTGGCCTTTATCCACGGATGAGCAGAAACTATCAAAAAAACAATGGTAAGTCTGTTGACTCTGATTTTGCCCACATTATGACCATTGTTATATAATCTCTCTGGATGTCAGTTTCTTTGATTCAATGTAAAATATACAGTCCTTTTCAAGAGGCCACCCTGATAATGTAAGGAATAGCAGGCATTCTGAGGCTATGAGCCTTGGGAAGGTGCCGAAGAGAGGGGAGATGTTTCTTTACTGCAATTTATTTTGGAGGATTTGGTACTTCTTCAAGATTAGCATGATGTAAGAATGCCAAATCAAAAAATCAGAGAGCAAAATATGTCTTTCCTTCTACAATCAACCTTTATCCTGTGTAGAATCCCTTGAATTACGAGTTAAAATTGAAAATGGGCAGGCTTGAGAAAATTTGTGTGTGTTGTGTGTGTGTGTGTGTGTGTGTGTGTGTTTGTTTAGCCAAAATATCTTTTCTAGCTGACAGAAAAAATGGGATTAGGAAATGTACCCTTAGAAGACTAGAGATAAAGAAACCCAGTACCTAATGGTGATGCCAAAACCCCATCAAAATGCCCGTGGATGTCAGGTACCATCAGGTGGATGATGAAGAAAGAAAAGGCCATGTGATTAATCAGATAGATGACTATTTACTCAGCAAAACAACAAAATCAACAAAGTCACCAGGCCATCATAAAATTGTTTTGCATTGTGTTTATATATTGTTATAATTAAGAAGTACCAATCACCCATCATATTGGTCACTCCCATAGTCCAAGTTAATTCAAATATTTGTTGAGTACCTCCTATGTATAAAGCTTTGTACTAACCACTGTGGAGAATGCAAAAAAAAAAAAACTTGAGTGAGACTAAATCTTGCTTCTAGTTGCTTAATATACATGGATATTCCTATCAGATGAGAAGTTTACAGTATTATTCCCACTGTGGGCGTAGCACTTTGAATTACATAATAGGGGTAACCCTGAAGACTTTGTATGTAAATATTCACAAACAAGATTATATTTGAAATGCTCGAGGAAAGTTGGCTAATTTTGGAAAATCATAAATTGTCTTATATAAGGCAGAGAAGAGGAAAAGCAGAGAAAGAAGGAAAAAGAAGAAAAACTTGTTAGTTCCAATAGTCTATGTTACTCATAATTTTTGAATTTGATACTTATTTTTTAAAGGGCACATCAGTTATACTGCTGTGAAATTCTGTTTTTTAAACAAACAGAATGAAGTATACAAACCTTTTTCAAAAAAAATGTAACATAAACATTGTCTTTTCACAAATGGCAAAAAGTGTTTTCTTACAGTGTTTACTACAAAGACGCCTCATAAGGAGCAAAAAAGGTTCCTTTCACATGAAAGACAATTTCTAGTGCATGGTGTCATAGTGAAAATTTCCACTACTTTGCCCATTTAAAGAAAATGTCTTTTGTTCGTTATGTCCCATGGTACTTTTATCCTGTACTGTTAAAAAGAAAAAGGTATCAGCATACATTTAGAATCCTGTCTTAAGAAAGGATACTTGTTTTTAAAATAATATTTTTTCTTTCTTAAATGAACGTGGAAACATTAAAAATGTAATTTAAATGACCTTTCTTTGCAGTAATCTAATATATTTCCTGACATAATGCTAATATATACTACCACAGGTTTAAAAAAAAAACACATAAAGAACAAGCAAACACTTGCTGGTTGCAGTTTGATATATATATGCAGTCTACAGATCTGAAGGCTCATGTAGAAGTTTTAATGTGAAAAAATATTAGAATGCTTTCTTTTCATTTATTCTGATGGGCTGTGAAGGTCAAGAGGGATCAATCCACAGAGGCCAGTAAAGTTAGGAGTAATTTAATTAGGGTTGTCTAGATCTGAAATATCATCTAATCCACTTATTGCTAGTGGGGAAATACGTGTATCTATATTTGTCAAAAGTGATTATGTACTTTTATAACCTGTGAAGAATTATACCACAAACCCCATGCAGAAGACAGCCCCATAGAAAAACAATTTAACTGGCAATATTTAATGTCACACTCGATTTTTATTAAAGTACAGTGGCATTTTTTTCCTTTCTATATGAAAACTCTGCATCATAACAACAGTCAAGGGTCAGTTAAGAAGTGTTTATGCCCAGTCTCTTGCCAGCTTGTCACACTCACGAGGATGACATTGCATGGTCTCGGGGTCCCTCCCAGCAGGTTACATTTCAATGTCATGTTACTTGCTGGTGTCATAGAACCTACCATGTTGGAAAGAGACCAGCAGGATCCATCAGCCTGCCCAGGGCAGTTCAGGAGACAGGACTTTCCCATCACCAGTCGAATGGATAAAGAAGATGTGGTGTATATATATATATACTAGTCAGCCATAAAAAAGAATGGAATTCTGCCATTTGCAGCAACATGGATGGACTTGGAGGACAGTATGTTAAGTGAAGTAAGTCAGACAGAGAAAGACAAACACTGTATGATATCACTTATATGTGGAATCTAAAAAATACAACAAACTAGTGAATATAACAAAAATGAAGCAGGCTCACAGATACAGAAAACAAACTAGTAGTTACCAGTGGGGAGGAGGGAGGGGCAAGATAAGGGTAGGGGATTAAGAAGTACAAACTATAAGGTATAAAATAAGCTATAGGATATATTGTACAACACAGGGAATATAACCAATGTTTTATACTAACTATAAATGGAGTATATTGTATGAATCACTATATCATGAACCTGTAAGTTATATAATATTGTATACCTGTAAGTTATATAATATTGTACATCAGATATATTTCAATTAAAAAAAAAAAAGACAGAAAACAAACAGAGACAGGACTTTCAGATGAAATGTAATAGCCTGCGAGGCAGAATGCAGACCCTGGGGCTCCAGAGAAGCTTTCAGGTATTCTAGAATCCTCCTTCACCATCTCCACAGCACCACGTCTGGGCGGCAGCTTCAAAGCCCCATGTGATACACCAGGGGGTCCCACCCAGGAGGTGCTGAGCAAACACGGTGGACAAAACACACCTGCTCTGTTTCTCCACCTGAGTCTCCCGAATGCTACTGCCAACAGGGCACTGTTACCTGGTGGGACGTTCGTTCCCTTATAATTTTTTTCCCACAGTCTGTCTTTGTGGACACCAAATCCACAGAGAAGCTGATAAGAGAAATTACAATTATACAGTTAATAAATAAGGCTCCTCAGCAAGAAAGTCCCTATTCCCCAAGGCTTCTAGATGCATTTGGTGACTAATTGCATAAGCAATTCTCTTACCTGTGACCTTGCATTAAGACCTCTCATTATGAAGAATGCTCCACAAAGTTAGTCCATTTGTTCCAGGAAAATGGAGTTGATGTAAAATGTCAATCCTTCCTGTAAGAGTTTTCAAAGTGCATATGTGTATATATATATATATATATATATATATATATATATATATATATATTGCCTAGAGTTCAGCTCCAAGGAGGTTTGAGGTTTTTATTAAATTACCCCAGTTTCATCGAGCATTTCCCTCAGTCCTGCAAACCTCTAAGTGGGTGTGATGTTGGCCTTACCTTTTTGTCCAGGCCTGTGTGGAGCAGGAGAGGGAGTTTGGGTTTACTGGACCTTCTGAGTGGGCCTCACCATGGAGAGAGACTTTGCATCCCTGGCAGAATGGTCGGAGTGTCTCACTTCTTCAGATTTTCATCTCTCCTGCAGTCCTGAGACCTAAACAAGGTTGGTAAAGCCTTAGAACTTTTTTTAATGAACCGAGAAGACAACATTTAAATGGCAAGGAAGAAGGAAAGCTGTTAAGCCTTTCCTGTGCTTGGCTTCCAATGGAGCAATGGCAGGACAACAGAACTTGAGGGGTTCCTATGAGTTCCAGGCCATACCGGTTCACATGAAAGTGAAAGTCAATGAGTTGGCTTCTTTTCAAATCAGATACATGAAAATTTGGTAGGAACCCAGAGGTGGATTTAAAAAACAGACTCTAATTAAAGATCACACATTCTATATAGCTTTTCTGAATTTAGGATTGGCAAGCCCCCCATGAGTCCATAGTAATGACCCTGGACAGAAAGAAAAATACTTGCTTCTCATGTTTTCATAGCACCATTTATAGACTTCTCCCGTGGCACTTATAAATTGATGGTAAAAAGATCTTGAGCGGTGGCAACAAACAGACCTGGCCTGCTTACTTACTACGTGACATTAGCCAAGATATTTAACTTCTAAGTGTCCCTAGTGTTCTGGTTACCTATCACAGCAAAACAAACCACCTCAAAAGTTAGGGATAAGACAACAACAATTTTATTATGCTCATGGAGTCTGTAGATCAGGAATTTAGTCAAGCCATGGAGAAGATGGCTTGTCTCTGTTTCACAGGGTCTGGGACCTCAGCTGGGAAGATGGAATCTACTGCAGGAATCACCTGGAAGCTTGACGTCTCAAGTATCTGGCACCCGACTTGCTGGCGCTGTCACTAGGAGCACCTAGACATGCCTTGGGCTTCCTCACAGCATGGCGGCCCCAGGGTGTCCAACCTCTAACATGATGGCTATAGGCTCGAAGGGCAATTGTTCTAGAGACCAAGGCAGAAGGTGCCTGGCCTTTTAAGACACCTCGGAACTCAGTGTCATTTATGCTGTGTTCTACTGGTCAATGCAGTTACAAGCATGCCCAGACTCTAAGGGAGAGGGTATAGACCCTGCCTCTCAAAGGGAGTGTCAACGAAATTGTGGCCATGTTTTAACCACCAGCATGACAGCCTTATAGGAATGCTGTGAGGATTCAGCAAGAAGGTGTATCTAAAATGCTGTCATAGGCCAGGAAATTAGCCGGTGATTAATAAATGGAGTTCTGTTTAGTATCCTATTATGGTTATTAAGGTATGAATCTTACCTGCCCAGCTGTGAGCTCCCTCAAGACAAGACAGGTGGGATTTCCATGGAGTTACCCTGTGCTCATGCAGCTCCCTGGAACATTCTATGCACAGTTAGCTAAACATTCACGGGTCTGCTCTTGGTTACAGGCCTGAGATGATGAATTAATTAATGCACTTTTGGGAATCCTGTAGGCGGCAATGATACTTAAGACAGTTCGTTAAGGAATATTGTTTATTCCCCAGAGCACTTAAAGAAGGTGCTTTGGAATTATCGACAAATTATAATTTGAACATTGATATTGATAAATGTGCCAGAGCAATGATTTAATTTCATGAATATAAAGTGCATAATTCTTTTCAAAAGCACCAGGATCCCTATTGTCACCTATCAATAGCGTTTACTTATTTACTTGGAGTCTTGAGAACAAAACACAACTTTCCCTTAAGGGTTTTCTTTTTTTTTTTTTTTTAACCCACACTGCCTGAGATTGTACAAACCAAAACCAAGGAAAGGAGAGGTTAGACAGGAGGATTTTGCTGGCCAAAATGAGTTTGCACAGCTGTGAGCAATAAAATACAGCAGCCATAGCAACCCTCTCCAGTGTCCCGATAACACATCTGAAATGAGGTTGTTAGAATTATTAATTCACATTAGTGGCTATTAAAATTACTACCTGCAGATCTGCTGCCTGAAAATCCTTTTCGTGTGTGTCAGAAGAAGGCTTTGTTTCCGAAGGGATCTGGATACTTAAATAGATGCAATCTATTGTGTGTAAGGGTTAGAGGAAGACCAGTGGGTAATAAAGCTCGCAGTGAGATGGGGAAAGCCGCCTTGCAAGGCAAGGAAAGCAGATGTAACGCTTTGTTCTTCCAAGGATGGCAAAGGACCAACCGGGCTCTGAAGGCAGGAATGATAACCAGAAGCTCCTGGATTCCTTGCAAGGTATTACTTAAAATCCAACCCAGTGTGGGCTGTTTCATGAAATTCTGACTGGCATATAAAAGATTCCACCTTGGTGAGGCATAAACAAAATCAAAAGAAATCACCTGAAAATGGAAGCCGTTTGTAAGGGGGTTTGGGGGATTCTCGGAGAGCCCGTAGAGACTGGGCGAACTCCCTTCCATTCCCCATTAACTCAACTCAAAAAGCAGAAGCCTGCTGTTTTAAGTTAAAGAAGAAACACCATTACAGAGAGACCAGGGAAGGAATTAATCAGGGGAAGCAGCTATACAGCTGAGAAAGAACATTTTATTTATGCAGATGAGCAGGAAAACACACACAGGCACAAAGGAAAGAAGACATACAGGTGTAGGGAAGTCACTATGGCGGGGAGACCAGAGCCGCCCTATCTCCGTCTGGCTCACATGGACCACTCGACATGTGTAGACCAAGCATCCTCAGGAGCATCTTCCTGGTGATGACAGCACCCCTACCACCTGGAGCAGGAAGGAGCCCCATTCAGTCCCACATGGGCTCAAAGAAATGGGAGCACAAATAAGAGGACCTGGGTCCCTTCACATGAATAAAAAGAGGATACTCCTTATTTCTGCCTTTTTGATCCAACTTCATGGAGTCCTTCACCCACTCAAAGGCCGTTGGCTCAGTCATAAGTGTTGTCAGCCAGTTGTAGCAGGCCTCCTCCCACTGCCAAAAGAGGGAGTTGTAGTACCTCTGCATAAAGCACATGTGTCAATGGTGAGGGCTCTGTCTAACCCTGTTCGGAATCTCAGGAAGCAGGTGAGGGAGCCGGGAGACCAAGGTGGGAGGTTGACATTCGATGTCTGGCTCCGTGTTCTCCAACCAGAGCGTCAAACACGGGACCCCACAGAGGCCTTGGTGTTGCTTCCCAATTCTCAGAGATGTCTGAGTCAGATACAGTTCAGAAGTCAGAAATGCTGAAATTGCTGGGACATTCCTATGGTTTGGGGGATGATTTGATGATAGGTTTGAAATTGAGTCTGGCCTAGAAAACCAGAAGGTATGTTTGCTTAGAGGTCACACAAAGAGAGCTTCCGGAAGAGGAGTTTGTCATGGAGGCCTGCCTCAAAGAACCATTAACTTCCCCCACACAGAAGAGCTTCCATGAGATTTTCCAGCAGCAGAGATCAGATCTTACCTCTCTGTAGAGTATGTACCTGCAAAATTCAACTCTATTCACAATTCCACTCTATCCAGCAAGTATCTCTCGAGTGCTTAAAAAATAAATGGCAATTGTTCTTCGCATTTTGAAATCACCTTGCCTTAAAGTTCTCACCTACTGGCAAAAACACCCCTACTGCTTATGGAACGACATTAAAAGAGATTTTTTCAAGGATTAACTGCTTACATACTAGGGCAGTAAGATGGCTTAATCCTTCATTTGGCTTGATTTTCAAAATTAGCTGGCTTTCTTAATGATAGTAAGAAATATATTTTTTTCTGATTACAAAGTAATTCAAATTTAAAATAATGCAAAAGCACAAAAGTAGAAAGTGAATACTATTCAAGAAATCACTACCTACAGGTACCCACCTTCTAATTTTTTCCGTGTGCGCACCCGCACGTGTGTGTGTGTGTGTGTGTGTGCGCGCGTGCACTGGTGTTCTTTAAAATTTGCTTCTCTGTCTCTGGATCAGTAGCCATGGCATCTACTTGGATTCCAGGTTTCCCAAGCTCACACCATGAGTCCCATATGGTTCTTTTCTTCAATCTTAAAAACTTTGGATGCAGCTTCACCAGTAGCTTGGTGCATCTTTGGCTCTTCAAGCCGTATATTGTGTTCACTTCTAGGTTATTGATTACTTCATTTGTCAGTTCCCTGCCCATCTTAACCTCTAACCCTAGTGCACAAATTAGCATCAGAAACTTCCCTTCTTGTGGGCTCTTCACGCACTGATTTTGCCTTTAACTGCTGAAAAGAATAGGGTTGGGGCTGCCTTTGTTTCTCTAGGAAAAGGACAGGTGGCCCGGGCCATCTGGGTGTCATTTATCCCAAGCGTTTGCCTCTGCTTCCCTAGACATTTCTCCCAATTTCTTCTGGAACACTTGTCTTTTCCTCTGTCCTTTACCACCCCTCAATCCACCCGCTCTCCTTCCATTGCCTCACATCCTGGCCCCATCACAGTGTTTTGCTACTTCCTCTGTATTTTCAAAATCAGTCTTGTGTTCATCTTGTCAAAATCTTATCTGCCCTCTCTTCTCCCTTCCTTCTAGTTATTTATAAAGTTTCATTCACTTTGATACATAAGAATTCTGACTTTTATCCTTTGCTTTATTCAAGAGCTTTCCCCATCCCCCCTCCCAAATCCTCTCTTTACCATAATCACCAAAATTTCATTCTTTCAATCTATAAAAAGCAGATTCTACAATGCTTCGCGATTCAGACAAATGCACGGAGAGATATACAGGTGTAGATGCACAGGAAACAATAAAGTCAGGACAATGAATCCATCTCATAAACTCTCAGGCAATCGTGCTCAGGTTCTTCATGTTTTCACCTCCTGCTAAATTCGGCCCTTAAGACGTTTCTTCTCCTTGAGTGGAGTAAGTGGAGTCGTCCCCTGGGTGTCTCGATCCCCTCTGCCCTCTATTTCCTAGACACATCCTCCCTCAGGTCTTGACTTTTCAATGTTTCTCCTCATACATCAAATAACCAATCTAAAAATGAACCCTGTTTGTTTCCTTTTTAAGACGCCTTGGTCTCCTTCTTGACTGTCAATAACACCTCCTTGCTTCCCCAACTCCAGGACCTGGAATCATCTATTATTTCTCCATTTCCTCCTCGGCCACACTCATTCCCATGGGACCCTGGCCCCACTTCCTGAACAGAAATCTTACAAATTGAGTGCTTTCTTTTTCACTTCCACTCTGACTTTAGTTTAGGCTGAAATAATTTCCTGCTCCACCTGTACACAACCCCGACTTCCTACCCTCCTTCTCTGCTTATCTCTTCTCGTTCCTAGGAATCTAAAATTTTACTGTGAAAATATTTTATTTTCTCAGTCCCCTCCCTCAGATGTACTTCATTTATGTGGGGGTTTTTTTCTCTTAGATTTTTCTTTTAGATTGACTTTTCATTTTTCAGTACAAAAGTCCCATGATATTTGCATGACCTTTCTTATCTTTTCTTCTGCCCCTCACCACAGCATCCTTTAACTTACAGATTTATTTTATTTTAACACATTGAACTTAAAGCTTAAGCACTCTGTTATACATAGCCTATGTACTATGTCCCCTTCCAGAAAGGTCTGATTACAGATAGCAAGGATGCATTAGATTTTGTTACTACATCACAAATGATTTCTAAATACTTCTTCTTTTGAATCACAACAAACAGTGGCACAAGGCATCATTGTTACTATTTCTTTAAGAACATGACCTTGCACAGGAAATGGGAAGTGAACAGCCCTAGAATAGCCTTGAGGAAATGTTGTGTTATGGAAACTGCTGTGGGGATAACATGGGACATTTCCTAAGACCCAGGTAAAAGCAGAAGCAAGAGAAAGACTGTCTCAGCTGCTTCCCAGGGAGTTTTCATGCACTGAAAACTGTGAGAGTATCTCCATGGCTCACTTAGTGGAGAAGGTACTTGGGACCAATTTTCCTAACTTTGGTGGAGTTGGACCAGTGCTCAATATAAGCACAAGGACAGTGGCCCCAGCAGCCTGCTTTCTGAAGTCTTTCCGTTGGTCCTGGACTCCTTCTCTGTGGTGTTCGCACCACCTCTTCAGCTGGAAGATCCTTTTGAAGCCTATGGCTATGAAGACCCATATTTCCTCCAGTCCAGCTTAAACCCATTCATCCATAATAACCAATATGATGCATTCACTTTCTTCCTTTGACTTTGAACTCTTAGGTATCACCTTCAGAGTCCTTCAATACGAAGATGTACTGAAATGGCCGAGGCTGTACAATGGTCACAACTTACAACCTGGTTTAAATATTACTTCCGGGAAGAGTTAGTTTTTGTCCTAATGTTGCCCCAAACTGGTCCCCTCAGACCACTCCTGGGAACTCTGTCACAGTTGCTTGCGCTGTTTCACCTCTACGATTTGAATACATATTAGCAAAAACTAAATGAGATTTTTCATGGAGGTAATTTCAATTCCTTCCCAAAGATCAGCAGAGAAAGCAACATGACACTCTGCCAGCTGCAGCTTTAGAGCTTTGATGGAAGAATGCAAGCTCATTCTTTATCTCTTTATGGATCACAAAGGCCTGAACTAATTAGTACTTATTAGAAAGCCAATTAGAAATACATTTTATTTCTCCGTGTGGTGTAAATGGAATATACCAAGGTGGATTGTGGGCTGAGATACCCTCTACAGCACTAATGCCGAGATGCAGACGTGGGGTCTGGAGAGCACTGCACACAGAGTGGGGGGTTTTCACCCCATAGATCTGGGAGCATGAGAGTCTCTTTCTCAGATGCTGTGTGGATCCAGTGCTATGCAAATGCTGGGTCTACTGCTAGGATCCATATGCTTTGGGTAATGAATATACTTCCCCAGTTCTGGTCTAACATCCTAGCATTCCAACAGGCCCCTCTTCTATAGCATTTCCTTTTCATTCTCATTTTCCTCATGCTCAACCTTGCACATCCTGGATTTTGTTTAACTGACTTTAGACACTGACAGTTAAACATATGTCATCTATTTTTGAGAACCTTCCATCTTCCTCTCTGACAACCCTCTTTTTCAGTTACCCAAAGCTGCACAATCAAGGTTTGGTGTGTCTCCGCCGCTCCCTTTAACCACTCTATCCTGGACTGACCTACATGTGCTCCTGATTTTTCTCTAAGGGATCTTCACCAATTATCCAGCTGATGAATCCAAAGGATTCAGAGCCATATTCTTCCACAAATTTCCCATTCACTCAGTTGATATTAGAATGTTAATGACTATTTATTAACTATAAAATTCAGGTATATCATATGTATGTATGTATATATCCATCCATCCATCCATCCATCTATCCATTCATGCATCTATATCTCTATCTATCTACCTACCTATTAGCTATCTATCTTTTTCTCATATGTACAAACTTTAATAGCAACCTATATACTTATATGGCTTGGGAGGTTGGAAGGGGGATGATTTTTCCTATCATATGCTTCTTTTGATTCAGACTCAGTAAGTAAGCCATTTCTGGCCCTCCACTCAGCATTTAGGTTAGGTGTCACCTCTCCCCTCTTTAGACTAAATTTTTCTTACTAACCAACACTGTGTCCATTTAGAAATGGATGTCATAAGCTCAGGAACCTCCATGCAGAAAAAGATATTTGCTAGTTCTCAGAAGTACTTGCTCAGGACCTCGGTTCTGTCCCACTGTCACTGCTGAGCTGACTAAGCCATCTGCCAGCCTGCTTTCTTTTCTTGTACACTTTGGGGCCTCCCGTGTGTCGTTCTGAAAGCTGCCATTGCTGCTCCCTAAATTGCTTTCCACTGCTCATATTTTTATTGCCTTTGTCTTATTTTAGAATCTTACATTATTCTCATCCTTCACCTGCCTTTGAGCTTAAATGAAATTGGTCTAGTTGTATGGGTCACTCTTTATGGTTATTCAAAATGAAATGAAAGCTTTAGCACAGAAAAGTCTAATAAAGACATTTACTTATTTCCTCCTGTAATATCAATGTTTTTTGGGGGGGGATGGGGGGCGGTGGTGGTAGTAGGGACAGATTTTCAAGGTTTGAGATTCTAAACAAAAATGTTCAAGAAGTCCCATTATCCATAAAGTACAAAATAAACAGGCATCCACAGAAAGAGCACTTCCTTATGCCCCCAATATTGCCTTCAGGGCACTGGCTGCTTGGCTGACATTTACAGTGGTATTTTCTTCTAGTTTTTCCATGAGATTTGCTTCCTCTTATGGGCATCTCCCTCATATCAATTTGTTATAAGTAGAAATCAGTCACATGTTTCTTCTTCTATCAGGTGCCAAATAATATATAGAACCTCATCTGTCCCTAAAATCAACCTTTTCTTTTCATTCCAGGGCATTATAATATGCTTTTTTATCCCCTCTCATATATCTTCATTTTAGACAATCAAAGTTTTGTGCCCACCTTGTGTCAATTAATGAGCACAAGTATATTAATGATTTTTGAACAAAAAAGCTGGGACTAGATTTTGAGTCATTCCTGACCCAGGGATGCCTCCAGCATTCCCTGATCCTCAAAACTTTCTCTAATATGAAGAAGGTTCCAATAGAATCTGGGTTCACTTGCCACAAATTAGAAGTGTAATTCTTTCTCTCTTCAAAGACTCTTAGGCGTTGGACTATTGGAATCTCAACAAGGAGGTTCCCCAACTGTACAAAAAATTTCACATCATCCTTCTGTATTACGTATTATTCATCCTTTTTGATTTTATCCCCAGCCAAGTTCCTTGTTGCTGCATAGTTCGCCAATGCTACATTTTCTATACATATCTCCAGCCCTATCCTCAGCTTCTGTCTGATTGTTCCTTCAGGCTTCAAGAAGGATCCGTAAGTGTCATGTCTGTTCTCTCCCCACTTTTCTCTGCTGAGTGATGGGAAGGGTATTCCTGGGTTTGTTACTCAGTTCCCCCTCATCCTCCTGGACCACTCAGATCCAAGCCACTTCTGCTATGGGAATCAGACTTAGCTCCTGAGATAAACATAGCTCTTGGATTTGCACAGTTTTTCTGAAAGTACGGGTGGATTGTCAAAGCAGGGGTAGATTGTCTCATCTCCTGGGAAATAAGACTGCTGGTGTACTCTCATTTTCTGAGTAACTAAAAATGCATTTTTGTGATCTATCAGGACATGATTTAACTATAACTGATCTTCAGTTATAGTTTTGATATCTAGAAATTATGCATACTTGGTCATACCTTTTTTGAGATTGAATTGAATTTATAAATTGACTTAGGAAAACATTACATTCTTATGATATTGAATCATACATTCAACAAAGAGAGGATTTAAAAAAATATACCCTTGTACTTTATTTACTTTATACACAGTAGTTTGTACCTCTTAATCCTTTACTCCTCTCTTACCTCTCCCTTCTTTCCTCTCCCCAGTGGTAACCACTAGTTTGTTTCTGTTATGTCATATTCATTCATTTGTTTTATTTTTTAGATTCCACATACAAGTTACAGCATACAGTATTTGTCTTCCTCTGTCTTATTTCACTAAGTATAATACCCTCCAGGTCCATCCATGTTGTTGCAAAGGGCAGAATTTCATTCTTTTTATGACTGAGTAGTATTCCATTGTATATATACACCACATCTTCTTTATCCATTCATCTGTTGATGAACATTTAGGTTGCTTCCATATCTTGGCTATTGTAAATGGTGATGCTATGAACACTGGGGCGCATGTATCTTTTCAAATTAGTGTATGGTCATACATTTTCATAATCTTTGCCATGATGTGCACTGTTTAGAATTTGGCAATCCTGAGGAAGCAAGGTTAAATCTCAGAAAGATACTTTTCATTGTTTCTCCTGTCTCTGGTTCCTTCCTCACAGGCCTATCCTTTACTGGCTATGAGCCACAGAAGTAAATGCAGCTTTCCCTGCCACGTGAGGTCACAAAGCACCACTTCCACTGGGCCCGGGCTCATATGTGAGTCTGAGAAAATTATTAATGAGAAAATGGTCTCTGAAGACCCACAGTGTGGGTGTGCAGCTACACAGCCTACCTATAGATATTTCTCACTCCTTCCCAGAGGAGGGTTTCAGAACAAAGCATCACTCCCTCTTCCCTTTGGCGTGCACTCCCATGATTCCACCCCAGGTCAGGTCAGGCGTCTACGACAGACCCTTGCTTCTGTCCATCCAGCTGTGTCCCCTCTAGTAAACGTGATCAAATAACATGCTTTGTCCTTGGTTTACTTATCAGTATGGCTGCCAAGTCAATGCTCATCTCAGCTCCAGAATAAGTCAGAAACTGCCCCATGGCTAAAGGTTACTTTATACTCTATACTCTCTCAACTCTGGAATCTGAATCATGACTGAAATGTGAGTGAGTCAAGGCCAGTGTTTGAATAATGAAAGTTCCCAGGATGGATGCCCCAGTGTGGACAGTCACTGACTTCTCTTTCCAACCTCGTCTTGATGATGAATCAGCTTTTGTCCGTCTCGTGATTTGCCCTCTTCCTCCTGGTTGACCCTTCACAGATCTGCTCTCTTCACTGTCAGCCAGTTTTTGCCTTCTGAAACTTTAGAGGAATTAACTGAGTAATTCTACCCATGCCAGAAACATCAACTTTTTAAACCAAGCATTTTCCCATCCTTGTTATTTCTCCTTCCTTCTTTTTCCTTCAAACAGCAATTTCCCTCATGAGGTCGTTTGTACATCTCTTTCCTGGCTTTTACTAGCCACCCATTCTGTTGGCGTCTGCCATCTTCCAGGACATTTCTTTCAAGCCCTGATCTTCTCCGAAGCTCTCACATTGTCTCCTCCCTCCCCACACCATCACCCTCTGTGGTTGCTGCAGAAGCCGTCCTCCCCTCACCCCCCCTTTGCCCATCCAGGCTGAGCTCATGCATCTCTCAGACTTTCAGGAACTTGCACAGAAGTATAAAACCTCAATTTCATGACTGTACTTTGGGGGGAGTATTTCTCATCCATCCAAAACTATCACTTCCAGAATGGAGAGAGAAACTAAATAAATAGTAAATCTGGGTAACAAAAATATTCAGAACAAAACCCCCAAATCTTGTATGTTTTAAATGACAATGAGAGGTAGAGTAGCAGTGAACTGAAGCAAGCAACCCTCTTTCTTCAGGTCAATGGACCAACAGGTGCTATGGTCAGCTTCCTCACTTCACCCTCCCAGATGCTAGAATTTCTGCAGTAAAAAGCCACAGGCTGTTGGAATTCCTGTCCTAACCCCGCTTCTTTCCTAACCCATCTTTGTTGCACTAAGTCTTAAAGTGAAGGTGGATGAGAATTTCTGCCTCTCCAGAGCATCGGGGGACACCCTACAGACATGAGGAGACGGCAACAAAGGAACAACCAGCTTGGCTTTCTGAGTCCCTTCACCAACACAGCGGGCCAGATTTGGTGGATGAACATTACCCAAAACTCAATAAATCAAAAATCATATCACCTTTCTCCTAAAGCTGGCTCACCCTCTCACTATCCTTTCCCCCCCCCATCCTGTGCCGCCACTCTTCACTTGGCTAAGAACTTTAGTCTCCCTTCCTTATCCTGATGTCAAGTCCGTCATTGCCTCTTAGACCCTATCTTCCTTTTTTTTTTTTTTTAAAGATCATTTCACCTCTTGCTCTTCACTTCTTAGATCAGGGTCTCATCAACTCACTCCCAGATCACTACACCTAGCTGGAGGATGGAGACCACTGCCCCTTGTGTTTCCCGACTCCTGCCTGTATTTCTTGGGTCAACACATTAACCACTCCAAACTCTGTTCTCTTGCTCAAAGATGCAACATGGCTTTATTGTATCTATTACACCAAAAGCAAACACTTTCTGAATTCCCAGCTGTACCACAATTTTGTCCCTGCCCCGCCTCCCCGTCCCACCTGATTTCCATCACTCTTTGCTTTTTATCTTTCAAGGCTCTTTTGTTAAGTGAATACAGTTGCATGATTGCTTTGACTTCTTTGTTCTTTCAAGTATCATATAATCCTTTTCTTGCCGCTATTAATGTTTCTCCCTTAAATTCTAATTTGTCTGATTAATATTACCGAACTAAATCTCTTTCTGTAAATATTTGTATGGTGTTTCTTTTTACTTCTCTTCATCTTTAACCTTTCTATGTGGTTTTAAATTGTCTCTTTTAAGGAATACAGACGTGGATTTTTATCATATTATCCAATCTAATGGTCACTGTCTTTCAATAGATGAGTTTAATTCATTTACATTTACTGAGGTTAACTATATATTTGGATTGATTTTCACTGTCTTCGTTACCATTCTTTTCCTTGACGGTTTTTACACCTTTGCCTTTTCCTATGATAAAATGTTTCTACATTTTTGTTTGTATGTTTGTTTTCCTCTGCTGCTTTGATAATTATAGTTTGTGTTTCCATTCTTTTAGGAATGACCCCGAATTATTTTAACATATATATTTAATCTTTCATTGTTTATATCCTTCTCTTGACCACAACAACCATATCAGTATGATGTAATAACCCACTAAAAGTGACCTCCTCTCCTTATCTTATGGTTATTGGTTACATTCTGCTTTATGCTTTTTAGTTATTTTATAGTAAAAAAAAAAAATAAATGTAATGTCTTTTAATCAAATTCTGTGTTGTAATTGCTTTTAACTTACCCACTGCCTTTCTTCCTCCCTGTCGTATGTTATTCTTTCATTACAGTTCTTAGTTTTTAATGTGTTTTTGAATGTTTTCATTTTGCTTTCAGTCTTGAAAGATAGTTTAGCTGGTTTTAAAAATCATGTTGATAATTAGCTTCCTTTGGCTATTTGTTTATCCGCCATCTGTTCTGGATAATCTATCTCTTCTGTCTTTTGGGCTTTACAATCTACTCTTTATCATTGATATCTGCAAGTTTACTATGAAGTGAATAGGTATAGATCTGTTTTTACTTCTCTTTCTAGACACAGAATGCACTTTCAAAATAAGAACTCATGTTTTTCCTTTCTCCCACTCATCTCCTCCATCCTCTTCTCCTTGAACTCTCATTAGATATATGTCGGAACTCTTAAACTATCCTCTATGTCTCTTAACTGGTCTTTCATGCATATTTTTAAATGTCCTCCCCCCACCCCCACTGTTTGCTGCATGCTGAGTACATTTTCTTAGCAATGTCTTCTCAGTATTGAGTTTATCCCATATTTTGAGTCTTTCACCTTTATTTCAATTACTATATTTCTCAATTCCAAAATTTTAGAATTGCTTCTTTCCTGTATCTATCCATTCTGGTTTTATCACTGCCTTCTTATGTTTGTTTCCTAATTATATTTTATGGCCGTATGCCTTCATTTGTCTCTTTAATCACCCTAAGTGTAGGTCTTTGCCCTAACTTTATCTATACTGATTTCTTGTCCTGACTGCATTTTGTTTTTGTTTGTTTGTTTTTTGGTCTACTGTCTTTCTTAGCATTAGTTTCCTCCATTTTGGAATTTTGTTTTGCTGCTTCATCTTGTTCAGTTGATTTCTTTCTCTTTTTCTCTCTTGCTTTCCCTCACATTCTCACCCTTCCTGGTCCAACAATTTTGCCACTGTTTCCAATTGGTCCCTGGGTTCCAAGTGCAGAACCACACCTTATAATGGTCACTGGGGGCCCTGATACTGTGGGGAAAGGAGTGAGATCACAGATGGGGGTGACAAAACTGGGAAGCAGATGATTCAGTTGCTACTCCAAGACTGTGCTGCTCTTCTCCTGTCTCCCTGGATTTCCAATTGCCATAAGCTGTCGCCCCCAGGCAGCAGTTGATAACAATTTCTCCAATATCCTTTTGGGAGGAGGGAGAGCCCCATCCCAGGCCCTGGTCTGGTCCCCATCACCCTTAACCTCCCAGCTGCCATTGCTTGCCTCCTGACCTGGCTGCATCCCACCCATGACTTCGACCTTGTTTACACCTTTGTATTTTTGTTTCACTTTTGGTCCATGGAAGTGTTTAATAGCACTTCAGCTTAGCTCCTGTCATTTTTCCTTTTAATATTTAATCTTTCATTTCTTGGTGTTTGAAACAGATGGGAGGTATGTCAAAGCCCCACCTCCCCATAGTAGCTCAACCACAATCCAACTTTACTTCCAACTACTCACCAAAATAAGACCTTTGATGGAGTTAAGAAGCTCAGTGAATTTGCCTGTGCTGCATCCGATATTGGAATGCCCTCTCTTTGCCTTTGTAAGTCCTTTAAGCCTTAGCCCAACTCCCTCTTCCAGGGCGAAGGCTTTGCCAAATGCTCTAACCCTCACACCTTCAATTCTTCTCTGAATTTACCAAGCATCCTAGATCCCAGGCAAATGGAAATTCAATATTCATAGTTTAGTCATTTTATGAACTATTTAGAAGATCCATGCTTTACAGTAACTTGTGACCTGGTAGAAGCATAACTAAACTAGTTAGTAAAACTAGATGACCCCTAATAATGCTGATTTTCTTGGGCTTTGTTTATCGTTTAGTCATTTACTACCAAAAAGTGATCCAAAACTTCCTCTTTCAGATTTAGATGAGTTCATAAGTGTTGCTACTGTGCACTTATATACATAATATAGTAAAGAGTTCATTTTAGTTGTAGGATTAATTTTAATAATGTCGTATAGTTTTTAGTTCTGCACTTTTGAGTGAGACCACAGTATTCTTCAATTAAATTTTATTGAATTTTAGAAAGGAGAGGAAATAGATCCTATAAAAAGTATTTCCAAATCTGGAAGATTTACAAAGATCTAGAAGACATCTTTCATCAATGTTAAGAGTCTACCCATAAAATGTTTCATTCAGTACTGTGGCTTAGCTTCTCATTTTACTTAATAGTCTCACTCATATTTTCAGTCCTTCTGGCTGGATTAAACCTCCTTGGTGGCAGAGAATGTCCTGCAGGGCCTTGAAGATAGAGACCCGGCTCTGTTTATCCATGCAAACCAGGGTTATCACAGGGCTTGGTTTACAGAAAAAGCTCAGTAATAAATGGTTTGTTTGTTTGTTTTGCTCCAGTGCTCAACCAGTTCATTTTTATTTTCTTCAATCTTATCTATAGTAGATAATGTTCAACAATTGGGAAATAAACTACCTGTTATAAGTGAATGGCTTTGTTCAATTCATTGCATAAACTAAAAGCAGGAGTAGCCTCTGAGGACACAGAGACCAAGATGATATTATGAGCCACTCTGGTTTGGACTATTTCAGGAAGTTTTGGGTGTATCTGAAAGCCCTTTAGGGACGGGGTTCTGTCTTCCACTTTTTTTTTTTTTGGCTGCATTGGTCTTTGTTGCTGCACGTGGGCTTTCTCTAGTTGCAGCGAGCGGGGGCTCCTCTTCGTTGTGGTGCACGGGCTTCTCACTGAGGTGGCTTCTCTTGTTGGGAGCACGGGCTCTAGGCGTGCAGGCTTCAGTAGTTGTGGCACACGGGCTCAGTAGTTGCGGCTCGCAGGCTCTGTAGTTGTGGCACACTGGCTTAGTAGCTCCATGGCATGTGAGATCTTCCTGGATCAGGGCTCAAACCCGTGTCCCCTGCATTGGCAGGCGGATTCTTAACCACTACACCACCAGGGAAGTCCCTTCCACTTATTTTTATATCTCCCTTAGTGTCTGATGTGGTAACACCTACCTACCTAGATGGTCAACAAATTCTGGTTGCATGAATGCCTCATTCCCAGACTCCTATATGGTGTATTTGAGTGCTCAAATAGCTCCCCAGAGAAGTCAGTGTAAAATGGGATTGGGGAAACTCTGGCATCCGCGTAAGGTGATAATTTATTATCAGGTGTTGGACTCTGAGATGTGCTACTTTTGCCAGTTGGATCAGCTGTGTGTCAAACCCCTTTCCAGTGTTAATATTAAATTCTCTATCTCTATGTGCCTCCCTCCCCTGGTCCCCTAGGTCTGATGCCTTGACAGTTTCAGATAATGCAAAACAATGGTAGTGCTCGGTTGTTGCCTGATTTGTGATTCGTTTTTCTTGGCTATTTTTGTACTTTAGTATTTCATCTGCCTCCAGAGACTTTGATGCTGGGCACATATCTTATTTATCTGAATTTTAAAATGCTGCCATCCTTTTTGAGAAAAGATAAGTAAGAGTGATTTTTTTTTTGGGTCCCCCTGTGGAGCTGTTCTTTGTTTTATCAGCAATGCATGTGCTAGAGAACAACTTTAAAGGGATCTGTCCTGAGTGTCTGTAGGACATATACGAATTGGAATTCATTCCTTCAGAGAAGATTTCACCATCTTCACTGTGTCCATGTGTTAGCCTGTGCAGGCTGCAATAGGCTGAATAATAGCCTCCCAGAGATGTTTATGTCCTAATTCCCACAACCTGTGAATGTTAGTTACCTTATGTGACAAAGGGGCATTTTCAGATGTGATCAAGATTACTCTAAATTAACCGGGTGGGCCCAATGAAATCACAAGAGTCCTTATAAGAGGAAAGCAAAGGGAAATGTGACTACAGAAGAGGAAGAGGTGTTGTGATGATGCAAGGAGAGATTAGAGTGATACACTTTGCAGATGGAAGAAGAAACCACAAGCCAAGGAATACTGGCGGCCACTAGAAGTGGACAAAGGCAAGGAGACAGAGCTCAGAGT
Organism: Eubalaena glacialis; assembly: GCF_028564815.1. Taxonomy (NCBI): domain Eukaryota; kingdom Metazoa; phylum Chordata; class Mammalia; order Artiodactyla; family Balaenidae; genus Eubalaena; species Eubalaena glacialis. The sequence continues at coordinate 17,461,858 of NC_083717.1, read as the reverse complement.
TGCCAGAAGGAGCCAGCCCCACCAACACCTTGACTTTAGCCCAGTGAAGGTGGGCTCTGAGTTCCAGAACTGTAAGAGGAAAAAATTTTGTTGTTTTAAGCCACTGATTCTATGGCAATTTGTTACAGCAGCAATAGGAAACTAATACCCATGTCATATAGTATAAGTATCCAACTTGCTTACAAAATGGCACAGAATCCTAGAAGCTCTCATTTAAACAGGGCTTTAAAGGCCACGTAGTCCAACAGCCCAAGGGATGTTTGAATCCTCATTACAATATCCATGGCAGTGATCACTGGGTGGATTGGAAACTATCTACCTGGCACGTGGTCCATTTCACCTCAGATAGCTGCACCCAGGGGGGAATAAAACATTACAGAATAGTTCTTCCCAACAGAATCTTGAAGTATCAGGAAAAGAGAGTCAGACAGATAGGTTTGCATCTCGAATTCACCTGAGGCCCCTCAGCTGCACAAGGAGGAAGAAAACATTTATCTTACAAGGTCGTTGAAAGGACTGGAGATCCTAGCATAATATCTGGTGTGTATTAGTCACTCACCAAATGATAAGCATCATAATTTTTATTGTGCACTAAATCAAGTTTTCCTATAGCTTCACCCAATTGTACAATCTACAGCTGTACAGCAGAAGTCAAATCCCTCCTCCTACATGGAAAACACTTTTAGTATTTAAACATAGCAATGTCTCCTGTGAGACTTCATCTATCCCAATAAAACCTTCCCGTATACTTCAGCTGTGGCTCCTATGTCATGATTTAAATCTCCTTCATAATTTTCCAATCTCAAACTCTACCCCACCCCTAGTGGAGAAATAACACACATTGATGAGGACAGGATTCATCTGAGGGGTTCCCAGCACCTGTGAACAGGGAGGACAAGATATCAGCACCCATAATCTCCATCAGCTTCCCCACCCAGCCGTGATGACTCAGTGTACAGACCTATGTACAGACCCTGCCAGATGATAACCTCTGTCCACTGACATATAAAGGATAGTCTCTTTGTAGCCCAGTGCCCAGAGAATAGGCTGGGCTCAGGAGGAGCAATTCGATGGTAAAATATATATATTAACACTCTGAACCACAAGGTATTAGCTTCCTGATTTCACTTTCTCTGGGCAGCAAGCAAATGCTCTGAGCATGCAGCAAAACTTTCCCTTAGTTATGCATTCTCCTCGTGTCATTGGCCTACATCAAACCCTTCAATAACTGTCTTTCCTTCGCTCTTGCCCACCTTTGCAGCCCTCACCCCTGCCCCCTTCCACACACCCTGCCATAGCAAACTACCAGCGGTTGGGCAGAGGGTCACTTGTTCTCCCCCCACACTTCCATCTGCCTGGCACAATCTTCTCTCCCCCCCTATGTCTGCTGAGCACATGCTTATTTCACCCTCAAGACCCATCTCAGTGCTCAACTCCTCCAGGACATCCTCCCTTACCCATCCTACCCCATCACCACCACAGGGATGAATCAGAGCTCCTCTGTCTGTCACTAATACCATGTGCTTGCTGCCATCCTAATACTTATTATATCCCTTTCTATTAGATGATCATTTGTCTCTCTCCCATGTGAGTTTCTGAACTTTTTGAGAGCTGGGATTTTTTAATTTGTGGATTGCAGGTACTTAGCACAGACCTAGGCTATGGAAGGAGCTTGATGGAATACATACTGGATGCAAAGATAGATGCTCCTGAGTTCTCTGGTCCTATGTGTGCACCTCTACCTAACCTCTCTCACTCTGGTATTGTCATTATGCCATCAGTAGGGCCTGCCACACATCCACCCACGTGGAGAGATGGCGTGTTAGAGTACCATCCTGCTGCAGATGCCTGGATCTGTTCCAGGAAGGATTCTCCAAGGAACAAATGCTCAATAGACCCGGCAATCCCAGAACTTCCAAAATGGAAGTGATTTACCTGGGAAAACAACGTGGAATAATCCCTTGGGCTCGCTGAACCAGTTGGCACCTCACAAGAGAATCTGGTCTCTGATTGATGTCAGATGCTTGAATTACTTAACCCATTTAATCAATGAATCATTTACAAAAAAAGGCAAAATAATACAAATGATTATTTATTTATTGCTTTGAATCCCTTCTTCAAACACTTTCTAGACTAGTCCATATTTCAGTGCATATCACCTCTCTTCAATCATTTCTTGTTGACACAAGCTGATTTCTGAATTTGATATTTATTGCAGCCTACTGAATGTTTTGTTCTGTGGGTTTTTTTTCTTCCTGATAGCATTAAGAACTCTGTGTTTATTCTTCCATGTATATTTTTTGATTATTTTTATTTCATTAAGTTGTAAGGTCTTACAGAATTCTTTTGGTTATATTCTATGCTAGAGAGAAAATCTGTACAAATGGATATCTTTGTAAGTTTGTTGGAGAAGGTGGACAAAATTTTCACTTACACCTTCCAGCAAGGGTCTTCGATAATTCTCCCTATTCCTCTAAATTAACTACTTACTTATGCTTGATCTTAATTTTGTTTAGAAAATTTGTATAAATACTGATCTAGCAGTTATGACTTATTTAAGAGAGATAAAAGGTATGTCCATCTTCTTGAACTCATTGGGTAAAAAACACAAATAGTAAATCTAGGACACATTTCACAGGATACACCAGAGGAGGGGAAGAGCATCAGATGCTGAAAGGTGGTCCTTTCTATCAATAAGTGAGAAAATTTTGCCAGTTTCCAATCAAACACAGACCACTGTACGATGATCTTCTGCTCCTTACCTGCCATGCCACCTGAGTGCCTGGCCAACAGTATCCTTTAGAGATGCACAAATAACAAGCTTTAGCTGGGCCTCAAGCCAGACTTTTTTGCTTCAACACAAGTCCCATAGTACCAGTCTAAGTAATGAGTCACCCTTCAGCAGCTGTATGCAACACAGGATACTAGGAAACATCCAGTGGCTTCAAGGGAAAACTAGTCTTCTGGACCAGTCCCATTTGCTTCAACAATAAAATAACTTATACTAAGTAAGCCATCTAGATAGAATGTTTGGAGATTTAATTGGACTTTTTATTCTTTCCCATGGAAAATCTCTTTAGTGAAAACATAAAGGTAAAGTTCAGACTATTTTCTGGTTAGACAAATGCACAAGAGGCTAGGAGTAAAAAAAAAAAAAAAAAAAAGCTAGAATATAATGATCAAATTAGCAAATGGGCAAAAGACATAAACAGACACTTCACCGAAGAGGATATACAGATGGCAAATAAGCACATGAAAGAATATTCCACATCAGTAGCCATTAGGGAAATGCAAATTAAAACCACAGTAAGACATCACCACACAACTATTAAAATGACTAAAATTAAAAACACCAAATGCTTGCAAGGACGCTGAGAAACTGGATTCCTCGGGCATTACTGGTGGGAAGATAAAATGGTATAGTCACTCTGGAAAAGAATATGGCTGTTTCTTATAAAACTAAACCCATGCTTTACCGTAAGACCAAAAAATTGTACTACTAGAAGTTCATTACAGAGAAATCAAAACTTATGTTCACATAAAAATCTGTACACGAATATCTGTGGCAGCTTTATTCCTAATAGCCAAAACCTGAAAACAACCCACAGTCTTTCTGTGGGTGAATGGATAAATAAACTGTGGTCCATCTGTGCCATGAAATACCACTCAGCAATAAAAAGGAACTTGGAACAATTGATACACAGATCTCAAGGAAGTTATGCAAATTTTAAAGTCAATATTGAAAGGTTAGATACTATAGGATTCATTTACATAACATTCTTGAAATAAAAAAATTACAGAAATGAGGACCGTATTAGGAGTTGCCAGAGACCAAGGAGCAGGAAAGAGTGGGAAGTAGCTGGGCTATAAAGGGTAACGGGGGTAAACCTCGGATGAACTGTTCTGTATCTTGACTGTGGTGGTGGTCACACAAATCTACACATGGGATAAAACTGTATAAAACTAAATACATGCACAGATAAATAAATGCATGTAACCGGTGAAATCCGAATACGGTTGGCAGAGAGCATCAGTATGGTCTAGTTACCATGAGGGGGACACTGGATAAAAAGTATACAGGAGCTCTTGTGTTATTTCTTACAACTGCCTGTGAATCTATAGTTATCTCAAAACAAAAAGCATTAAAATTGTTAATGTTAGAAGAATATTTATAGGCTATTGATTGATAGGATTGAGGTTTTAGGTTGATGAGTTGCTCCTCTGAAAGATGATCACCGTAGGGCCATGTGGCCAGTGAGTAAGAAGTTGGAGCCTTAATTCCGGGTACCAAGGCAATGGATAATAGACCTGGATATCATTCCCACTTTTTCCTTTTCTTCATCCTCCTCCACACTAAATCATCAAGTCCTGCTTCCTATGCCTCCCTTAAATCTTATCTCCTCCTTTGTTTCCACCGCCATTGTCTTGGTACATCTTCGTTCCCTCAATGGACTGGACTATTCCAATAGTCTCTTGACTAGCCTCTACTCTTCTCTGCAGTCCATTCGTTATCAAAAGTACCAAAAGCTAGGTGCCTTTCTTAAAAGAAATGTTGCCACTCATCTGCTTCACCAGCTCCCAGTTACATCCAGGATAATAAATAATTCTTAAGCATTGGAGAGAAGCCCCAGCAGCTCGCACCATTACCTCATCATCTACCTCCATCACTTATCTCCTGCTTCCTCCTTCCCAGAACCTGATACTTCAAGGATTCTGAACTACTTGGAATCCCTATTCTCACCACAAGCACTTATGCCTCTAAACCTTTGTCCATACTCTTCCCTCTCCTTTGACTGATCCATGTCACCGCCTTGTCTCCCAGGAAACCTCCTGTTCTCCTGCAAAGACCCAAGTTAGTTATGATCTTCTCTAGGATACTCCCTTAACCCCCAGTGGAATGTATCACTTCATTTCCTTTCTTGAACGTACTGCTGAATTTATAACACTGCCTTGTACATGCTGGTTCACATGTCTAGTTCCCTTTTTAGACTATGAACTCCTTGAGGACAGATTCCAAGTCCTTTCACCTTTATCTCCTCAAGATCACACATAGTGTTTATCAAACAACAGGCACTTGATAAATATTTGCTGAATTGAGTTGGGGAAAAACTATGGAACTCCAGCTGTCCGATTGAACTGGCTGTGGCTATTTGGTGTCCGTGATGAAATAACAGCTGAGATTGATGGCAATGATGGCCTCAATTAATGGTCTCCCTTTATGATGTAACATTTCAGCCCCTCCCATCAAGAGGGGGAGTCTATTTCCCGACCCCTTGATTCTGAGCTGGCCTTGTGATTTGCTTTTTCAAATAGAACACAACAGAAGTGTCTGTGTGCCAGTTCTGAGCCCAGACTTTGAGAGACCTCATGTGATTCTTCTCTTTTTCCTGGAACCTTGCCCAGTCACTATGTGAAGGAGCCAGGCCGGCCTGCTGGAGGACAAGAGCCCACATGAAAGAGAGCCCAGAGGCCATGCCAAACAAGCCTATAGTGAGCCAGCCCCCAAGAGAGACCAACAGAGCTCTCTGACCTACAGCTGACAGCAGATACATAAGTGAGCCAGCTGAGACCAGAAGGACCATCCCACTGACCTGCAGATTCATGAACAAAACTAAATGATTATTATTGTATGCCACTGGTGTTTGATGTTTTTGATACAACATTATTTTGGTAATAAATAATGATGTGGAAATTGGTACCAGAACTAGGATGTTGATGTAACCAAAATCTAAAATGTGCAGCATTGATTTTGGAAGCAACGGGTGAGTGGAAGATGGAAAAGCAGTAAGCGCACTGTTAGCAAAGGCTGGAGAAGTGGCGAGGAAATAGTTTTCAAAGCTAGGAAAAATGGTGACCTGTGTTAGGTAGTAAGGAGCAAAACTATTACTTGTCAAAGTAGTGCCCATGATTATTATACTCAGAGAAAGAAGCCGGTCTCAAAAAGCCCCCTATTGTATAACTCCATTAGTGTGGAGTGGCCTGAATAAGCTAATCAATAGAAGTAGAAATTAGATTAATGTTTGAAATTAGAAAATTGAAATATTAGAAGTAGAATGAGAATAACGTGCAGGGGCTGAGGTAGGGGAGTAATGGGGGGTGACTCCTGGTGGATACAGGGTTTCTTTTTGGAATGACAAAAATGTTCTAAAACTAGATACTGTACAGTTGTAGCATTCAAAAGAGTGAAGTTTAGAGTATGTGAATTATTTCCTAATAAAGCTATTATTGAAAAAACTGTCACCTGCAGCAAAATCAAAGATACGTGATTGATCAACTGATCAATAAAGTTCTTTTATATCCATCATATATATAACCATTTATATATATGTGTTTATCACTGTATATGTATATAAACTGACCCTTGAACAACACGGGTTTGAACTTCATGGATCCACTTTGGATCCATGGATCAGGGCAGCAAGCAGATGCTCTCAGCATGCAGCAAAACTTTCCCCTAGTTCTGCTGTTCTCCTCGGGTCATTGGCCTACAACAAACCCTTCAATAACTGTCTTTCCTTGGCTCTTGCCTACCTCTGCCCCTCCCCGTCCCCTTCCACACAGCCCGCTACAACAACCTACCAGCAGCGGGACAGAGGGTCACTTGTGCTCTCCCGCACCTCCCCCTGCCTGGCACAATCTTCTCTGCCACCTATGTCGGCAACTAGAAGTGTCCAAATGCAGCTCCGAACCTCAACTGTCTGCCTCCAAAACCTCTTTCACACTGTCCGTCCCAGACTGGACTCAGCCCCAGAAAGTCCTGATTCGCATAGGTAATTCCTATTCACTCCATAAACCATTTAATTGTGCCACTGAAATGATATCTTTGGGAATTATAAAGAAGAATTCTTTTTTGTCCTGTCCTCCGAGATTTTCTGGGTTGATTCCTGTGGCTTTCTTCTGAAAATCCCCTCCTCTCTCGGCATCACGTTGGAGTCCCCTCTGTGCCCACCCTCTCTCTCCCCTTTAAAGGCAGGAATCCCACGAGCACACTCGCTGACGTGCGCTGGCGCCTCCTGGACCGTCCCCGCACCGAGACTCCATCGAGAGCCTTCCAGGAAGCCCCGCTCTGGGCAAGTTCCTCCTGAGCCTTCCTCCCAGCCGCACCTTGTCCCCAGCTCGCCGGGTGGGTGGCCGCCTGCCTGTGGACACTTCCTCCCAGGAGCTTGCTCTCAGCCTCAGGCTGTGGTGTCCGAAATGATACCTCTTACCTTTGCCGCCCCTCACCCAAAACTAAAAAGAAAACTTAAATAAACTGACTCTGGCTTATTTTCCTTTTTATAGCAGAGTGTCATTATCTTCTGTATTACCCAAGCTCTAAACCCAATAGCTGCCCTGACTTTTATTCTCCTTGGTCCGCAATCCCCTCACCCCTTTCTCCTTCTATTGTTAGCCCTGTGTCAGACCCCAGCCTCCCACGTCAGGGCACTGGCCTCTCCCAGGCCTCACCGTGTGCAAGCAGCGTGCCCTGGGACGTGGAGCCTATCTCCCTGCAGCTTTCTGTCTCCCTCATGAGTTCCCAGAGCCCTGCACGCTGGCTCCCTGGGGCCCACCCGGGGCTTAGGCACAGGGCAGGATCCTAGAGTGGACCATGGCCGTGGCCCTCTCTGCCCTGGGCTGGCAGCGCCACAGGGCTCTCGATGGGCACCTCTGCAGAGGCAAACCTCTCACCCAGCTGCATCCAGGATCCCAGCACATCCAGGGGTGAGGCCGTGCGGTCACCCACCTGCTCTGGGCTGGAGCCGTGGGCCGTGCACTACGGGAAGGGACAATCCCTGGCTCCACCTCCTCACTAAGGCACTTTGATCCGGCGGCTGGCAGGCGGGAGTACTTGGTCGCTAGAGGATACCACCCCTCACCCCACCCCGCGTTGTGGGATGGGGTCCTCAGGCCCCCAGGGAGCACAGCACTTTCCCTGAGAATATCCTGTGCCTAGGGAAGCATGATATTAAACAGCAAACCAAACACCCATAAAAGGTAAAGACCACGGGGGGGAAAAAATTAGCTTTCTATTTTAGGAGTTTAAAGGAACTCTCCCCCCACCCATGTTTTTAACAAAGGACCTCTCGTTTTCATTGTTCACTGGGTCCTGCATATTATCCCTGAAACTTCCCGTCACTCTAGTGTCTTCATCTCACTTACTGGGTAACCTAGCAAAATGCAAACCTGTGCAAGCTTTGGCCTCACACGTTAAGTGGCTCCCTGCTCTGGACACCTGACCCCCTCCATCACCACCCCTCCCTGTCTCTCTCCTTCATCCTGCTTGCTGGCCTTTACTCCTGCTGAGTCCTGGTGGGAATTGCCAGTCCACGCCCCAGCCCATCCAAGTCTACGTGTCTGAATTCTGCTTGCCCTCCAGGGCTCGGTTAAGTGGTTAAAGTGCCCTCCGTGATGTCTCATGACTTCCCAGGGGAGGAGCGCTCTCTGAATTTCTATATCACTCCCAGCATTGGGCTATTTTATTGCCTTATGTTTCTAGTTATCTGTTATACATTTGTTTCTTTTCATTCTGAGGAGATTTTAAACCCCTTGAGGGAAGTGCCTGGGTCTTAAAAATCTGAATTCCATACACTTCAAGCAGAGCAAAGACTCCCACACAGCCAGGCTGCAGTGAATCCGGGTTGGTTGTTAGGAGACACACAAAAGCCTGTGGAGCAGGCAATCTGGGTAGAGCAAAGGCAGGGAGGTGGGAAGGAGAGTAAAGGGCAGGAGGGGCCTGGGAAAGGTGTGGAAGCTTCAGGAGGTGACTTCCTGACAAGAGCTGGGGCTTCTGGTGGAGGAGTGGCAGCATCACAAAAAAGTCACCTTTCACCGTATCTAACAACTGTGTCAGAAGAGTTGCTGAATCCTCAGCGCAATTTTGCATTCCCACCGCAGTAGCCCCAGGTACTGTTTTCATACACTGATCTCCCTAATTGTATCTCACTGCTCGTTTGAAATGTGATTTGCAAATCCAGCTCCCTGTTTCGGAGCCCAAGCCCTGGCCGCTGCCTGTCACCCGATTCAGACGTTCTGCCCCGACCTTGCCCAAGTTTGCCGCAGGACTTGTCTCTTGGACAGAGCCTTTGTGCCACTGTTTTACAATAATGTTTTGGGTAAAATGTTCAGTTTCCTCTTTGTGATTCCAGGCAGACAGAGAAGATCTGAGCTCAATGTGCAAGAAAGGGTAGAGGATCTGTAATTTTCCTTAAAACGGTTCTTGGCCAGAGCTCTGGTCTAATTTGTATGATGCATAGCTCGACAATGTTATGAAACACCATGCTAGCCTGCAAGGCTAATTTATGGAAATTACAAACATGCATGAATTGGATTCTTTTTTATATTAGAAAATGGTTTGACGGTTTGAATTTTTGTTGGGTTTTTAGTCTCCCAGGGATGAGTGGGCCCAGAACTTCCTAATGTTTCCCCCTGCACATCAGAATCTTGCTGACCTTTGGGTGGTCTGTGAGTCCAAAGGCAGAAAAGCTTTTGAAAACGGCTCCCGCATTCTGTTTGGCATTGCATTTCAAAGTTTCTTTGAGATGATTTTATTTTTGTGAGACCTGTAGAATACTGTTTGTGCGCTGCCTATTTTGTTCACCTTGCTTGATATTTCACTAACATCTCAACAGACAGGAGTTCAGCCAAAAGGACACTAAGCTCAAACATCAATGAAATCCTTAATGAAAGTACATTAAAATCAGCCTTCAGGGTCTGACTTAAATCACTAGAAACCCATTTACACTGTAGAAAAACATTTAATTGAAAGGATTTTCTGTTTTCCAAAAATATGTGTAGTCATCTGATCCTGAGTATATGCAACACCACCAAATCCAAGGTTATCTTTATAATGTAGCAAATAGCTACTGATTTGTTTAGCTTTGATGATAAATTCCATTTTTTTCTAGGTACAGTATAAACTACCAAGGATTTGTTTTTTAGGAACTAAGGATGATGCAGTGGGTTTGTCTCAATTTAATATGTAATTGCTATTTGAGATAATGTTTAAATAGGTCCTAGATACTCCTTTTATACCAAGAAAGGTAGCCTAGCATCAGTTTTTGTCTAAATGAAGAAGGTTACTAAATAATAAAAATACAGTTTTTACCTCTTTAATCCCATCTTCAATCCTATAGACCAAAACAAAAGCAAAACTGTTTCTTAAAGTCATAAATTGCTCTCTTACCTTCTTAAAAACTTCAGTCAATTTCTTTCCTAAAATCTTCCTGTAATTAAGGTGTGGAATATCTTACTTTTGATTCATTCATTCATACAACAGACATTTTCCCCAAGAATTCTCATTTCTCCATTCCAATTTTAGCTTTGCAAGCAAGCCTGCTATTTATTTCTGGGACTGATCGATGTCTTTCAGTTTAATCCTCAAATAATTATATTCAAACACCCAGAGAGCACAAGTGTAGCAACCTAACTCTTTAACTCAAATTCTAAATCACTAGTTATTCATCTTAATGGTTATAATGAGTTTTTCAAGCATATATTATCATTATTTAACATGCCAGAAAAGGAGTTTAGTGTTTCTTTCCCTTGCTAAATTTCAAAAATCTCTGGGATTAAAATAAGGCCAAACCCTTTTGGTTGACCTGTGGGTATCACAGGGCAGCTGTCATCCTTTTCCATGCCTTTTTACCTCCTTTTGTTACCGAGTCCAAGCTCATACTGCTAGCCACACGACAGGCTGATAAATCGAGAGATGAGGTATTGGGACAAGGAATAGTGACTTTGTTCAGAAACCCAGCAGACCGAGAAGATGGCAGACTAGTGTCCTAAAGAGCCATCTCACCCGAGTTAGGATTCAGGCTTCTTTTAGACTAAAAGGGGAGTTGGAAGTTGCCAACTCCTTGGTTTTGAAATCCTTTGTTCTTGCAGCTGTTCACACAGGTCTGGTCACAATGTTTCTGTAAACCTCCAGCAAGACAAAGGGTATTCTCTACTCTGCAACTTTTTATCTCTATATGAATGGAAAAGTGTTACACCTTTAAAGATCAGAGCCTTGAGAATGGGCTATCCTGTATACCAGCGGTTCCCAACCTTTCTGGCACCAGGGACAGGTTTTGTAGAAGACAATTTTTCCATGGACGGGGGCGGGGTCGGGGGAGGGATGGTTCAGGCAGTACTGTGAGCGATGGGGGGGCAGCAGATGAAGCTCCGCTCGCTCGCCCACCACTCACCTCATGCTGTCCGGCCTGGTTCCTAACAGGCCGTGGACCACTACCGGTCTATGGCCCGGGGATTGGGGACCCCTGCTGTATATTTCAGGCTATAGACAACATTCTTTTACAAAAGGTGCAGAGCCAGCATGACTAAGCTCTGGCAACAGAGCACAGGGTTAGAGCTGAAGGAATAGATCCAATATGGAGTCAGGTTTGTTCTCCGTAACACTTTCTCCTTCTATAGGTAGAGAGTGAACAGCAACAGAGGATCAAGTGAACTGTATCTTTTCTGTTTTTTCCATATCTCGACCACACACTTACACACGTCTAATTGGCAAGATAATAAACATGATGGCCGTTTTCTGAGAGGAGAGTTTGTGACACCATGGGTGCTCTCCATGCCCTCTTCACACACACACACGCACACGCGCGCACACACACACAGAGGCACTCTTACCGCTCCCTGATCTCAAGCCCTTGGGAAACTGCTCCAGCTGTCTGAGCTGGGAAACTCGGCATATCTGTGGGTTTACTCTGCAGCAAGTCAGCTCGTTCAGACAATGAGAGCCTAGAAGTTAGAGCTTCGTGTTTGGCTTTGAGCTCCTCCACAAAAGAAGGCAAATGCCAGCGCTGTCACCAGGCTCTGTACCGTCCCCACTATTCCCTCCCACTTTCCCTGCCTCATCCAGGTCATTGCCAAACCAAGCCATGGGGACAGAGTAGGACCACAGACACTGGGGGACAGGCTTAGACCAGTGGGGAAGTGGCAGGTGTAAAGAACCCAAGTCTCGATTCCAGAAGGACTCCATGCCTTGACACTGCTCTCCCCTTTTCTCTCCTGTTTCCAGCCACATACAGCCTTCTAGGGCCAAACTTCTGATTTTCTTTAACCTCTCTTACTCAAGCCTTCCTTTACCTGCCATCTCTCCCCACCTACTGCTCCAAGAATCTCTCTCACTTCCTTCCCAGAAGAAAGCCCGGAATATGCTATTGAAGTCTACCCTGCAGATTCACCCTATTTCAGCATCCTCTCCTGAACTGTTGGTCTGCAGGGTGGTAACTATACCTATGACTCTGGAAAGAATCTCCTTGTCAAGTGGATCATCAACCCTCAGTTGTAGACAATAGCAGTGAAGGCTAGTTGGTCTATGGATGGGCTTTTGTGGGGTTCATCTAGCTGTGATGCTTTATACCCCACCTATCTGGCCTCCTGGATGTCCCCTGCTCTCTGACTCTAGCCCAACATTGGAAGTAATTCAAAAAGGTAATCTTCTCAATACTGATTCTTCCATCAAAGGCTGCCTGAGTAGCAGGCAAACATTCAGGCCTTTATCATATCGAGGCTTTCCTTTTCACTTAGGTTGTCTTCCAAAACATACTGTCTAAGCCAAACACGACAACTGCAATGTCTACTTATTCAAAAGTAGCTACCCTGCCTGCCTGCCTAACCACCAATGACACCGTGGGAAGTTCTCTCCGTCAACATCAGAATGTCTTCAGGATGTTCTTTTGGCTGTCTCCAATGTCATTCCAAAAAGTATTCCTCCAGCTCTGTAATAGAGGCCAACTTTGGTATTCAACAGCACAAAGACTTCCCTTCCCTTCCTGCCAACTTGAGGCATCTCTATAGCTGCAAAGGACAAGAAAAATTCAGTAAGTGCCAAGACTAAATGAATCAGTCCCCAAAAGCCATAGTGAAGATTATGTAGGAAATAACAGGCCAAGAACACCCAGTGCAAAACAATGGTCATTTTAAGTGTAAATTTCATGGCCTTTATGTTACAGAAGAAACAAACAAATTAGTCAAGATCTTAGCCTCAAAGAAATTAGTTTGGAATTGAGAAAGAAAGTGTGACAAATAAATTTAAGGATTTTAAGAGAAATTGGCATTTTTATCCAAAACACACGTCTTGTATTTCTTCAAACTTCTCCTCAGAAGATCATAAAATGCTCCATTATGACTGTAGTGGAAACTTGATGAACTATTGTTTTTGGCTCGTTTGCAAGAAAGCAATAAAGTTGCCTTCTCTTGGCTGTTACTAGATTGTTGTCATTACCCAGGACATAGCATGAACCTATGTTATCTTCAATTTTGTTTTTGCAAGCTAACAGTCACAAGAAAATATCCTCTTTCCCACTTGGTAAGTTACTTTATCTTCAGTCTCTCCTTTGGTATGATCTCAACTCAGAGGGAGAAGAAGTGGAGAAACTCAGAGAAGATCTCAAGTCGGCAGATAGAGGTGTGATAGAGCCCTGGTGAATCGATAAATATTTTTGGTTAAGTATCTTAAGCACCACTGTCATGCAAAATTGGCCCCAATATAATGCTAGTAAGGAAATGATTCCAAAATGTCAGACACTTTAGTGGATATTCTCCTTTCTCTGGTCACCCAGCGCTGCAGGGCAGCCATGCTTTGGAAGCTGAGCTATTGTATCTGACTGATGCGTGAGGGCAGGTCTGTCGTATGGAGAGAAAGGTTTGGGCAAGTGGTGAAATTCGTCCTCATTAAGATGGAAATGTTAGGTAGTTAGCTAGAAATGAGCAGCTTGGGAACTGAAGGGTGAAAAACTCAAGGCCAGGGGCCTGCCTCAGCCAGTCTTGACAGGAGCTGTGGTCAGCACATCCTGAGAAGACAGGAAGAACCCAACCAAAGAGGAACTCCCCGAGGTGTGCAGGCGCAGCAGAAACCTGGCAATAACTTGAAATAACCTGACCCTCATTATGTCATCATTGTAATAAATTTACATTGCGGCTTAGCCGCCCCACCGCCGCCCAGTGGGCTTTTCGAATGGATTAGGGGTGATAAGAAGGAAGTTACAACTGGGGCATGTGCAATGTCACCCGTCACTCAAATGACAAAGCCTGACCACCAGACCTCAACCCAACCCCTCCCCTCCTTATAAACTTCACACAACCTGTGCAGCGGGGCTGGTTTCATTTCACAGAAGCCAGTCCACTCTCCCTCCGAGACTGTATGTATGCTTTAAATAAACTTTGCTTTGAGCTTATACCTGAAGTGTTAGTCTGCAGTTCTTTCCTTACTGTCACAAGGACCGAGATTGCTGGTCCGGATTTGTCCGTTGACCTCCTTGGTTGAAACTCTCCAACCAGAACGCATGCCAGCGCGGTAACAGAAACATAGATTATGAGACAAACCCTCCAGTGTCCAAATTTTTACCTTGGAGTCCCAGGGCCGGCCCCTCCAGAGTCTTGATTTACTGCTCAGGGATGTCATTCACAGAACAAGGTGGGGATTGTGATGGCAACTAAAAGAAAAAAATGATTATTAAAAACATTTCAGGGCTTCCCTGGTGGCGCAGTGGTTGCGAATCTGCCTGCCAATGCAGGGGACACGGGTTCGAGCCCTGGTCTGGGAGGATCCCACATGCCGCGGAGCAACTAGGCCCGTGAGCCACAATTGCTGAGCCTGCGCGTCTGGAGCCTGTGCTCCGCAGCAAGAGGGGCCGCGATAGTGAGAGGCGCGCGCACCGTGATGAAGAGTAGCCCCCGCTTGCCACAACTGGAGAAAGCCCTCGCGCAGAAACGAAGACCCAACACAGCCATAAATAAATAAATAAATAAATAAATAAAATTAAAAAAAAAAACTTATAAAAACATTTCAACATTGGAATGTGAAGCGAGCAAAAGGAGAAAGCTTCATGTCTGTCAAAGGCATCCTGATCTAGAAGAAACATGGAACGCTTAACATCATGGTAAGGCAAAAACAACAGGGCCAGTGATGTTGCCAGTCAAGGAAGGACACAGGGAGAAAAATGTGGGCAAATGCTAACAGCACGTAGAGGGGGAGCTGAGTGCTTTAGACCTTCCAGGTCAAAAAGCCGTGCTCCCCACACCCCATCTTCCCTCTGTCTGTTGGGAGCCTCTTTTCTTTAAAAAGCTCATTTAGTTGAAATGTTAAAACATCTACAAAGAACTGACAGACCCATAGTGAGAAAAGCCACCTACAAACAAGACCCCACACCTTCAGGTCCTGGAGGATGCCTGGGGAGGGAGTGAGAGGAACGTGGAAAGAGATACTAGTACAGGCGGAGAGGTGGGAGCATCCCAGAAATCACGCAATTGGCTCTAATCTTATGAATAAGGAAGGATTGAGATTTGCTCAAGATCATGGTCACCAGTAGGACCTGAGTCTTCTGACTTCATCCATTTTGTAGCACTACCTATCCAGGACTCAGATTTCTGAGGAATAATGAGGCTAATGGAATTAGATAACTCATAACCCAATTTCTCATTTCTCAGTGAGATCAGGAAGGGAAATACAAAGTCAGGATGTGTGTGACAACAAGATAGGGCAGCTCAGAGGAGACTACAGGCAGACAGGGGCTTGCGCTGATATTATCAGGGAGGTGACTCCTGTCCAGGGTCTGGGATGTCCGCAGTGGTGGGCAGAAAGGGCTGAAAATTACAGGCAGGTGTGCGGGGATGACCACAAAGGTCAACAGCAGCCGGCAAGAGCAACCTGTTCAGAGGTGGGGCTGAGGATGGATTACTTACTCATCCCAGGTCAAAGGCTCTTCATCTCCCAGGTTTATGGGGTCCCTGCTGTGTAGAAACACGAAAGATTGTCCCAGAGACAGTCGGAGATTCACAGGTCCTGATAAGTGCTGCTCACAGCAGATACTGGGCACGAGCTTCTCTGAGTGAGGATTCAACTAATCCAGTCAACATCCAATTAAACGAACTTTCATTATTGAGAAGAATGTATGTGTATATTTAGCTGGGCCTCTGAATACAAGTAACAAACTAATTAGAGCTACTTTTCATCCTAAAAAGGGGGAAAGGGGAAATTTACTATCAGTGCACAAGCCACCCTAAGGCACCCGCGGTTAGAAGGCTGCAGGCTTCAGGGAGAAACTGGGAATTGCCAGAACTCTCCGCTTGGCAAGCCTGCTCTGCCCTGTAGACTGCTTCTTTCTTCTCTCTACCTTCTGACTCTGCCTGTCTGTCCACGCTGGGCAGGAGGTGGCCACCCCAAAGTCCCCAAATCCACAGGTCACAGCATAGCCAAAAGCAGACTCCGGTTGGCAGGTGTCCAGGCCTAAAGCCACATACCTAGAGAAGAGAATGGGATCATCCCAGCTAGGTTCCAGATCCATCCCTGGACTGATGGCTACATCCAGGGAAGGTGGTGCAGCAGGGTGAGAAGTAGCTGGG
This sequence comes from Eubalaena glacialis, assembly GCF_028564815.1. NCBI lineage: Eukaryota > Metazoa > Chordata > Mammalia > Artiodactyla > Balaenidae > Eubalaena > Eubalaena glacialis. Next base: position 17,445,535 of record NC_083717.1, on the reverse strand, counting down.
GGCTGAGCAGATGGTTCCCAGAGAAAGAGGTGATGGCAGGGCCCTGAGGCATCCACCATGGATTCATTTAAGGAATTTAAGGCTGGGGACCTTGGAGAACTTCCTGGCCGAACGAGCCACTTTATAAATAAAGAATCTGAGGCTCTTAGAGTTGAAATGCTTGCCCAAATTTACAACTTATAAATTGCAGAGCCAGCATTAATCTGATTCCATCATTCATTCGTTCATCAACTCTTGTCAACTTACTATATGTCTGGCTCTTCTTGACCAGGGACTGTTAATAAGACTGGGTACAAACCAAACAGGATGTCCAGCTTCCTGGAGAGTACAGACATGTGGAGAAAAGATCACACAGATAAATAAAAGTATAACCCTGATCAGTGCTAAGAAAGCTAGACAGTGCCAACTCCCATTTTGCTGTGTGGGGTCATCAGCCAGGTCAAAAGGGTAGGTCTCAGCATGGGAACTCAGAAGAGGAGTTACATCTAAAATAAACTTTGACATGAGTGACATCACCAAGATGGTGACATAGGAGGCTCCTGACTTTTCCTCCTGCCACAGATACACTGAATATACAGCTGCACATGGACCATTCCTTCTGGAAGAGATCCAGAAGAGGTTGAGTGACTCCTACACATTGGATGACAGAGAAATTATCCACATCAAACTGAGCAGGAAACGCTGAGACATGCCCTTGCCATAAACCACTCCCTAGTCTCAGTGACATACAATCCAAAGAAACCCCCAAATCCCAGCTTCTCCCTGATGAGCAAAGGGCTAGGACCACACGTACAGCACTCCAACTTTAAAGCATCCAACCAAGGGGCAGACCCCCAAATCACCTACTCTGAGAGCCTACAGGGCTTGCATTCACAGGCCCCACAGGACTATTCACAGCGCAGAGGGAGAAGGCAAAATGCCCATCTCCCAGTTTCTCCCTTGAAGAGGATTGACTGCATACTTTTCTAGCTGTTGCCTGAGGGTCCAGCTTCTAATCACCCTGCATTGAGGTGCTGAGTGTGATCCTCCCAGCAGCCCAAAAGACCTGCCCTACCTTCTCCCTGCAGCTCACTCCAGCAGTAAAAGCAACTCTTCAGCTTCTCCCTGGAAGGAGCTTGCCCTCACATCTAGCACTCCATCTTTTGTGGCCTCCACCCAAGGAATGGGCCCTCAAATCACTTAGCGATGATAGCCAATCCGGGTGGGCATTTACAGAACCATACTAAACAAAACAAACAAACAAACAAACAAACAAAAAAAGCCATTTTCAAATGAGTATGCAAACACTTCCCACAGCTATGCCCCCTGGGCTCAGTGCAAGTCCCAAACAGAAATAAAGAAAACAATCTCATTTACAATAGCATCAAAAGAATAAAAATTAAGAATAAATTTAACCAAGGAGATGAAAGATCTGTACATGGAAAACTCTAAAACGTTGTTGAAAGAAACTGAAGAGGACATAAATAGAAAGATATTCCGCATTCATGGATCAGAGGAATTCATATTTTTAAAATGTCCATACTACCCAAATGATCTACAGATTCAATGCAATCCCTATCAAAATTCCAGTGGCATTTTTCATAGAAATAGAAAAAATAACCTTAAAATTTGTATGAAATCACAAAAGACCCTGAATAGTCAAAGAAATTTTGAGAAAAAAGAACAAAGTTGAAGGCATCATGCTTCCTGATTTCAAACTATATTACAAAGCCATAGTAATCAAAACAGTATGATACTGACATAAAAACAGACACATAATCGATGGAAAAGAATAAAGAGCTCAGAAATAAACCCATACATATATGGTCACTTAATTTTCATAAGGGTGCCAAGAATATACTGTACAGAAAAGATAGTCTCTTCAATAAACAGTGTTGGGAAAATTGGATATCCACATGCAAAAATATGAAATTGAACCCCTCTTTTACATCATACACAAAAAATCAACTCAAAATGGATTAAACACTTGAACATAAGACCTGAAAATGTAAAACTCTTAGAAGAAAACATAGGTGATAAGTTCCTTGACTTTGGTCTTGGCAATGATTTTTTGGAATTGACACCAAAAGCAAAAATTTTAAATGGGACCAAATCAAATGGGACTAGAAAACTTCTACACAGAAAGGGAAATCATTAACAAAATGAAAAGGCAAGCTACTGAATGGGAGAAAATATTTGCAAACTACATATCCAATAAGGGTTAATATCCAAAATATACAACAAACTCATACAACTCAATAGCAAAAAACAAACAACAATTAAACAACAATTAAAAAATGGGCAAAGAAATAGAAAGGGCATTTTTCCAAAGAAGACATACAAGTGGCCAACAAGCACATGAAAAGGTAGTCAACATCACTAATCATCAGGAAAATACAAATCAAAACCACAGTGAGATATCACCTCACTCCTGTTAGGATGTCTGTCATCAAAAAGACAAGAGCTATCAAATGCTGGTGAGGACACAGAGAAAAGGAATCTTCATGCCTTGTTGGTGGGAATGTCAAATGGTGCAGCCACTGTGGAAAACAGTATGGAGGTTCCTCAAGAAGTTAAAAATAGAACTCCTATGTGATCTAGCCATCCCACTTCTGGATGTATACCCAAAGGAAACAAAACCATTATCTCGAGATGATTATCTGTACTCCTATGTTCATTGTAGCATTATTCACAGTAGCCAATGTATAGAGACAACCTAAGTGTCTGTCAGTGAATGAATAGGTAAAGAAAATGTGGTATATATATATATGTATACAATGGAATATTATTCAGCCCTAAGAAGGAAATCCTGAGAATATAGATGAACCTGGAGAACATTCTGCTAAGTGAAATAAGTCAGACAAAGACAAATACTGCATGGTATCACTTATATAAACAGAGAATAGAACAGTGGTTGCTAAGGGCTGGGGGTAGGGAAATGAGGAGAGGTTGGTTAAATTGTACAAATCTTTGGTTATCAGGTAAATGCGATCTGAGGATCTAATGTAGAACATGGTGACCATGGTTGATAATATGGTATTGTATAACTGAAATTTGCTAAGAGAGTAGAACTTAAGGGTTCTCACCAAAAAATAAAAATAAAAAGGTAAATATGTGAGGTGATGGGTGGGTTAATTAACTCAATTGTTGGAATTCTTTTCCAATGTATACATATATCAAATCATCACATTTTATGCACTAAGTTTCTTACAGTTTTACTTGTCAGTCATACTCCAATAAAGCTAAAGAAATAAATATGATAAACGTTGACACTTTATAATTTTGTCAATCAATATCGCTTATATAGATACCATATGCCATTTTAGAATCTTGAGAAGCAGTTTAAAAGAACCTGTAACTGTGGCCCAGTCCTCACACTGTGTGATTGTTCACCAGCAAACAGCATTTTCTCAAAAGATCTTTATTTTGTTTAATTGGTATTGGCTGAACATTTGGAACCAATGGAGCTATTTTGTCAATTCAAAATATACTGTCTTTTTCAAAGATTCTTACAGTACAACCATCCTAAATATTTCCTTTTCAGACATTTGTGACTCCTCCACTTAGATGTTGTCATCAAAAATGTAAAGGCCTATGAAAAATTAAAATGACTTTGTCTTGGCTAAGGCCCTCAGCTAGAATAATACAATCACATGTCTTCACTTCGCTCATATTTATGAAATTGTACTTGGAGGGATTTATTTTTCTTTTCTTTTCTTTTTTTTTCTTTTTAACTAAAACCAAGTCAATTTTAAAGTAGCTAGCTGCCTTTCTTCTTAAGGAAGTACTCTTGATTTTCGTGTATCATTGTTCTGTCCTATTATAATGCAGCTGATCCCGTTCTCTAAAAAAGCGACATTCCTAATCTTTTCTTCCATTCCATAAAACACAAACTGAGTTGGAAAAAAATAACTCCAAAATAGCATCCTTCTATATCTGCAGTTTTATATGATCATAGCATGGTAGAAATGTCACTATAATTATAGTAACAAATTATTTCAACAATCCTCACAAGTGATGCTATTTATAGACAATCAGAAGAGTTTATACAGGATGAATCCATCCTGGTAGGAGAGCTGGTAATGGCTGTGCTTGAGCCTCAGGCTGGGACTACCTGGCACCAGGTGACTCGAGGTGTCCTGTGAAAACAGGAGGTTCTATTCAAACGCAGACCATGAGAAATGGGATAAATAAAAGAGGATTTTAAATGATTATAGCTTGGCACTTACTCTGCATTCCTAGTGCCTTAGGTACTGTTTTTAAAATTACAATCATTGCTTAACTCTCTTTCAGGACTTAAAACTGATTGCTCTATCAGAGAGACCTCAGGTTCAGAAGAGGCAAATGACAAGAGATCAATGCAAACAAACAAACAACAACAAAAAAATCAGGATACCCACATGTTCTTTATCTATGCTCATTTATAGACTATTAAAGGTGGAAAAAATTACAAATAGTTATTTGTGCCATGCTTACTTTCTTCATTTCATCTTGGGCAAGGGAAAAGAGCTGGCTGGAATTGCTTGTTTGTTATTGGTTTTTCCCTTTTTATTTTTCGTCTCTTTCATTTTATGGTTTTTATATAGTTTTGCTTAACAAAGCTGTAAATTCAGGGATGAAATAAATTTCGCAGTGGCTCTTTAACCTCCACTGCTCAGATGCATTTACAGAAACTTCCATTTAGCTCAGAGATTCGGCTTGGGATAGGGTTTAGAGAGGAGGGAAAATCACGTAACCAAAAGTAAGCCCTCAGTAAATCACAATTTGCTCCAAATTATCTGTGTTTTTGCATATTGGGTAATTCAGCTCTCTCCCTGGGGCTCTGAGTAGAGCTGACAGTGCGGCCATTCTGAGGGTGTTGGGTAAGGAGCTTCCCATCTCTACCCCCAAACCTGACCATGGGGCTCTGGGATGTCTCCTGCGTAGGTGAGTACCAGCATGAGTAGCTGATAATGCAATCCTGTGTTTGACCTGTTTTAGCTGGCATAAACAATGTCCCTAGTTTTCCTAACCTCTTTGAGAATGGCTGCCTTTGTGTCATTAAATGTTCACCTACCATATTTTAGACTCTATCAAAGACTGCTTTTTTTCCCATCTCTACTTCTCTGCTGTGCGTTATTGCCTAGAGACTGTGAGGGTAAATTTGCCACTAGTTGGCTGTCATTACGTTGTGGGAGCACATGTCCAGAGTGAAGCTTAATGCATGAAGTTGAACTTCGGTGACTATTGCATGGCACCTGGAAGGTGATCTGGGGATGCACCTTACAGGTAAGTGGCAAGTGCAGAAAGGTGCCTGAAAGACAAAGGACAAAGATTTCTGGAGTTAATTGCTGGTTGCTTCTTCTAATCCTTGGGCGGAATCAACCTAGGGAGGAGAAATAATAACAACAGCAAAACAAACCCAATAACATGTGTGCAGCAGGGACTGTAGCCGTAGCTCCATTTGGAATGAATAAACATGTGTTAATCATTAGAGTTTGAAACTGATCCCAGAGTATGTTGCATTATAGCTACAGGCATGAAAAAAATGAATCTCTGCACAGACAATAGCCATGAAGGCTTAGATGGCAACCAAGCCACCCCATAGAGTGTGGAGCTCAGGATGGGGTGGGGGAGACTACATGATGTCACTGGGTCACCCTTAAGGAAGAAGGAGATGAATTTTCTTCGGATGCAGCAGGATGTCCTCTGGCACGCAACCTACCAGCTTTGGAAAAGAGCTCCAGATGGATGCTGAGCGTGAGATACCAAACACAGCAACACCATGCTAGTTGGACAGCTACCTGACAGCGCTGGAAGGAGTCTGCAGAAAGGGTCCCTTCGTTAAGCTAATAATACACCAGCTTATGTGGTTAACTGAAGCCAAGGGCTGGGGATAATTTTACAAAAAGGAAAAAATTTAGCTGCCATGGTAACCTGGACAACGACAGATCTTCTGGATGTGACAAGATTCCAGTCTGAATTACACAAAGTCACCATAAGCCCAGAAAGCAAAATGGATTTAATTAGTTGGTTAAATCTGCAGCACAGAAAGAATGGCAACATTTGTCCTTTATTTTCTTTCCAAACTAACAATGCATCACTAGTATGTACGTTCCTGGCAAAGGAGCAGTTTTAGCTAAGCACATGATGGCAGAACGATGCTTCACATGGGAAATCCCCAAATTTAAATTCCCTCAAACCTCCAGATCCAAATTAACTGTGACTGCTTGAAGGCTGCTCAGAGAACAGGCTTCATTATATGTCATTTCTAAACATGGAGTCTTCAACGGCCCCTTCCCATGGCCACAGTTGCCAAGATTACCACTTTCTAATTTTAAGTCTATTAAGATAACTTTAGCACAGGAACCTTCTTCATCTTATTAATCAAAATATATTTGGTAAGTACATATGGCATTGTATTGAGCATTAGATAAAGCAACTTTCAACAGAGCAGAACTCGAATTTTACTACGCAAAATTACATCTGTGTTATCATAGAGAGATCTGTGGAGGGATATTAAAGGGCACTGAAAACTTTTCTAAAATGGAACGATTTATAGGACTGTTTTGCCTTTCTATAATCCTCATTTCCTTGCTGTCTTGGCTGTGTTTCATAGACTATTACCATTAAACTATTAATTACTGTTACTACTTTTGGTAGCAATTACTATTACTATTATGTTTGCTTTTTAAAACTTTCTCCTTTGGTTTGCTTGACCCCCATCTTTGGCCGCTCTTGGTCTCACCCGGAGCCTCTCTCATGTTAATGAAGGACCTGATTTCTCCTTTCTCAAATTTACCATTTGATATTTATATCTAGTTTCCCCAAGTCTCCTCACATATCTAAAGTTGAATTCTTCTCCCTTTTTCCTTTATTTCCTTTGCTTTATATCAATGTTGCCATCATTCTTCTGGAACTTCAGAACTGGTGATCTGTGTGTCCCATGTGTACTCAGTCACCAAGTCCTGCAGGTGCTTCCTTTAGATTTTCCTTCAACCCGCATATTTTACACTCAGAATAGCAAGCGAGTTAAAGCTCTGTAAGCAGATTATGTTCTCTTAGGTCTGCATGCCTTGGAGCACGTGCTTTAAGCAAACATCATTAGGCAGTTATAATAGAAACTCAAAGTTGTTCATCATAAGGGAATCTTGACTGTGAAGATTCAGAAGAGACCTCACACCACTAGAGGTAGGAAGCAAAGTCAAACTTGCAGACCTGGAGCTGAGGATGGAAGACTGCTGGGAAGCAAGGTGGCATTTCTGTCCACCCAAGAGGGGCGCCATTCCCTAATTTGCTGAAGCCCACTCTCTTTGTTTATTCATCAACACGCAAGTGACCACCAGGCAACAAGACCTACCAGCTCCCTTTTCTGTCACCGCCGGGCAACATGCCTGGGTTTCTTAAGTCAAATGTCAAGGGAAAGAATAGATTGGACCAAATTAGCCATTTAACCAAGACCACACATGTTTGGTTGTTGGACCATGGGTAGGTTTCCTGTGTGTCCAGTACCAGGTACCCACCCCTTACACAAGCAGTCCTGGCTCAGGAAGTGGGAGGGGTAAACACCACTGCTGTTCGGAGAGCCTGTGGGTAGAGGATGGTCTTTGGAAGGGGCCATGGGGAGGGCAGGCAATGAAACAACTCTTTTCAAAAGTGCTGTTTCGTAGAATACCTTTTCCCCACCCATCCACTCAGATCGCTCCTCCTCCTCATTCTTTGAAACCTAGGAAGGGTCACTGTTTTGTTCCACATTTCACTCATTTTGTGCCGAGCTCTGAGCAGAAACAATCACACCCTGCTCTTTCTTGAGCTCATATCTATTTCTGCACATAATTCACTAAACTGTAATTATCTATTTGAATGATTGGGTCCCCTACTGGACCGGGCATCTCTCAAGGATAGCTTTAGAATTTTATTCGTCTCAGTATTCCCAGTGTGGAGCACGGTGTCTGGTAGTAAGTGTTCAACAAATGTTCTGTTGACTGAATTGCTTTTAATATGTTAATTAATTAATATTTATGAATGTTGTCTCCCAAGTCTGCCCCTTGCTTTAGCGAATTAATTGTATGTAATTGAAAGGGCAGAAGTTGCAGTTAGAAGCAATGAATTAGAAGCATCCATCGAAATATGGATGAATCTTAAAAATATATATATAGTCCTCAGTGGAAAAAAGGAAAGGAAGCTATATAATTAATATCATTTCTATAAATTAAAAATATATGCACACAAAATAATACTGCTCATTTTTCAAGAACACATAAAAAAATACATATCAAACACACTGAAATTTTTGATTATGGAAATAGAGTAACGGAAACAGGGTATAGGGCTTTTAAAAGGGAGAAAAATAAACTAAGAATGAGGCCTTGCTCAGATCGAGGAGGAGGACGTGCCTTGAACCGAGGAGAAAGGTTAACTCAACCGCCTGCTTTGACTTCAAAATAAAGAATAAGAAAAGGTATCAGCCACCAGTTTGATTGAACAGTGGTGGTAAAGTCAAGGTATTAGAAATGACTTAGATCTTGTTATCCGTGAGTTTGATACAGTGGGGGATTGAGGTGACTGGCAGAGATGGCATGAGAGGACAGAGAAGGATTGCCCCATATCCATGGAGTCGCCCCTGGACACCCATCCCTCTTCTGTAAGATGAGGAGTGGCCTCAGATGTCACCCACTGACCCACAACTCAATGCTTAGTCACTCAAAGCTGTCCTATCAACTTCCTTTCATAAACCTTCATCTCTTGGTAAACTGATTTTGTTACCATCTTCAGTGCAGGAGCCATGAGATTTCCAAGATCTATGACTTTACTGAAGATATTCCACACCTGGAATGTCTTGTCTTCTGTCCCTTATTTCAATATTATCCATTCTTTAGGGGCAAGCAAAAAGCCCCAACTTCTGTAAAAAAATACTTCCCTATATCACCTCAATGTTTGAGTAATTTCTTCTCTCGAGATGTTCACACTTATTTGGCACTATCTCCTGCTTTCTCACAAGTTTAAGTCATCTACTCAATCTGAATTATAGCTGTATTGAGTGTATAGACATTTATTTTTATGGTATCTTTGATTGTGCCTTGTATATAGTAAACCATCAAAGAATACTGTTTAATGAAGAAGCCGCTTCAATAGTTTAAATTGATGTCATGTTTAGGTGAGTTAATTAAGGATTAAAATCGCAACTTATTCAATCACTCAGGAGAGGGTTGGCAGAGAAAATAACTATCAAATCTGTGCGTCAATGGGCAAATCTGGCCATTTAAATTTTGAGTTTCCCTCTCTTTTTTCTAATCCATAGAGGTTTATGATGATCTTGGGATAAGTCACAACTACAGCGGGCCTTAGTTTGGCCACTTGTAAAATGAAAGTGTTTGATTCGAACTTTCTTCAGTTGAAATCTTACATGGAAACACAATCAATAATACATTGAAAATACATAACTGCCAAGATTGAAGTTGGGCAGAGGCTTGGATGCCCACCTTCTTGTCCTTGTTCCACTTCCCAGTCTCTTTGAAGATGAGCTTGAAAACCCCAGGATGACACCATCCCAAAGGCTCTCAGACACCTACCAGTTGCTGACTCTGTGAATGCGGAAACCAAACACCCTCTTGCTTCTTTCCCGCCATTTACCATTAAGCTGGCTTTCAGGTGATACAAATCACTCAGCAAACTGTTCTAAATGGTAGGACCCTCACTGCCTTCCCAAGGTCCTATGAAGATCGGATGGAATAGCACAGGTCAAAGTGTTTGCCAATACTAAGCCTTAGCATAAAGGTATAGTGACATTATTTATGTTTAGGTGGCAATCATTTTTACTGTTTTTATTACTACTTTGTAACGCTACTTAGACATATATTAGTTTTACTTAAAGAAGAGGAAATGGCAGCTTAAAGAAGTTAAATAAGTATCTCACATCAGGCTAATCATACATAACAGAACAGTAATTCCAATTGCAGGTTTTTCTTACACCAAAATCCATGATATTTTCACAATGCCATGCTGCCTCAAGCTGAATTAAGAAAGGCTTCCTTAAAGGAGAGATGACTTTAGAAGAAAGTGTTTAAAAATAACACAACTTATAGTGTCCATCTTAATGACAACCCTGACTAACACCTCTGAAGAGCTTGGGGTCCATCTCGTTGGATCCTTGATATGCCCTGGAACATGGGCAGTGCTGGGGGTGATGGGATAAGAGCCTTGCATGAGCTTGGGCTGCAATAAAAGATGTCAGAGGGAGCAAAGACCGACAGGTGGAATTTACACCAAGCCAAGGACTACAGCTTCTAACATGAGTACACTGGATTTCTGGGCTATTTCTCTGGTTCCTCTTTGTTAGCTCCCACTCTTGGTAATGGGTTGACCCATTTCTATGTTTAGTTTCTAGGCGCCAAGTACATGCTAGTTAATTCAATCTTTGCTTCCAGAAGACCTCAGACTAATGCCTCTCATAGCCCGGATAAGACCTGCACACTTTCACACGCTTACTCTTTGCTTTCTGGTGTCAGACTTGTGTTCTTGTTTATGCTTCCGTCGGCTCAGGGCCCATCAATCACGACAGGAAAGACATTGATGTTGCCTAGATTACGAGATGAAGCGACTTGCCCAAGATCACGCAGACAGTAACAAATTCAGTTTCCAAACCCTAAATCCGGCTGTCCCTCCACGGCATAGCTTTTGGACAAAACATTAAAAATTGGCCTGCATATTACTCTATTGGCTTCTGATCCCATTAGTGACATACAGACTGTGTGAAATACCGTGTTTTCCTCCTCAGGAAGCCAGTTGATTCTTGTATAATCAGACACTGCAAATGTAGTGTTTCACGATCTCTATGGATGGTGATAGGAATGCAGCATGTCAACATGTTTCATTCTAAGAAATCTCTACTCAAGGGTGAAAGGGAGCAGGTATTGGCGTTTACTCATTTCTTTGACCTTTCAGTTTCTTTTCTTTTGCAAGTTCTTGTTTAAATAATTAATCAGTCCCAATGAATGAGGCTTTCTTTTCTCTTTCCTAATCTCTTCTCCTTCCATAACCCCCTCTAGATCCCAAAGACTTCTATTCAGAGAAGAGAACCTTGGAGGGGGCCATGCTTTGGGGAAGGCCCTCAATACAGGCCACCTCTTAGGGTTCCACATAGTTCAGTAGCTTTACTTCCAGAAAGCACTGACACAAGAATTCAAACCCAGGACAGAGAGTCCAAAGCCTCTGCTTTCAACCTCGGCTCTACTATTGTCAGTGTCTGAGTCTTCCACCCAAGGGTTCATTGTTGGCCTCAATACTTCAAAAATAGATGTGTTTTTAATATAATTCACAAAAGCCAGTTACATTTGGTACATTATTAGTAAAAACCAAATACCTAAACCAAAATAGTTCAACAAAATTTGAAACTAATATCATTGAGGCAATTTCCATTTAGAATTTCTATTACATGCTCTGATTTAGTCTAAAATTAGTACAAAATATACTTACAATTCACCAAATCTTAAATCTCGTATTTCAATGAGGTAAGAGAAACAGGGAATGAAGAAATAAGATTATTACAGTCCTAAATTTCTAAAAACATTCAACACTAGTTTTTGGGTTTTTTTACTTGGTTTTCATCTCATTCAAATTAGTGTAGGCACTGCAAATAAAATTTTAGAATGTAGACAGAAGGTCTGTGAAGCATAAATTATAGGTGTTTTCCCAACTGGTTTGTATGAAGGATTTGCTAAGATCATAAAAGTTTAATTCACTAAATCTCAATTCTTCTGAAAAATAAACTAACTTGGCTTAAAAAATCACATTCAATCCCTTAAGGAATTTATACTGGGTGCCTAGGATTTGCCAAGCATTGTGCTTAGCACCACAGGAGACAGAGAAATACATATATATGTATACAGTGTGTGTGTGTGTATAAAATAATCTCGAACATTAATTGGTACACAATCTAGAAGTTTGGTTGGAGTTATTTGAAAAAGAGGAGAAGGACAGAAAGTACACCTATTATACTGGAAATGTCTGGAAATCCAGTTGTTATAAACATGATATGTGTTGAATTTCCTCTGCTCCACTTTGGTTTCATATACCTTATTTACAAAACATATATTTATTTATCCAGTATTTAAGAACTAGTGAAGATACAATGATGAATAATCTGTAATCCCTGCCCTCAAGGAGTTGACAGTCTTGTAGTCATTTTGATAACTAGGTGGTTTTAAGGAAGAGAGGGAGATCTCTCTGTCTTCCCAAAGCAAGAATAGATAGCTCTGAATAGAGGAATTAGCAGACAAAAGAACCAGGCAACTTCTGGGTTGGATTTTGCAGAAAGAGGATAATGTTAAAAAAAAAAATTGACCATTGACTTCTGAGAGACAAGCTCAACATAGAAGAAAAGTAGGCTTTAGGGAGCCAGCTGGGTCAAGAATTGACTGTGCCTTGGACAGATGATCCAAGCCCAGGGGAATCTGTAAGAATGGTCTCCTTATCTGGACAAAGCTAGATACTTATATATACTCTATGCCTACGTGTTCTTATCAATAAGAAACTGGTACTCCTATCTGGCTAGAATAAGCGGTGACTCCTGCCCCCATCCCCACAAAAGTGGTTCAGAGATGGGAGACTGAATGTCAGAAGCTGGAGGATACACATGCATCCTGCCTCCGCACCCCTGCTGCCCCCCACCCCCCACTTCGAGCAGAGCCCAGCAGCCCTAGTCCCCCCTCTCATCATGGAGAGGCAAAGCGAGGTCACTGAAAGCACGGTGTCATCATTGGCAGTAACTGCAACAACAAATTTAGACCCTTAATGACCGTCCTCCTGCACTTTTTCCCTCTGCAGAATAGAGATGAAATAACAAGCACATCAGAGATGAGGTGAGTAATTGAAGTCGTAACTTGGACTTTAAGACTGTACCTTGTATAACATTTAAGCTTTAACATTAGAGATTGTATATCTAGTCATAGTGTAAAGAATAGGACACCAGTAAACCTTTTAAAAATCTGGATCAGAAAGTTTTTCATGAATTAGCAGATTTGAAATAGAATCTATGACAAAGAGCTCTCCTGAAAACCCATGAATCACGTAGACAAGAATCTCATAGAACCATAGAAACTCAAGGTATGTGTAATACCTGAGGATGTAATAGCCATAATTAATTATGAATTCTCCTGGGAATTCTCTATTTGGGAATACCCACGGTATTGGTGATTCTGCCCTGGGGCTAAGGGTTACCTGTGCTTCAATATTCCCCCCCAACATCATCCTTGACAATATCTGCCTGTGTGAGAGGCTTAAACTAATTTGCAAATGGGATTCTATGCTTGCCTCCAAGAGACAGGATAAGGTAATATTAACCAAGAAAAAAAAATTGAATTTCAACAAGGAAACACATGAGGGAATCTAGCCATTCAAAGCAGAAAAAAGAATGATGGAAAAGGAAGCTTCTCTTCTCCCTCACTTTTCTCAATAACTTGAACTCCTGGCATATCTTGTTCATTCTTGCAATTCTCAAACCCCACATTCTCTGTTCCCAGCTTCTACATTTTTCCTTAATGTCCTAGTCTCCTCATTTAAAGCCAAATGTGGAATTACCCCAAAAGTCATGTTTTTTAAAGAGAAATAAAATATGGAGGGTATGCAAAAAACAAAAAAAACCCCCTACATATTATAAATTATACATCTGAGGCATAAGAAATTTAGGACTTGCTTGAAGTCATATAGCCAACAAATCAAAAAAACCAGGGACCCAACTTCTAGGAAGATTATGGTCAGATAGACCTTGACTCTGGGGGCAGAATAATAATGAGATAATGCTTATGTAGTAAATACCTAATAAAACTCATCGTCACATTTCCATCCTCAAAGATCTCAGGGTGATAAGTGCTGCGGAGAAAATAAAATAAGATGGATGAGGAGAGTGCTGAGCCAAGGAGGGCTGCTCATTTCATAGAGGGGGGGGTCTTGATCAAGGCAGGTATGCCTGCCTCCTGCCCCTCGATGCAGCCCCTTTTTCATCCTGGCTCTTCGCTTTCTATTTTTTTTTTTTTTTTTTTTGCCCGAGTCACGTGGTGTGTGGGATCTTAGTTCCCCAACTAGGGATTGAACCCATGCCCCCTGCAGTGGAAGCACAGAGTCTTAACCACTGGCTCGCCAGGGAAGTCCTGGCTCTTTGCTTTAAGACAGTCTGTGGCCTTATATCTTTGGTTTCCTCTACTTCTCTGATCACTAAACTTTGAACTCCCATCAACATCACAAATAGCAGCTTTGCACTCAGTAAAGGGGGACATAAATGCCATGGATACGAAAAGTTTCTTCAGCAGACTGCATAAGAATTAGCTTGACTTTGTGTCAAATGTAAAAAAGAATGTGTTCAAGCTTTACACTTTACACAAAACTAGTAAGCATTGGCCTATTCGTATTCTCTTGAGCGTCCATCAAATGTGATTCTCCAAACACTAATAAGAAAAGGGAATTACAGGCAGGGTATTCAGATAACGTACTGAGAATTTCTATATTTGACATCTGTTAAACTAATTCACCTGTAGGATCATGGGCATCTACCATCTTAAAAAACCTTGATTTCCTTTTTAAAATCGCAGAGTATATGTTTTCCTTACCACAGTCTACAAAGACCTCCATGGTTTGGTCCTGGCTGTCTCACCAACTATGCCCACACTCTCCCTTTGCTCAATCCCTCCAGCCATACTGACCCCCTCGTGGCTCCCATTCAGGGCCTTTGCACATGCTGCCCGTGTGGCTGGAACCCTCTCGCCTCTCATCCACCTGGCCTCTACCCTCCTGCACAGGATCTACTGTCAGCCCTTCGCAGAGAATCATGCTGACCTTCACACCTGAAATAACCACGCTGTCACTCTCTATGGATCCCCTACCACCTGCCTTATTTTTCTTAGTACCTCTTATCCCCAACGTGTTAGATTGTATCCATAATGGTCCACAATGCATCATGGCTCCTGGTAGCCATCCCATATGTATCTGTCCCTCTGACCTTGGCTCTGAGCCCATAAAACATGAGCATATATGATGCACAGGGTAAATGCTTCCTCTTTGGTGCTTGTTCCCATGGAACCCTAAGTCCACTTGGACAGAGGGGCCTGGCCAGCCCAGCTCTGCCAAAGGAGCCCAGCTCTGCCAAAGGAGCCCAGCCTCAGCGGACCCTCCAGTCCAAGGCAGCCCCACAAGTGAGCCCAGGGGAGGCCAGCAGGAGAACCCGCAGCTCCTCCACAGAATCGTGGGGATAATAAGCCATTGTGCTTTTAAGCCACTCAGTTTGGGGTGGGTTTTTTGTTTTTTTTTTTAATTGGAGCATAGTTGATTAACAATGTTGTGTTAGTTTCAGGTGTACAGCAAAGTGATTCAGTTATACATATACATGTATCTATTCTTTTTCAAATTCTTTTCCCATTTAGGTTATTACAGAATATTGGGCAGAGTTCCCTGTGCTATACAGTAGGTCCTTGTTGGTTATCTATTTTCAATATAGCAGTGTGTACATGTCAATCCCAAACTCCCAATCTGTCCCTCTCCCCCACCCTTCCCCCCTGGTAACCATTAGTTCATTCTCTAAGTCTGTGAGTCTGTTTTGTAAATAAGTTCATTTGTATCATTTTTTTTTTTAGATTCCATTTTTTATACACCAAAATATAACCAGTACAGCTCAGGTGGTATATTATTTCTCCCATTGTGAACTTCCCATTGGGATGTACATTCCGTGTACAGGGAGGGGCTTGGAGACAGACCAAGCGTGATGGAGAAGTACCAGTGAGGACAGGAACAGCATCTGAGAAGGTGACCCGGCCAGAAGGAGCTCAGGGCAGTCAGAAACGCCTTAACAACATTTCAGTTCATAGTTCATTCACAGTCTGCGACCGTGACCCAAAGCACCAGTGTCTTCCCATCCTGTCTTCCCACTAGATCAGAATTCCTTTGAGCCAAAAGCTTGGCTCACTGCATTATTGATTTCTAAGCAGGGCCATCGCTGAGCTTCTAGACCCAAGTACAAAGAACAATACACCTTTTAAGTAACAGTTATCATCTGTGGGGTATAATTACAGTTACACACCCGCCATTCCTCCCAATGCATTCGAAAGATGACTTCCCTCCCCCCTCGTAGCCTCGGGCCCTGAGGAGTGAAAAAGGCCACGTCCACATAAGAGCTCAGTCTGCCTACTGAGGATGTGGATGCAGATTAAGAGGCCAGACCTAACACCCTGTCCCCTGCAGAGTGGGCTGGGGGACCAAGACTCGGGGAACCAACAGGCACAGAAGCTTTAAATAGAGCGTTAAATTGAGACTGCAAGTGAGCTGAATCGGAGCAGACAGGAGAAGGCGGATGTCACTTGTTTTCTGCAGCTGCTCTCGGTAGGGATAGCCTGGTGTCAGGGAAGCCAGATCTGGGCACTGGGACTGGGCTTGCTTGGGAGCTCCTTTGAGTCTGTCACACAGGCTGCATGGTCTGGAGCAAGCTCATCCAGCTGTCTGGGTGGCAGTTTTCTTACCTGCAAGATGAGGAAATTGCTCTAGGTGAGCTCTCAGGCCTTTTTAAGCTTAGACCGTTGTGAGCATAAATCAGCAGTACCAGAAGCAGGCTGTTTTACCCCACCTGAAGAGCTGAACCATGAAATCACTATTTTCACCAATTGTTAAGCACAAATTAATAGTCCTATGTAGCAAAATCATTTTTATGAAGCTGCTTCCTAGAGGTTGTGTTATGCTGCTTCTAAAGTAACATCACGCATTGGTTCACCCCACACGTATGCACTGAACACTATGCATGTCAGTCTGTACACCAGAGCCGGGGTTGGGGGTGGGGGAGGGATGAAGACCAGCCTCGTGGAAGGAGTGGCCCTGTAGTAAAGGATGTTGAGTTCCTGACGGCTTCAAAGTAGGGAGTTACCATCAGGGTGGTTCAGAGGACTATTCTGGGGTCAGGGCTAGGGGAAGGGGAAGAAGCAGGTGGCAGGAGGCCAGCAAGGGGGCGCCTACAATAGTGTGAGTAAAGGATGAGGAGACCCATCTTCCTCTGTGATGCAGGCTGACGGCTGTAACAAAGCAACCACGAGGACCGCAGCCCAACACGAGAAACATTGCTCTGGGCAGTGGGTCAGCTCCACACGGTCATTCAGAGACCCAGGCTCGGCATCTACGGCTCCTCCACCCCCACGGGCCTCGCTGTCAGCAGGACTCAGCCAGCAGACGATGACGAGCACAGAGGTCCTTGGTGACCAAGCCTGGAAGGGACATGCGCCATTTCTGTTCTCTGTCCGTTGTCGTGGCCACGCATGGAGCGTGGGAAAACTGTGTGCGCCTTAAAGTGCCCAAGGAGACAAAAAGAAAGTATTTTGGAGAACAGTTGGAAGTTTCTGCTAAGAGGGCTGTGAAAGTAACAATGATGATAAAGATGGGGGCATAGAATTAGGACATTTCAGAAGAATCATCACAGAATGTGGTGTCGGTTTGGAAGGAGGCTAAGAAATGAAGGGAAGAAGTTGGATGATGACCCTGATGTTCTATCTTGGAAAACTGAAATTTAAAATACTGGCAATAAAAATATTGGCAATTTTACAAGTTGGCAATCTTGGAGAATAGAATGGTAGTCGCCTGGGTCTGGGTGGAGGGGGAAGGTATCATTCTTCAATGAGTATAAGGTTTCTGTTATGCCAGATGAAGTTCTTGAGATCTGCTGTACCATCTGATGTACACTTGTGTAGAGGTAACACAGTGCCTATAGTTAGTGATGTGGAATTGCATTTTTTAAAATATTTTTATTTTGGTCGCACCACATGGCTTGTGGGATCTCAGTTCCCTGACCAGGGATTGAACCTGGGCCACTGCAGTGAAAGCAAGGAATCCTAACCACTAGACCACCAGGGAACCCCCTGGAATTGCATATTTTTAAATGGTAAGAGGATAGATCTCATGTTAAGTGTTCTTACCAAATACACACACACATATACAAAAAAGAACGCAAGGGAAACTTGAAGGTGATGGATATGTTTAGTACCTTGTTAGTGATTATATCACGGGTGTATGCATATGTCCAAACCCACCAAGATGTATACATTAGACGTGTGCATCTTTTGTATATCAATTATACCTTGATAAGGCTAAGTATAAAGGGAAAAAATTTGCAATCTTTTTAGAGGGAAGCTGGTGTTATCAAAATCTCAAATGCACCATACTTGTCACACAAACATTCTACTCTAGGACCTATCCTGCAGAAAAATTGATATTTTATATATATATATATATATATATATATATATATATATGCAAAAACATCAAGAAGATTCACTCTAATAAATTATAACGTAACCATGTAAGTGACAACCGTTAAAATTTGCAAGATTGATCTAGTATATGTATTGACATGAAAAGGAGTCTGAATTGTACTGTCACCTTCAAGAAGCAAGTTGCAGAATGATATATACATCTGTGTTTGGGAATAAAAATACATGTATGCATATTCATTGAAGAAAAACTCCAAAAGAATATACCAGAATAAGGCAGTAAGTGACTATTTTGAGTGTTATATATTATTTAAATTTCTCTCTACAGAGTGTCTTGTCTTCACTTGGGTAATCAAAAAATATATGATTTGGGGAGCTTTATCATTTATTTATGTGTTTATTTTTTAGACTCTATAAGGCCATGCCTGTTTAGTTTTAGGGGAAGGGCAGGATGTGAGTGTGTGCATGTGTGGACATGTGTGTTATTTTTGTTGTTCCTCCAAAATGCTTTCTAACATCAGCAGTTTTCCCATCTTAGAAACAAGAAAACAGGCTCAGAGAAGCTAATGTGCTTCCCCAAGATCACAAATATCTGAAGGATCTTTACTTGAGTGTCATGGAAACCGTGGGGAGGCCCGCTGCCACCCTTCCTCTGGGCACAGGTGCCCACAGGCAGATGCTGGGGTCATGGTGGGACAGGACAGGACGGGGCAGAGTGGGCAGGGCAAGAAAGGCCGTGCGCAAAATAAGGAGGGCCCTGTCTTTTCCAAAGAGCATGTGTAGTGGCAGCTAAAACAACCCCTTTGTCTGTTTTCACTTTGCCCAGTTCCTCTTATTTCCCTTTCAGTCCTTCTTGCTCCTTCCTTCTCTTTTCGATTCTCCCACTTTTTTTTCTTCCTCTGCTTCCCAACAAAAGAAATAAGACTAAGCATCAGATGACAAAGAGATGTAAAAATCAAACCCTTCTGTCATTTTCTATAATTTGCAAATGTTGCCACGGGATTTTTTTGGTTTGGTTTGACTTGGTTTGGTTTTGGTTTTTGTTTCTAATCACAAGCCCTTGAGAGACATGGGCAATGCAGTTTTGAGTATTTGGTACCCTGCGTCCCATCGGGAGACAGTCATGCCCATAAAACTGTATTATTAAGCTCTTGATCACAGGGACCATTGGAGAAATAAATGGCAATTGTTGACTTTTTAAATCACATATCAGTGCTACCAATTAATTTATGTTTTTCTCTCCTTTCTTATCAACCCAATCACCTTTTTCAAATGTGTTGAGTGAAATAAATAACAAGGGTGTGTGTTTTGTTGTAAATTTTTGGTCTTGTTTTTGATGAATCATAAAAGGATTCATATTAAAGAATATAAAAGGTATTTTATGTGTTAAGATATTTCATACAGAGTGAAACTGAAACATAAAATATCACATATATTTGTATAAGCTCACAGAAGTGTGTTATTTTGCATGTAATAAGACATTCCATGAGCTACACCTGAAAGTTGTTTCTTAGATTTATAGTCACTACAGAGAGAGAGAGAGAGAGAGATTTGGCTTAGCAAATAACCAGTAATGTTGCAACTTCGTCCCTGTTGCTTTACTTGTAAAAATAAATTTAAATTATATTTAAGTAAGTAAGAGGATGCTGTTTTGCATTTAATGTAACAATGAGTTTGTTATAATCATTAGCATGCAGATGGTGACACTTTGTTTCTAAATAAAGTTAGCGATAATTACTGAAAATGGTTTATTAGGTTCTTTTTTTAACAGAAGAATATAATAAGGCTCAGTGTCTGTAGGATGTGTCTGCATCATGCAGGCTTACTTAAAGCATAGGAATGCAAACTGCTTCAAAGTTATTGCAGTGTATTTGATAAGAAGAAAGAAGGTACAATATTTTAATTTGTAATCCATGTAATAGGCTTTTCAAAAATATTATCATGTTTGAATACCTTAAATGGCTATCATTTCTAGGAATCTTCTTCGGCTTTCTCTGTCCTCAAGAAGATCAAATAAATTAGACTAGACCAACCATTAATTGGTGGCCAAGATTCATTTTTGTAAAAATCATTTCGGAGTTGTAGGCGTTCATGAAAAGACTAATTGCAAAGTGGTTTAAATTCTTATTATCATGATTTAATTGTTCAAAACAATTTTCCCTTGGGAGTATTTTTTTTCCAAGTCATTTCTTTTACTTTACCAAATGACCTTTTAAGAAGTTCTATAATCAAGCCAAGATAGGGAATATTCAGATATATTGGCACTACTAGCTTTCTTTTCTTATCTCTGTCTCTTCCTTTCTTTATGAAAGTCATGCATCTTATTATTAAAATAATTCAAGTAAGGTAGAAACCTATGAAGTTAAAAACGAAAGTTCCACTTTAATTCCATCAGGCTAGTTTAGAAAAACAAAAACAATATTTTAAAATAGCATACTGAGCATTTAATATGAAAAATTACATGAAAAGATTTAAATATATATTATAGAATATTAACATATAAAATATAATATGTAATATATAAGTATAATAAGAATATATGTATGTTTCTTCTGCACAGATCTTAATTTGCAATGAAGTATAGCATTTTGATTTCAAGTCTCCCTTACGGGAAATCTTTGAAAGCCCTGAAAGATGTTCCTTTCCACAGAGTACAATTTAGTAACATTTCCTTGCTGTGCACTGACTGGTGGTACCCAGGTGTTTCAATCATCAAAATATATACAGAAAAAGAAATTCTGCTCAGTATATTTGCATTTGCCTAGCGTCAAAAGTTGTATTACTTGGTGTCTGAGCCCCCAAGACAGAGATGAGGATCGGAGACTGAGAGCCAAGCTTGTAGCCCCCTCTTTTTCTATCTACACTTCAAGGAAAGGAAGCATAGAGTGAAGAAGACAATGTGGACCATCTGATCTTCCAACCTTATGAAGAAGCTAAGAAAATTAATAAAGGCGGGAAACAATGGCATTCATCTACAAATGATCAAACTCAACATTCTTTAGTGGTTAAAAGCTGGGTGTATTTAAAATAAAATTTACGCTCAGTGATAGTTTGAGACTTTCTTCTACATAATATTAAACAAGAAAAACAGATTTCTTGAGATTCTCTTTTAAATCAAGTCTTGTCTTGATCTCTGGTCTTCACATGGTATAAGAAGAGGGTGGTGGCCAGTGTCACATACGTACAAAAGAAATCTTCTACCAAAGAAATAGAAATAAAAACATCAGCAGGTGTAGCATGCATTAACTGCTCTTTAAAAATATGTGGCGAGGGGCTTCCCTGGTGGCACAGTGGTCAAGAATCCCCCTGCCAATTCAGGG
Organism: Eubalaena glacialis; assembly: GCF_028564815.1. Lineage (NCBI taxonomy): Eukaryota > Metazoa > Chordata > Mammalia > Artiodactyla > Balaenidae > Eubalaena > Eubalaena glacialis. The sequence goes on along the minus strand of NC_083717.1, from coordinate 17,424,024 downwards.
GACACGGGTTCGAGCCTGGTCTTTCGATCCCGGAAGATCCCACATATCGCGGAGCAACTAAGCCCATGCGCCACAACTACTGAGCCCGCGTGCCACAACTACTGAAGCCTGCGTGCCTAGAGCCCGTGCTCCGCAACAAGAGAAGCCACCGCAATGAGAAGCCCGTGCACCGCAACGAAGAGTAGCCCCCGCTCGCCGCAACTAGAGAAAGCCTGCACGCACAGCAGTGAAGACCCAATGCAGCCAAAAATAAATAAATAAAATAAATAAATTTAAAAAATATATATGTGGCCAGGAATGTAGAGGAAAAACAGAAGATGAAAATGTATGCAGATGAAGGGATTTTGTTATGGAATAAATTGTGTCCCACCCCACCTCGTAAATTCATGTGTCGAAGCCCTAACTTCCAGTGTGACTATATTTGGAGACAGGACCTCTAGGGAAGTAGTTAGGGTTAAATGAGGTCATGAGGCTGGGGCCCTACTCTAATAGTGATGATGTCCTTTTAGGAAAAGGAAGAGGCACCAGAGATCTCTCTCTCTGCTAGTACACAGAGGAAAGGCCATGTGAAGACACAGTGAGAAGGTGGCCACCTGCAAGCCCAGAAGAGAAGAAGTCTCACCAGAAACCAACACTGATAGCACACTGATCTTGAACTTCCAGCCTCGAGAACCATGAGAAAATAAACCTCTTGTTGTTTAAGCCACTCAGCCTGTGGTATTGTTTTGGCAACCCAGACACACTAATACAGGTTTAAAATGTGCTTCCATTCCTAAGCTAATGGAAAGGAAAAGATGGAGGACATTGGAGAGGAGTAACACCTGATTGAACAGGTCCCAGAGGAGACTAGAGGTGGTGGAATCCAGAACACAGAACACTGATCACAGATCACAGACCATAGGTGACTTTCCTTTAGTAGACCAACCGTTCCAGAATCTTTTAGATGGAACTTAGAGAACTTAATGAGTGTTCTGACTTTGGGTATGTACAGAAATTTTTTTAATGTTTCGAAGTCATACACTTTCCCCTTTATCTCAGAAAAAGAAACGGCCTCTTTTCCAAAACCAAGGCTTCCATTTGTGCTTAGAATTTCCACACTTACCACACTGAAGATCTCCTTGACATTCTCTTTATTACCTTCCTGGCCATGCGTCTCTCTCTCCACCAGCACCTGGACCCACCAACCCTGTGCCTAGTCCTGAATTTTCCAACCTCTTGTGACTCTGAACTCTTTACATAATAATCTTGCAAATCATCTCCCTTAAAAGTTTTGCATGGTATAAAATGAAGTAATTTTATGTTAAAAATTTTCTTTTAATTTTAGATCAGAGTATTATTAGAAATCATATTACAAAATTCATTTAATATAGTCTTGTATAATATTAATCCTATGCATAAAATAATTTAGCTTTTTCTGATTTACACATAGTATTTGATTTACTTTAGTTATATAAGAAAAAAGGATGGTTTAGTAACAAGCTGCAAAATGATACTGTATGCGATTTGGGGACTGATGTATATTAAAATGTAGATTAAAATTTAATTATATGTTATATCATCAAGATTTGACTACTTTAGCAGCTGATGTTTAGAATTCCTGAATTTTGCAGTTTAAAAATCAATTGACTCATTTTTATAATTGTTAAGTTCTAATAATGGTATGAAAGAAGTTTTCAGGCTGTTATTTGCAAGTACTTGCCAAATAACACATTTTTATTAGATAAAAAGCCAAACTAGATATGATAACTGCTATATTTTTTCTGTTTCTCTCTTTATTTTTTAAACATTAGAGACATCTTGATGAGCCTTATAAGAATTTTGATACTTGACTTGTGGATCTGGTGGTCATCTTGGGGCAAATTTGTAGAAATGTTATTATCACATGCTTCTCAATAACTTATATTCTAACATCAATATTTTTTACTTTATGCCTTAAACCAAAAAGTCCCCTTTTTCAGCCCCAATATGTGGTTGAAAAAAATCAATTAAAAGCTCTATGATGGTGTTCAGTGGTACCAGTGGTGTTTGGCCAAGGCACAACTGTGTTTATTCTAATCCCTCCTAACTGCCATGCTTGCCTGTTGGGTGTGTATGGGACTCCTGAACTGTGCTGTCATTGCTACCACATGAACCTCCTGAACACCTTTGTGAACCTCTGGTGTTCACAGATCACCAGGTAGAACGCATTGCTCTAGACCCATTGGTTTCAAACTTTAAAGTTCTCAAACATTAGTAAGCATCAGAATCAGCTGGAGGAAGTGTGAAAATGAAGATTTCGGGCCGCCCCACCCCCAGATTTTTCCGATTCAGTCAACCTAGGAGGCCCAATAACTTGCATCTCTAACACGTTCTCTTGTGATACTGACACTGCTGGTCCCAGGACCACACGGGAGAACCACTGCTCCACAGTTCTGGACTACTTGTGTCCATTTGCCTTCCCAGTTCCATGCCTTTGATTTTCCTTCCTGGAATGCCTGCCCCACCTCCTGGCACTCCCCAGCCCATCCTCTGAGCTCTCCCTGTTAAAACCCTACCTGTCCTTCAAGGCAGAATTCGCTGCCATTTCCTCTGGCCAGCCTTCTCCAGCTCTCTCCGAGTTCCCATGCTCTCCTCTGTGAGACAGCTAGGTGGCTTCAGGCTCAGCACACACACGGAGCACAAGCTATGCACTAGGCTTGGGGAAAATGCCCAGGATACCAAGATGTGTAATCTGCAGATCTTCCCTCTGAGGACACCCCATTCGTGTATCTCACTCTCAAGCGCTGACTCCTTGATTGTGAAAACTATGTCTCATTTATCTCTACATCCCCTAACGAGCCTAGTGCACATTTAGGCATTTAATAAGGTTACTTCTAATGTTAACTGACTCATGAAAGATATTATTTACTTATTCAACAAATACTTATTGAATGTGCCATGATGAATGAGGCAGACCTAGTCCCAGCCCTCATAATAGTGATGACAATCATAATGATTTATTGAGTGCTTATTATCTGCCAGACACTACACTTAGTGCTTTATATTTATTAACTCATTTAAACCTCAAAACAAGTCTATATGTAGGTACTGTAATTACTTTAACATTGAGAAAGTCTTAGTAATCTGCTCAAGGTCACACAGCTAGGAAGAAAAGGAACCAGGATTTAAAACCCAAGCCATCTGGCCCCAGAGCTCATGACACTTTGGCTGATGAAACATATTCTAGCAAGGGAGGTGGCAATAAAAATGAATGAATTAAATACAATCCTAATATGTACTGCAAATGGGAATTACAGGATGTTACATGCTATATGATGGGAGGAGTAAAATCCGGTCTTGAGGGATGGTCAGGAAAAGTGATCCTGAGAAAATGATTTCTAAGCTAAGACTTGAAGGATGGGCAGGGGTTAAGAAGGCAAAAGGGAGATGGTGAAGTGGTGCCACACATCAGGCAAAGGCTTGTGCTTAGTTGGAAAGGGTGTGAAATGGTTAAGAAATGAAAAGAATTCTTAGGTATGGAAAGGTACAGCTGAAGAGAAACGTTGGAGCCAGATCATTCAGAGACTTAGAGATCTTGTTAAGGTTTCTGAAAGTCACCCTAAGAGCAATGGGAAGCCACCAAAGTTGTCTACGTAAGGCAGTTGTGTGATTGGATGTGCACAGACTGGAAAGGAACAAGTACAAACGTGGGTAAAGGCTGATAGGTTACTGCTATAGTCCAGGCAAGAGAGGAAGGTGGCTTATATGAGGACGATGGCAATGGAAAAGGAGAGATATGAATGGACTTTAGCCAGACGGCAGAGAGAAAATAAAACTCATTGATTAACTGGATGTGAGGGCTGAGGGGAAAGTGCCAACAAGGACTCTGAGTTCTGTCACAGAGGGATGTGACAGAGAGTGACTTGAGGGTGACTTTTAAATTGAAGCCTGAATGATAAAGAAGAACCAGCGCTGTAAAGATCTAGGAGGGGAAATTGCAGGCAGAGGTAGGAACGAGTTCCACAGCCCTGATGTAAGAAAGAGCTTGAAGTGTGGAGCAGAGAAGGAAGGCAGCGTGGCTGGGAGAGAAGGGGAGTGTAGAGGGGGCAGCAAAGGACACTAGGACCCAGGGCTCCCCCGGATCATCACAGCCTTGTGAGCCAGAGGCGGAGTTCAGAATTATTCTAAGTGAAATAGGAGCCACAGAGGAGTTCTAGGAAGGACAGAGACACGCATGAACATTTGGAAAAATTGTTCTAGCTGCTCTGTAGAGAAGTGATTATAGAAAAGCAAGAGCATATAGGGAAGACTTGTAAGAAGCTACTATAATAGCTCAGATGAGAGGTACTGGTGGTTTAAACTAGAGAAATGGAGGGAAGGAAACAGAATCAGGATGTATTTTAGATGTGAACATGGGGGGACTTGCAGATGGATTGCTTAAGAGAATGAGGAGTTAGGTTTTCATTTGAGCAACTGCTAGATAGTGGTGTCTGTTGTTTACTAAAATGGGGAGTCCTGGGGAAGAGCCTCGCAGAGGGGGAGATACCAAGAACTCTGTGTCTGATGTGCTGTTTTACGTGCCCACTAGACTTTCCAGGGGAGAGTTACACTGACAATTATCTATGTGGATCCAGGGTTCAAGACCAGGGCTACTAGGAGTGTAGGTTTGGAGTCTTATTTAAAGCCATTAGATTGGATAAGATCATCAAGTGAAAGAGGGCAGAGAAAAGGGCACAGTACTGAGCTTGGGGACACCCCAACTTGTAGAGGCTGGGCAGGCAGCAAAGGGTGCGAGAAGAAACAACTATGACTGTCAGGGAAAAAAACCAAGAGACCGTGTTGTCACAGAAGCAGAGAAAAGAAAGTGGCTCTAGGAGAGGAAGATCAAATGTGGGGCAATTGAAAGGTTAGGGTGAGGCTAGAGAGTGACCACTGCGCGTGGCCACTTGCAAGTCATGGGACTTTGCCAAGAGGGATGTCCCAAGAGGGATGTGGTGGCAGCAGTTTGGGTGAGAAGAGAAAATCGAGCAAGTGATGCTGAGGACTTCTGTCCTAAATTGTATTGTGATGAAAACTGGAGGAGAACCACGATAGCTGGAGGGGAGATGGGAACTATTATGGCATATTCTGGTGCAAGTGTAAAAGAATCAGCAAATAAATTGATGGTACAGGGCTGGCAGGGGGGAGAGAGAGAGAGAGAAAGAGATAGAGAGAGACTATAACTGCAGAACACAAGTCCCTGAGAAAAAGGTCAGAAGAGGTGGCAAAAGCGGAAGAGATGGCTTTAAATAGCAACAGGGATAGTTCATCTATTAAAATAGGAGGGAAGGAATACTCTATGAGGATGGCTGTTAGATCGACACAGGGTAGACAGGTACAGATAGCAGTTAGGTTGGTAGATTTGGTGGAGGGAAGATGAATTAATTTGTTTTCATTGTCTGCTTGTATTTTTTCAATGAGTGGAGGTCATCAGCAGAGCAGGATGGGTCATTGAATACAGATATTTTAAAAGGGGGTAAAGAGGTGTGACAATGTCATATAAGCAAGAGGAAAAGAGAAACTACCAGGGAAAGAAAGCAGAGCTGCAGGACTGTGTATGGTAGAGACTGTGGTGATGAATTTCAGTGAGAACGGTCAGCACAATTATGTGACTTTTTGTAACAATGTCCAGCTGCTTTGGTGAAGGCATGGATGGTTGGTTGAAACAAGGATGGAGATGAGCCACACAAGGAAGGGAGGTCAGTGGATTTCAGATGCGGATAACACTGAAGAATCGCTGGTGTGAGTTAGAGGGATAGGTTATGGTGTCTCAAGAGAGAGGTGTTTAAAATCAAGATAGTTTCTCCTGCATTTCAGGCCTTAATCAGTAATTCAAAGCCCCTTTGGCTAGAGTTCAGAGTTTTTCAAATTTCACAAAGCAAATATGGTACAAATGTCATATCCTAATGGGATCCATACAGGTGGTACCCTCGAATCAAGCACATTAATATTTCTGTAGCAAAACCATGAATTGTCACACTAAGTGGGATAAATAAAGACCATTAAGAGTCTAGCAACAAGTCAGATCAGGTCGTCTTGCCAAGTGAGTTGTCCAAGCTGGTCAGTTTTGGCCTCCAGATGAATAGTCAACAAATAAATAAATAAGTAAACAAACAAAGGCATCAGAGCTATTTGGTTTGGATTGGGATTTCAGATAAGAGATTGTAAATATAACAATCCTCTGTGCCCCAAGTCGTTTGACTTTTTATTTTCTCTTTTTCTCCAAGAGACTTTACACACTCCTTGAGGAAGAGGACCATAATGCTCAAACAATAGGGTAATAATTGATGTGCTATTTCTCTGAATATCACATACGTCTACCGCTGCTCATCTAGAGGAATAAAGTTTTACACACGACCCATGAAAAACTTAGCCTCCTATAAAAATATGGGAACAAAAGTAGACTCACTTCTGTAGGGTCGAGGAGGGGTGGAGGGAAATTATCCTGGAGTGTGCCAGCTCTGAGGTCAGCCCCCTCCTCTGGTTTACATTTGTGGGGAGGATCCGCCCAACAGCTGTGCTTCGATCATCTTTAGAGACACTGCCTCCCACCCCCTACCCTAAGTTAGTGAATTGTAATTAGGAAACACAGCATTGAATGTGCTGGAAAATATACATTATGCTCCATTGTGTAACTGTGTAATTACTGTACTATACATACCGGACCAGAGATTGACTGAAAACTGGAGAACTGAACAA